>NC_079193.1:60864642-61537142 GCF_029499605.1 Hyla sarda | reverse complement strand
CTAACCCTAACCCTAACCCTAACCCTAACCCTAACCCTAACCCTAACCCTAACCCTAACCCTAACTTCCTGGTACATTTCAACTTAAGGAGAGAACAAAAATGTGTTCAAAATCATATTCAAAATCGTATAAGCCACACCCCTTTTCTGTCGGAAAACCCTCCCCCTCACCCTCATACTAGATTCCAGGTACATTTCAACTTAAGGAGAGCATCAAATGACATTTAAAATTGTATGAGCCAAACAACTGTTCCACTACCCTAACCCTAACCCTAACCCTAACCCTAACCCTAACCCTAACCCTAACCCTAACCCTAACCCTAACCCTAACCCTAACCCTAACCCTAACCCTGACTTCCTGGTACATTTCAACTTATGGAGAGAACAAAAATGTGTTTAAAATTGTATTCAAAATCGTATAAGCCACACCCCTTTTGTTTCGGAAAACCCTCCCCCTGACCCTCATACTAGTTTCCAGGTACATTTCAACTTAAGGAGAGCATCAAATGACATTTAAAATTGTATGAGCCACACAACTGTTCCCTAACCCTAACCCTAACCCTAACCCTAACCCTAACCCTAACCCTAACCCTAACCCTAACCCTAACCCTAACCCTAACCCTAACCCTTACCCTAACCCTAACCCTAACCCTAACTTCCTGGTACATTTCAACTTAAGGAGAGAACAAAAATGTGTTTAAAATTGTATTCAAAATCGTATAAGCCACACCCCTTTTGTTTCGGAAAACCCTCCCCCTCACCCTCATACTAGTTTCCAGGTACATTTCAACTTAAGGAGAGCATCAAATGACATTTAAAATTGTATGAGCCACACAACTGTTCCACAACCCTAACCCTAACCCTAACCCTAACCCTAACCCTAACCCTAACCCTAACCCTAACCCTAACCCTAACCCTAACCCTAACCCTAACCCTAACCCTAACCCTAACCCTAACCCTAACCCTAACCCTAACCCTAACTTCCTGGTACATTTCAACTTAAGGAGAGAACAAAAATGTGTTCAAAATCGTATTCAAAATCGTATAAGCCACACCCCTTTTCTGTCGGAAAACCCTCCCCCTCACCCTCATACTAGATTCCAGGTACATTTCAACTTAAGGAGAGCTTCAAATGACATTTAAAATTGTATGAGCCAAACAACTGTTCCACTACCCTAACCCTAACCCTAACCCTAACCCTAACCCTAACCCTAACCCTAACCCTAACCCTAACCCTAACCCTAACCCTAACCCTAACCCTGACTTCCTTGTACATTTCAACTTATGGAGAGAACAAAAATGTGTTTAAAATTGTATTCAAAATCGTATAAGCCACACCCCTTTTGTTTCGGAAAACCCTCCCCCTGACCCTCATACTAGTTTCCAGGTACATTTCAACTTAAGGAGAGCATCAAATGACATTTAAAATTGTATGAGCCACACAACTGTTCCCTAACCCTAACCCTAACCCTAACCCTAACCCTAACCCTAACCCTAACCCTAACCCTAACCCTAACCCTAACCCTAACCCTAACCCTAACCCTAACCCTAACCCTAACCCTAACCCTAACCCTAACCCTAACCCTAACCCTAACTTCCTGGTACATTTCAACTTAAGGAGAGAACAAAAATGTTTTTTAAATTGTATTTAAAATCGTATAAGCCACACCCCTTTTCTGTCGGAAAACCCTCCCCCTCACCCTCATACTAGTTTCCAGGTACATTTTAACTTAAGGAGAGCATCAAATGACATTTAAAATTGTATGAGCCACACAACTGTTCTACAACCCAAACACAAACCCAAACCCTAACTACCTGGTACATTTCAACTTAAGGAGAGAACAAAAATGTGTTTAAAATTGTATTCAAAATCATATAAGCCACACCCCTTTTTTGTCGGAAAACCCTCCCCCTCTTCCTCATACTAGTTTCCAGGTACATTTCAACTTAAGGAGAGCATCAAATGACATTTAAAATTGTATGAGCCACACAACACAACCCTAACCCTAACCCTAACCCTAACCCGACTTCCTGGTACATTTCAACTTATGGAGAGAACAAAAATGTGTTTAAAATTGTATTCAAAATCGTATAAGCCACACCCCTTTTGTTTCGGAAAACCCTCCCCCTCACCCTCATACTAGTTTCCAGGTACATTTCAACTTAAGGAGAGCATCAAATGACATTTAAAATTGTATGAGCCACACAACTGTTTAACCCTAACCCTAACCCTAACCCTAACCCTAACCCTAACCCTAACCCTAACCCTAACCCTAACCCTAACCCTAACCCTAACCCTAACCCTAACCCTAACCCTAACCCTAACCCTAACCCTAACCCTAACCCTAACTTCCTGGTACTTTTCAACTTAAGGAGAGAACAAAAATGTGTTTAAAATTGTATTCAAAATCGTATAAGCCACACCCCTTTTGTTTCGGAAAACCCTCCCCCTCACCCTCATACTAGTTTCCAGGTACATTTCAACTTAAGGAGAGCATCAAATGACATTTAAAATTGTATGAGCCACACAACTGTTCCACAACCCTAACCCTAACCCTAACCCTAACCCTAACCCTAACCCTAACCCTAACCCTAACCCTAACCCTAACCCTAACCCTAACCCTAACCCTAACCCTAACCCTAACCCTAACCCTAACCCTAACCCTAACCCTAACCCTAACTTCCTGGTACATTTCAACTTAAGGAGAGAACAAAAATGTGTTCAAAATCGTATTCAAAATCGTATAAGCCACACCCCTTTTCTGTCGGAAAACCCTCCCCCTCACCCTTATACTAGATTCCAGGTACATTTCAACTTAAGGAGAGCATCAAATGACATTTAAAATTGTATGAGCCACACAACTGTTCTACAACCCAAACCCAAACCCAAACCCTAACTTCCTGGTACATTTCAACTTAAGGAGAGAACAAAAATGTGTTTAAAATTGTATTCAAAATCGTATAAGCCACACCCCTTTTGTTTCGGAAAACCCTCCCCCTCACCCTCATACTAGTTTCCAGGTACATTTCAACTTAAGGAGAGCATCAAATGACATTTAAAATTGTGTGAGCCAAACAACTGTTCCACAACCCTAACCCTAACCCTAACCCTAACCCTAACCCTAACCCTAACCCTAACCCTAACCCTAACCCTAACCCTAACCCTAACCCTAACCCTAACCCTAACCCTAACCCTAACCCTAACCCTAACCCTAACCCTAACCCTAACCCTAACCTCCTGGTACATTTCAACTTAAGGAGAGAACAAAAATGTGTTCAAAATCGTATTCAAAATCGTATAAGCCACACCCCTTTTCTGTCGGAAAACCCTCACCCTTACCCTCATACTAGATTCCAGGTAAATTTCAACTTAAGGAGAGCATCAAATGACATTTAAAATTGTATGAGCCACACAACTGTTCTACAACCCAAACACAAACCCAAACCCTAACTACCTGGTACATTTCAACTTAAGGAGAGAACAAAAATGTGTTTAAAATTGTATTCAAAATCATATAAGCCACACCCCTTTTTGTCGGAAAACCCTCCCCCTCTTCCTCATACTAGTTTCCAGGTACATTTTAACTTAAGGAGAGCATCAAATGACATTTAAAATTGTATGAGCCACACAACTGTTCTACAACCCAAACACAAACCCAAACCCTAACTACCTGGTACATTTCAACTTAAGGAGAGAACAAAAATGTGTTTAAAATTGTATTCAAAATCATATAAGCCACACCCCTTTTTTGTCGGAAAACCCTCCCCCTCTTCCTCATACTAGTTTCCAGGTACATTTCAACTTAAGGAGAGCATCAAATGACATTTAAAATTGTATGAGCCACACAACCCTAACCCTAACCCTAACCCTAACCCTAACCCGACTTCCTGGTACATTTCAACTTATGGAGAGAACAAAAATGTGTTTAAAATTGTATTCAAAATCGTATAAGCCACACCCCTTTTGTTTCGGAAAACCCTCCCCCTCACCCTCATACTAGTTTCCAGGTACATTTCAACTTAAGGAGAGCATCAAATGACATTTAAAATTGTATGAGCCACACAACTGTTCCCTAACCCTAACCCTAACCCTAACCCTAACCCTAACCCTAACCCTAACCCTAACCCTAACCCTAACCCTAACCCTAACCCTAACCCTAACCCTAACCCTAACCCTAACCCTAACCCTAACCCTAACCCTAACCCTAACCCTAACTTCCTGGTACATTTCAACTTAAGGAGAGAACAAAAATGTGTTTAAAATTGTATTCAAAATCGTATAAGCCACACCCCTTTTGTTTCGGAAAACCCTCCCCCTCACCCTCATACTAGTTTCCAGGTACATTTCAACTTAAGGAGAGCATCAAATGACATTTAAAATTGTATGAGCCACACAACTGTTCCCTAACCCTAACCCTAACCCTAACCCTAACCCTAACCCTAACCCTAACCCTAACCCTAACCCTAACCCTAACCCTAACCCTAACCCTAACCCTAACCCTAACCCTAACCCTAACCCTAACCCTAACCCTAACCCTAACCCTAACCCTAACTTCCTGGTACATTTCAACTTAAGGAGAGAACAAAAATGTGTTCAAAATCGTATTCAAAATCGTATAAGCCACACCCCTTTTCTGTCGGAAAACCCTCCCCCTCACCCTTATACTAGATTCCAGGTACATTTCAACTTAAGGAGAGCATCAAATGACATTTAAAATTGTATGAGCCACACAACTGTTCTACAACCCAAACCCAAACCCAAACCCTAACTTCCTGGTACATTTCAACTTAAGGAGAGAACAAAAATGTGTTTAAAATTGTATTCAAAATCGTATAAGCCACACCCCTTTTGTTTCGGAAAACCCTCCCCCTCACCCTCATACTAGTTTCCAGGTACATTTCAACTTAAGGAGAGCATCAAATGACATTTAAAATTGTATGAGCCAAACAACTGTTCCACAACCCTAACCCTAACAATAACAATAACCATAACCCTAACCCTAACCCTAACCCTAACCCTAACTTCCTGGTACATTTCAACTTAAGGAGAGAACAAAAATGTGTTTAAAATTGTATTTAAAATCGTATAAGCCACACCCCTTTTGTTTCGGAAAACCCTCCCCCTCACCCTCATACTAGTTTCCAGGTACATTTCAACTTAAGGAGAGCATCAAATGACATTTAAAATTGTGTGAGCCAAACAACTGTTCCACAACCCTAACCCTAACCCTAACCCTAACCCTAACCCTAACCCTAACCCTAACCCTAACCCTAACCCTAACCCTAACCCTAACCCTAACCTCCTGGTACATTTCAACTTAAGGAGAGAACAAAAATGTGTTCAAAATCGTATTCAAAATCGTATAAGCCACACCCCTTTTCTGTCGGAAAACCCTCACCCTTACCCTCATACTAGATTCCAGGTACATTTCAACTTAAGGAGAGCATCAAATGACATTTAAAATTGTATGAGCCACACAACTGTTCTACAACCCAAACACAAACCCAAACCCTAACTACCTGGTACATTTCAACTTAAGGAGAGAACAAAAATGTGTTTAAAATTGTATTCAAAATCATATAAGCCACACCCCTTTTTTGTCGGAAAACCCTCCCCCTCTTCCTCATACTAGTTTCCAGGTACATTTCAACTTAAGGAGAGCATCAAATGACATTTAAAATTGTATGAGCCACACAACCCTAACCCTAACCCTAACCCTAACCCTAACCCTAACCCTAACCCGACTTCCTGGTACATTTCAACTTATGGAGAGAACAAAAATGTGTTTAAAATTGTATTCAAAATCGTATAAGCCACACCCCTTTTGTTTCGGAAAACCCTCCCCCTCACCCTCATACTAGTTTCCAGGTACATTTCAACTTAAGGAGAGCATCAAATGACATTTAAAATTGTATGAGCCACACAACTGTTCCCTAACCCTAACCCTAACCCTAACCCTAACCCTAACCCTAACCCTTACCCTTACCCTAACCCTAACCCTTACCCTAACCCTAACCCTAACCCTAACTTCCTGGTACATTTCAACTTAAGGAGAGAACAAAAATGTGTTTAAAATTGTATTCAAAATCGTATAAGCCACACCCCTTTTGTTTCGGAAAACCCTCCCCCTCACCCTCATACTAGTTTCCAGGTACATTTCAACTTAAGGAGAGCATCAAATGACATTTAAAATTGTATGAGCCACACAACTGTTCCACAACCCTAACCCTAACCCTAACCCTAACCCTAACCCTAACCCTAACCCTAACCCTAACCCTAACCCTAACCCTAACCCTAACCCTAACCCTAACCCTAACCCTAACCCTAACCCTAACCCTAACTTCCTGGTACATTTCAACTTAAGGAGAGAACAAAAATGTGTTCAAAATCGTATTCAAAATCATATAAGCCACACCCCTTTTCTGTCGGAAAACCCTCCCCCTCACCCTCATACTAGATTCCAGGTACATTTCAACTTAAGGAGAGCATCAAATGACATTTAAAATTGTATGAGCCACACAACTGTTCTACAACCCAAACCCAAACCCAAACCCTAACTTCCTGGTACATTTCAACTTAAGGAGAGAACAAAAATGTGTTTAAAATTGTATTCAAAATCGCATAAGCCACACCCCTTTTGTTTCGGAAAACCCTCCCCCTCACCCTCATACTAGTTTCCAGGTACATTTCAACTTAAGGAGAGCATCAAATGACATTTAAAATTGTATGAGCCAAACAACTGTTCCACAACCCTAACCCTAACAATAACCCTAACCCTAACCCTAACCCTAACCCTAACCCTAACCCTAACCCTAACCCTAACCCTAACCCTAACCCTAACCCTAACCCTAACCCTAACCCTAACCCTAACCCTAACCCTAACCCTAACTTCCTGGTACATTTCAACTTAAGGAGAGAACAAAAATGTGTTTAAAATTGTATTTAAAATCGTATAAGCCACACCCCTTTTGTTTCGGAAAACCCTCCCCCTCACCCTCATACTAGTTTCCAGGTACATTTCAACTTAAGGAGAGCATCAAATGACATTTAAAATTGTGTGAGCCAAACAACTGTTCCACAACCCTAACCCTAACCCTAACCCTAACCCTAACCCTAACCCTAACCCTAACCCTAACCCTAACCCTAACCCTAACCCTAACCCTAACCCTAACCCTAACCCTAACCCTAATCCTAACCCTAACCCTAACCCCCTGGTACAATTCAACTTAAGGAGAGAACAAAATTGTATTCAAAATCATATAAGCCACACCCCTTTTCTGTCGGAAAACCCTCCCCCTCACCCTCATACTAGTTTCCAGGTACATTTCAACTTAAGGAGAGCATCAAATGACATTTAAAATTGTATGAGCCACACAACTGTTCTACAACCCAAACACAAACGCAAACCCTAACTTCCTGGTACATTTCAACTTAAGGAGAGAACAAAAATGTGTTTCAAATTGTATTCAAAATCGTATAAGCCACACCCCTTTTTTGTCGGAAAACCCTCCCCCTCACCCTTTACAGGTACATTTCAACTTAAGGAGAGCATCAAATGACATTTAAAATTGTATGAGCCACACAACCCTAACCCTAACCCTAACCCTAACCCTAACCCTAACCCTAACCCTAACCCTAACCCTAACCCTAACCCTAACCCTAACCCTAACTTCCTGGTACAATTCAACTTAAGGAGAGAACAAAAATGTGTTCAAAATTGTATTCAAAATCGTATAAGCCACACCCCTTTTCTGTCGGAAAACACTCCCCCTCACCCTCATACTAGTTTCCAGGTACATTTCAACTTAAGGAGAGCATCAAATGACATTTAAAATTGTATGAGCCAAACAACTGTTCCCTAACCCTAACCCTAACCCTAACCCTAACCCTAACCCTAACCCTAACCCTAACCCTAACCCTAACCCTAACTTCCTGGTACATTTCAACTTAAGGAGAGAACAAAAATGTGTTTTAAATTGTATTCAAAATCGTATAAGCCACACCCCTTTTGTTTCAGAAAACCTTCCCCCTCACCCTCATACTAGTTTCCAGGTACATTTCAACTTAAGGAGAGCATCAAATGACATTTAAAATTGTATGAGCCAAACAACTGTTCCACAACCCTAACCCTCACCCTAACCCTCACCCTAACCCTAACCCTAACTTCCTGGTACATTTCAACTTAAGGAGAGAACAAAAATGTGTTTAAAATTGTATTCAAAATCGTATAAGCCACACCCCTTTTGTTTCGGAAAACCCTCCCCCTCACCCTCATACTAGTTTCCAGGTACATTTCAACTTAAGGAGAGCATCAAATGACATTTAAAATTGTATGAGCCAAACAACTGTTCCACAACCCTAACCCTAACAACAACAATAACCATAACCCTAACCCTAACTTCCTGGTACATTTCAACTTAAGGAGAGAACAAAAATGTGTTTAAAATTGTATTTAAAATCGTATAAGCCACACCCCTTTTGTTTCGGAAAACCCTCCCCCTCACCCTCATACTAGTTTCCAGGTACATTTCAACTTAAGGAGAGCATCAAATGACATTTAAAATTGTATGAGCCAAACAACTGTTCCACAACCCTAACCCTAACCCTAACCCTAACCCTAACCCTAACCCTAACCCTAACCCTAACCCTAACCCTAACCCTAACCCTAACCCTAACCCTAACCCTAACCCTAACCCTAACCCTAACCCTAACCCTAACCCCCTGGTACAATTCAACTTAAGGAGAGAACAAAAATGTGTTTAAAATTGTATTCAAAATCGTATAAGCCACACCCCTTTTGTTTCGGAAAACCCTCCCCCTCACCCTCATACTAGTTTCCAGGTACATTTCAACTTAAGGAGAGCATCAAATGACATTTAAAATTGTATGAGCCAAACAACTGTTCCACTACCCTAACCCTAACCCTAACCCTAACCCTAACCCTAACTTCCTGGTACATTTCAACTTAAGGAGAGATCAAAAATGTGTTCAAAATCGTATTCAAAATCGTATAAGCCACACCCCTTTTCTGTCGGAAAACCCTCCCCCTCACCCTCATACTAGTTTCCAGGTACATTTCAACTTAAGGAGAGCATCAAATGACATTTAAAATTGTATGAGCCACACAACTGTTCTACAACCCAAACACAAACCCAAACCCTAACTTCCTGGTACATTTCAACTTAAGGAGAGAACAAAAATGTGTTTAAAATTGTATTCAAAATCGTATAAGCCACACCCCTTTTCTGTCGGAAAACCCTCCCCCTCACCCTCATACTAGTTTCCAGGTACATTTCAACTTAAGGAGAGCATCAAATGACATTTAAAATTGTATGAGCCACACAACTGTTCTACAACCCAAACACAAACCCAAACCCTAACTACCTGGTACATTTCAACTTAAGGAGAGAACAAAAATGTGTTTAAAATTGTATTCAAAATCATATAAGCCACACCCCTTTTTTGTCGGAAAACCCTCCCCCTCACCCTCATACTAGTTTCCAGGTACATTTCAACTTAAGGAGAGCATCAAATGACATTTAAAATTGTATGAGCCACACAACTGTTCTACAACCCAAACACAAACCCAAACCCTAACTTCCTGGTACATTTCAACTTAAGGAGAGAACAAAAATGTGTTTAAAATTGTATTCAAAATCGTATAAGCCACACCCCTTTTCTGTCGGAAAACCCTCCCCCTCACCCTCATACTAGTTTCCAGGTACATTTCAACTTAAGGAGAGCATCAAATGACATTTAAAATTGTATGAGCCACACAACTGTTCTACAACCCAAACACAAACCCAAACCCTAACTTCCTGGTACATTTCAACTTAAGGAGAGAACAAAAATGTGTTTAAAATTGTATTCAAAATCGTATAAGCCACACCCCTTTTCTGTCGGAAAACCCTCCCCCTCACCCTCATACTAGTTTCCAGGTACATTTCAACTTAAGGAGAGCATCAAATGACATTTAAAATTGTATGAGCCACACAACTGTTCTACAACCCAAACACAAACCCAAACCCTAACTACCTGGTACATTTCAACTTAAGGAGAGATCAAAAATGTGTTCAAAATCGTATTCAAAATCGTATAAGCCACACCCCTTTTCTGTCGGAAAACCCTCCCCCTCACCCTCATACTAGATTCCAGGTACATTTCAACTTAAGGAGAGCATCAAATGACATTTAAAATTGTATGAGCCACACAACTGTTCTACAACCCAAACACAAACCCAAACCCTAACTTACTGGTACATTTCGACTTAAGGAGAGAACAAAAATGTGTTTAAAATTGTATTCAAAATCGTGTAAGCCACACCCCTTTTTTGTCGGAAAACCCTCCCCCTCACCCTCATACTAGTTTCCAGGTACATTTCAACTTAAGGAGAGCATCAAATGACATTTAAAATTGTATGAGCCACACAACTGTTCCACAACCCTAACCCTAACCCTAACCCTAACCCTAACCCTAACCCTAACCCTAACCCTAACCCTAACCCTAACCCTAACCCTAACCCTAACCCTAACCCTAACCCTAACCCTAACCCTAACCCTGACTTCCTGGTACATTTCAACTTATGGAGAGAACAAAAATGTGTTTAAAATTGTATTCAAAATCGTATAAGCCACACCCCTTTTGTTTCGGAAAACCCTCCCCCTGACCCTCATACTAGTTTCCAGGTACATTTCAACTTAAGGAGAGCATCAAATGACATTTAAAATTGTATGAGCCACACAACTGTTCCCTAACCCTAACCCTAACCCTAACCCTAACCCTAACCCTAACCCTAACCCTAACCCTAACCCTAACCCTAACCCTAACCCTAACCCTAACCCTAACCCTAACCCTAACCCTAACCCTAACCCTAACCCTAACCCTAACCCTAACTTCCTGGTACATTTCAACTTAAGGAGAGAACAAAAATGTGTTCAAAATCGTATTCAAAATCGTATAAGCCACACCCCTTTTCTGTCGGAAAACCCTCCCCCTCACCCTTATACTAGATTCCAGGTACATTTCAACTTAAGGAGAGCATCAAATGACATTTAAAATTGTATGAGCCACACAACTGTTCTACAACCCAAACCCAAACCCAAACCCTAACTTCCTGGTACATTTCAACTTAAGGAGAGAACAAAAATGTGTTTAAAATTGTATTCAAAATCGTATAAGCCACACCCCTTTTGTTTCGGAAAACCCTCCCCCTCACCCTCATACTAGTTTCCAGGTACATTTCAACTTAAGGAGAGCATCAAATGACATTTAAAATTGTATGAGCCAAACAACTGTTCCACAACCCTAACCCTAACAATAACAATAACCATAACCCTAACCCTAACCCTAACCCTAACTTCCTGGTACATTTCAACTTAAGGAGAGAACAAAAATGTGTTTAAAATTGTATTTAAAATCGTATAAGCCACACCCCTTTTGTTTCGGAAAACCCTCCCCCTCACCCTCATACTAGTTTCCAGGTACATTTCAACTTAAGGAGAGCATCAAATGACATTTAAAATTGTGTGAGCCAAACAACTGTTCCACAACCCTAACCCTAACCCTAACCCTAACCCTAACCCTAACCCTAACCCTAACCCTAACCCTAACCCTAACCCTAACCCTAACCCTAACCCTAACCCTAACCCTAACCCTAACCCTAACCCTAACCCTAACCCTAACCTCCTGGTACATTTCAACTTAAGGAGAGAACAAAAATGTGTTCAAAATCGTATTCAAAATCGTATAAGCCACACCCCTTTTCTGTCGGAAAACCCTCACCCTTACCCTCATACTAGATTCCAGGTAAATTTCAACTTAAGGAGAGCATCAAATGATATTTAAAATTGTATGAGCCACACAACTGTTCTACAACCCAAACACAAACCCAAACCCTAACTACCTGGTACATTTCAACTTAAGGAGAGAACAAAAATGTGTTTAAAATTGTATTCAAAATCATATAAGCCACACCCCTTTTTGTCGGAAAACCCTCCCCCTCTTCCTCATACTAGTTTCCAGGTACATTTTAACTTAAGGAGAGCATCAAATGACATTTAAAATTGTATGAGCCACACAACTGTTCTACAACCCAAACACAAACCCAAACCCTAACTACCTGGTACATTTCAACTTAAGGAGAGAACAAAAATGTGTTTAAAATTGTATTCAAAATCATATAAGCCACACCCCTTTTTTGTCGGAAAACCCTCCCCCTCTTCCTCATACTAGTTTCCAGGTACATTTCAACTTAAGGAGAGCATCAAATGACATTTAAAATTGTATGAGCCACACAACCCTAACCCTAACCCTAACCCTAACCCTAACCCTAACCCTAACCCGACTTCCTGGTACATTTCAACTTATGGAGAGAACAAAAATGTGTTTAAAATTGTATTCAAAATCGTATAAGCCACACCCCTTTTGTTTCGGAAAACCCTCCCCCTCACCCTCATACTAGTTTCCAGGTACATTTCAACTTAAGGAGAGCATCAAATGACATTTAAAATTGTATGAGCCACACAACTGTTCCCTAACCCTAACCCTAACCCTAACCCTAACCCTAACCCTAACCCTAACCCTAACCCTAACCCTAACCCTAACCCTAACCCTAACCCTAACCCTAACCCTAACCCTAACCCTAACCCTAACCCTAACCCTAACTTCCTGGTACATTTCAACTTAAGGAGAGAACAAAAATGTGTTTAAAATTGTATTCAAAATCGTATAAGCCACACCCCTTTTGTTTCGGAAAACCCTCCCCCTCACCCTCATACTAGTTTCCAGGTACATTTCAACTTAAGGAGAGCATCAAATGACATTTAAAATTGTATGAGCCACACAACTGTTCCACAACCCTAACCCTAACCCTAACCCTAACCCTAACCCTAACCCTAACCCTAACCCTAACCCTAACCCTAACCCTAACCCTAACCCTAACCCTAACCCTAACCCTAACCCTAACCCTAACCCTAACCCTAACTTCCTGGTACATTTCAACTTAAGGAGAGAACAAAAATGTGTTCAAAATCGTATTCAAAATCGTATAAGCCACACCCCTTTTCTGTCGGAAAACCCTCCCCCTCACCCTTATACTAGATTCCAGGTACATTTCAACTTAAGGAGAGCATCAAATGACATTTAAAATTGTATGAGCCACACAACTGTTCTACAACCCAAACCCAAACCCAAACCCTAACTTCCTGGTACATTTCAACTTAAGGAGAGAACAAAAATGTGTTTAAAATTGTATTCAAAATCGTATAAGCCACACCCCTTTTGTTTCGGAAAACCCTCCCCCTCACCCTCATACTAGTTTCCAGGTACATTTCAACTTAAGGAGAGCATCAAATGACATTTAAAATTGTATGAGCCAAACAACTGTTCCACAACCCTAACCCTAACAATAACAATAACCATAACCCTAACCCTAACCCTAACCCTAACCCTAACCCTAACTTCCTGGTACATTTCAACTTAAGGAGAGAACAAAAATGTGTTTAAAATTGTATTTAAAATCGTATAAGCCACACCCCTTTTGTTTCGGAAAACCCTCCCCCTCACCCTCATACTAGTTTCCAGGTACATTTCAACTTAAGGAGAGCATCAAATGACATTTAAAATTGTGTGAGCCAAACAACTGTTCCACAACCCTAACCCTAACCCTAACCCTAACCCTAACCCTAACCCTAACCCTAACCCTAACCCTAACCCTAACCCTAACCCTAACCCTAACCTCCTGGTACATTTCAACTTAAGGAGAGAACAAAAATGTGTTCAAAATCGTATTCAAAATCGTATAAGCCACACCCCTTTTCTGTCGGAAAACCCTCACCCTTACCCTCATACTAGATTCCAGGTACATTTCAACTTAAGGAGAGCATCAAATGACATTTAAAATTGTATGAGCCACACAACTGTTCTACAACCCAAACACAAACCCAAACCCTAACTACCTGGTACATTTCAACTTAAGGAGAGAACAAAAATGTGTTTAAAATTGTATTCAAAATCATATAAGCCACACCCCTTTTTTGTCGGAAAACCCTCCCCCTCTTCCTCATACTAGTTTCCAGGTACATTTCAACTTAAGGAGAGCATCAAATGACATTTAAAATTGTATGAGCCACACAACCCTAACCCTAACCCTAACCCTAACCCTAACCCTAACCCGACTTCCTGGTACATTTCAACTTATGGAGAGAACAAAAATGTGTTTAAAATTGTATTCAAAATCGTATAAGCCACACCCCTTTTGTTTCGGAAAACCCTCCCCCTCACCCTCATACTAGTTTCCAGGTACATTTCAACTTAAGGAGAGCATCAAATGACATTTAAAATTGTATGAGCCACACAACTGTTCCCTAACCCTAACCCTAACCCTAACCCTAACCCTAACCCTAACCCTTACCCTTACCCTTACCCTTACCCTTACCCTTACCCTTACCCTTACCCTAACCCTAACCCTTACCCTAACCCTAACCCTAACCCTAACTTCCTGGTACATTTCAACTTAAGGAGAGAACAAAAATGTGTTTAAAATTGTATTCAAAATCGTATAAGCCACACCCCTTTTGTTTCGGAAAACCCTCCCCCTCACCCTCATACTAGTTTCCAGGTACATTTCAACTTAAGGAGAGCATCAAATGACATTTAAAATTGTATGAGCCACACAACTGTTCCACAACCCTAACCCTAACCCTAACCCTAACCCTAACCCTAACCCTAACCCTAACCCTAACCCTAACCCTAACCCTAACCCTAACCCTAACCCTAACCCTAACCCTAACCCTAACCCTAACCCTAACCCTAACCCTAACCCTAACCCTAACTTCCTGGTACATTTCAACTTAAGGAGAGAACAAAAATGTGTTCAAAATCGTATTCAAAATCATATAAGCCACACCCCTTTTCTGTCGGAAAACCCTCCCCCTCACCCTCATACTAGATTCCAGGTACATTTCAACTTAAGGAGAGCATCAAATGACATTTAAAATTGTATGAGCCACACAACTGTTTAACCCTAACCCTAACCCTAACCCTAACCCTAACCCTAACCCTAACCCTAACCCTAACCCTAACCCTAACCCTAACCCTAACCCTAACCCTAACCCTAACCCTAACTTCCTGGTACTTTTCAACTTAAGGAGAGAACAAAAATGTGTTTAAAATTGTATTCAAAATCGTATAAGCCACACCCCTTTTGTTTCGGAAAACCCTCCCCCTCACCCTCATACTAGTTTCCAGGTACATTTCAACTTAAGGAGAGCATCAAATGACATTTAAAATTGTATGAGCCACACAACTGTTCCACAACCCTAACCCTAACCCTAACCCTAACCCTAACCCTAACCCTAACCCTAACCCTAACCCTAACCCTAACCCTAACCCTAACCCTAACCCTAACCCTAACCCTAACCCTAACCCTAACCCTAACCCTAACCCTAACCCTAACTTCCTGGTACATTTCAACTTAAGGAGAGAACAAAAATGTGTTCAAAATCGTATTCAAAATCGTATAAGCCACACCCCTTTTCTGTCGGAAAACCCTCCCCCTCACCCTTATACTAGATTCCAGGTACATTTCAACTTAAGGAGAGCATCAAATGACATTTAAAATTGTATGAGCCACACAACTGTTCTACAACCCAAACCCAAACCCAAACCCTAACTTCCTGGTACATTTCAACTTAAGGAGAGAACAAAAATGTGTTTAAAATTGTATTCAAAATCGTATAAGCCACACCCCTTTTGTTTCGGAAAACCCTCCCCCTCACCCTCATACTAGTTTCCAGGTACATTTCAACTTAAGGAGAGCATCAAATGACATTTAAAATTGTATGAGCCAAACAACTGTTCCACAACCCTAACCCTAACAATAACAATAACAATAACCATAACCCTAACCCTAACCCTAACTTCCTGGTACATTTCAACTTAAGGAGAGAACAAAAATGTGTTTAAAATTGTATTTAAAATCGTATAAGCCACACCCCTTTTGTTTCGGAAAACCCTCCCCCTCACCCTCATACTAGTTTCCAGGTACATTTCAACTTAAGGAGAGCATCAAATGACATTTAAAATTGTGTGAGCCAAACAACTGTTCCACAACCCTAACCCTAACCCTAACCCTAACCCTAACCCTAACCCTAACCCTAACCCTAACCCTAACCCTAACCCTAACCCTAACCCTAACCCTAACCCTAACCCTAACCCTAACCCTAACCCTAACCCTAACCCTAACCCTAACCCTAACCTCCTGGTACATTTCAACTTAAGGAGAGAACAAAAATGTGTTCAAAATCGTATTCAAAATCGTATAAGCCACACCCCTTTTCTGTCGGAAAACCCTCACCCTTACCCTCATACTAGATTCCAGGTAAATTTCAACTTAAGGAGAGCATCAAATGACATTTAAAATTGTATGAGCCACACAACTGTTCTACAACCCAAACACAAACCCAAACCCTAACTACCTGGTACATTTCAACTTAAGGAGAGAACAAAAATGTGTTTAAAATTGTATTCAAAATCATATAAGCCACACCCCTTTTTGTCGGAAAACCCTCCCCCTCTTCCTCATACTAGTTTCCAGGTACATTTCAACTTAAGGAGAGCATCAAATGACATTTAAAATTGTATGAGCCACACAACCCTAACCCTAACCCTAACCCTAACCCTAACCCTAACCCGACTTCCTGGTACATTTCAACTTATGGAGAGAACAAAAATGTGTTTAAAATTGTATTCAAAATCGTATAAGCCACACCCCTTTTGTTTCGGAAAACCCTCCCCCTCACCCTCATACTAGTTTCCAGGTACATTTCAACTTAAGGAGAGCATCAAATGACATTTAAAATTGTATGAGCCACACAACTGTTCCCTAACCCTAACCCTAACCCTAACCCTAACCCTAACCCTAACCCTAACCCTAACCCTAACCCTAACCCTAACCCTAACCCTAACCCTAACCCTAACCCTAACCCTAACCCTAACCCTAACCCTAACCCTAACTTCCTGGTACATTTCAACTTAAGGAGAGAACAAAAATGTGTTTAAAATTGTATTCAAAATCGTATAAGCCACACCCCTTTTGTTTCGGAAAACCCTCCCCCTCACCCTCATACTAGTTTCCAGGTACATTTCAACTTAAGGAGAGCATCAAATGACATTTAAAATTGTATGAGCCACACAACTGTTCCACAACCCTAACCCTAACCCTAACCCTAACCCTAACCCTAACCCTAACCCTAACCCTAACCCTAACCCTAACCCTAACCCTAACCCTAACCCTAACCCTAACCCTAACCCTAACCCTAACCCTAACTTCCTGGTACATTTCAACTTAAGGAGAGAACAAAAATGTGTTCAAAATCGTATTCAAAATCGTATAAGCCACACCCCTTTTCTGTCGGAAAACCCTCCCCCTCACCCTTATACTAGATTCCAGGTACATTTCAACTTAAGGAGAGCATCAAATGACATTTAAAATTGTATGAGCCACACAACTGTTCTACAACCCAAACCCAAACCCAAACCCTAACTTCCTGGTACATTTCAACTTAAGGAGAGAACAAAAATGTGTTTAAAATTGTATTCAAAATCGTATAAGCCACACCCCTTTTGTTTCGGAAAACCCTCCCCCTCACCCTCATACTAGTTTCCAGGTACATTTCAACTTAAGGAGAGCATCAAATGACATTTAAAATTGTATGAGCCAAACAACTGTTCCACAACCCTAACCCTAACAATAACAATAACCATAACCCTAACCCTAACCCTAACCCTAACCCTAACCCTAACTTCCTGGTACATTTCAACTTAAGGAGAGAACAAAAATGTGTTTAAAATTGTATTTAAAATCGTATAAGCCACACCCCTTTTGTTTCGGAAAACCCTCCCCCTCACCCTCATACTAGTTTCCAGGTACATTTCAACTTAAGGAGAGCATCAAATGACATTTAAAATTGTGTGAGCCAAACAACTGTTCCACAACCCTAACCCTAACCCTAACCCTAACCCTAACCCTAACCCTAACCCTAACCCTAACCCTAACCCTAACCCTAACCCTAACCCTAACCCTAACCCTAACCCTAACCCTAACCCTAACCCTAACCCTAACCCTAACCCTAACCTCCTGGTACATTTCAACTTAAGGAGAGAACAAAAATGTGTTCAAAATCGTATTCAAAATCGTATAAGCCACACCCCTTTTCTGTCGGAAAACCCTCCCCCTCACCCTCATACTAGTTTCCAGGTACATTTCAACTTAAGGAGAGCATCAAATGACATTTAAAATTGTATGAGCCACACAACTGTTCTACAACCCAAACACAAACCCAAACCCTAACTACCTGGTACATTTCAACTTAAGGAGAGAACAAAAATGTGTTTAAAATTGTATTCAAAATCATATAAGCCACACCCCTTTTTTGTCGGAAAACCCTCCCCCTCTTCCTCATACTAGTTTCCAGGTACATTTCAACTTAAGGAGAGCATCAAATGACATTTAAAATTGTATGAGCCACACAACCCTAACCCTAACCCTAACCCTAACCCTAACCCGACTTCCTGGTACATTTCAACTTATGGAGAGAACAAAAATGTGTTTAAAATTGTATTCAAAATCGTATAAGCCACACCCCTTTTGTTTCGGAAAACCCTCCCCCTCACCCTCATACTAGTTTCCAGGTACATTTCAACTTAAGGAGAGCATCAAATGACATTTAAAATTGTATGAGCCACACAACTGTTCCCTAACCCTAACCCTAACCCTAACCCTAACCCTAACCCTAACCCTTACCCTTACCCTTACCCTTACCCTTACCCTTACCCTAACCCTAACCCTTACCCTAACCCTAACCCTAACCCTAACTTCCTGGTACATTTCAACTTAAGGAGAGAACAAAAATGTGTTTAAAATTGTATTCAAAATCGTATAAGCCACACCCCTTTTGTTTCGGAAAACCCTCCCCCTCACCCTCATACTAGTTTCCAGGTACATTTCAACTTAAGGAGAGCATCAAATGACATTTAAAATTGTATGAGCCACACAACTGTTCCACAACCCTAACCCTAACCCTAACCCTAACCCTAACCCTAACCCTAACCCTAACCCTAACCCTAACCCTAACCCTAACCCTAACCCTAACCCTAACCCTAACCCTAACCCTAACCCTAACCCTAACCCTAACTTCCTGGTACATTTCAACTTAAGGAGAGAACAAAAATGTGTTCAAAATCGTATTCAAAATCATATAAGCCACACCCCTTTTCTGTCGGAAAACCCTCCCCCTCACCCTCATACTAGATTCCAGGTACATTTCAACTTAAGGAGAGCATCAAATGACATTTAAAATTGTATGAGCCACACAACTGTTTAACCCTAACCCTAACCCTAACCCTAACCCTAACCCTAACCCTAACCCTAACCCTAACCCTAACCCTAACCCTAACCCTAACCCTAACCCTAACCCTAACCCTAACCCTAACCCTAACCCTAACCCTAACCCTAACCCTAACCCTAACCCTAACTTCCTGGTACTTTTCAACTTAAGGAGAGAACAAAAATGTGTTTAAAATTGTATTCAAAATCGTATAAGCCACACCCCTTTTGTTTCGGAAAACCCTCCCCCTCACCCTCATACTAGTTTCCAGGTACATTTCAACTTAAGGAGAGCATCAAATGACATTTAAAATTGTATGAGCCACACAACTGTTCCACAACCCTAACCCTAACCCTAACCCTAACCCTAACCCTAACCCTAACCCTAACCCTAACCCTAACCCTAACCCTAACCCTAACCCTAACCCTAACCCTAACCCTAACCCTAACCCTAACCCTAACCCAACTTCCTGGTACATTTCAACTTAAGGAGAGAACAAAAATGTGTTCAAAATCGTATTCAAAATCGTATAAGCCACACCCCTTTTCTGTCGGAAAACCCTCCCCCTCACCCTTATACTAGATTCCAGGTACATTTCAACTTAAGGAGAGCATCAAATGACATTTAAAATTGTATGAGCCACACAACTGTTCTACAACCCAAACCCAAACCCAAACCCTAACTTCCTGGTACATTTCAACTTAAGGAGAGAACAAAAATGTGTTTAAAATTGTATTCAAAATCGTATAAGCCACACCCCTTTTGTTTCGGAAAACCCTCCCCCTCACCCTCATACTAGTTTCCAGGTACATTTCAACTTAAGGAGAGCATCAAATGACATTTAAAATTGTATGAGCCAAACAACTGTTCCACAACCCTAACCCTAACAATAACAATAACAATAACCATAACCCTAACCCTAACCCTAACTTCCTGGTACATTTCAACTTAAGGAGAGAACAAAAATGTGTTTAAAATTGTATTTAAAATCGTATAAGCCACACCCCTTTTGTTTCGGAAAACCCTCCCCCTCACCCTCATACTAGTTTCCAGGTACATTTCAACTTAAGGAGAGCATCAAATGACATTTAAAATTGTGTGAGCCAAACAACTGTTCCACAACCCTAACCCTAACCCTAACCCTAACCCTAACCCTAACCCTAACCCTAACCCTAACCCTAACCCTAACCTCCTGGTACATTTCAACTTAAGGAGAGAACAAAAATGTGTTCAAAATCGTATTCAAAATCGTATAAGCCACACCCCTTTTCTGTCGGAAAACCCTCACCCTTACCCTCATACTAGATTCCAGGTAAATTTCAACTTAAGGAGAGCATCAAATGACATTTAAAATTGTATGAGCCACACAACTGTTCTACAACCCAAACACAAACCCAAACCCTAACTACCTGGTACATTTCAACTTAAGGAGAGAACAAAAATGTGTTTAAAATTGTATTCAAAATCATATAAGCCACACCCCTTTTTGTCGGAAAACCCTCCCCCTCTTCCTCATACTAGTTTCCAGGTACATTTTAACTTAAGGAGAGCATCAAATGACATTTAAAATTGTATGAGCCACACAACTGTTCTACAACCCAAACACAAACCCAAACCCTAACTACCTGGTACATTTCAACTTAAGGAGAGAACAAAAATGTGTTTAAAATTGTATTCAAAATCATATAAGCCACACCCCTTTTTTGTCGGAAAACCCTCCCCCTCTTCCTCATACTAGTTTCCAGGTACATTTCAACTTAAGGAGAGCATCAAATGACATTTAAAATTGTATGAGCCACACAACCCTAACCCTAACCCTAACCCTAACCCTAACCCTAACCCTAACCCTAACCCGACTTCCTGGTACATTTCAACTTATGGAGAGAACAAAAATGTGTTTAAAATTGTATTCAAAATCGTATAAGCCACACCCCTTTTGTTTCGGAAAACCCTCCCCCTCACCCTCATACTAGTTTCCAGGTACATTTCAACTTAAGGAGAGCATCAAATGACATTTAAAATTGTATGAGCCACACAACTGTTCCCTAACCCTAACCCTAACCCTAACCCTAACCCTAACCCTAACCCTAACCCTAACCCTAACCCTAACCCTAACCCTAACCCTAACCCTAACCCTAACCCTAACCCTAACCCTAACCCTAACCCTAACCCTAACCCTAACCCTAACCCTAACCCTAACCCTAACCCTAACCCTAACTTCCTGGTACATTTCAACTTAAGGAGAGAACAAAAATGTGTTTAAAATTGTATTCAAAATCGTATAAGCCACACCCCTTTTGTTTCGGAAAACCCTCCCCCTCACCCTCATACTAGTTTCCAGGTACATTTCAACTTAAGGAGAGCATCAAATGACATTTAAAATTGTATGAGCCACACAACTGTTTAACCCTAACCCTAACCCTAACCCTAACCCTAACCCTAACCCTAACCCTAACCCTAACCCTAACCCTAACTTCCTGGTACATTTCAACTTAAGGAGAGAACAAAAATGTGTTCAAAATCGTATTCAAAATCGTATAAGCCACACCCCTTTTCTGTCGGAAAACCCTCCCCCTCACCCTTATACTAGATTCCAGGTACATTTCAACTTAAGGAGAGCATCAAATGACATTTAAAATTGTATGAGCCACACAACTGTTCTACAACCCAAACCCAAACCCAAACCCTAACTTCCTGGTACATTTCAACTTAAGGAGAGAACAAAAATGTGTTTAAAATTGTATTCAAAATCGTATAAGCCACACCCCTTTTGTTTCGGAAAACCCTCCCCCTCACCCTCATACTAGTTTCCAGGTACATTTCAACTTAAGGAGAGCATCAAATGACATTTAAAATTGTATGAGCCAAACAACTGTTCCACAACCCTAACCCTAACAATAACAATAACCCTAACAATAACAATAACCATAACCCTAACCCTAACCCTAACCCTAACCCTAACTTCCTGGTACATTTCAACTTAAGGAGAGAACAAAAATGTGTTTAAAATTGTATTTAAAATCGTATAAGCCACACCCCTTTTGTTTCGGAAAACCCTCCCCCTCACCCTCATACTAGTTTCCAGGTACATTTCAACTTAAGGAGAGCATCAAATGACATTTAAAATTGTGTGAGCCAAACAACTGTTCCACAACCCTAACCCTAACCCTAACCCTAACCCTAACCCTAACCCTAACCCTAACCCTAACCCTAACCCTAACCCTAACCCTAACCCTAACCCTAACCCTAACCCTAACCTCCTGGTACATTTCAACTTAAGGAGAGAACAAAAATGTGTTCAAAATCGTATTCAAAATCGTATAAGCCACACCCCTTTTCTGTCGGAAAACCCTCACCCTTACCCTCATACTAGATTCCAGGTACATTTCAACTTAAGGAGAGCATCAAATGACATTTAAAATTGTATGAGCCACACAACTGTTCTACAACCCAAACACAAACCCAAACCCTAACTACCTGGTACATTTCAACTTAAGGAGAGAACAAAAATGTGTTTAAAATTGTATTCAAAATCATATAAGCCACACCCCTTTTTTGTCGGAAAACCCTCCCCCTCTTCCTCATACTAGTTTCCAGGTACATTTCAACTTAAGGAGAGCATCAAATGACATTTAAAATTGTATGAGCCACACAACCCTAACCCTAACCCTAACCCTAACCCTAACCCTAACCCTAACCCTAACCCTAACCCTAACCCTAACCCTAACCCTAACCCTAACCCTAACCCTAACCCTTACCCTAACCCTAACCCTTACCCTAACCCTAACCCTAACCCTAACTTCCTGGTACATTTCAACTTAAGGAGAGAACAAAAATGTGTTTAAAATTGTATTCAAAATCGTATAAGCCACACCCCTTTTGTTTCGGAAAACCCTCCCCCTCACCCTCATACTAGTTTCCAGGTACATTTCAACTTAAGGAGAGCATCAAATGACATTTAAAATTGTATGAGCCACACAACTGTTCCACAACCCTAACCCTAACCCTAACCCTAACCCTAACCCTAACCCTAACCCTAACCCTAACCCTAACCCTAACCCTAACCCTAACCCTAACCCTAACCCTAACTTCCTGGTACATTTCAACTTAAGGAGAGAACAAAAATGTGTTCAAAATCGTATTCAAAATCATATAAGCCACACCCCTTTTCTGTCGGAAAACCCTCCCCCTCACCCTCATACTAGATTCCAGGTACATTTCAACTTAAGGAGAGCATCAAATGACATTTAAAATTGTATGAGCCACACAACTGTTCTACAACCCAAACCCAAACCCAAACCCTAACTTCCTGGTACATTTCAACTTAAGGAGAGAACAAAAATGTGTTTAAAATTGTATTCAAAATCGCATAAGCCACACCCCTTTTGTTTCGGAAAACCCTCCCCCTCACCCTCATACTAGTTTCCAGGTACATTTCAACTTAAGGAGAGCATCAAATGACATTTAAAATTGTATGAGCCAAACAACTGTTCCACAACCCTAACCCTAACAATAACCATAACCCTAACCCTAACCCTAACCCTAACCCTAACCCTAACCCTAACCCTAACCCTAACCCTAACTTCCTGGTACATTTCAACTTAAGGAGAGAACAAAACTGTGTTTAAAATTGTATTTAAAATCGTATAAGCCACACCCCTTTTGTTTCGGAAAACCCTCCCCCTCACCCTCATACTAGTTTCCAGGTACATTTCAACTTAAGGAGAGCATCAAATGACATTTAAAATTGTGTGAGCCAAACAACTGTTCCACAACCCTAACCCTAACCCTAACCCTAACCCTAACCCTAACCCTAACCCTAACCCTAACCCTAACCCTAACCCTAACCCTAACCCCCTGGTACAATTCAACTTAAGGAGAGAACAAAATTGTATTCAAAATCATATAAGCCACACCCCTTTTCTGTCGGAAAACCCTCCCCCTCACCCTCATACTAGTTTCCAGGTACATTTCAACTTAAGGAGAGCATCAAATGACATTTAAAATTGTATGAGCCACACAACTGTTCTACAACCCAAACACAAACGCAAACCCTAACTTCCTGGTACATTTCAACTTAAGGAGAGAACAAAAATGTGTTTCAAATTGTATTCAAAATCGTATAAGCCACACCCCTTTTTTGTCGGAAAACCCTCCCCCTCACCCTTTACAGGTACATTTCAACTTAAGGAGAGCATCAAATGACATTTAAAATTGTATGAGCCACACAACTGTTCCACAACCCTAACCCTAACCCTAACCCTAACCCTAACCCTAACCCTAACCCTAACCCTAACCCTAACCCTAACCCTAACCCTAACCCTAACCCTAACCCTAACCCTAACCCTAACCCTAACCCTAACCCTAACTTCCTGGTACAATTCAACTTAAGGAGAGAACAAAAATGTGTTCAAAATTGTATTCAAAATCGTATAAGCCACACCCCTTTTCTGTCGGAAAACACTCCCCCTCACCCTCATACTAGTTTCCAGGTACATTTCAACTTAAGGAGAGCATCAAATGACATTTAAAATTGTATGAGCCAAACAACTGTTCCCTAACCCTAACCCTAACCCTAACCCTAACCCTAACCCTAACCCTAACCCTAACTTCCTGGTACATTTCAACTTAAGGAGAGAACAAAAATGTGTTTTAAATTGTATTCAAAATCGTATAAGCCACACCCCTTTTGTTTCAGAAAACCTTCCCCCTCACCCTCATACTAGTTTCCAGGTACATTTCAACTTAAGGAGAGCATCAAATGACATTTAAAATTGTATGAGCCAAACAACTGTTCCACAACCCTAACCCTCACCCTAACCCTCACCCTAACCCTAACCCTAACTTCCTGGTACATTTCAACTTAAGGAGAGAACAAAAATGTGTTTAAAATTGTATTCAAAATCGTATAAGCCACACCCCTTTTGTTTCGGAAAACCCTCCCCCTCACCCTCATACTAGTTTCCAGGTACATTTCAACTTAAGGAGAGCATCAAATGACATTTAAAATTGTATGAGCCAAACAACTGTTCCACAACCCTAACCCTAACAACAACAATAACCATAACCCTAACCCTAACTTCCTGGTACATTTCAACTTAAGGAGAGAACAAAAATGTGTTTAAAATTGTATTTAAAATCGTATAAGCCACACCCCTTTTGTTTCGGAAAACCCTCCCCCTCACCCTCATACTAGTTTCCAGGTACATTTCAACTTAAGGAGAGCATCAAATGACATTTAAAATTGTATGAGCCAAACAACTGTTCCACAACCCTAACCCTAACCCTAACCCTAACCCTAACCCTAACCCTAACCCTAACCCTAACCCTAACCCTAACCCTAACCCTAACCCTAACCCTAACCCTAACCCTAACCCTAACCCTAACCCTAACCCTAACCCTAACCCTAACCCTAACCCTAACCCTAACCCCCTGGTACAATTCAACTTAAGGAGAGAACAAAAATGTGTTTAAAAATGTATTCAAAATCGTATAAGCCACACCCCTTTTGTTTCGGAAAACCCTCCCCCTCACCCTCATACTAGTTTCCAGGTACATTTCAACTTAAGGAGAGCATCAAATGACATTTAAAATTGTATGAGCCAAACAACTGTTCCACTACCCTAACCCTAACCCTAACCCTAACCCTAACCCTAACCCTAACTTCCTGGTACATTTCAACTTAAGGAGAGATCAAAAATGTGTTCAAAATCGTATTCAAAATCGTATAAGCCACACCCCTTTTCTGTCGGAAAACCCTCCCCCTCACCCTCATACTAGATTCCAGGTACATTTCAACTTAAGGAGAGCATCAAATGACATTTAAAATTGTATGAGCCACACAACTGTTCTACAACCCAAACCCAAACCCAAACCCTAACTTCCTGGTACATTTCAACTTAAGGAGAGAACAAAAATGTGTTTAAAATTGTATTCAAAATCGTATAAGCCACACCCCTTTTGTTTCGGAAAACCCTCCCCCTCACCCTCATACTAGTTTCCAGGTACATTTCAACTTAAGGAGAGCATCAAATGACATTTAAAATTGTATGAGCCAAACAACTGTTCCACAACCCTAACCCTAACAATAACAATAACCATAACCCTAACCCTAACCCTAACCCTAACCCTAACTTCCTGGTACATTTCAACTTAAGGAGAGAACAAAAATGTGTTTAAAATTGTATTTAAAATCGTATAAGCCACACCCCTTTTGTTTCGGAAAACCCTCCCCCTCACCCTCATACTAGTTTCCAGGTACATTTCAACTTAAGGAGAGCATCAAATGACATTTAAAATTGTGTGAGCCAAACAACTGTTCCACAACCCTAACCCTAACCCTAACCCTAACCCTAACCCTAACCCTAACCCTAACCCTAACCCTAACCCTAACCCTAACCCTAACCCTAACCCTAACCCTAACCCTAACCCTAACCCTAACCCTAACCTCCTGGTACATTTCAACTTAAGGAGAGAACAAAAATGTGTTCAAAATCGTATTCAAAATCGTATAAGCCACACCCCTTTTCTGTCGGAAAACCCTCACCCTTACCCTCATACTAGATTCCAGGTACATTTCAACTTAAGGAGAGCATCAAATGACATTTAAAATTGTATGAGCCACACAACTGTTCTACAACCCAAACACAAACCCAAACCCTAACTACCTGGTACATTTCAACTTAAGGAGAGAACAAAAATGTGTTTAAAATTGTATTCAAAATCATATAAGCCACACCCCTTTTTTGTCGGAAAACCCTCCCCCTCTTCCTCATACTAGTTTCCAGGTACATTTCAACTTAAGGAGAGCATCAAATGACATTTAAAATTGTATGAGCCACACAACCCTAACCCTAACCCTAACCCTAACCCTAACCCTAACCCTAACCCTAACCCTAACCCTAACCCTAACCCTAACCCTAACCCTAACCCTAACCCTTACCCTAACCCTAACCCTTACCCTAACCCTAACCCTAACCCTAACTTCCTGGTACATTTCAACTTAAGGAGAGAACAAAAATGTGTTTAAAATTGTATTCAAAATCGTATAAGCCACACCCCTTTTGTTTCGGAAAACCCTCCCCCTCACCCTCATACTAGTTTCCAGGTACATTTCAACTTAAGGAGAGCATCAAATGACATTTAAAATTGTATGAGCCACACAACTGTTCCACAACCCTAACCCTAACCCTAACCCTAACCCTAACCCTAACCCTAACCCTAACCCTAACCCTAACCCTAACCCTAACCCTAACCCTAACCCTAACCCTAACCCTAACCCTAACCCTAACCCTAACCCTAACCCTAACTTCCTGGTACATTTCAACTTAAGGAGAGAACAAAAATGTGTTCAAAATCGTATTCAAAATCATATAAGCCACACCCCTTTTCTGTCGGAAAACCCTCCCCCTCACCCTCATACTAGATTCCAGGTACATTTCAACTTAAGGAGAGCATCAAATGACATTTAAAATTGTATGAGCCACACAACTGTTCTACAACCCAAACCCAAACCCAAACCCTAACTTCCTGGTACATTTCAACTTAAGGAGAGAACAAAAATGTGTTTAAAATTGTATTCAAAATCGCATAAGCCACACCCCTTTTGTTTCGGAAAACCCTCCCCCTCACCCTCATACTAGTTTCCAGGTACATTTCAACTTAAGGAGAGCATCAAATGACATTTAAAATTGTATGAGCCAAACAACTGTTCCACAACCCTAACCCTAACAATAACCATAACCCTAACCCTAACCCTAACCCTAACCCTAACCCTAACCCTAACCCTAACCCTAACCCTAACCCTAACCCTAACCCTAACTTCCTGGTACATTTCAACTTAAGGAGAGAACAAAACTGTGTTTAAAATTGTATTTAAAATCGTATAAGCCACACCCCTTTTGTTTCGGAAAACCCTCCCCCTCACCCTCATACTAGTTTCCAGGTACATTTCAACTTAAGGAGAGCATCAAATGACATTTAAAATTGTGTGAGCCAAACAACTGTTCCACAACCCTAACCCTAACCCTAACCCTAACCCTAACCCTAACCCTAACCCTAACCCTAACCCTAACCCTAACCCTAACCCCCTGGTACAATTCAACTTAAGGAGAGAACAAAATTGTATTCAAAATCATATAAGCCACACCCCTTTTCTGTCGGAAAACCCTCCCCCTCACCCTCATACTAGTTTCCAGGTACATTTCAACTTAAGGAGAGCATCAAATGACATTTAAAATTGTATGAGCCACACAACTGTTCTACAACCCAAACACAAACGCAAACCCTAACTTCCTGGTACATTTCAACTTAAGGAGAGAACAAAAATGTGTTTCAAATTGTATTCAAAATCGTATAAGCCACACCCCTTTTTTGTCGGAAAACCCTCCCCCTCACCCTTTACAGGTACATTTCAACTTAAGGAGAGCATCAAATGACATTTAAAATTGTATGAGCCACACAACTGTTCCACAACCCTAACCCTAACCCTAACCCTAACCCTAACCCTAACCCTAACCCTAACCCTAACCCTAACCCTAACCCTAACCCTAACCCTAACCCTAACCCTAACCCTAACCCTAACCCTAACCCTAACCCTAACCCTAACCCTAACCCTAACTTCCTGGTACAATTCAACTTAAGGAGAGAACAAAAATGTGTTCAAAATTGTATTCAAAATCGTATAAGCCACACCCCTTTTCTGTCGGAAAACACTCCCCCTCACCCTCATACTAGTTTCCAGGTACATTTCAACTTAAGGAGAGCATCAAATGACATTTAAAATTGTATGAGCCAAACAACTGTTCCCTAACCCTAACCCTAACCCTAACCCTAACCCTAACCCTAACCCTAACTTCCTGGTACATTTCAACTTAAGGAGAGAACAAAAATGTGTTTTAAATTGTATTCAAAATCGTATAAGCCACACCCCTTTTGTTTCAGAAAACCTTCCCCCTCACCCTCATACTAGTTTCCAGGTACATTTCAACTTAAGGAGAGCATCAAATGACATTTAAAATTGTATGAGCCAAACAACTGTTCCACAACCCTAACCCTCACCCTAACCCTCACCCTAACCCTAACCCTAACTTCCTGGTACATTTCAACTTAAGGAGAGAACAAAAATGTGTTTAAAATTGTATTCAAAATCGTATAAGCCACACCCCTTTTGTTTCGGAAAACCCTCCCCCTCACCCTCATACTAGTTTCCAGGTACATTTCAACTTAAGGAGAGCATCAAATGACATTTAAAATTGTATGAGCCAAACAACTGTTCCACAACCCTAACCCTAACAACAACAATAACCATAACCCTAACCCTAACTTCCTGGTACATTTCAACTTAAGGAGAGAACAAAAATGTGTTTAAAATTGTATTTAAAATCGTATAAGCCACACCCCTTTTGTTTCGGAAAACCCTCCCCCTCACCCTCATACTAGTTTCCAGGTACATTTCAACTTAAGGAGAGCATCAAATGACATTTAAAATTGTATGAGCCAAACAACTGTTCCACAACCCTAACCCTAACCCTAACCCTAACCCTAACCCTAACCCTAACCCTAACCCTAACCCTAACCCTAACCCTAACCCTAACCCTAACCCTAACCCTAACCCTAACCCTAACCCTAACCCTAACCCTAACCCCCTGGTACAATTCAACTTAAGGAGAGAACAAAAATGTGTTTAAAAATGTATTCAAAATCGTATAAGCCACACCCCTTTTGTTTCGGAAAACCCTCCCCCTCACCCTCATACTAGTTTCCAGGTACATTTCAACTTAAGGAGAGCATCAAATGACATTTAAAATTGTATGAGCCAAACAACTGTTCCACTACCCTAACCCTAACCCTAACCCTAACCCTAACCCTAACCCTAACCCTAACTTCCTGGTACATTTCAACTTAAGGAGAGATCAAAAATGTGTTCAAAATCGTATTCAAAATCGTATAAGCCACACCCCTTTTCTGTCGGAAAACCCTCCCCCTCACCCTCATACTAGTTTCCAGGTACATTTCAACTTAAGGAGAGCATCAAATGACATTTAAAATTGTATGAGCCACACAACTGTTCTACAACCCAAACACAAACCCAAACCCTAACTTCCTGGTACATTTCAACTTAAGGAGAGAACAAAAATGTGTTTAAAATTGTATTCAAAATCGTATAAGCCACACCCCTTTTCTGTCGGAAAACCCTCCCCCTCACCCTCATACTAGTTTCCAGGTACATTTCAACTTAAGGAGAGCATCAAATGACATTTAAAATTGTATGAGCCACACAACTGTTCTACAACCCAAACACAAACCCAAACCCTAACTACCTGGTACATTTCAACTTAAGGAGAGAACAAAAATGTGTTTAAAATTGTATTCAAAATCATATAAGCCACACCCCTTTTTTGTCGGAAAACCCTCCCCCTCACCCTCATACTAGTTTCCAGGTACATTTCAACTTAAGGAGAGCATCAAATGACATTTAAAATTGTATGAGCCACACAACTGTTCTACAACCCAAACACAAACCCAAACCCTAACTTCCTGGTACATTTCAACTTAAGGAGAGAACAAAAATGTGTTTAAAATTGTATTCAAAATCGTATAAGCCACACCCCTTTTCTGTCGGAAAACCCTCCCCCTCACCCTCATACTAGTTTCCAGGTACATTTCAACTTAAGGAGAGCATCAAATGACATTTAAAATTGTATGAGCCACACAACTGTTCTACAACCCAAACACAAACCCAAACCCTAACTTCCTGGTACATTTCAACTTAAGGAGAGAACAAAAATGTGTTTAAAATTGTATTCAAAATCGTATAAGCCACACCCCTTTTCTGTCGGAAAACCCTCCCCCTCACCCTCATACTAGTTTCCAGGTACATTTCAACTTAAGGAGAGCATCAAATGACATTTAAAATTGTATGAGCCACACAACTGTTCTACAACCCAAACACAAACCCAAACCCTAACTACCTGGTACATTTCAACTTAAGGAGAGATCAAAAATGTGTTCAAAATCGTATTCAAAATCGTATAAGCCACACCCCTTTTCTGTCGGAAAACCCTCCCCCTCACCCTCATACTAGATTCCAGGTACATTTCAACTTAAGGAGAGCATCAAATGACATTTAAAATTGTATGAGCCACACAACTGTTCTACAACCCAAACACAAACCCAAACCCTAACTTACTGGTACATTTCGACTTAAGGAGAGAACAAAAATGTGTTTAAAATTGTATTCAAAATCGTGTAAGCCACACCCCTTTTTTGTCGGAAAACCCTCCCCCTCACCCTCATACTAGTTTCCAGGTACATTTCAACTTAAGGAGAGCATCAAATGACATTTAAAATTGTATGAGCCACACAACTGTTCCACAACCCTAACCCTAACCCTAACCCTAACCCTAACCCTAACCCTAACCCTAACCCTAACCCTAACCCTAACCCTAACCCTAACCCTAACCCTAACCCTAACCCTAACCCTAACCCTGACTTCCTGGTACATTTCAACTTATGGAGAGAACAAAAATGTGTTTAAAATTGTATTCAAAATCGTATAAGCCACACCCCTTTTGTTTCGGAAAACCCTCCCCCTGACCCTCATACTAGTTTCCAGGTACATTTCAACTTAAGGAGAGCATCAAATGACATTTAAAATTGTATGAGCCACACAACTGTTCCCTAACCCTAACCCTAACCCTAACCCTAACCCTAACCCTAACCCTAACCCTAACCCTAACCCTAACCCTAACCCTAACCCTAACCCTAACCCTAACCCTAACCCTAACCCTAACCCTAACCCTAACTTCCTGGTACATTTCAACTTAAGGAGAGAACAAAAATGTGTTCAAAATCGTATTCAAAATCGTATAAGCCACACCCCTTTTCTGTCGGAAAACCCTCCCCCTCACCCTTATACTAGATTCCAGGTACATTTCAACTTAAGGAGAGCATCAAATGACATTTAAAATTGTATGAGCCACACAACTGTTCTACAACCCAAACCCAAACCCAAACCCTAACTTCCTGGTACATTTCAACTTAAGGAGAGAACAAAAATGTGTTTAAAATTGTATTCAAAATCGTATAAGCCACACCCCTTTTGTTTCGGAAAACCCTCCCCCTCACCCTCATACTAGTTTCCAGGTACATTTCAACTTAAGGAGAGCATCAAATGACATTTAAAATTGTATGAGCCAAACAACTGTTCCACAACCCTAACCCTAACAATAACAATAACCATAACCCTAACCCTAACCCTAACCCTAACTTCCTGGTACATTTCAACTTAAGGAGAGAACAAAAATGTGTTTAAAATTGTATTTAAAATCGTATAAGCCACACCCCTTTTGTTTTGGAAAACCCTCCCCCTCACCCTCATACTAGTTTCCAGGTACATTTCAACTTAAGGAGAGCATCAAATGACATTTAAAATTGTGTGAGCCAAACAACTGTTCCACAACCCTAACCCTAACCCTAACCCTAACCCTAACCCTAACCCTAACCCTAACCCTAACCCTAACCCTAACCCTAACCCTAACCCTAACCCTAACCCTAACCCTAACCCTAACCCTAACCCTAACCCTAACCCTAACCCTAACCTCCTGGTACATTTCAACTTAAGGAGAGAACAAAAATGTGTTCAAAATCGTATTCAAAATCGTATAAGCCACACCCCTTTTCTGTCGGAAAACCCTCACCCTTACCCTCATACTAGATTCCAGGTAAATTTCAACTTAAGGAGAGCATCAAATGACATTTAAAATTGTATGAGCCACACAACTGTTCTACAACCCAAACACAAACCCAAACCCTAACTACCTGGTACATTTCAACTTAAGGAGAGAACAAAAATGTGTTTAAAATTGTATTCAAAATCATATAAGCCACACCCCTTTTTGTCGGAAAACCCTCCCCCTCTTCCTCATACTAGTTTCCAGGTACATTTTAACTTAAGGAGAGCATCAAATGACATTTAAAATTGTATGAGCCACACAACTGTTCTACAACCCAAACACAAACCCAAACCCTAACTACCTGGTACATTTCAACTTAAGGAGAGAACAAAAATGTGTTTAAAATTGTATTCAAAATCATATAAGCCACACCCCTTTTTTGTCGGAAAACCCTCCCCCTCTTCCTCATACTAGTTTCCAGGTACATTTCAACTTAAGGAGAGCATCAAATGACATTTAAAATTGTATGAGCCACACAACCCTAACCCTAACCCTAACCCTAACCCTAACCCTAACCCTAACCCGACTTCCTGGTACATTTCAACTTATGGAGAGAACAAAAATGTGTTTAAAATTGTATTCAAAATCGTATAAGCCACACCCCTTTTGTTTCGGAAAACCCTCCCCCTCACCCTCATACTAGTTTCCAGGTACATTTCAACTTAAGGAGAGCATCAAATGACATTTAAAATTGTATGAGCCACACAACTGTTCCCTAACCCTAACCCTAACCCTAACCCTAACCCTAACCCTAACCCTAACCCTAACCCTAACCCTAACCCTAACCCTAACCCTAACCCTAACCCTAACCCTAACCCTAACCCTAACCCTAACCCTAACTTCCTGGTACATTTCAACTTAAGGAGAGAACAAAAATGTGTTTAAAATTGTATTCAAAATCGTATAAGCCACACCCCTTTTGTTTCGGAAAACCCTCCCCCTCACCCTCATACTAGTTTCCAGGTACATTTCAACTTAAGGAGAGCATCAAATGACATTTAAAATTGTATGAGCCACACAACTGTTCCACAACCCTAACCCTAACCCTAACCCTAACCCTAACCCTAACCCTAACCCTAACCCTAACCCTAACCCTAACCCTAACCCTAACCCTAACCCTAACCCTAACCCTAACCCTAACCCTAACCCTAACCCTAACCCTAACCCTAACCCTAACTTCCTGGTACATTTCAACTTAAGGAGAGAACAAAAATGTGTTCAAAATCGTATTCAAAATCGTATAAGCCACACCCCTTTTCTGTCGGAAAACCCTCCCCCTCACCCTTATACTAGATTCCAGGTACATTTCAACTTAAGGAGAGCATCAAATGACATTTAAAATTGTATGAGCCACACAACTGTTCTACAACCCAAACCCAAACCCAAACCCTAACTTCCTGGTACATTTCAACTTAAGGAGAGAACAAAAATGTGTTTAAAATTGTATTCAAAATCGTATAAGCCACACCCCTTTTGTTTCGGAAAACCCTCCCCCTCACCCTCATACTAGTTTCCAGGTACATTTCAACTTAAGGAGAGCATCAAATGACATTTAAAATTGTATGAGCCAAACAACTGTTCCACAACCCTAACCCTAACAATAACAATAACCATAACCCTAACCCTAACCCTAACCCTAACCCTAACTTCCTGGTACATTTCAACTTAAGGAGAGAACAAAAATGTGTTTAAAATTGTATTTAAAATCGTATAAGCCACACCCCTTTTGTTTCGGAAAACCCTCCCCCTCACCCTCATACTAGTTTCCAGGTACATTTCAACTTAAGGAGAGCATCAAATGACATTTAAAATTGTGTGAGCCAAACAACTGTTCCACAACCCTAACCCTAACCCTAACCCTAACCCTAACCCTAACCCTAACCCTAACCCTAACCCTAACCCTAACCCTAACCCTAACCCTAACCCTAACCCTAACCCTAACCCTAACCCTAACCCTAACCCTAACCCTAACCTCCTGGTACATTTCAACTTAAGGAGAGAACAAAAATGTGTTCAAAATCGTATTCAAAATCGTATAAGCCACACCCCTTTTCTGTCGGAAAACCCTCACCCTTACCCTCATACTAGATTCCAGGTACATTTCAACTTAAGGAGAGCATCAAATGACATTTAAAATTGTATGAGCCACACAACTGTTCTACAACCCAAACACAAACCCAAACCCTAACTACCTGGTACATTTCAACTTAAGGAGAGAACAAAAATGTGTTTAAAATTGTATTCAAAATCATATAAGCCACACCCCTTTTTTGTCGGAAAACCCTCCCCCTCTTCCTCATACTAGTTTCCAGGTACATTTCAACTTAAGGAGAGCATCAAATGACATTTAAAATTGTATGAGCCACACAACCCTAACCCTAACCCTAACCCTAACCCTAACCCTAACCCGACTTCCTGGTACATTTCAACTTATGGAGAGAACAAAAATGTGTTTAAAATTGTATTCAAAATCGTATAAGCCACACCCCTTTTGTTTCGGAAAACCCTCCCCCTCACCCTCATACTAGTTTCCAGGTACATTTCAACTTAAGGAGAGCATCAAATGACATTTAAAATTGTATGAGCCACACAACTGTTCCCTAACCCTAACCCTAACCCTAACCCTAACCCTAACCCTAACCCTTACCCTTACCCTTACCCTTACCCTTACCCTTACCCTTACCCTAACCCTAACCCTTACCCTAACCCTAACCCTAACCCTAACTTCCTGGTACATTTCAACTTAAGGAGAGAACAAAAATGTGTTTAAAATTGTATTCAAAATCGTATAAGCCACACCCCTTTTGTTTCGGAAAACCCTCCCCCTCACCCTCATACTAGTTTCCAGGTACATTTCAACTTAAGGAGAGCATCAAATGACATTTAAAATTGTATGAGCCACACAACTGTTCCACAACCCTAACCCTAACCCTAACCCTAACCCTAACCCTAACCCTAACCCTAACCCTAACCCTAACCCTAACCCTAACCCTAACCCTAACCCTAACCCTAACCCTAACCCTAACCCTAACCCTAACCCTAACCCTAACTTCCTGGTACATTTCAACTTAAGGAGAGAACAAAAATGTGTTCAAAATCGTATTCAAAATCATATAAGCCACACCCCTTTTCTGTCGGAAAACCCTCCCCCTCACCCTCATACTAGATTCCAGGTACATTTCAACTTAAGGAGAGCATCAAATGACATTTAAAATTGTATGAGCCACACAACTGTTCTACAACCCAAACCCAAACCCAAACCCTAACTTCCTGGAACATTTCAACTTAAGGAGAGAACAAAAATGTGTTTAAAATTGTATTCAAAATCGCATAAGCCACACCCCTTTTGTTTCGGAAAACCCTCCCCCTCACCCTCATACTAGTTTCCAGGTACATTTCAACTTAAGGAGAGCATCAAATGACATTTAAAATTGTATGAGCCAAACAACTGTTCCACAACCCTAACCCTAACAATAACCCTAACCCTAACCCTAACCCTAACCCTAACCCTAACCCTAACCCTAACCCTAACCCTAACCCTAACCCTAACCCTAACCCTAACCCTAACCCTAACCCTAACCCTAACCCTAACCCTAACCCTAACTTCCTGGTACATTTCAACTTAAGGAGAGAACAAAAATGTGTTTAAAATTGTATTTAAAATCGTATAAGCCACACCCCTTTTGTTTCGGAAAACCCTCCCCCTCACCCTCATACTAGTTTCCAGGTACATTTCAACTTAAGGAGAGCATCAAATGACATTTAAAATTGTGTGAGCCAAACAACTGTTCCACAACCCTAACCCTAACCCTAACCCTAACCCTAACCCTAACCCTAACCCTAACCCTAACCCTAACCCTAACCCTAACCCTAACCCTAACCCTAACCCTAACCCTAACCCTAACCCTAACCCTAACCCTAACCCTAACCCTAACCCCCTGGTACAATTCAACTTAAGGAGAGAACAAAATTGTATTCAAAATCATATAAGCCACACCCCTTTTCTGTCGGAAAACCCTCCCCCTCACCCTCATACTAGTTTCCAGGTACATTTCAACTTAAGGAGAGCATCAAATGACATTTAAAATTGTATGAGCCACACAACTGTTCTACAACCCAAACACAAACGCAAACCCTAACTTCCTGGTACATTTCAACTTAAGGAGAGAACAAAAATGTGTTTCAAATTGTATTCAAAATCGTATAAGCCACACCCCTTTTTTGTCGGAAAACCCTCCCCCTCACCCTTTACAGGTACATTTCAACTTAAGGAGAGCATCAAATGACATTTAAAATTGTATGAGCCACACAACTGTTCCACAACCCTAACCCTAACCCTAACCCTAACCCTAACCCTAACCCTAACCCTAACCCTAACCCTAACCCTAACCCTAACCCTAACCCTAACCCTAACCCTAACCCTAACCCTAACCCTAACCCTAACCCTAACCCTAACCCTAACTTCCTGGTACAATTCAACTTAAGGAGAGAACAAAAATGTGTTCAAAATTGTATTCAAAATCGTATAAGCCACACCCCTTTTCTGTCGGAAAACACTCCCCCTCACCCTCATACTAGTTTCCAGGTACATTTCAACTTAAGGAGAGCATCAAATGACATTTAAAATTGTATGAGCCAAACAACTGTTCCCTAACCCTAACCCTAACCCTAACCCTAACCCTAACCCTAACCCTAACCCTAACCCTAACCCTAACCCTAACCCTAACCCTAACCCTAACCCTAACCCTAACCCTAACCCTAACCCTAACCCTAACCCTAACTTCCTGGTACATTTCAACTTAAGGAGAGAACAAAAATGTGTTTTAAATTGTATTCAAAATCGTATAAGCCACACCCCTTTTGTTTCAGAAAACCTTCCCCCTCACCCTCATACTAGTTTCCAGGTACATTTCAACTTAAGGAGAGCATCAAATGACATTTAAAATTGTATGAGCCAAACAACTGTTCCACAACCCTAACCCTCACCCTAACCCTCACCCTAACCCTCACCCTAACCCTAACCCTAACTTCCTGGTACATTTCAACTTAAGGAGAGAACAAAAATGTGTTTAAAATTGTATTCAAAATCGTATAAGCCACACCCCTTTTGTTTCGGAAAACCCTCCCCCTCACCCTCATACTAGTTTCCAGGTACATTTCAACTTAAGGAGAGCATCAAATGACATTTAAAATTGTATGAGCCAAACAACTGTTCCACAACCCTAACCCTAACAACAACAATAACCATAACCCTAACCCTAACTTCCTGGTACATTTCAACTTAAGGAGAGAACAAAAATGTGTTTAAAATTGTATTTAAAATCGTATAAGCCACACCCCTTTTGTTTCGGAAAACCCTCCCCCTCACCCTCATACTAGTTTCCAGGTACATTTCAACTTAAGGAGAGCATCAAATGACATTTAAAATTGTATGAGCCAAACAACTGTTCCACAACCCTAACCCTAACCCTAACCCTAACCCTAACCCTAACCCTAACCCTAACCCTAACCCTAACCCTAACCCTAACCCTAACCCTAACCCTAACCCTAACCCTAACCCTAACCCTAACCCTAACCCTAACCCTAACCCCCTGGTACAATTCAACTTAAGGAGAGAACAAAAATGTGTTTAAAATTGTATTCAAAATCGTATAAGCCACACCCCTTTTGTTTCGGAAAACCCTCCCCCTCACCCTCATACTAGTTTCCAGGTACATTTCAACTTAAGGAGAGCATCAAATGACATTTAAAATTGTATGAGCCAAACAACTGTTCCACTACCCTAACCCTAACCCTAACCCTAACCCTAACCCTAACCCTAACCCTAACTTCCTGGTACATTTCAACTTAAGGAGAGATCAAAAATGTGTTCAAAATCGTATTCAAAATCGTATAAGCCACACCCCTTTTCTGTCGGAAAACCCTCCCCCTCACCCTCATACTAGATTCCAGGTACATTTCAACTTAAGGAGAGCATCAAATGACATTTAAAATTGTATGAGCCACACAACTGTTCTACAACCCAAACACAAACCCAAACCCTAACTTCCTGGTACATTTCAACTTAAGGAGAGAACAAAAATGTGTTTAAAATTGTATTCAAAATCGTATAAGCCACACCCCTTTTCTGTCGGAAAACCCTCCCCCTCACCCTCATACTAGTTTCCAGGTACATTTCAACTTAAGGAGAGCATCAAATGACATTTAAAATTGTATGAGCCACACAACTGTTCTACAACCCAAACACAAACCCAAACCCTAACTACCTGGTACATTTCAACTTAAGGAGAGAACAAAAATGTGTTTAAAATTGTATTCAAAATCATATAAGCCACACCCCTTTTTTGTCGGAAAACCCTCCCCCTCACCCTCATACTAGTTTCCAGGTACATTTCAACTTAAGGAGAGCATCAAATGACATTTAAAATTGTATGAGCCACACAACTGTTCTACAACCCAAACACAAACCCAAACCCTAACTTCCTGGTACATTTCAACTTAAGGAGAGAACAAAAATGTGTTTAAAATTGTATTCAAAATCGTATAAGCCACACCCCTTTTCTGTCGGAAAACCCTCCCCCTCACCCTCATACTAGTTTCCAGGTACATTTCAACTTAAGGAGAGCATCAAATGACATTTAAAATTGTATGAGCCACACAACTGTTCTACAACCCAAACACAAACCCAAACCCTAACTTCCTGGTACATTTCAACTTAAGGAGAGAACAAAAATGTGTTTAAAATTGTATTCAAAATCGTATAAGCCACACCCCTTTTCTGTCGGAAAACCCTCCCCCTCACCCTCATACTAGTTTCCAGGTACATTTCAACTTAAGGAGAGCATCAAATGACATTTAAAATTGTATGAGCCACACAACTGTTCTACAACCCAAACACAAACCCAAACCCTAACTACCTGGTACATTTCAACTTAAGGAGAGATCAAAAATGTGTTCAAAATTGTATTCAAAATCGTATAAGCCACACCCCTTTTCTGTCGGAAAACCCTCCCCCTCACCCTCATACTAGATTCCAGGTACATTTCAACTTAAGGAGAGCATCAAATGACATTTAAAATTGTATGAGCCACACAACTGTTCTACAACCCAAACACAAACCCAAACCCTAACTTACTGGTACATTTCGACTTAAGGAGAGAACAAAAATGTGTTTAAAATTGTATTCAAAATCGTGTAAGCCACACCCCTTTTTTGTCGGAAAACCCTCCCCCTCACCCTCATACTAGTTTCCAGGTACATTTCAACTTAAGGAGAGCATCAAATGACATTTAAAATTGTATGAGCCACACAACTGTTCTACAACCCAAACACAAACCCAAACCCTAACTTCCTGGTACATTTCAACTTAAGGAGAGAACAAAAATGTGTTTAAAATTGTATTCAAAATCGTATAAGCCACACCCCTTTTCTGTCGGAAAACCCTCCCCCTCACCCTCATACTAGTTTCCAGGTACATTTCAACTTAAGGAGAGCATCAAATGACATTTAAAATTGTATGAGCCACACAACTGTTCTACAACCCAAACACAAACCCAAACCCTAACTACCTGGTACATTTCAACTTAAGGAGAGAACAAAAATGTGTTTAAAATTGTATTCAAAATCATATAAGCCACACCCCTTTTTTGTCGGAAAACCCTCCCCCTCTTCCTCATACTAGTTTCCAGGTACATTTCAACTTAAGGAGAGCATCAAATGACATTTAAAATTGTATGAGCCACACAACTGTTCCCTAACCCTAACCCTAACCCTAACCCTAACCCTAACCCTAACCCTAACCCTAACCCTAACCCTAACCCTAACCCTAACCCTAACCCTAACCCTAACCCTAACCCTAACCCTAACCCTAACCCTAACTTCCTGGTACATTTCAACTTAAGGAGAGAACAAAAATGTGTTTAAAATTGTATTCAAAATCGTATAAGCCACACCCCTTTTGTTTCGGAAAACCCTCCCCCTCACCCTCATACTAGTTTCCAGGTACATTTCAACTTAAGGAGAGCATCAAATGACATTTATAATTGTATGAGCCACACAACTGTTCCACAACCCTAACCCTAACCCTAACCCTAACCCTAACCCTAACCCTAACCCTAACCCTAACCCTAACCCTAACCCTAACCCTAACCCTAACCCTAACCCTAACCCTAACCCTAACCCTAACCCTAACCCTAACTTCCTGGTACATTTCAACTTAAGGAGAGAACAAAAATGTGTTCAAAATCGTATTCAAAATCGTATAAGCCACACCCCTTTTCTGTCGGAAAACCCTCCCCCTCACCCTCATACTAGATTCCAGGTACATTTCAACTTAAGGAGAGCATCAAATGACATTTAAAATTGTATGAGCCACACAACTGTTCTACAACCCAAACCCAAACCCAAACCCTAACTTCCTGGTACATTTCAACTTAAGGAGAGAACAAAAATGTGCTTAAAATTGTATTCAAAATCGTATAAGCCACACCCCTTTTTTGTCGGAAAACCCTCCCCCTCACCCTCATACTAGTTTCCAGGTACATTTCAACTTAAGGAGAGCATCAAATGACATTTAAAATTGTATGAGCCACACAACTGTTCCACAACCCTAACCCTAACCCTAACCCTAACCCTAACCCTAACCCTAACCCTAACCCTAACCCTAACCCTAACCCTAACCCTAACCCTAACCCTAACCCTAACCCTAACCCTAACCCTAACCCTAACCCTAACCCTAACTTCCTGGTACATTTCAACTTAAGGAGAGAACAAAAATGTGTTTTAAATTGTATTCAAAATCGTATAAGCCACACCCCTTTTGTTTCAGAAAACCTTCCCCCTCACCCTCATACTAGTTTCCAGGTACATTTCAACTTAAGGAGAGCATCAAATGACATTTAAAATTGTATGAGCCAAACAACTGTTCCACAACCCTAACCCTCACCCTAACCCTCACCCTAACCCTAACCCTAACTTCCTGGTACATTTCAACTTAAGGAGAGAACAAAAATGTGTTTAAAATTGTATTCAAAATCGTATAAGCCACACCCCTTTTGTTTCGGAAAACCCTCCCCCTCACCCTCATACTAGTTTCCAGGTACATTTCAACTTAAGGAGAGCATCAAATGACATTTAAAATTGTATGAGCCAAACAACTGTTCCACAACCCTAACCCTAACAACAACAATAACCATAACCCTAACCCTAACCCTAACCCTAACTTCCTGGTACATTTCAACTTAAGGAGAGAACAAAAATGTGTTTAAAATTGTATTTAAAATCGTATAAGCCACACCCCTTTTGTTTCGGAAAACCCTCCCCCTCACCCTCATACTAGTTTCCAGGTACATTTCAACTTAAGGAGAGCATCAAATGACATTTAAAATTGTATGAGCCAAACAACTGTTCCACAACCCTAACCCTAACCCTAACCCTAACCCTAACCCTAACCCTAACCCTAACCCTAACCCTAACCCTAACCCTAACCCTAACCCTAACCCTAACCCCCTGGTACAATTCAACTTAAGGAGAGAACAAAAATGTGTTTAAAATTGTATTCAAAATCGTATAAGCCACACCCCTTTTGTTTCGGAAAACCCTCCCCCTCACCCTCATACTAGTTTCCAGGTACATTTCAACTTAAGGAGAGCATCAAATGACATTTAAAATTGTATGAGCCAAACAACTGTTCCACTACCCTAACCCTAACCCTAACCCTAACCCTAACCCTAACCCTAACCCTAACTTCCTGGTACATTTCAACTTAAGGAGAGATCAAAAATGTGTTCAAAATCGTATTCAAAATCGTATAAGCCACACCCCTTTTCTGTCAGAAAACCCTCCCCCTCACCCTCATACTAGATTCCAGGTACATTTCAACTTAAGGAGAGCATCAAATGACATTTAAAATTGTATGAGCCACACAACTGTTCTACAACCCAAACACAAACCCAAACCCTAACTTACTGGTACATTTCGACTTAAGGAGAGAACAAAAATGTGTTTAAAATTGTATTCAAAATCGTGTAAGCCACACCCCTTTTTTGTCGGAAAACCCTCCCCCTCACCCTCATACTAGTTTCCAGGTACATTTCAACTTAAGGAGAGCATCAAATGACATTTAAAATTGTATGAGCCACACAACTGTTCTACAACCCAAACACAAACCCAAACCCTAACTTCCTGGTACATTTCAACTTAAGGAGAGAACAAAAATGTGTTTAAAATTGTATTCAAAATCGTATAAGCCACACCCCTTTTCTGTCGGAAAACCCTCCCCCTCACCCTCATACTAGTTTCCAGGTACATTTCAACTTAAGGAGAGCATCAAATGACATTTAAAATTGTATGAGCCACACAACTGTTCTACAACCCAAACACAAACCCAAACCCTAACTACCTGGTACATTTCAACTTAAGGAGAGAACAAAAATGTGTTTAAAATTGTATTCAAAATCATATAAGCCACACCCCTTTTTTGTCGGAAAACCCTCCCCCTCTTCCTCATACTAGTTTCCAGGTACATTTCAACTTAAGGAGAGCATCAAATGACATTTAAAATTGTATGAGCCACACAACCCTAACCCTAACCCTAACCCTAACCCTAACCCTAACCCTAACCCTAACCCTAACCCTAACCCTAACCCTAACCCTAACCCTAACCCTAACCCTAACCCTAACCCTAACCCTGACTTCCTGGTACATTTCAACTTATGGAGAGAACAAAAATGTGTTTAAAATTGTATTTAAAATCGTATAAGCCACACCCCTTTTGTTTCGGAAAACCCTCCCCCTCACCCTCATACTAGTTTCCAGGTACATTTCAACTTAAGGAGAGCATCAAATGACATTTAAAATTGTATGAGCCAAACAACTGTTCCACAACCCTAACCCTAACCCTAACCCTAACCCTAACCCTAACCCTAACCCTAACCCTAACCCTAACCCTAACCCTAACCCTAACCCTAACCCTAACCCTAACCCTAACCCTAACCCTAACCCTAACCCCCTGGTACAATTCAACTTAAGGAGAGAACAAAAATGTGTTTAAAATTGTATTCAAAATCGTATAAGCCACACCCCTTTTGTTTCGGAAAACCCTCCCCCTCACCCTCATACTAGTTTCCAGGTACATTTCAACTTAAGGAGAGCATCAAATGACATTTAAAATTGTATGAGCCAAACAACTGTTCCACTACCCTAACCCTAACCCTAACCCTAACCCTAACCCTAACCCTAACCCTAACTTCCTGGTACATTTCAACTTAAGGAGAGATCAAAAATGTGTTCAAAATCGTATTCAAAATCGTATAAGCCACACCCCTTTTCTGTCGGAAAACCCTCCCCCTCACCCTCATACTAGATTCCAGGTACATTTCAACTTAAGGAGAGCATCAAATGACATTTAAAATTGTATGAGCCACACAACTGTTCTACAACCCAAACACAAACCCAAACCCTAACTTCCTGGTACATTTCAACTTAAGGAGAGAACAAAAATGTGTTTAAAATTGTATTCAAAATCGTATAAGCCACACCCCTTTTCTGTCGGAAAACCCTCCCCCTCACCCTCATACTAGTTTCCAGGTACATTTCAACTTAAGGAGAGCATCAAATGACATTTAAAATTGTATGAGCCACACAACTGTTCTACAACCCAAACACAAACCCAAACCCTAACTACCTGGTACATTTCAACTTAAGGAGAGAACAAAAATGTGTTTAAAATTGTATTCAAAATCATATAAGCCACACCCCTTTTTTGTCGGAAAACCCTCCCCCTCACCCTCATACTAGTTTCCAGGTACATTTCAACTTAAGGAGAGCATCAAATGACATTTAAAATTGTATGAGCCACACAACTGTTCTACAACCCAAACACAAACCCAAACCCTAACTTCCTGGTACATTTCAACTTAAGGAGAGAACAAAAATGTGTTTAAAATTGTATTCAAAATCGTATAAGCCACACCCCTTTTCTGTCGGAAAACCCTCCCCCTCACCCTCATACTAGTTTCCAGGTACATTTCAACTTAAGGAGAGCATCAAATGACATTTAAAATTGTATGAGCCACACAACTGTTCTACAACCCAAACACAAACCCAAACCCTAACTTCCTGGTACATTTCAACTTAAGGAGAGAACAAAAATGTGTTTAAAATTGTATTCAAAATCGTATAAGCCACACCCCTTTTCTGTCGGAAAACCCTCCCCCTCACCCTCATACTAGTTTCCAGGTACATTTCAACTTAAGGAGAGCATCAAATGACATTTAAAATTGTATGAGCCACACAACTGTTCTACAACCCAAACACAAACCCAAACCCTAACTACCTGGTACATTTCAACTTAAGGAGAGATCAAAAATGTGTTCAAAATTGTATTCAAAATCGTATAAGCCACACCCCTTTTCTGTCGGAAAACCCTCCCCCTCACCCTCATACTAGATTCCAGGTACATTTCAACTTAAGGAGAGCATCAAATGACATTTAAAATTGTATGAGCCACACAACTGTTCTACAACCCAAACACAAACCCAAACCCTAACTTACTGGTACATTTCGACTTAAGGAGAGAACAAAAATGTGTTTAAAATTGTATTCAAAATCGTGTAAGCCACACCCCTTTTTTGTCGGAAAACCCTCCCCCTCACCCTCATACTAGTTTCCAGGTACATTTCAACTTAAGGAGAGCATCAAATGACATTTAAAATTGTATGAGCCACACAACTGTTCTACAACCCAAACACAAACCCAAACCCTAACTTCCTGGTACATTTCAACTTAAGGAGAGAACAAAAATGTGTTTAAAATTGTATTCAAAATCGTATAAGCCACACCCCTTTTCTGTCGGAAAACCCTCCCCCTCACCCTCATACTAGTTTCCAGGTACATTTCAACTTAAGGAGAGCATCAAATGACATTTAAAATTGTATGAGCCACACAACTGTTCTACAACCCAAACACAAACCCAAACCCTAACTACCTGGTACATTTCAACTTAAGGAGAGAACAAAAATGTGTTTAAAATTGTATTCAAAATCATATAAGCCACACCCCTTTTTTGTCGGAAAACCCTCCCCCTCTTCCTCATACTAGTTTCCAGGTACATTTCAACTTAAGGAGAGCATCAAATGACATTTAAAATTGTATGAGCCACACAACTGTTCCCTAACCCTAACCCTAACCCTAACCCTAACCCTAACCCTAACCCTAACCCTAACCCTAACCCTAACCCTAACCCTAACCCTAACCCTAACCCTAACCCTAACCCTAACCCTAACCCTAACCCTAACCCTAACCCTAACCCTAACCCTAACCCTAACTTCCTGGTACATTTCAACTTAAGGAGAGAACAAAAATGTGTTTAAAATTGTATTCAAAATCGTATAAGCCACACCCCTTTTGTTTCGGAAAACCCTCCCCCTCACCCTCATACTAGTTTCCAGGTACATTTCAACTTAAGGAGAGCATCAAATGACATTTATAATTGTATGAGCCACACAACTGTTCCACAACCCTAACCCTAACCCTAACCCTAACCCTAACCCTAACCCTAACCCTAACCCTAACCCTAACCCTAACCCTAACCCTAACCCTAACCCTAACCCTAACCCTAACCCTAACCCTAACTTCCTGGTACATTTCAACTTAAGGAGAGAACAAAAATGTGTTCAAAATCGTATTCAAAATCGTATAAGCCACACCCCTTTTCTGTCGGAAAACCCTCCCCCTCACCCTCATACTAGATTCCAGGTACATTTCAACTTAAGGAGAGCATCAAATGACATTTAAAATTGTATGAGCCACACAACTGTTCTACAACCCAAACCCAAACCCAAACCCTAACTTCCTGGTACATTTCAACTTAAGGAGAGAACAAAAATGTGCTTAAAATTGTATTCAAAATCGTATAAGCCACACCCCTTTTTTGTCGGAAAACCCTCCCCCTCACCCTCATACTAGTTTCCAGGTACATTTCAACTTAAGGAGAGCATCAAATGACATTTAAAATTGTATGAGCCACACAACTGTTCCACAACCCTAACCCTAACCCTAACCCTAACCCTAACCCTAACCCTAACCCTAACCCTAACCCTAACCCTAACCCTAACCCTAACCCTAACCCTAACCCTAACCCTAACCCTAACCCTAACCCTAACTTCCTGGTACATTTCAACTTAAGGAGAGAACAAAAATGTGTTTTAAATTGTATTCAAAATCGTATAAGCCACACCCCTTTTGTTTCAGAAAACCTTCCCCCTCACCCTCATACTAGTTTCCAGGTACATTTCAACTTAAGGAGAGCATCAAATGACATTTAAAATTGTATGAGCCAAACAACTGTTCCACAACCCTAACCCTCACCCTAACCCTCACCCTAACCCTAACCCTAACTTCCTGGTACATTTCAACTTAAGGAGAGAACAAAAATGTGTTTAAAATTGTATTCAAAATCGTATAAGCCACACCCCTTTTGTTTCGGAAAACCCTCCCCCTCACCCTCATACTAGTTTCCAGGTACATTTCAACTTAAGGAGAGCATCAAATGACATTTAAAATTGTATGAGCCAAACAACTGTTCCACAACCCTAACCCTAACAACAACAATAACCATAACCCTAACCCTAACCCTAACCCTAACTTCCTGGTACATTTCAACTTAAGGAGAGAACAAAAATGTGTTTAAAATTGTATTTAAAATCGTATAAGCCACACCCCTTTTGTTTCGGAAAACCCTCCCCCTCACCCTCATACTAGTTTCCAGGTACATTTCAACTTAAGGAGAGCATCAAATGACATTTAAAATTGTATGAGCCAAACAACTGTTCCACAACCCTAACCCTAACCCTAACCCTAACCCTAACCCTAACCCTAACCCTAACCCTAACCCTAACCCTAACCCTAACCCTAACCCTAACCCTAACCCTAACCCTAACCCTAACCCTAACCCTAACCCTAACCCTAACCCTAACCCCCTGGTACAATTCAACTTAAGGAGAGAACAAAAATGTGTTTAAAATTGTATTCAAAATCGTATAAGCCACACCCCTTTTGTTTCGGAAAACCCTCCCCCTCACCCTCATACTAGTTTCCAGGTACATTTCAACTTAAGGAGAGCATCAAATGACATTTAAAATTGTATGAGCCAAACAACTGTTCCACTACCCTAACCCTAACCCTAACCCTAACCCTAACCCTAACTTCCTGGTACATTTCAACTTAAGGAGAGATCAAAAATGTGTTCAAAATCGTATTCAAAATCGTATAAGCCACACCCCTTTTCTGTCGGAAAACCCTCCCCCTCACCCTCATACTAGATTCCAGGTACATTTCAACTTAAGGAGAGCATCAAATGACATTTAAAATTGTATGAGCCACACAACTGTTCTACAACCCAAACACAAACCCAAACCCTAACTTACTGGTACATTTCGACTTAAGGAGAGAACAAAAATGTGTTTAAAATTGTATTCAAAATCGTGTAAGCCACACCCCTTTTTTGTCGGAAAACCCTCCCCCTCACCCTCATACTAGTTTCCAGGTACATTTCAACTTAAGGAGAGCATCAAATGACATTTAAAATTGTATGAGCCACACAACTGTTCTACAACCCAAACACAAACCCAAACCCTAACTTCCTGGTACATTTCAACTTAAGGAGAGAACAAAAATGTGTTTAAAATTGTATTCAAAATCGTATAAGCCACACCCCTTTTCTGTCGGAAAACCCTCCCCCTCACCCTCATACTAGTTTCCAGGTACATTTCAACTTAAGGAGAGCATCAAATGACATTTAAAATTGTATGAGCCACACAACTGTTCTACAACCCAAACACAAACCCAAACCCTAACTACCTGGTACATTTCAACTTAAGGAGAGAACAAAAATGTGTTTAAAATTGTATTCAAAATCATATAAGCCACACCCCTTTTTTGTCGGAAAACCCTCCCCCTCTTCCTCATACTAGTTTCCAGGTACATTTCAACTTAAGGAGAGCATCAAATGACATTTAAAATTGTATGAGCCACACAACCCTAACCCTAACCCTAACCCTAACCCTAACCCTAACCCTAACCCTAACCCTAACCCTAACCCTAACCCTAACCCTAACCCTAACCCTAACCCTAACCCTAACCCTAACCCTAACCCTAACCCTAACCCTAACCCTGACTTCCTGGTACATTTCAACTTATGGAGAGAACAAAAATGTGTTTAAAATTGTATTCAAAATCGTATAAGCCACACCCCTTTTGTTTCGGAAAACCCTCCCCCTCACCCTCATACTAGTTTCCAGGTACATTTCAACTTAAGGAGAGCATCAAATGACATTTAAAATTGTATGAGCCACACAACTGTTCCCTAACCCTAACCCTAACCCTAACCCTAACCCTAACCCTAACCCTAACCCTAACCCTAACCCTAACCCTAACCCTAACCCTAACCCTAACCCTAACCCTAACCCTAACCCTAACCCTAACCCTAACTTCCTGGTACATTTCAACTTAAGGAGAGAACAAAAATGTGTTTAAAATTGTATTCAAAATCGTATAAGCCACACCCCTTTTGTTTCGGAAAACCCTCCCCCTCACCCTCATACTAGTTTCCAGGTACATTTCAACTTAAGGAGAGCATCAAATGACATTTAAAATTGTATGAGCCACACAACTGTTCCACAACCCTAACCCTAACCCTAACCCTAACCCTAACCCTAACCCTAACCCTAACCCTAACCCTAACCCTAACCCTAACCCTAACCCTAACCCTAACCCTAACCCTAACCCTAACCCTAACCCTAACCCTAACATTAACCCTAACCCTAACCCTAACTTCCTGGTACATTTCAACTTAAGGAGAGAACAAAAATGTGTTCAAAATCGTATTCAAAATCGTATAAGCCACACCCCTTTTCTGTCGGAAAACCCTCCCCCTCACCCTCATACTAGATTCCAGGTACATTTCAACTTAAGGAGAGCATCAAATGACATTTAAAATTGTATGAGCCACACAACTGTTCTACAACCCAAACCCAAACCCAAACCCTAACTTCCTGGTACATTTCAACTTAAGGAGAGAACAAAAATGTGCTTAAAATTGTATTCAAAATCGTATAAGCCACACCCCTTTTTTGTCGGAAAACCCTCCCCCTCACCCTCATACTAGTTTCCAGGTACATTTCAACTTAAGGAGAGCATCAAATGACATTTAAAATTGTATGAGCCACACAACTGTTCCACAACCCTAACCCTAACCCTAACCCTAACCCTAACCCTAACCCTAACCCTAACCCTAACCCTAACCCTAACCCTAACCCTAACCCTAACCCTAACCCTAACCCTAACCCTAACCCTAACCCTAACCCTAACCCTAACCCTAACCTCCTGGTACATTTCAACTTAAGGAGAGAACAAAAATGTGTTTAAAATTGTATTCAAAATCGTATAAGCCACACCCCTTTTGTTTCGGAAAACCCTCCCCCTCACCCTCATACTAGTTTCCAGGTACATTTCAACTTAAGGAGAGCATCAAATGACATTTAAAATTGTATGAGCCAAACAACTGTTCCACTACCCTAACCCTAACCCTAACCCTAACCCTAACCCTAACCCTAACTTCCTGGTACATTTCAACTTAAGGAGAGATCAAAAATGTGTTCAAAATCGTATTCAAAATCGTATAAGCCACACCCCTTTTCTGTCGGAAAACCCTCCCCCTCACCCTCATACTAGATTCCAGGTACATTTCAACTTAAGGAGAGCATCAAATGACATTTAAAATTGTATGAGCCACACAACTGTTCTACAACCCAAACACAAACCCAAACCCTAACTTACTGGTACATTTCGACTTAAGGAGAGAACAAAAATGTGTTTAAAATTGTATTCAAAATCGTGTAAGCCACACCCCTTTTTTGTCGGAAAACCCTCCCCCTCACCCTCATACTAGTTTCCAGGTACATTTCAACTTAAGGAGAGCATCAAATGACATTTAAAATTGTATGAGCCACACAACTGTTCTACAACCCAAACACAAACCCAAACCCTAACTTCCTGGTACATTTCAACTTAAGGAGAGAACAAAAATGTGTTTAAAATTGTATTCAAAATCGTATAAGCCACACCCCTTTTCTGTCGGAAAACCCTCCCCCTCACCCTCATACTAGTTTCCAGGTACATTTCAACTTAAGGAGAGCATCAAATGACATTTAAAATTGTATGAGCCACACAACTGTTCTACAACCCAAACACAAACCCAAACCCTAACTACCTGGTACATTTCAACTTAAGGAGAGAACAAAAATGTGTTTAAAATTGTATTCAAAATCATATAAGCCACACCCCTTTTTTGTCGGAAAACCCTCCCCCTCTTCCTCATACTAGTTTCCAGGTACATTTCAACTTAAGGAGAGCATCAAATGACATTTAAAATTGTATGAGCCACACAACCCTAACCCTAACCCTAACCCTAACCCTAACCCTAACCCTAACCCTAACCCTAACCCTAACCCTAACCCTAACCCTAACCCTAACCCTAACCCTAACCCTAACCCTAACCCTAACCCTAACCCTGACTTCCTGGTACATTTCAACTTATGGAGAGAACAAAAATGTGTTTAAAATTGTATTCAAAATCGTATAAGCCACACCCCTTTTGTTTCGGAAAACCCTCCCCCTCACCCTCATACTAGTTTCCAGGTACATTTCAACTTAAGGAGAGCATCAAATGACATTTAAAATTGTATGAGCCACACAACTGTTCCCTAACCCTAACCCTAACCCTAACCCTAACCCTAACCCTAACCCTAACCCTAACCCTAACCCTAACCCTAACCCTAACCCTAACCCTAACCCTAACCCTAACCCTAACCCAAACCCTAACTTCCTGGTACATTTCAACTTAAGGAGAGAACAAAAATGTGTTTAAAATTGTATTCAAAATCGTATAAGCCACACCCCTTTTGTTTCGGAAAACCCTCCCCCTCACCCTCATACTAGTTTCCAGGTACATTTCAACTTAAGGAGAGCATCAAATGACATTTAAAATTGTATGAGCCACACAACTGTTCCACAACCCTAACCCTAACCCTAACCCTAACCCTAACCCTAACCCTAACCCTAACCCTAACCCTAACCCTAACCCTAACCCTAACCCTAACCCTAACCCTAACCCTAACCCTAACCCTAACCCTAACATTAACCCTAACCCTAACCCTAACTTCCTGGTACATTTCAACTTAAGGAGAGAACAAAAATGTGTTCAAAATCGTATTCAAAATCGTATAAGCCACACCCCTTTTCTGTCGGAAAACCCTCCCCCTCACCCTCATACTAGATTCCAGGTACATTTCAACTTAAGGAGAGCATCAAATGACATTTAAAATTGTATGAGCCACACAACTGTTCTACAACCCAAACCCAAACCCAAACCCTAACTTCCTGGTACATTTCAACTTAAGGAGAGAACAAAAATGTGCTTAAAATTGTATTCAAAATCGTATAAGCCACACCCCTTTTTTGTCGGAAAACCCTCCCCCTCACCCTCATACTAGTTTCCAGGTACATTTCAACTTAAGGAGAGCATCAAATGACATTTAAAATTGTATGAGCCACACAACTGTTCCACAACCCTAACCCTAACCCTAACCCTAACCCTAACCCTAACCCTAACCCTAACCCTAACCCTAACCCTAACCCTAACCCTAACCCTAACCCTAACCCTAACCCTAACCCTAACCCTAACCCTAACCCTAACCCTAACCCTAACCCTAACCTCCTGGTACATTTCAACTTAAGGAGAGAAAAAAAATGTGTTCAAAATCGTATTCAAAATCGTATAAGCCACACCCCTTTTCTGTCGGAAAACCCTCACCCTTACCCTCATACTAGATTCCAGGTACATTTCAACTTAAGGAGAGCATCAAATGACATTTAAAATTGTATGAGCCACACAACTGTTCTACAACCCAAACACAAACCCAAACCCTAACTACCTGGTACATTTCAACTTAAGGAGAGAACAAAAATGTGTTTAAAATTGTATTCAAAATCATATAAGCCACACCCCTTTTTTGTCGGAAAACCCTCCCCCTCTTCCTCATACTAGTTTCCAGGTACATTTCAACTTAAGGAGAGCATCAAATGACATTTAAAATTGTATGAGCCACACAACCCTAACCCTAACCCTAACCCTAACCCTAACCCTAACCCTAACCCGACTTCCTGGTACATTTCAACTTATGGAGAGAACAAAAATGTGTTTAAAATTGTATTCAAAATCGTATAAGCCACACCCCTTTTGTTTCGGAAAACCCTCCCCCTCACCCTCATACTAGTTTCCAGGTACATTTCAACTTAAGGAGAGCATCAAATGACATTTAAAATTGTATGAGCCACACAACTGTTCCACAACAACCCTAACCCTAACCCTAACCCTAACCCTAACCCTAACCCTAACCCTAACCCTAACCCTAACCCTAACCCTAACCCTAACCCTAACCCTAACCCTAACTTCCTGGTACATTTCAACTTAAGGATAGAACAAAAATGTGTTCAAAATCGTATTCAAAATCGTATAAGCCACACCCCTTTTCTGTCGGAAAACCCTCCCCCTCACCCTCATACTAGATTCCAGGTACATTTCAACTTAAGGAGAGCATCAAATGACATTTAAAATTGTATGAGCCACACAACTGTTCTACAACCCAAACCCAAACCCAAACCCTAACTTCCTGGTACATTTCAACTTAAGGAGAGAACAAAAATGTGTTTAAAATTGTATTCAAAATCGTATAAGCCACACCCCTTTTGTTTCGGAAAACCCTCCCCCTCACCCTCATACTAGTTTCCAGGTACATTTCAACTTAAGGAGAGCATCAAATGACATTTAAAATTGTATGAGCCAAACAACTGTTCCACAACCCTAACCCTAACAATAACAATAACCATAACCATAACCATAACCCTAACCCTAACCCTAACCCTAACTTCCTGGTACATTTCAACTTAAGGAGAGAACAAAAATGTGTTTAAAATTGTATTTAAAATCGTATAAGCCACACCCCTTTTGTTTCGGAAAACCCTCCCCCTCACCCTCATACTAGTTTCCAGGTACATTTCAACTTAAGGAGAGCATCAAATGACATTTAAAATTGTGTGAGCCAAACAACTGTTCCACAACCCTAACCCTAACCCTAACCCTAACCCTAACCCTAACCCTAACCCTAACCCTAACCCTAACCCTAACCCTAACCCTAACCCTAACCCTAACCCTAACCCTAACCCTAACCCTAACCCTAACCCTAACCCTAACCCCCTGGTACAATTCAACTTAAGGAGAGAACAAAATTGTATTCAAAATTGTATAAGCCACACCCCTTTTCTGTCGGAAAACCCTCCCCCTCACCCTCATACTAGTTTCCAGGTACATTTCAACTTAAGGAGAGCATCAAATGACATTTAAAATTGTATGAGCCACACAACTGTTCTACAACCCAAACACAAACGCAAACCCTAACTTCCTGGTACATTTCAACTTAAGGAGAGAACAAAAATGTGTTTCAAATTGTATTCAAAATCGTATAAGCCACACCCCTTTTTTGTCGGAAAACCCTCCCCCTCACCCTTTACAGGTACATTTCAACTTAAGGAGAGCATCAAATGACATTTAAAATTGTATGAGCCACACAACTGTTCCACAACCCTAACCCTAACCCTAACCCTAACCCTAACCCTAACCCTAACCCTAACCCTAACCCTAACCCTAACCCTAACCCTAACAACTTCCTGGTACAATTCAACTTAAGGAGAGAACAAAAATGTGTTCAAAATTGTATTCAAAATCGTATAAGCCACACCCCTTTTCTGTCGGAAAACACTCCCCCTCACCCTCATACTAGTTTCCAGGTACATTTCAACTTAAGGAGAGCATCAAATGACATTTAAAATTGTATGAGCCACACAACTGTTCTACAACCCAAACACGAACCCAAACCCTAACTTACTGGTACATTTCGACTTAAGGAGAGAACAAAAATGTGTTTAAAATTGTATTCAAAATCGTGTAAGCCACACCCCTTTTTTGTCGGAAAACCCTCCCCCTCACCCTCATACTAGTTTCCAGGTACATTTCAACTTAAGGAGAGCATCAAATGACATTTAAAATTGTATGAGCCACACAACTGTTCCACAACCCTAACCCTAACCCTAACCCCAACCCTAAAACTTCCTGATACATTTCAACTTAAGGAGAGAACAAAAATGTGTTTAAAATTGTATTCAAAATCGTATAAGCCACACCCCTTTTGTTTCGGAAAACCCTCCCCCTCACCCTCATACTAGTTTCCAGGTACATTTCAACTTAAGGAGAGCATCAAATGACATTTAAAATCGTATGAGCCACACAACTGTTCCCTAACCCTAACCCTAACCCTAACCCTAACCCTAACCCTAACCCTAACCCTAACCCTAACCCTAACCCTAACCCTAACCCTAACCCTAACCCTAACCCTAACCCTAACCCTAACCCTAACCCTAACCCTAACTTCCTGGTACATTTCAACTTAAAGAGAGAACAAAAATGTGTTTAAAATTATATTCAAAATCGTATAAGCCACACCCCTTCTCTGTCGGAAAACCCTCCCCCTCACCCTCATACTAGTTTCCAGGTACATTTCAACTTAAGGAGAGCATCAAATGACATTTAAAATTGTATGAGCCACACAACTGTTCTACAACCCAAATACAAACCCAAACCCTAACTTCCTGGTACATTTCAACTTAAGGAGAGAACAAAAATGTGTTTAAAATTGTATTCAAAATTGTATAAGCCACACCCCTTTTTTGTCGGAAAACCCTCCCCCTCACCCTCATACTAGTTTCCAGGTACATTTCAACTTAAGGAGAGCATCAAATGACATTTAAAATTGTATGAGCCACACAACTGTTTAACCCTAACCCTAACCCTAACTTCCTGGTACATTTCAACTTAAGGAGAGATCAAAAATGTGTTCAAAATCGTATTCAAAATCGTATAAGCCACACCCCTTTTCTGTCGGAAAACCCTCCCCCTCACCCTCATACTAGATTCCAGGTACATTTCAACTTAAGGAGAGCATCAAATGACATTTAAAATTGTATGAGCCACACAACTGTTCTACAACCCAAACACAAACCCAAACCCTAACTTCCTGGTACATTTCAACTTAAGGAGAGAACAAAAATGTGTTTAAAATTGTATTCAAAATCGTATAAGCCACACCCCTTTTCTGTCGGAAAACCCTCCCCCTCACCCTCATACTAGTTTCCAGGTACATTTCAACTTAAGGAAAGCATCAAATGACATTTAAAATTGTATGAGCCACACAACTGTTCTACAACCCAAACACAAACAAAAACCCTAACTTCCTGGTACATTTCAACTTAAGGAGAGAACAAAAATGTGTTTAAAATTGTATTCAAAATCGTATAAGCCACACCCCTTTTCTGTCGGAAAACCCTCCCCCTCACCCTCATACTAGTTTCCAGGTACATTTTAACTTAAGGAGAGCATCAAATGACATTTAAAATTGTATGAGCCACACAACTGTTCTACAACCCAAACACAAACCCAAACCCTAACTACCTGGTACATTTCAACTTAAGGAGAGAACAAAAATGTGTTTAAAATTGTATTCAAAATCATATAAGCCACACCCCTTTTTTGTCGGAAAACCCTCCCCCTCACCCTCATACTAGTTTCCAGGTACATTTCAACTTAAGGAGAGCATCAAATGACATTTAAAATTGTATGAGCCACACAACTGTACCCTAACCCTAACCCTAACCCTAACCCTAACCCTAACCCTAACCCTAACCCTAACCCTAACCCTAACCCTAACCCTAACCCTAACCCTAACCCTAACCCTAACCCTAACCCTAACCCTAACCCTAACTTCCTGGTACATTTCAACTTAAGGAGAGAACAAAAATGTGTTTTAAATTGTATTCAAAATCGTATAAGCCACACCCCTTTTCTGTCGGAAAACCCTCACCCTTACCCTCATACTAGATTCCAGGTACATTTCAACTTAAGGAGAGCATCAAATGACATTTAAAATTGTATGAGCCACACAACTGTTCTACAACCCAAACACAAACCCAAACCCTAACTTCCTGGTACATTTCAACTTAAGGAGAGAACAAAAATGTGTTTCAAATTGTATTCAAAATCGTATAAGCCACACCCCTTTTCTGTCGGAAAACCCTCCCCCTCACCCTCATACTAGTTTCCAGGTACATTTTAACTTAAGGAGAGCATCAAATGACATTTAAAATTGTATGAGCCACACAACTGTTCTACAACCCAAACACAAACCCAAACCCTAACTACCTGGTACATTTCAACTTAAGGAGAGAACAAAAATGTGTTTAAAATTGTATTCAAAATCATATAAGCCACACCCCTTTTTTGTCGGAAAACCCTCCCCCTCTTCCTCATACTAGTTTCCAGGTACATTTCAACTTAAGGAGAGCATCAAATGACATTTAAAATTGTATGAGCCACACAACACAACCCTAACCCTAACCCTAACCCTAACCCTAACCCTAACCCGACTTCCTGGTACATTTCAACTTATGGAGAGAACAAAAATGTGTTTAAAATTGTATTCAAAATCGTATAAGCCACACCCCTTTTGTTTCGGAAAACCCTCCCCCTCACCCTCATACTAGTTTCCAGGTACATTTCAACTTAAGGAGAGCATCAAATGACATTTAAAATTGTATGAGCCACACAACTGTTTAACCCTAACCCTAACCCTAACCCTAACCCTAACCCTAACCCTAACCCTAACCCTAACCCTAACCCTAACTTCCTGGTACATTTCAACTTAAGGAGAGAACAAAAATGTGTTCAAAATCGTATTCAAAATCGTATAAGCCACACCCCTTTTCTGTCGGAAAACCCTCCCCCTCACCCTTATACTAGATTCCAGGTACATTTCAACTTAAGGAGAGCATCAAATGACATTTAAAATTGTATGAGCCACACAACTGTTCTACAACCCAAACCCAAACCCAAACCCTAACTTCCTGGTACATTTCAACTTAAGGAGAGAACAAAAATGTGTTTAAAATTGTATTCAAAATCGTATAAGCCACACCCCTTTTGTTTCGGAAAACCCTCCCCCTCACCCTCATACTAGTTTCCAGGTACATTTCAACTTAAGGAGAGCATCAAATGACATTTAAAATTGTATGAGCCAAACAACTGTTCCACAACCCTAACCCTAACAATAACAATAACCATAACCCTAACCCTAACCCTAACTTCCTGGTACATTTCAACTTAAGGAGAGAACAAAAATGTGTTTAAAATTGTATTTAAAATCGTATAAGCCACACCCCTTTTGTTTCGGAAAACCCTCCCCCTCACCCTCATACTAGTTTCCAGGTACATTTCAACTTAAGGAGAGCATCAAATGACATTTAAAATTGTGTGAGCCAAACAACTGTTCCACAACCCTAACCCTAACCCTAACCCTAACCCTAACCCTAACCCTAACCCTAACCCTAACCCTAACCCTAACCCTAACCCTAACCCTAACCCTAACCCTAACCCTAACCCTAACCCTAACCCTAACCCTAACCCTAACCTCCTGGTACATTTCAACTTAAGGAGAGAACAAAAATGTGTTCAAAATCGTATTCAAAATCGTATAAGCCACACCCCTTTTCTGTCGGAAAACCCTCACCCTTACCCTCATTCTAGATTCCAGGTACATTTCAACTTAAGGAGAGCATCAAATGACATTTAAAATTGTATGAGCCACACAACCCTAACCCTAACCCTAACCCTAACCCTAACCCTAACCCGACTTCCTGGTACATTTCAACTTATGGAGAGAACAAAAATGTGTTTAAAATTGTATTCAAAATCGTATAAGCCACACCCCTTTTGTTTCGGAAAACCCTCCCCCTCACCCTCATACTAGTTTCCAGGTACATTTCAACTTAAGGAGAGCATCAAATGACATTTAAAATTGTATGAGCCACACAACTGTTCCCTAACCCTAACCCTAACCCTAACCCTAACCCTTACCCTTACCCTTACCCTTACCCTTACCCTTACCCTTACCCTTACCCTAACCCTAACCCTTACCCTAACCCTAACCCTAACCCTAACTTCCTGGTACATTTCAACTTAAGGAGAGAACAAAAATGTGTTTAAAATTGTATTCAAAATCGTATAAGCCACACCCCTTTTGTTTCGGAAAACCCTCCCCCTCACCCTCATACTAGTTTCCAGGTACATTTCAACTTAAGGAGAGCATCAAATGACATTTAAAATTGTATGAGCCACACAACTGTTCCACAACCCTAACCCTAACCCTAACCCTAACCCTAACCCTAACCCTAACCCTAACCCTAACCCTAACCCTAACCCTAACCCTAACCCTAACCCTAACCCTAACCCTAACCCTAACCCTAACCCTAACCCTAACCCTAACCCTAACTTCCTGGTACATTTCAACTTAAGGAGAGAACAAAAATGTGTTCAAAATCGTATTCAAAATCATATAAGCCACACCCCTTTTCTGTCGGAAAACCCTCCCCCTCACCCTCATACTAGATTCCAGGTACATTTCAACTTAAGGAGAGCATCAAATGACATTTAAAATTGTATGAGCCACACAACTGTTCTACAACCCAAACCCAAACCCAAACCCTAACTTCCTGGTACATTTCAACTTAAGGAGAGAACAAAAATGTGTTTAAAATTGTATTCAAAATCGCATAAGCCACACCCCTTTTGTTTCGGAAAACCCTCCCCCTCACCCTCATACTAGTTTCCAGGTACATTTCAACTTAAGGAGAGCATCAAATGACATTTAAAATTGTATGAGCCAAACAACTGTTCCACAACCCTAACCCTAACAATAACCATAACCATAACCCTAACCCTAACCCTAACCCTAACCCTAACCCTAACCCTAACCCTAACCCTAACCCTAACCCTAACTTCCTGGTACATTTCAACTTAAGGAGAGAACAAAAATGTGTTTAAAATTGTATTTAAAATCGTATAAGCCACACCCCTTTTGTTTCGGAAAACCCTCCCCCTCACCCTCATACTAGTTTCCAGGTACATTTCAACTTAAGGAGAGCATCAAATGACATTTAAAATTGTGTGAGCCAAACAACTGTTCCACAACCCTAACCCTAACCCTAACCCTAACCCTAACCCTAACCCTAACCCTAACCCTAACCCTAACCCTAACCCTAACCCTAACCCTAACCCTAACCCTAACCCTAACCCTAACCCTAACCCTAACCCTAACTCTAACCCTAACCCCCTGGTACAATTCAACTTAAGGAGAGAACAAAATTGTATTCAAAATCATATAAGCCACACCCCTTTTCTGTCGGAAAACCCTCCCCCTCACCCTCATACTAGTTTCCAGGTACATTTCAACTTAAGGAGAGCATCAAATGACATTTAAAATTGTATGAGCCACACAACTGTTCTACAACCCAAACACAAACGCAAACCCTAACTTCCTGGTACATTTCAACTTAAGGAGAGAACAAAAATGTGTTTCAAATTGTATTCAAAATCGTATAAGCCACACCCCTTTTTTGTCGGAAAACCCTCCCCCTCACCCTTTACAGGTACATTTCAACTTAAGGAGAGCATCAAATGACATTTAAAATTGTATGAGCCACACAACTGTTCCACAACCCTAACCCTAACCCTAACCCTAACCCTAACCCTAACCCTAACCCTAACCCTAACCCTAACCCTAACCCTAACCCTAACCCTAACCCTAACCCTAACCCTAACCCTAACCCTAACCCTAACTTCCTGGTACAATTCAACTTAAGGAGAGAACAAAAATGTGTTCAAAATTGTATTCAAAATCGTATAAGCCACACCCCTTTTCTGTCGGAAAACACTCCCCCTCACCCTCATACTAGTTTCCAGGTACATTTCAACTTAAGGAGAGCATCAAATGACATTTAAAATTGTATGAGCCACACAACTGTTCTACAACCCAAACACAAACCCAAACCCTAACTTACTGGTACATTTCGACTTAAGGAGAGAACAAAAATGTGTTTAAAATTGTATTCAAAATCGTGTAAGCCACACCCCTTTTTTGTCGGAAAACCCTCCCCCTCACCCTCATACTAGTTTCCAGGTACATTTCAACTTAAGGAGAGCATCAAATGACATTTAAAATTGTATGAGCCACACAACTGTTCCACAACCCTAACCCTAACCCTAACCCTAACCCTAAAACTTCCTGATACATTTCAACTTAAGGAGAGAACAAAAATGTGTTTAAAATTGTATTCAAAATCGTATAAGCCACACCCCTTTTGTTTCGGAAAACCCTCCCCCTCACCCTCATACTAGTTTCCAGGTACATTTCAACTTAAGGAGAGCATCAAATGACATTTAAAATTGTATGAGCCACACAACTGTTCCCTAACCCTAACCCTAACCCTAACCCTAACCCTTACCCTTACCCTTACCCTTACCCTTACCCTAACCCTAACCCTAACCCTAACCCTAACCCTAACCCTAACCCTAACCCTTACCCTAACCCTAACCCTAACCCTAACTTCCTGGTACATTTCAACTTAAGGAGAGAACAAAAATGTGTTTAAAATTGTATTCAAAATCGTATAAGCCACACCCCTTTTGTTTCGGAAAACCCTCCCCCTCACCCTCATACTAGTTTCCAGGTACATTTCAACTTAAGGAGAGCATCAAATGACATTTAAAATTGTATGAGCCACACAACTGTTCCACAACCCTAACCCTAACCCTAACCCTAACCCTAACCCTAACCCTAACCCTAACCCTAACCCTAACCCTAACCCTAACCCTAACCCTAACCCTAACCCTAACCCTAACCCTAACCCTAACCCTAACCCTAACCCTAACCCTAACTTCCTGGTACATTTCAACTTAAGGAGAGAACAAAAATGTGTTCAAAATCGTATTCAAAATCGTATAAGCCACACCCCTTTTCTGTCGGAAAACCCTCCCCCTCACCCTCATACTAGATTCCAGGTACATTTCAACTTAAGGAGAGCATCAAATGACATTTAAAATTGTATGAGCCAAACAACTGTTCCACTACCCTAACCCTAACCCTAACCCTAACCCTAACCCTAACCCTAACCCTAACCCTAACCCTAACCCTGACTTCCTGGTACATTTCAACTTATGGAGAGAACAAAAATGTGTTTAAAATTGTATTCAAAATCGTATAAGCCACACCCCTTTTGTTTCGGAAAACCCTCCCCCTGACCCTCATACTAGTTTCCAGGTACATTTCAACTTAAGGAGAGCATCAAATGACATTTAAAATTGTATGAGCCACACAACTGTTCCCTAACCCTAACCCTAACCCTAACCCTAACCCTAACCCTAACCCTAACCCTAACCCTAACCCTAACCCTAACCCTAACTTCCTGGTACATTTCAACTTAAAGAGAGAACAAAAATGTGTTTAAAATTATATTCAAAATCGTATAAGCCACACCCCTTCTCTGTCGGAAAACCCTCCCCCTCACCCTCATACTAGTTTCCAGGTACATTTGAACTTAAGGAGAGCATCAAATGACATTTAAAATTGTATGAGCCACACAACTGTTCTACAACCCAAATACAAACCCAAACCCTAACTTCCTGGTACATTTCAACTTAAGGAGAGAACAAAAATGTGTTTAAAATTGTATTCAAAATTGTATAAGCCACACCCCTTTTTTGTCGGAAAACCCTCCCCCTCACCCTCATACTAGTTTCCAGGTACATTTCAACTTAAGGAGAGCATCAAATGACATTTAAAATTGTATGAGCCACACAACTGTTTAACCCTAACCCTAACCCTAACCCTAACTTCCTGGTACATTTCAACTTAAGGAGAGATCAAAAATGTGTTCAAAATCGTATTCAAAATCGTATAAGCCACACCCCTTTTCTGTCGGAAAACCCTCCCCCTCACCCTCATACTAGTTTCCAGGTACATTTCAACTTAAGGAAAGCATCAAATGACATTTAAAATTGTATGAGCCACACAACTGTTCTACAACCCAAACACAAACCCAAACCCTAACTTCCTGGTACATTTCAACTTAAGGAGAGAACAAAAATGTGTTTAAAATTGTATTCAAAATCGTATAAGCCACACCCCTTTTCTGTCGGAAAACCCTCCCCCTCACCCTCATACTAGTTTCCAGGTACATTTTAACTTAAGGAGAGCATCAAATGACATTTAAAATTGTATGAGCCAAACAACTGTTCCACAACCCTAACCCTAACAATAACAATAACCATAACCCTAACCCTAACCCTAACCCTAACCCTAACTTCCTGGTACATTTCAACTTAAGGAGAGAACAAAAATGTGTTTAAAATTGTATTTAAAATCGTATAAGCCACACCCCTTTTGTTTCGGAAAACCCTCCCCCTCACCCTCATACTAGTTTCCAGGTACATTTCAACTTAAGGAGAGCATCAAATGACATTTAAAATTGTGTGAGCCAAACAACTGTTCCACAACCCTAACCCTAACCCTAACCCTAACCCTAACCCTAACCCTAACCCTAACCCTAACCCTAACCCTAACCCTAACCCTAACCCTAACCCTAACCCTAACCCTAACCCTAACCCTAACCCTAACCCTAACCATAACCCTAACCCTAACCCTAACCTCCTGGTACATTTCAACTTAAGGAGAGAACAAAAATGTGTTCAAAATCGTATTCAAAATCGTATAAGCCACACCCCTTTTCTGTCGGAAAACCCTCACCCTTACCCTCATACTAGATTCCAGGTACATTTCAACTTAAGGAGAGCATCAAATGACATTTAAAATTGTATGAGCCACACAACTGTTCTACAACCCAAACACAAACCCAAACCCTAACTACCTGGTACATTTCAACTTAAGGAGAGAACAAAAATGTGTTTAAAATTGTATTCAAAATCATATAAGCCACACCCCTTTTTTGTCGGAAAACCCTCCCCCTCTTCCTCATACTAGTTTCCAGGTACATTTCAACTTAAGGAGAGCATCAAATGACATTTAAAATTGTATGAGCCACACAACCCTAACCCTAACCCTAACCCTAACCCTAACCCTAACCCTAACCCTAACCCTAACCCGACTTCCTGGTACATTTCAACTTATGGAGAGAACAAAAATGTGTTTAAAATTGTATTCAAAATCGTATAAGCCACACCCCTTTTGTTTCGGAAAACCCTCCCCCTCACCCTCATACTAGTTTCCAGGTACATTTCAACTTAAGGAGAGCATCAAATGACATTTAAAATTGTATGAGCCACACAACTGTTCCCTAACCCTAACCCTAACCCTAACCCTAACCCTAACCCTAACCCTAACCCTTACCCTTACCCTTACCCTTACCCTTACCCTTACCCTTACCCTTACCCTAACCCTAACCCTTACCCTAACCCTAACCCTAACCCTAACTTCCTGGTACATTTCAACTTAAGGAGAGAACAAAAATGTGTTTAAAATTGTATTCAAAATCGTATAAGCCACACCCCTTTTGTTTCGGAAAACCCTCCCCCTCACCCTCATACTAGTTTCCAGGTACATTTCAACTTAAGGAGAGCATCAAATGACATTTAAAATTGTATGAGCCACACAACTGTTCCACAACCCTAACCCTAACCCTAACCCTAACCCTAACCCTAACCCTAACCCTAACCCTAACCCTAACCCTAACCCTAACCCTAACCCTAACCCTAACCCTAACCCTAACCCTAACCCTAACCCTAACTTCCTGGTACATTTCAACTTAAGGAGAGAACAAAAATGTGTTCAAAATCGTATTCAAAATCGTATAAGCCACACCCCTTTTCTGTCGGAAAACCCTCCCCCTCACCCTCATACTAGATTCCAGGTACATTTCAACTTAAGGAGAGCATCAAATGACATTTAAAATTGTATGAGCCACACAACTGTTCTACAACCCAAACCCAAACCCAAACCCTAACTTCCTGGTACATTTCAACTTAAGGAGAGAACAAAAATGTGTTTAAAATTGTATTCAAAATCGCATAAGCCACACCCCTTTTGTTTCGGAAAACCCTCCCCCTCACCCTCATACTAGTTTCCAGGTACATTTCAACTTAAGGAGAGCATCAAATGACATTTAAAATTGTATGAGCCAAACAACTGTTCCACAACCCTAACCCTAACAATAACCCTAACCCTAACCCTAACCCTAACCCTAACCCTAACCCTAACCCTAACCCTAACCCTAACCCTAACCCTAACCCTAACCCTAACCCTAACCCTAACTTCCTGGTACATTTCAACTTAAGGAGAGAACAAAAATGTGTTTAAAATTGTATTTAAAATCGTATAAGCCACACCCCTTTTGTTTCGGAAAACCCTCCCCCTCACCCTCATACTAGTTTCCAGGTACATTTCAACTTAAGGAGAGCATCAAATGACATTTAAAATTGTGTGAGCCAAACAACTGTTCCACAACCCTAACCCTAACCCTAACCCTAACCCTAACCCTAACCCTAACCCTAACCCTAACCCTAACCCTAACCCTAACCCTAACCCTAACCCTAACCCTAACCCTAACCCTAACCCTAACCCTAACCCTAACCCTAACCCCCTGGTACAATTCAACTTAAGGAGAGAACAAAATTGTATTCAAAATTGTATAAGCCACACCCCTTTTCTGTCGGAAAACCCTCCCCCTCACCCTCATACTAGTTTCCAGGTACATTTCAACTTAAGGAGAGCATCAAATGACATTTAAAATTGTATGAGCCACACAACTGTTCTACAACCCAAACACAAACGCAAACCCTAACTTCCTGGTACATTTCAACTTAAGGAGAGAACAAAAATGTGTTTCAAATTGTATTCAAAATCGTATAAGCCACACCCCTTTTTTGTCGGAAAACCCTCCCCCTCACCCTTTACAGGTACATTTCAACTTAAGGAGAGCATCAAATGACATTTAAAATTGTATGAGCCACACAACTGTTCCACAACCCTAACCCTAACCCTAACCCTAACCCTAACCCTAACCCTAACCCTAACCCTAACCCTAACCCTAACCCTAACCCTAACCCTAACCCTAACCCTAACCCTAACCCTAACCCTAACCCTAACTTCCTGGTACATTTCAACTTAAGGAGAGAACAAAAATGTGTTCAAAATCGTATTCAAAATCGTATAAGCCACACCCCTTTTCTGTCGGAAAACCCTCCCCCTCACCCTCATACTAGATTCCAGGTACATTTCAACTTAAGGAGAGCATCAAATGACATTTAAAATTGTATGAGCCACACAACTGTTCTACAACCCAAACCCAAACCCAAACCCTAACTTCCTGGTACATTTCAACTTAAGGAGAGAACAAAAATGTGTTTAAAATTGTATTCAAAATCGCATAAGCCACACCCCTTTTGTTTCGGAAAACCCTCCCCCTCACCCTCATACTAGTTTCCAGGTACATTTCAACTTAAGGAGAGCATCAAATGACATTTAAAATTGTATGAGCCAAACAACTGTTCCACAACCCTAACCCTAACAATAACCCTAACCCTAACCCTAACCCTAACCCTAACCCTAACCCTAACCCTAACCCTAACCCTAACCCTAACCCTAACCCTAACCCTAACCCTAACCCTAACCCTAACCCTAACTTCCTGGTACATTTCAACTTAAGGAGAGAACAAAAATGTGTTTAAAATTGTATTTAAAATCGTATAAGCCACACCCCTTTTGTTTCGGAAAACCCTCCCCCTCACCCTCATACTAGTTTCCAGGTACATTTCAACTTAAGGAGAGCATCAAATGACATTTAAAATTGTGTGAGCCAAACAACTGTTCCACAACCCTAACCCTAACCCTAACCCTAACCCTAACCCTAACCCTAACCCTAACCCTAACCCTAACCCTAACCCTAACCCTAACCCTAACCCTAACCCTAACCCTAACCCCCTGGTACAATTCAACTTAAGGAGAGAACAAAATTGTATTCAAAATTGTATAAGCCACACCCCTTTTCTGTCGGAAAACCCTCCCCCTCACCCTCATACTAGTTTCCAGGTACATTTCAACTTAAGGAGAGCATCAAATGACATTTAAAATTGTATGAGCCACACAACTGTTCTACAACCCAAACACAAACGCAAACCCTAACTTCCTGGTACATTTCAACTTAAGGAGAGAACAAAAATGTGTTTCAAATTGTATTCAAAATCGTATAAGCCACACCCCTTTTTTGTCGGAAAACCCTCCCCCTCACCCTTTACAGGTACATTTCAACTTAAGGAGAGCATCAAATGACATTTAAAATTGTATGAGCCACACAACTGTTCCACAACCCTAACCCTAACCCTAACCCTAACCCTAACCCTAACCCTAACCCTAACCCTAACCCTAACCCTAACCCTAACCCTAACCCTAACCCTAACCCTAACCCTAACCCTAACCCTAACCCTAACCCTAACCCTAACCCTAACCCTAACCCTAACTTCCTGGTACAATTCAACTTAAGGAGAGAACAAAAATGTGTTCAAAATTGTATTCAAAATCGTATAAGCCACACCCCTTTTCTGTCGGAAAACACTCCCCCTCACCCTCATACTAGTTTCCAGGTACATTTCAACTTAAGGAGAGCATCAAATGACATTTAAAATTGTATGAGCCACACAACTGTTCTACAACCCAAACACAAACCCAAACCCTAACTTACTGGTACATTTCGACTTAAGGAGAGAACAAAAATGTGTTTAAAATTGTATTCAAAATCGTGTAAGCCACACCCCTTTTTTGTCGGAAAACCCTCCCCCTCACCCTCATACTAGTTTCCAGGTACATTTCAACTTAAGGAGAGCATCAAATGACATTTAAAATTGTATGAGCCACACAACTGTTCCACAACCCTAACCCTAACCCTAACCCTAACCCTAAAACTTCCTGATACATTTCAACTTAAGGAGAGAACAAAAATGTGTTTAAAATTGTATTCAAAATCGTATAAGCCACACCCCTTTTGTTTCGGAAAACCCTCCCCCTCACCCTCATACTAGTTTCCAGGTACATTTCAACTTAAGGAGAGCATCAAATGACATTTAAAATTGTATGAGCCACACAACTGTTCCCTAACCCTAACCCTAACCCTAACCCTAACCCTAACCCTTACCCTTACCCTTACCCTTACCCTAACCCTAACCCTAACCCTAACCCTAACCCTTACCCTTACCCTAACCCTAACCCTAACCCTAACTTCCTGGTACATTTCAACTTAAGGAGAGAACAAAAATGTGTTTAAAATTGTATTCAAAATCGTATAAGCCACACCCCTTTTGTTTCGGAAAACCCTCCCCCTCACCCTCATACTAGTTTCCAGGTACATTTCAACTTAAGGAGAGCATCAAATGACATTTAAAATTGTATGAGCCACACAACTGTTCCACAACCCTAACCCTAACCCTAACCCTAACCCTAACCCTAACCCTAACCCTAACCCTAACCCTAACCCTAACCCTAACCCTAACCCTAACCCTAACCCTAACCCTAACCCTAACCCTAACCCTAACCCTAACTTCCTGGTACATTTCAACTTAAGGAGAGAACAAAAATGTGTTCAAAATCGTATTCAAAATCGTATAAGCCACACCCCTTTTCTGTCGGAAAACCCTCCCCCTCACCCTCATACTAGATTCCAGGTACATTTCAACTTAAGGAGAGCATCAAATGACATTTAAAATTGTATGAGCCAAACAACTGTTCCACTACCCTAACCCTAACCCTAACCCTAACCCTAACCCTAACCCTAACCCTAACCCTAACCCTGACTTCCTGGTACATTTCAACTTATGGAGAGAACAAAAATGTGTTTAAAATTGTATTCAAAATCGTATAAGCCACACCCCTTTTGTTTCGGAAAACCCTCCCCCTGACCCTCATACTAGTTTCCAGGTACATTTCAACTTAAGGAGAGCATCAAATGACATTTAAAATTGTATGAGCCACACAACTGTTCCCTAACCCTAACCCTAACCCTAACCCTAACCCTAACCCTAACCCTAACCCTAACCCTAACCCTAACCCTAACCCTAACTTCCTGGTACATTTCAACTTAAAGAGAGAACAAAAATGTGTTTAAAATTATATTCAAAATCGTATAAGCCACACCCCTTCTCTGTCGGAAAACCCTCCCCCTCACCCTCATACTAGTTTCCAGGTACATTTGAACTTAAGGAGAGCATCAAATGACATTTAAAATTGTATGAGCCACACAACTGTTCTACAACCCAAATACAAACCCAAACCCTAACTTCCTGGTACATTTCAACTTAAGGAGAGAACAAAAATGTGTTTAAAATTGTATTCAAAATTGTATAAGCCACACCCCTTTTTTGTCGGAAAACCCTCCCCCTCACCCTCATACTAGTTTCCAGGTACATTTCAACTTAAGGAGAGCATCAAATGACATTTAAAATTGTATGAGCCACACAACTGTTTAACCCTAACCCTAACCCTAACCCTAACTTCCTGGTACATTTCAACTTAAGGAGAGATCAAAAATGTGTTCAAAATCGTATTCAAAATCGTATAAGCCACACCCCTTTTCTGTCGGAAAACCCTCCCCCTCACCCTCATACTAGTTTCCAGGTACATTTCAACTTAAGGAAAGCATCAAATGACATTTAAAATTGTATGAGCCACACAACTGTTCTACAACCCAAACACAAACCCAAACCCTAACTTCCTGGTACATTTCAACTTAAGGAGAGAACAAAAATGTGTTTAAAATTGTATTCAAAATCGTATAAGCCACACCCCTTTTCTGTCGGAAAACCCTCCCCCTCACCCTCATACTAGTTTCCAGGTACATTTTAACTTAAGGAGAGCATCAAATGACATTTAAAATTGTATGAGCCACACAACTGTTCTACAACCCAAACACAAACCCAAACCCTAACTACCTGGTACATTTCAACTTAAGGAGAGAACAAAAATGTGTTTAAAATTGTATTCAAAATCATATAAGCCACTCCCCTTTTTTGTCGGAAAACCCTCCCCCTCTTCCTCATACTAGTTTCCAGGTACATTTCAACTTAAGGAGAGCATCAAATGACATTTAAAATTGTATGAGCCACACAACCCTAACCCTAACCCTAACCCTAACCCTAACCCTAACCCTAACCCTAACCCGACTTCCTGGTACATTTCAACTTATGGAGAGAACAAAAATGTGTTTAAAATTGTATTCAAAATCGTATAAGCCACACCCCTTTTGTTTCGGAAAACCCTCCCCCTCACCCTCATACTAGTTTCCAGGTACATTTCAACTTAAGGAGAGCATCAAATGACATTTAAAATTGTATGAGCCACACAACTGTTCCCTAACCCTAACCCTAACCCTAACCCTAACCCTAACCCTAACCCTAACCCTAACCCTAACCCTAACCCTAACCCTAACCCTAACCCTAACCCTAACCCTAACCCTAACCCTAACCCTAACTTCCTCGTACATTTCAACTTAAGGAGAGAACAAAAATGTGTTTAAAATTGTATTCAAAATCGTATAAGCCACACCCCTTTTGTTTCGGAAAACCCTCCCCCTCACCCTCATACTAGTTTCCAGGTACATTTCAACTTAAGGAGAGCATCAAATGACATTTAAAATTGTATGAGCCACACAACTGTTCCACAACCCTAACCCTAACCCTAACCCTAACCCTAACCCTAACCCTAACCCTAACCCTAACCCTAACCCTAACCCTAACCCTAACCCTAACCCTAACCCTAACCCTAACCCTAACCCTAACCCTAACCCTAACCCTAACTTCCTCGTACATTTCAACTTAAGGAGAGAACAAAAATGTGTTCAAAATCGTATTCAAAATCGTATAAGCCACACCCCTTTTGTTTCGGAAAACCCTCCCCCTCACCCTCATACTAGTTTCCAGGTACATTTCAACTTAAGGAGAGCATCAAATGACATTTAAAATTGTATGAGCCAAACAACTGTTCCACAACCCTAACCCTAACAATAACAATAACCATAACCCTAACCCTAACCCTAACCCTAACTTCCTGGTACATTTCAACTTAAGGAGAGAACAAAAATGTGTTTAAAATTGTATTTAAAATCGTATAAGCCACACCCCTTTTGTTTCGGAAAACCCTCCCCCTCACCCTCATACTAGTTTCCAGGTACATTTCAACTTAAGGAGAGCATCAAATGACATTTAAAATTGTGTGAGCCAAACAACTGTTCCACAACCCTAACCCTAACCCTAACCCTAACCCTAACCCTAACCCTAACCCTAACCCTAACCCTAACCCTAACCCTAACCCTAACCCTAACCCTAACCCTAACCCTAACCCTAACCCTAACCCCCTGGTACAATTCAACTTAAGGAGAGAACAAAATTGTATTCAAAATTGTATAAGCCACACCCCTTTTCTGTCGGAAAACCCTCCCCCTCACCCTCATACTAGTTTCCAGGTACATTTCAACTTAAGGAGAGCATCAAATGACATTTAAAATTATATGAGCCACACAACTGTTCTACAACCCAAACACAAACGCAAACCCTAACTTCCTGGTACATTTCAACTTAAGGAGAGAACAAAAATGTGTTTCAAATTGTATTCAAAATCGTATAAGCCACACCCCTTTTTTGTCGGAAAACCCTCCCCCTCACCCTTTACAGGTACATTTCAACTTAAGGAGAGCATCAAATGACATTTAAAATTGTATGAGCCACACAACTGTTCCACAACCCTAACCCTAACCCTAACCCTAACCCTAACCCTAACCCTAACCCTAACCCTAACCCTAACCCTAACCCTAACCCTAACCCTAACCCTAACCCTAACCCTAACCCTAACCCTAACCCTAACCCTAACCCTAACCCTAACTTCCTGGTACAATTCAACTTAAGGAGAGAACAAAAATGTGTTCAAAATTGTATTCAAAATCGTATAAGCCACACCCCTTTTCTGTCGGAAAACACTCCCCCTCACCCTCATACTAGTTTCCAGGTACATTTCAACTTAAGGAGAGCATCAAATGACATTTAAAATTGTATGAGCCACACAACTGTTCTACAACCCAAACACAAACCCAAACCCTAACTTACTGGTACATTTCGACTTAAGGAGAGAACAAAAATGTGTTTAAAATTGTATTCAAAATCGTGTAAGCCACACCCCTTTTTTGTCGGAAAACCCTCCCCCTCACCCTCATACTAGTTTCCAGGTACATTTCAACTTAAGGAGAGCATCAAATGACATTTAAAATTGTATGAGCCACACAACTGTTCCACAACCCTAACCCTAACCCTAACCCTAAAACTTCCTGATACATTTCAACTTAAGGAGAGAACAAAAATGTGTTTAAAATTGTATTCAAAATCGTATAAGCCACACCCCTTTTGTTTCGGAAAACCCTCCCCCTCACCCTCATACTAGTTTCCAGGTACATTTCAACTTAAGGAGAGCATCAAATGACATTTAAAATTGTATGAGCCAAACAACTGTTCCACTACCCTAACCCTAACCCTAACCCTAACCCTAACCCTAACCCTAACCCTAACCCTAACCCTAACCCTAACCCTAACCCTAACCCTAACCCTTACCCTAACCCTAACCCTTACCCTAACCCTAACCCTAACCCTGACTTCCTGGTACATTTCAACTTATGGAGAGAACAAAAATGTGTTTAAAATTGTATTCAAAATCGTATAAGCCACACCCCTTTTGTTTCGGAAAACCCTCCCCCTCACCCTCATACTAGTTTCCAGGTACATTTCAACTTAAGGAGAGCATCAAATGACATTTAAAATTGTATGAGCCACACAACTGTTCTAACCCTAACCCTAACCCTAACCCTAACCCTAACCCTAACCCTAACCCTAACCCTAACCCTAACCCTAACCCTAACCCTAACCCTAACCCTAACCCTAACCCTAACCCTAACCCTAACCCTAACCCTAACCCTAACCCTAACCCTAACCCTAACTCTAACCCTAACCCTAACCCTAACTTCCTGGTACATTTCAACTTAAGGAGAGAACAAAAATGTGTTTAAAATTGTATTCAAAATTGTATAAGCCACACCCCTTTTTTGTCGGAAAACCCTCCCCCTCACCCTCATACTAGTTTCCAGGTACATTTTAACTTAAGGAGAGCATCAAATGACATTTAAAATTGTATGAGCCACACAACTGTTCTACAACCCAAACACAAACCCAAACCCTAACTACCTGGTACATTTCAACTTAAGGAGAGAACAAAAATGTGTTTAAAATTGTATTCAAAATCATATAAGCCACACCCCTTTTTTGTCAGAAAACCCTCCCCCTCACCCTCATACTAGTTTCCAGGTACATTTCAACTTAAGGAGAGCATCAAATGACATTTAAAATTGTATGAGCCACACAACTGTACCCTACCCCTAACCCTAACCCTAACCCTAACCCTAACTTCCTGGTACATTTCAACTTAAGGAGAGAACAAAAATGTGTTTTAAATTGTATTCAAAATCGTATAAGCCACACCCCTTTTGTTTCAGAAAACCCTCCCCCTCACCCTCATACTAGTTTCCAGGTACATTTCAACTTAAGGAGAGCATCAAATGACATTTAAAATTGTATGAGCCAAACAACTGTTCCACAACCCTAACCCTAACCCTAACCCTAACCCTAACCCTAACCCTAACCTCCTGGTACATTTCAACTTAAGAAGAGAACAAAAATGTGTTCAAAATCGTATTCAAAAACGTATAAGCCACACCCCTTTTCTGTCGGAAAACCCTCACCCTCACCCTCATACTAGATTCCAGTTACATTTCAACTTAAGGAGAGCATCAAATGACATTTAAAATTGTATGAGCCACACAACTGTTCTACAACCCAAACACAAACCCAAACCCTAACTTCCTGGTACATTTCAACTTAAGGAGAGAACAAAAATGTGTTTAAAATTGTATTCAAAATCGTATAAGCCACACCCCTTTTCTGTCAGAAAACCCTCCCCCTCACCCTCATACTAGTTTCCAGGTACATTTCAACTTAAGGAGAGCATCAAATGACATTTAAAATTGTATGAGCCACACAACTGTTCTACAACCCAAACACAAACCCAAACCCTAACTACCTGGTACATTTCAACTTAAGGAGAGAACAAAAATGTGTTTAAAATTGTATTCAAAATCATATAAGCCACACCCCTTTTTTGTCGGAAAACCCTCCCCCTCACCCTCACCCTCATACTAGTTTCCAGGTACATTGCAACTTAAGGAGAGCATCAAATGACATTTAAAATTGTATGAGCCACACCCTAACCCTAACCCTAACCCTAACCCTAACCCTAACCCTAACCCTAACCCTAACCCTAACCCTAACCCTAACCCTAACCCTAACCCTAACCCTAACCCTAACCCTAACCCTAACCCTAACCCTAACCCTAACCCTAAAACTAACCCTAACTTCCTGGTACATTTCAACTTAAGGAGAGAACAAAAATGTGTTTTAAATTGTATTCAAAATCGTATAAGCCACACCCCTTTTGTTTCAGAAAACCCTCCCCCTCACCCTCATACTAGTTTCCAGGTACATTTCAACTTAAGGAGAGCATCAAATGACATTTAAAATTGTATGAGCCAAACAACTGTTCCACAACCCTAACCCTAACCCTAACCCTAACCCTAACCCTAACCCTAACCCTAACCCTAACCCTAACCCTAAAACTTCCTGGTACATTTCAACTTAAGGAGAGAACAAAAATGTGTTTTAAATTGTATTCAAAATCGTATAAGCCACACCCCTTTTGTTTAAGAAAACCCTCCCCCTCACCCTCATACTAGTTTCCAGGTACATTTCAACTTAAGGAGAGCATCAAATGACATTTAAAATTGTATGAGCCACACAAGTGTTCTACAACCCAAACACAAACCCAAACCCTAACTTCCTGGTACATTTCAACTTAAGGAGAGAACAAAAATGTGTTTAAAATTGTATTCAAAATCGTATAAGCCACACCCCTTTTCTGTCGGAAAACCCTCCCCCTCACCCTCATACTAGTTTCCAGGTACATTTTAACTTAAGGAGAGCATCAAATGACATTTAAAATTGTATGAGCCACACAACTGTTCTACAACCCAAACACAAACCCAAACCCTAACTACTTGGTACATTTCAACTTAAGGAGAGAACAAAAATGTGTTTAAAATTGTATTCAAAATCATATAAGCCACACCCCTTTTTTGTCGGAAAACCCTCCCCCTCACCCTCATACTAGTTTCCAGGTACATTTCAACTTAAGGAGAGCATCAAATGACATTTAAAATTGTATGAGCCACACAACTGTTCTACAACCCAAACACAAACCCAAACCCTAACTACCTGGTACATTTCAACTTAAGGAGAGAACAAAAATGTGTTTAAAATTGTATTCAAAATCATATAAGCCACACCCCTTTTTTGTCGGAAAACCCTCCCCCTCACCCTCATACTAGTTTCCAGGTACATTTCAACTTAAGGAGAGCATCAAATGACATTTAAAATTGTATGAGCCACACAACTGTACCCTAACCCTAACCCTAACCCTAACCCTAACCCTAACCCTAACCCTAACCCTAACCCTAACCCTAACCCTAACCCTAACCCTAACCCTAACCCTAACCCTAACCCTAACCCTAACCCTAACCCTAACCCTAACCCTAACTTCCTGGTACATTTCAACTTAAGGAGAGAACAAAAATGTGTTTTAAATTGTATTTAAAATCGTATAAGCCACACCCCTTTTGTTTCAGAAAACCCTCCCCCTCACCCTCATACTAGTTTCCAGGTACATTTCAACTTAAGGAGAGCATCAAATGACATTTAAAATTGTATGAGCCAAACAACTGTTCCACAACCCTAACCCTAACCCTAACCCTAACCCTAACCCTAACCCTAACCCTAACCCTAACCCTAACCCTAACCCTAACCCTAACCTCCTGGTACATTTCAACTTAAGGAGAGAACAAAAATGTGTTCAAAATCGTATTCAAAATCGTATAAGCCACACCCCTTTTCTGTCGGAAAACCCTCACCCTTACCCTCATACTAGATTCCAGGTACATTTCAACTTAAGGAGAGCATCAAATGACATTTAAAATTGTATGAGCCACACAACTGTTCTACAACCCAAACACAAACCCAAACCCTAACTTCCTGGTACATTTCAACTTAAGGAGAGAACAAAAATGTGTTTAAAATTGTATTCAAAATCGTATAAGCCACACCCCTTTTCTGTCGGAAAACCCTCCCCCTCACCCTCATACTAGTTTCCAGGTACATTTCAACTTAAGGAGAGCATCAAATGACATTTAAAATTGTATGAGCCACACAACTGTTCTACAACCCAAACACAAACCCAAACCCTAACTACCTGGTACATTTCAACTTAAGGAGAGAACAAAAATGTGTTTAAAATTGTATTCAAAATCATATAAGCCACACCCCTTTTTTGTCGGAAAACCCTCCCCCTCTTCCTCATACTAGTTTCCAGGTACATTTCAACTTAAGGAGAGCATCAAATGACATTTAAAATTGTATGAGCCACACAACTGTTCCACAACCCTAACCCTAACCCTAACCCTAACCCTAACCCTGACCCTGACCCTGACCCTAACCCTAACCCTGACCCTGACCCTAACCCTAACCCTGACCCTGACCCTGACCCTAACCCTAACCCTAACCCTAACCCTAACTTCCTGGTACAATTCAACTTAAGGAGAGAACAAAAATGTGTTCAAAATTGTATTCAAAATCGTATAAGCCACACCCCTTTTCTGTCGGAAAACACTCCCCCTCACCCTCATACTAGTTTCCAGGTACATTTCAACTTAAGGAGAGCATCAAATGACATTTAAAATTGTATGAGCCACACAACTGTTCTACAACCCAAACACAAACCCAAACCCTAACTTACTGGTACATTTCGACTTAAGGAGAGAACAAAAATGTGTTTAAAATTGTATTCAAAATCGTGTAAGCCACACCCCTTTTTTGTCGGAAAACCCTCCCCCTCACCCTCATACTAGTTTCCAGGTACATTTCAACTTAAGGAGAGCATCAAATGACATTTAAAATTGTATGAGCCACACAACTGTTCCACAACCCTAACCCTAACCCTAACCCTAACCCTAACCCTAAAACTTCCTGATACATTTCAACTTAAGGAGAGAACAAAATGTGTTTAAAATTGTATTCAAAATCGTATAAGCCACACCCCTTTTGTTTCGGAAAACCCTCCCCCTCACCCTCATACTAGTTTCCAGGTACATTTCAACTTAAGGAGAGCATCAAATGACATTTAAAATTGTATGAGCCACACAACTGTTCCCTAACCCTAACCCTAACCCTAACCCTAACCCTAACCCTAACCCTAACCCTAACCCTAACCCTAACCCTAACCCTAACCCTAACCCTAACCCTAACCCTAACCCTAACCCTAACCCTAACCCTAACTTCCTGGTACATTTCAACTTAAAGAGAGAACAAAAATGTGTTTAAAATTATATTCAAAATCGTATAAGCCACACCCCTTTTGTTTCGGAAAACCCTCCCCCTCACCCTCATACTAGTTTCCAGGTACATTTGAACTTAAGGAGAGCATCAAATGACATTTAAAATTGTATGAGCCACACAACTGTTCTACAACCCAAATACAAACCCAAACCCTAACTTCCTGGTACATTTCAACTTAAGGAGAGAACAAAAATGTGTTTAAAATTGTATTCAAAATTGTATAAGCCACACCCCTTTTTTGTCGGAAAACCCTCCCCCTCACCCTCATACTAGTTTCCAGGTACATTTCAACTTAAGGAGAGCATCAAATGACATTTAAAATTGTATGAGCCACACAACTGTTTAACCCTAACCCTAACCCTAACCCTAACCCTAACTTCCTGGTACATTTCAACTTAAGGAGAGATCAAAAATGTGTTCAAAATCGTATTCAAAATCGTATAAGCCACACCCCTTTTCTGTCGGAAAACCCTCCCCCTCACCCTCATACTAGATTCCAGGTACATTTCAACTTAAGGAGAGCATCAAATGACATTTAAAATTGTATGAGCCACACAACTGTTCTACAACCCAAACACAAACCCAAACCCTAACTTCCTGGTACATTTCAACTTAAGGAGAGAACAAAAATGTGTTTAAAATTGTATTCAAAATCGTATAAGCCACACCCCTTTTCTGTCGGAAAACCCTCCCCCTCACCCTCATACTAGTTTCCAGGTACATTTCAACTTAAGGAAAGCATCAAATGACATTTAAAATTGTATGAGCCACACAACTGTTCTACAACCCAAACACAAACCCAAACCCTAACTTCCTGGTACATTTCAACTTAAGGAGAGAACAAAAATGTGTTTAAAATTGTATTCAAAATCGTATAAGCCACACCCCTTTTCTGTCGGAAAACCCTCCCCCTCACCCTCATACTAGTTTCCAGGTACATTTTAACTTAAGGAGAGCATCAAATGACATTTAAAATTGTATGAGCCACACAACTGTTCTACAACCCAAACATAAACCCAAACCCTAACTACCTGGTACATTTCAACTTAAGGAGAGAACAAAAATGTGTTTAAAATTGTATTCAAAATCATATAAGCCACACCCCTTTTTTGTCAGAAAACCCTCCCCCTCACCCTCATACTAGTTTCCAGGTACATTTCAACTTAAGGAGAGCATCAAATGACATTTAAAATTGTATGAGCCACACAACTGTACCCTAACCCTAACCCTAACCCTAACCCTAACCCTAACCCTAACCCTAACCCTAACCCTAACCCTAACTTCCTGGTACATTTCAACTTAAGGAGAGAACAAAAATGTGTTTTAAATTGTATTCAAAATCGTATAAGCCACACCCCTTTTGTTTCAGAAAACCCTCCCCCTCACCCTCATACTAGTTTCCAGGTACATTTCAACTTAAGGAGAGCATCAAATGACATTTAAAATTGTATGAGCCAAACAACTGTTCCACAACCCTAACCCTAACCCTAACCCTAACCCTAACCCTAACCCTAACCCTAACCCTAACCCTAACCCTAACCCTAACCCTAACCCTAACCCTAACCCTAACCCTAACCCTAACCCTAACCCTAACCCTAACCCTAACCCTAACCTCCTGGTACATTTCAACTTAAGGAGAGAACAAAAATGTGTTCAAAATCGTATTCAAAATCGTATAAGCCACACCCCTTTTCTGTCGGAAAACCCTCCCCCTCACCCTCATACTAGTTTCCAGGTACATTTCAACTTAAGGAGAGCATCAAATGACATTTAAAATTGTATGAGCCACACAACTGTTCTACAACCCAAACACAAACCCAAACCCTAACTACCTGGTACATTTCAACTTACGGAGAGAACAAAAATGTGTTTAAAATTGTATTCAAAATCATATAAGCCACACCCCTTTTTTGTCGGAAAACCCTCCCCCTCACCCTCACCCTCATACTAGTTTCCAGGTACATTGCAACTTAAGGAGAGCATCAAATGACATTTAAAATTGTATGAGCCACACCCTAACCCTAACCCTAACCCTAACCCTAACCCTAACCCTAACCCTAACCCTAACCCTAACCCTAACTTCCTGGTACATTTCAACTTAAGGAGAGAACAAAAATGTGTTTTAAATTGTATTCAAAATCGTATAAGCCACACCCCTTTTGTTTCAGAAAACCCTCCCCCTCACCCTCATACTAGTTTCCAGGTACATTTCAACTTAAGGAGAGCATCAAATGACATTTAAAATTGTATGAGCCAAACAACTGTTCCACAACCCTAACCCTAACCCTAACCCTAACCCTAACCCTAACCCTAACCCTAACCCTAACCCTAACCCTAACCCTAACCCTAACCCTAACCCTAACCCTAACCCTAACCCTAACCCTAACCCTAACTTCCTGGTACATTTCAACTTAAGGAGAGAACAAAAATGTGTTTTAAATTGTATTCAAAATCGTATAAGCCACACCCCTTTTGTTTAAGAAAACCCTCCCCCTCACCCTCATACTAGTTTCCAGGTACATTTCAACTTAAGGAGAGCATCAAATGACATTTAAAATTGTATGAGCCACACAACTGTACCCTAACCCTAACCCTAACCCTAACCCTAACCCTAACCCTAACCCTAACCCTAACCCTAACCCTAACCCTAACCCTAACCCTAACCCTAACCCTAACCCTAACCCTAACCCTAACCCTAACTTCCTGGTACATTTCAACTTAAGGAGAGAACAAAAATGTGTTTTAAATTGTATTTAAAATCGTATAAGCCACACCCCTTTTGTTTCAGAAAACCCTCCCCCTCACCCTCATACTAGTTTCCAGGTACATTTCAACTTAAGGAGAGCATCAAATGACATTTAAAATTGTATGAGCCAAACAACTGTTCCACAACCCTAACCCTAACCCTAACCCTAACCCTAACCCTAACCCTAACCCTAACCCTAACCCTAACCCTAACCCTAACCCTAACCCTAACCCTAACCCTAACCCTAACCCTAACCCTAACCCTAACCCTAACCCTAACCCTAACCCTAACCTCCTGGTACATTTCAACTTAAGGAGAGAACAAAAATGTGTTCAAAATCGTATTCAAAATCGTATAAGCCACACCCCTTTTCTGTCGGAAAACCCTCACCCTTACCCTCATACTAGATTCCAGGTACATTTCAACTTAAGGAGAGCATCAAATGACATTTAAAATTGTATGAGCCACACAACTGTTCTACAACCCAAACACAAACCCAAACCCTAACTTCCTGGTACATTTCAACTTAAGGAGAGAACAAAAATGTGTTTAAAATTGTATTCAAAATCGTATAAGCCACACCCCTTTTCTGTCGGAAAACCCTCCCCCTCACCCTCATACTAGTTTCCAGGTACATTTCAACTTAAGGAGAGCATCAAATGACATTTAAAATTGTATGAGCCACACAACTGTTCTACAACCCAAACACAAACCCAAACCCTAACTACCTGGTACATTTCAACTTAAGGAGAGAACAAAAATGTGTTTAAAATTGTATTCAAAATCATATAAGCCACACCCCTTTTTTGTCGGAAAACCCTCCCCCTCACCCTCACCCTCATACTAGTTTCCAGGTACATTGCAACTTAAGGAGAGCATCAAATGACATTTAAAATTGTATGAGCCACACCCTAACCCTAACCCTAACCCTAACCCTAACCCTAACCCTAACCCTAACCCTAACCCTAACCCTAACCCTAACCCTAACCCTAACCCTAACCCTAACCCTAACCCTAACCCTAACTTCCTGGTACATTTCAACTTAAGGAGAGAACAAAAATGTGTTTTAAATTGTATTCAAAATCGTATAAGCCACACCCCTTTTGTTTCAGAAAACCCTCCCCCTCACCCTCATACTAGTTTCCAGGTACATTTCAACTTAAGGAGAGCATCAAATGACATTTAAAATTGTATGAGCCAAACAACTGTTCCACAACCCTAACCCTAACCCTAACCCTAACCCTAACCCTAACCCTAACCCTAACCCTAACCCTAACCCTAACCCTAACCCTAACCCTAACCCTAACCCTAACCCTAACCCTAACCCTAACCCTAACCCTAACCCTAACCCTAACTTCCTGGTACATTTCAACTTAAGGAGAGAACAAAAATGTGTTTTAAATTGTATTCAAAATCGTATAAGCCACACCCCTTTTGTTTAAGAAAACCCTCCCCCTCACCCTCATACTAGTTTCCAGGTACATTTCAACTTAAGGAGAGCATCAAATGACATTTAAAATTGTATGAGCCACACAACTGTACCCTAACCCTAACCCTAACCCTAACCCTAACCCTAACCCTAACCCTAACCCTAACCCTAACCCTAACCCTAACCCTAACTTCCTGGTACATTTCAACTTAAGGAGAGAACAAAAATGTGTTTTAAATTGTATTTAAAATCGTATAAGCCACACCCCTTTTGTTTCAGAAAACCCTCCCCCTCACCCTCATACTAGTTTCCAGGTACATTTCAACTTAAGGAGAGCATCAAATGACATTTAAAATTGTATGAGCCAAACAACTGTTCCACAACCCTAACCCTAACCCTAACCCTAACCCTAACCCTAACCCTAACCCTAACCCTAACCCTAACCCTAACCCTTACCCTAACCCTAACCCTAACCCTAACCCTAACCCTAACCTCCTGGTACATTTCAACTTAAGGAGAGAACAAAAATGTGTTTAAAATTGTATTCAAAATCGTATAAGCCACACCCCTTTTGTTTTGGAAAACCCTCCCCCTCACCCTCACACTAGTTTCCAGGTACATTTCAACTTAAGGAGAGCATCAAATGACATTTAAAATTGTATGAGCCACACAACTGTTCTACAACCCAAACACAAACCCAAACCCTAACTTCCTGGTACATTTCAACTTAAGGAGAGAGCAAAAATGTGTTTAAAATTGTATTCAAAATGGTATAAGCCACACCCCTTTTCTGTCAGAAAACCCTCACCCTCACCCTAGTTTCCAGGTACATTTGAACTTAAGGAGAGCATCAAATGACATTTAAAATTGTATGAGCCACACAACTGTTCCCTAACCCTAACCCTAACCCTAACCCTAACCCTAACCCTAACCCTAACCCTAACCCTAACCCTAACCCTAACCCTAACCCTAACCCTAACCCTAACCCTAACCCTAACCCTAACCCTAACTTCCTGGTACATTTGAACTTAAGGAGAGAACAAAAATGTGTTCAAAATTGTATTCAAAATCGTATAAGCCACACCCCTTTTCTGTCAGAAAACCCTCACCCTCACCCTCACCCTAGTTTCCAGGTACATTTCAACTTAAGGAGAGCATCAAATGACATTTAAAATTGTATGAGCCACACAACTGTTCCACAACCCTAACCCTAACCCTAACCCTAACCCTAACCCTAACCCTAACCCTAACCCTAACCCTAACCCTAACCCTAACCCTAACCTCCTGGTACATTTCAACTTAAGGAGAGAACAAAAATGTGTTCAAAATTGTATTCAAAATCGTATAAGCCACACCCCTTTTCTGTCGGAAAACCTTCCCCCTCACCCTCATACTAGTTTCCAGGTACATTTCAACTTAAGGAGAGCATCAAATGACATTTAACATTGTATGAGCCACACAACTGTTCTACAACCCAAACACAAACCCAACCCCTAACTTCCTGGTACATTTCAACTTAAGGAGGGAACAAAAATGTGTTTAAAATTGTATTCAAAATTGTATAAGCCACACCCCTTTTCTGTCGGAAAACCCTCCCCCTCACCCTCATACTAGTTTCCAGGTACATTTCAACTTAAGGAGAGCATCAAATGACATTTAAAATTGTATGAGCCACACCCTAACCCTAACCCTAACCCTAACCCTAACCCTAACCCTAACCCTAACCCTAACCCTAACCCTAACCCTAACCCTAACCCTAACCCTAACCCTAACCCTAACCCTAACCCTAACCCTAACCCTAACCCTAACTTCCTGGTACATTTCAACTTAAGGAGAGAACAAAAATGTGTTTAAAATTGTATTCAAAATCATATAAGCCACACCCCTTTTGTTTCGGAAAACCCTCCCTCTCACCCTCATACTAGTTTCCAGGTACATTTCAACTTAAGGAGAGCATCAAATGACATTTACAATTGTATGAGCCACACAACTGTTCTACAACCCAAACACAAACCCAAACCCTAACTTCCTGATACATATCAACTTAAGGAGAGAACAAAAATGTGTTTAAAATTGTATTCAAAATCGTATAAGCCACACACCTTTTTTGTCGGAAAACCCTCCCCCTCACCCTCACACTAGTTTCCAGGTACATTTCAACTTAAGGAGAGCATCAAATGACATTTAAAATTGTATGAGCCACACAACTGTTCTACAACCCAAACACAAACCCAAACCCTAACTTCCTGGTACATTTCAACTTAAGGAGAGAACAAAAATGTGTTTAAAATTGTATTCAAAATCGTATAAGCCACACCCCTTTTGTTTCGGAAAACCCTCCCCCTCACCCTCATACTAGTTTCCAGGTACATTTTAACTTAAGGAGAGCATCAAATGACATTTAAAATTTCATGAGCCACACAACTGTTCTACAACCCAAACCCAAACCCAAACCCTAACTTCCTGATACATTTCAACTTAAGGAGAGAACAAAAATGTGTTTAAAATTGTATTCAAAATCGTATAAGCCACACCCCTTTTCTGTCAGAAAACCCTCCCCCTCACCCTCATACTAGTTTCCAGGTACATTTTAACTTAAGGAGAGCATCAAATGACATTTAAAATTGTATGAGCAACACAACTGAACCCTAACCCTAACCCTAACCCTAACCTCCTGGTACATTTCAACTTAAGGAGAGAACAAAAATGTGTTTAAAATTGTATTCAAAATCATATAAGTCACACCCCTTTTCTGTCGGAAAACCCTCCCCCTCACCCTCATACTAGTTTCCAGGTACATTTCAACTTAAGGAGAGCATCAAATGACATTTAAAATTGTATGAGCCACACAACTGTTCCACAACCCTAACCCTAACCCTAACCCTAACCCTAACCCTAACCCTAACCCTAACCCTAACCCTAACCCTAACCCTAACCCTAACCCTAACCCTATCCCTATCCCTATCCCTATCCCTAACCCTAACCCTAACTTCCTGGTTCATTTCAACTTAAGAGAGAACAAAAATGTGTTTAAAATTGTATTCAAAATCGTATAAGCCACACCCCTTTTGTTTCGGAAAACCCTCCCTCTCACCCTCATACTAGTTTCCAGGTACATTTCAACTTAAGGAGAGCATCAAATGACATTTACAATTGTATGAGCCACACAACTGTTCTACAACCCAAACACAAACCCAAACCCTAACTTCCTGATACATATCAACTTAAGGAGAGAACAAAAATGTGTTCAAAATTGTATTCAAAATCGTATAAGCCACACCCCTTTTCTGTCAGAAAACCCTCACCCTCACCCTAGTTTCCAGGTACATTTCAACTTAAGGAGAGCATCAAATGACATTTAAAATTGTATGAGCCACACAACTGTTCCACAACCCTAACCCTAACCCTAACCCTAAACTTCCTGGTACATTTCAACTTAAGGAGAGAACAAAAATGTGTTCAAAATTGTATTCAAAATCGTATAAGCCACACCCCTTTTCTGTCGGAAAACCCTCCCCCTCACCCTCATACTAGTTTCCAGGTACATTTCAACTTAAGGAGAGCATCAAATGACATTTAAAATTGTATGAGCCACACAACTGTTCCACAATCCTAACCCTAACCCTAACCCTAACTTCCTGGTACATTTCAACTTAAGGAGAGAACAAAAATGTGTTCAAAATTGTATTCAAAATCGTATAAGCCACACCCCTTTTCTGTCGTAACACCCTCCCCCTCACCCTCACACTAGTTTCCAGGTACATTTCAACTTAAGGAGAGCATCAAATGAAATTTAAAATTGTATGAGCCACACAACTGTTCCACAACCCTAACCCAAACCCTAACTTCCTGTTACATTTCAACTTAAGGAGAGAACAAAAATGTGTTCAAAATTGTATTCAAAATCGTATAAGCCACACCCCTTTTCTGTCGGAAAACCCTACCCTTAACCCTCATACTAGTTTCCAGGTACATTTCAACTTAAGGAGAGCATCAAATGACATTTAAAATTGTATGAGCCACACAACTGTTCTACAACCCAAACCCAAACCCAAACCCTAACTTCCTGGTACATTTCAACTTAAGGAGAGAACAAAAATGTGTTTAAAATTGTATTCAAAATCGTATAAGCCACACCCCTTTTCTGTCAGAAAACCCTCCCCCTCACCCTCATACTAGTTTCCAGGTATATTTCAACTTAAGGAGAGCATCAAATGACATTTAAAATTGTATGAGCCACACAACTGTTCCACAACCCTAACCCTAACCCTAACCCTAACCCTAACCCTAAACTTCCTGGTACATTTCAACTTAAGGAGAGAACAAAAATGTGTTAAAAATTGTATTCAAAATCGTATAAGCCACACCCCTTTTCTGTCGGAAAACCCTCCCCCTCACCCTCATACTAGTTTCCAGGTACATTTCAACTTAAGGAGAGCATCAAATGACATTTAACATTGTATGAGCCACACAACTGTTCTACAACCCAAACACAAACCCAACCCCTAACTTCCTGGAACATTTCAACGTAAGGAGGGAACAAAAATGTGTTTAAAATTGTATTCAAAATTGTATAAGCCACACCCCTTTTCTGTCGGAAAACCCTCCCCCTCACCCTCATACTAGTTTCCAGGTACATTTCAACTTAAGGAGAGCATCAAATGACATTTAAAATTGTATGAGCCACACAACTGTTCCCTAACCCTAACCCTAACCCTAACCCTAACCCTAACCCTAACCCTAACCCTAACCCTAACCCTAACCCTAACCCTAACCCTAACCCTAACCCTAACCCTAACCCTAACCCTAACCCTAACCCTAACCCTAACCCTAACCCTAACCCTAACTTCCTGGTACATTTGAACTTAAGGAGAGAACAAAAATGTGTTCAAAATTGTATTCAAAATCGTATAAGCCACACCCCTTTTCTGTCAGAAAACCCCCACCCTCACCCTCACCCTAGTTTCCAGGTACATTTCAACTTAAGGAGAGCATCAAATGACATTTAAAATTGTATGAGCCACACAACTGTTCCACAACCCTAACCCTAACCCTAACCATAAACTTCCTGGTACATTTCAACTTAAGGAGAGAACAAAAATGTGTTCAAAATTGTATTCAAAATCGTATAAGCCACACCCCTTTTCTGTCGGAAAACCCTCCCCCTCACCCTCATACTAGTTTCCAGGTACATTTCAACTTAAGGAGAGCATCAAATGACATTTAAAATTGTATGAGCCACACAACTGTTCCACAATCCTAACCCTAACTTCCTGGTACATTTCAACTTAAGGAGAGAACAAAAATGTGTTCAAAATTGTATTCAAAATCGTATAAGCCACACCCCTTTTCTGTCGTAACACCCTCACCCTCACACTAGTTTCCAGGTACATTTCAACTTAAGGAGAGCATCAAATGACATTTAAAATTGTATGAGCCACACAACTGTTCCACAACCCTAACCCAAACCCTAACTTCCTGTTACATTTCAACTTAAGGAGAGAACAAAAATGTGTTCAAAATTGTATTCAAAATCGTATAAGCCACACCCCTTTTCTGTCGGAAAACCCTACCCTTAACCCTCATACTAGTTTCCAGGTACATTTCAACTTAAGGAGAGCATCAAATGACATTTACAATTGTATGAGCCACACAACTGTTCTACAAAACAAACACAAACCCAAACCCTAACTTCCTGAAACATATCACCTTAAGGAGAGAACAAAAATGTGTTTAAAATTGTATTCAAAATCGTATAAGCCACACCCCTTTTGTTTCGGAAAACCCTCCCCCTCACCCTCATACTAGTTTCCAGGTATATTTCAACTTAAGGAGAGCATCAAATGACATTTAAAATTGTATGAGCCACACAACTGTTCCACAACCCTAACCCTAACCCTAACCCTAACCCTAACCCTAACCCTAACCCTAACCCTAACCCTAACCCTAACCTTCCTGGTATATTTCAACTTAAGGAGAGAACAAAAATGTGTTCAAAATTGTATTCAAAATCGTATAAGCCACACCCCTTTTCTGTCGGAAAACCCTCCCCCTCACCCTCATACTAGTTTCCAGGTACATTTCAACTTAAGGAGAGCATCAAATGACATTTAAAATTGTATGAGCCACACAACTGTTCTACAACCCAAACCCAAACCCTAACTTCCTGGTACATTTCAACTTAAGGAGAGAACAAAAATGTGTTTAAAATTGTATTCAAAATCGTATAAGCCACACCCCTTTTCTGTCAGAAAACCCTCCCCCTCACCCTCATACTAGTTTCCAGGTACATTTCAATTTAAGGAGAGCATCAAATGACATTTAAAATTGTATGAGCCACACAACTGTTCCACAACCCTAACCCTAACCCTAACCCTAACCCTAACCCTATAACCCTAACCCTAACCCTAACCCTAACCCTAACCCTAACTTCCTGGTACATTTCAACTTAAGGAGAGAACAAAAATGTGTTTAAAATTGTATTCAAAATCGTATAAGCCACACCCCTTTTCTGTCAGAAAACCCTCACCCTCACCCTAGTTTCCAGGTACATTTCAACTTAAGGAGAGCATCAAATGACATTTAAAATTGTATGAGTCACACAACTGTTCCACAACCCTAACCCTAACCCTAACCCTAACCCTAACCCTAACCCTAACCCTAACCCTAACCCTAACCCTAACCCTAACCCTAACCCTAACCCTAACCCTAACCCTAACCCTAACCCTAACCCTAACTTCCTGGTACATTTCACCTTAAGGAGAGAACAAAAATGTGTTTAAAATTGTATTCAAAATCGTATAAGCCACACCCCTTTTGTTTCGGAAAACCCTCACCCTCATACTAGTTTCCAGGTACATTTTAACTTAAGCTGAGCATCAAATGACATTTAAAATTGTATGAGCCACACAACTGTTCTACAACCCAAACACAAACCCAAACCCTAACTTCCTGGTACATTTCAACTTAAGGAGAGAAAAAAAATGTGTTTAAAATTGTATTCAAAATCATATAAGCCACACCCCTTTTTTGTCGGAAAACCCTCCCCCTCACCCTCATACTAGTTTCCAGGTACATTTCAACTTAAGGAGAGCATCAAATGACATTTAAAATTGTATGAGCCACACAACTGTTCTACAACCCAAACACAAACCCAAACCCTAACTTCCTGAAACATATCATCTTAAGGAGAGAACAAAAATGTGTTTAAAATTGTATTCAAAATCGTATAAGCCACACCCCTTTTGTTTCGGAAAACCCTCCCCCTCACCCTCATACTAGTTTCCAGGTACATTTTAACTTAAGGAGAGCATCAAATGACATTTAACATTGTATGAGCCACACAACTGTTCTACAACCCAAACACAAACCCAAACCCTAACTTCCTGAAACATATCACCTTAAGGAGAGAACAAAAATGTGTTGAAAATTGTATTCAAAATCGTATAAGCCACACCCCTTTTGTTTCGGAAAACCCTCCCCCTCACCCTCATACTAGTTTCCAGGTACATTTTAACTTAAGGAGAGCATCAAATGACATTTAAAATTGTATGAGCCACACAACTGTTCCACAACCCTAACCCTAACCCTAACCCTAACCCTAACCCTAACCCTAACCCTAACCCTAACCCTAACCCCTAACCCCTAACCCCTAACCCCTAACCCTAACCCTAACCCTAACTTCCAGGTACATTTCAACTTAAGGAGAGAACAAAAATGTGTTCAAAATTGTATTCAAAATCGTATAAGCCACACCCCTTTTCTGTCGGAAAACCTTCCCCCTCACCCTCATACTAGTTTCCAGGTACGTTTCAACTTAAGGAGAGCATCAAATGACATTTAACATTGTATGAGCCACACAACTGTTCTACAACCCAAACACAAACCCAACCCCTAACTTCCTGGTACATTTCAACTTAAGGAGGGAACAAAAATGTGTTTAAAATTGTATTCAAAATTGTATAAGCCACACCCCTTTTCTGTCGGAAAACCCTCCCCCTCACCCTCATACTAGTTTCCAGGTACATTTCAACTTAAGGAGAGCATCAAATGACATTTAAAATTGTATGAGCCACACAACTGTTCCACAACCCTAACCCTAACCCTAACCCTAACCCTAACCCTAACCCTAACCCTAACCCTAACCCTAACCCTAACCTCCTGGTACATTTCAACTTAAGGAGAGAACAAAAATGTGTTCAAAATTGTATTCAAAATCGTATAAGCCACACCCCTTTTCTGTCGGAAAACCTTCCCCCTCACCCTCATACTAGTTTCCAGGTACATTTCAACTTAAGGAGAGCATCAAATGACATTTAACATTGTATGAGCCACACAACTGTTCTACAACCCAAACACAAACCCAACCCCTAACTTCCTGGTACATTTCAACTTAAGGAGGGAACAAAAATGTGTTTAAAATTGTATTCAAAATTGTATAAGCCACACCCCTTTTCTGTCGGAAAACCCTCCCCCTCACCCTCATACTAGTTTCCAGGTACATTTCAACTTAAGGAGAGCATCAAATGACATTTAAAATTGTATGAGCCACACAACCCTAACCCTAACCCTAACCCTAACCCTAACCCTAACCCTAACCCTAACCCTAACCCTAACCCTAACCCTAACCCTAACCCTAACCCTAACCCTAACCCTAACCCTAACCCTAACCCTAACCCTAACCCTAACCCTAACCCTAACTTCCTGGTACATTTCAACTTAAGGAGAGAACAAAAATGTGTTTAAAATTGTATTCAAAATCATATAAGCCACACCCCTTTTGTTTCGGAAAACCCTCCCTCTCACCCTCATACTAGTTTCCAGGTACATTTCAACTTAAGGAGAGCATCAAATGACATTTACAATTGTATGAGCCACACAACTGTTCTACAACCCAAACACAAACCCAAACTTTAACTTCCTGATACATATCAACTTAAGGAGAGAACAAAAATGTGTTTAAAATTGTATTCAAAATCGTATAAGCCACACCCCTTTTGTTTCGGAAAACCCTCCCCCTCACCCTCATACTAGTTTCCAGGTACATTTTAACTTAAGGAGAGCATCAAATGACATTTAAAATTTCATGAGCCACACAACTGTTCTACAACCCAAACACAAACCCAAACCCTAACTTCCTGGTACATTTCAACTTAAGGAGAGAACAAAAATGTGTTTAAAATTGTATTCAAAATCATATCAGCCACACCCCTTTTTTGTCGGAAAACCCTCCCCCTCACCCTCCTACTAGTTTCCAGGTACATTTCAACTTAAGGAGCGCATCAAATGACATTTAAAACTGTATGAGCCACACAACTGTTCTACAACCCAAACCCAAACCCAAACCCTAACTTCCTGATACATATCAACTTAAGGAGAGAACAAAAATGTGTTTAAAATTGTATTCAAAATCGTATAAGCCACACCCCTTTTCTGTCAGAAAACCCTCCCCCTCACCCTCATACTAGTTTCCAGGTACATTTTAACTTAAGGAGAGCATCAAATGACATTTAAAATTGTATGAGCAACACAACTGAACCCTAACCCTAACCCTAACCCTAACCTCCTGGTACATTTCAACTTAAGGAGAGAACAAAAATGTGTTTAAAATTGTATTCAAAATCATATAAGTCACACCCCTTTTCTGTCGGAAAACCCTCCCCCTCACCCTCATACTAGTTTCCAGGTACATTTCAACTTAAGGAGAGCATCAAATGACATTTAAAATTGTATGAGCCACACAACTGTTCCACAACCCTAACCCTAACCCTAACCCTAACCCTAACCCTAACCCTAACCCTAACCCTAACCCTAACCCTAACCCTAACCCTAACCCTAACCCTAACCCTAACCCTAACCCTATCCCTATCCCTATCCCTATCCCTATCCCTAACCCTAACCCTAACTTCCTGGTTCATTTCAACTTAAGAGAGAACAAAAATGTGTTTAAAATTGTATTCAAAATCGTATAAGCCACACCCCTTTTCTGTCGGAAAACCCTCCCCCTCACCCTCATACTAGTTTCCAGGTACATTTCAACTTAAGGAGAGCATCAAATGACATTTAAAATTGTATGAGCCACACAACTGTTCTACAACCCAAACCCAAACCCTAACTTCCTGGTACATTTCAACTTAAGGAGAGAACAAAAATGTGTTTAAAATTGTATTCAAAATCGTATAAGCCACACCCCTTTTCTGTCGGAAAACCCTCCCCCTCACCCTCATACTAGTTTCCAGGTACATTTCAACTTAAGGAGAGCATCAAATGACATTTAAAATTGTATGAGCCACACAACTGTTCCACAACCCTAACCCTAACCCTAACCCTAACCCTATAACCCTAACCCTAACCCTAACCCTAACCCTAACCCTAACTTCCTGGTACATTTCAACTTAAGGAGAGAACAAAAATGTGTTTAAAATTGTATTCAAAATCGTATAAGCCACACCCCTTTTCTGTCAGAAAACCCTCACCCTCACCCTAGTTTCCAGGTACATTTCAACTTAAGGAGAGCATCAAATGACATTTAAAATTGTATGAGCCACACAACTGTTCCACAACCCTAACCCTAACCCTAACCCTAACCCTAACCCTAACCCTAACCCTAACCCTAACCCTAACCCTAACCCTAACCCTAACCCTAACCCTAACCCTAACCCTAACCCTAACTTCCTGGTACATTTCACCTTAAGGAGAGAACAAAAATGTGTTTAAAATTGTATTCAAAATCGTATAAGCCACACCCCTTTTGTTTCGGAAAACCCTCACCCTCATACTAGTTTCCAGGTACATTTTAACTTAAGCTGAGCATCAAATGACATTTAAAATTGTATGAGCCACACAACTGTTCTACAACCCAAACACAAACCCAAACCCTAAATTCCTGGTACATTTCAACTTAAGGAGAGAAAAAAAATGTGTTTAAAATTGTATTCAAAATCATATAAGCCACACCCCTTTTTTGTCGGAAAACCCTCCCCCTCACCCTCATACTAGTTTCCAGGTACATTTCAACTTAAGGAGAGCATCAAATGACATTTAAAATTGTATGAGCCACACAACTGTTCTACAACCCAAACACAAACCCAAACCCTAACTTCCTGAAACATATCATCTTAAGGAGAGAACAAAAATGTGTTTAAAATTGTATTCAAAATCGTATAAGCCACACCCCTTTTGTTTCGGAAAACCCTCCCCCTCACCCTCATACTAGTTTCCAGGTACATTTTAACTTAAGGAGAGCATCAAATGACATTTAACATTGTATGAGCCACACAACTGTTCTACAACCCAAACACAAACCCAAACCCTAACTTCCTGAAACATATCACCTTAAGGAGAGAACAAAAATGTGTTGAAAATTGTATTCAAAATCGTATAAGCCACACCCCTTTTGTTTCGGAAAACCCTCCCCCTCACCCTCATACTAGTTTCCAGGTACATTTTAACTTAAGGAGAGCATCAAATGACATTTAAAATTGTATGAGCCACACAACTGTTCCACAACCCTAACCCTAACCCTAACCCTAACCCTAACCCTAACCCTAACCCTAACCCCTTACCCCTAACCCTAACCCTAACCCTAACTTCCAGGTACATTTCAACTTAAGGAGAGAACAAAAATGTGTTCAAAATTGTATTCAAAATCGTATAAGCCACACCCCTTTTCTGTCGGAAAACCTTCCCCCTCACCCTCATACTAGTTTCCAGGTACGTTTCAACTTAAGGAGAGCATCAAATGACATTTAACATTGTATGAGCCACACAACTGTTCTACAACCCAAACACAAACCCAACCCCTAACTTCCTGGTACATTTCAACTTAAGGAGGGAACAAAAATGTGTTTAAAATTGTATTCAAAATTGTATAAGCCACACCCCTTTTCTGTCGGAAAACCCTCCCCCTCACCCTCATACTAGTTTCCAGGTACATTTCAACTTAAGGAGAGCATCAAATGACATTTAAAATTGTATGAGCCACACAACTGTTCCACAACCCTAACCCTAACCCTAACCCTAACCCTAACCCTAACCCTAACCCTAACCCTAACCCTAACCCTAACCCTAACCCTAACCCTAACCCTAACCCTAACCCTAACCCTAACCCTAACCCTAACCCTAACCCTAACCTCCTGGTACATTTCAACTTAAGGAGAGAACAAAAATGTGTTCAAAATTGTATTCAAAATCGTATAAGCCACACCCCTTTTCTGTCGGAAAACCTTCCCCCTCACCCTCATACTAGTTTCCAGGTACATTTCAACTTAAGGAGAGCATCAAATGACATTTAACATTGTATGAGCCACACAACTGTTCTACAACCCAAACACAAACCCAACCCCTAACTTCCTGGTACATTTCAACTTAAGGAGGGAACAAAAATGTGTTTAAAATTGTATTCAAAATTGTATAAGCCACACCCCTTTTCTGTCGGAAAACCCTCCCCCTCACCCTCATACTAGTTTCCAGGTACATTTCAACTTAAGGAGAGCATCAAATGACATTTAAAATTGTATGAGCCACACAACCCTAACCCTAACCCTAACCCTAACCCTAACCCTAACCCTAACCCTAACCCTAACCCTAACCCTAACCCTAACCCTAACCCTAACCCTAACCCTAACCCTAACCCTAACCCTAACCCTAACCCTAACCCTAACCCTAACCCTAACCCTAACCCTAACTTCCTGGTACATTTCAACTTAAGGAGAGAACAAAAATGTGTTTAAAATTGTATTCAAAATCATATAAGCCACACCCCTTTTGTTTCGGAAAACCCTCCCTCTCACCCTCATACTAGTTTCCAGGTACATTTCAACTTAAGGAGAGCATCAAATGACATTTACAATTGTATGAGCCACACAACTGTTCTACAACCCAAACACAAACCCAAACTTTAACTTCCTGATACATATCAACTTAAGGAGAGAACAAAAATGTGTTTAAAATTGTATTCAAAATCGTATAAGCCACACACCTTTTTTGTCGGAAAACCCTCCCCCTCACCCTCACACTAGTTTCCAGGTACATTTCAACTTAAGGAGAGCATCAAATGACATTTAAAATTGTATGAGCCACACAACTGTTCTACAACCCAAACACAAACCCAAACCCTAACTTCCTGGTACATTTCAACTTAAGGAGAGAACAAAAATGTGTTTAAAATTGTATTCAAAATCGTATAAGCCACACCCCTTTTGTTTCGGAAAACCCTCCCCCTCACCCTCATACTAGTTTCCAGGTACATTTTAACTTAAGGAGAGCATCAAATGACATTTAAAATTTCATGAGCCACACAACTGTTCTACAACCCAAACACAAACCCAAACCCTAACTTCCTGGTACATTTCAACTTAAGGAGAGAACAAAAATGTGTTTAAAATTGTATTCAAAATCATATCAGCCACACCCCTTTTTTGTCGGAAAACCCTCCCCCTCACCCTCCTACTAGTTTCCAGGTACATTTCAACTTAAGGAGCGCATCAAATGACATTTAAAACTGTATGAGCCACACAACTGTTCTACAACCCAAACCCAAACCCAAACCCTAACTTCCTGATACATATCAACTTAAGGAGAGAACAAAAATGTGTTTAAAATTGTATTCAAAATCGTATAAGCCACACCCCTTTTCTGTCAGAAAACCCTCCCCCTCACCCTCATACTAGTTTCCAGGTACATTTTAACTTAAGGAGAGCATCAAATGACATTTAAAATTGTATGAGCAACACAACTGAACCCTAACCCTAACCCTAACCCTAACCTCCTGGTACATTTCAACTTAAGGAGAGAACAAAAATGTGTTTAAAATTGTATTCAAAATCATATAAGTCACACCCCTTTTCTGTCGGAAAACCCTCCCCCTCACCCTCATACTAGTTTCCAGGTACATTTCAACTTAAGGAGAGCATCAAATGACATTTAAAATTGTATGAGCCACACAACTGTTCCACAACCCTAACCCTAACCCTAACCCTAACCCTAACCCTAACCCTAACCCTAACCCTAACCCTAACCCTAACCCTAACCCTAACCCTAACCCTAACCCTATCCCTATCCCTATCCCTATCCCTATCCCTAACCCTAACCCTAACTTCCTGGTTCATTTCAACTTAAGAGAGAACAAAAATGTGTTTAAAATTGTATTCAAAATCGTATAAGCCACACCCCTTTTGTTTCGGAAAACCCTCCCTCTCACCCTCATACTAGTTTCCAGGTACATTTCAACTTAAGGAGAGCATCAAATGACATTTACAATTGTATGAGCCACACAACTGTTCTACAACCCAAACACAAACCCAAACCCTAACTTCCTGATACATATCAACTTAAGGAGAGAACAAAAATGTGTTTAAAATTGTATTCAAAATCGTATAAGCCACACCCCTTTTGTTTCGGAAAACCCTCCCTCTCACCCTCATACTAGTTTCCAGGTACATTTCAACTTAAGGAGAGCATCAAATGACATTTACAATTGTATGAGCCACACAACTGTTCTACAACCCAAACACAAACCCAAACCCAAACCCTAACTTCCTGGTACATTTCAACTTAAGGAGAGAGCAAAAATGTGTTTAAAATTGTATTCAAAATGGTATAAGCCACACCCCTTTTCTGTCAGAAAACCCTCACCCTCACCCTCACCCTCACCCTAGTTTCCAGGTACATTTCAACTTAAGGAGAGCATCAAATGACATTTAAAATTGTATGAGCCACACAACTGTTTAACCCTAACCCTAACCCTAACCCTAACCCTAACCCTAACCCTAACCCTAACCCTAACCCTAACCCTAACCCTAACCCTAACCCTAACCCTAACCCTAACCCTAACCCTAACCCTAACCCTAACCCTAACCCTAACCCTAACCTCCTGGTACATTTCAACTTAAGGAGAGAACAAAAATGTGTTCAAAATTGTATTCAAAATCGTATAAGCCACACCCCTTTTCTGTCAGAAAACCCTCACCCTCACCCTAGTTTCCAGGTACATTTCAACTTAAGGAGAGCATCAAATGACATTTAAAATTGTATGAGCCACACAACTGTTCCACAACCCTAACCCTAACCCTAACCCTAAACTTCCTGGTACATTTCAACTTAAGGAGAGAACAAAAATGTGTTCAAAATTGTATTCAAAATCGTATAAGCCACACCCCTTTTCTGTCGGAAAACCCTCCCCCTCACCCTCATACTAGTTTCCAGGTACATTTCAACTTAAGGAGAGCATCAAATGACATTTAACATTGTATGAGCCACACAACTGTTCTACAACCCAAACACAAACCCAACCCCTAACTTCCTGGAACATTTCAACGTAAGGAGGGAACAAAAATGTGTTTAAAATTGTATTCAAAATTGTATAAGCCACACCCCTTTTCTGTCGGAAAACCCTCCCCCTCACCCTCATACTAGTTTCCAGGTACATTTCAACTTAAGGAGAGCATCAAATGACATTTAAAATTGTATGAGCCACACAACTGTTCCACAACCCTAACGCTAACCCTAACCCTAACCCTAAACTTCCTGGTACATTTCAACTTAAGGAGAGAACAAAAATGTGTTCAAAATTGTATTCAAAATCGTATAAGCCACACCCCTTTTCTGTCGGAAAACCCTCCCCCTCACCCTCATACTAGTTTCCAGGTACATTTCAACTTAAGGAGAGCATCAAATGACATTTAACATTGTATGAGCCACACAACTGTTCTACAACCCAAACACAAACCCAACCCCTAACTTCCTGGAACATTTCAACGTAAGGAGGGAACAAAAATGTGTTTAAAATTGTATTCAAAATTGTATAAGCCACACCCCTTTTCTGTCGGAAAACCCTCCCCCTCACCCTCATACTAGTTTCCAGGTACATTTCAACTTAAGGAGAGCATCAAATGACATTTAAAATTGTATGAGCCACACAACTGTTCCACAACCCTAACCCTAACCCTAACCCTAACCCTAACCCTAACCCTAACCCTAACCCTAACCCTAACCCTAACCCTAACCCTAACCCTAACCCTAACCCTAACCCTAACCCTAACCCTAACCCTAACCCTAACCCTAACCCTAACCCTAACTTCCTGGTACATTTCAACTTAAGGAGAGAACAAAAATGTGTTTAAAATTGTATTCAAAATCGTATAAGCCACACCCCTTTTGTGTCAGAAAACCCTCCCCCTCACCCTCATACTAGTTTCCAGGTACATTTCAACTTAAGGAGAGCATCAAATGACATTTAAAATTGTATGAGCCACACAACTGTTCTACAACCCAAACACAAACCCAAACCCTAACTTCCTGATACAAATCAACTTAAGGAGAGAACAAAACTGTGTTTAAAATTGTATTCAAAATCGTATAAGCGACACACCTTTTTTGTCGGAAAACCCTCCCCCTCACCCTCACACTAGTTTCCAGGTACATTTCAACTTAAGGAGAGCATCAAATGACATTTAAAATTGTATGAGCCACACAACTGTTCTACAACCCAAACCCAAACCCAAACCCTAACTTCCTGGTACATTTCAACTTAAGGAGAGAACAAAAATGTGTTTAAAATTGTATTCAAAATCGTATAAGCCACACCCCTTTTCTGTCAGAAAACCCTCCCCCTCACCCTCATACTAGTATCCAGGTATATTTCAACTTAAGGAGAGCATCAAATGACATTTAAAATTGTATGAGCCACACAACTGTTCCACAACCCTAACCCTAACCCTAACCCTAACCCTAACCCTAACCTTCCTGGTACATTTCAACTTAAGGAGAGAACAAAAATGTGTTCAAAATTGTATTCAAAATCATATAAGCCACACCCCTTTTCTGTCGGAAAACCCTCCCCCTCACCCTCATACTAGTTTCCAGGTACATTTCAACTTAAGGAGAGCATCAAATGACATTTAAAATTGTATGAGCCACACAACTGTTCCACAACCCTAACCCTAACCCTAACCCTAACCCTAACCCTAACCCTAAACTTCCTGGTACATTTCAACTTAAGGAGAGAACAAAAATGTGTTCAAAATTGTATTCAAAATCGTATAAGCCACACCCCTTTTCTGTCGGAAAACCTTCCCCCTCACCCTCATACTAGTTTCCAGGTACATTTCAACTTAAGGAGAGCATCAAATGACATTTAACATTGTATGAGCCACACAACTGTTCTACAACCCAAACACAAACCCAACCCCTAACTTCCTGGTACATTACAACTTAAGGAGGGAACAAAAATGTGTTTAAAATTGTATTCAAAATTGTATAAGCCACACCCCTTTTCTGTCAGAAAACCCTCACCCTCACCCTCACCCTAGTTTCCAGGTACATTTCAACTTAAGGAGAGCATCAAATGACATTTAAAATTGTATGAGCCACACAACTGAACCCTAACCCTAACCCTAACCCTAACCCTAACCCTAACCCTAACCCTAACCCTAACTTCCTGGTACATTTCAACTTAAGGAGAGAACAAAAATGTGTTTAAAATTGTATTCAAAATCGTATAAGCCACACCCCTTTTGTGTCAGAAAACCCTCCCCCTCACCCTCATACTAGTTTCCAGGTACATTTCAACTTAAGGAGAGCATCAAATGACATTTAAAATTGTATGAGCCACACAACCCTAACCCTAACCCTAACCCTAACCCTAAACCCTAACCCTAAACCCTAACCCTAAACCCTAACCCTAACCCTAAACCCTAACCCTAACCCTAACTTCCTGGTACATTTCAACTTAAGGAGAGAACAAAAATGTGTTTAAAATTGTATTCAAAATCGTATAAGCCACACCCCTTTTGTTTCGGAAAACCCTCCCCCTCACCCTCATACTAGTTTCCAGGTACATTTCAACTTAAGGAGAGCATCAAATGACATTTACAATTGTATGAGCCACACAACTGTTCTACAACCCAAACACAAACCCAAACCCTAACTTCCTGATACATATCAACTTAAGGAGAGAACAAAAATGTGTTTAAAATTGTATTCAAAATCGTATAAGCGACACACCTTTTTTGTCGGAAAACCCTCCCCCTCACCCTCACACTAGTTTCCAGGTACATTTCAACTTAAGGAGAGCATCAAATGACATTTAAAATTGTATGAGCCACACAACTGTTCTACAACCCAAACACAAACCCAAACCCTAACTTCCTGGTACATTTCAACTTAAGGAGAGAGCAAAAATGTGTTTAAAATTGTATTCAAAATGGTATAAGCCACACCCCTTTTCTGTCAGAAAACCCTCACCCTCACCCTAGTTTCCAGGTACATTTCAACTTAAGGAGAGCATCAAATGACATTTAAAATTGTATGAGCCACACAACTGTTTAACCCTAACCCTAACCCTAACCCTAACCCTAACCCTAACCCTAACCCTAACCCTAACCCTAACCCTAACCCTAACCCTAACCCTAACCCTAACCCTAACCCTAACCCTAACCCTAACCCTAACCCTAACCCTAACCCTAACCCTAACTTCCTGGTACATTTGAACTTAAGGAGAGAACAAAAATGTGTTCAAAATTGTATTCAAAATCGTATAAGCCACACCCCTTTTCTGTCAGAAAACCCTCACCCTCACCCTCACCCTAGTTTCCAGGTACATTTCAACTTAAGGAGAGCATCAAATGACATTTAAAATTGTATGAGCCACACAACTGTTCCACAACCCTAACCCTAACCCTAACCCTAAACTTCCTGGTACATTTCAACTTAAGGAGAGAACAAAAATGTGTTCAAAATTGTATTCAAAATCGTATAAGCCACACCCCTTTTCTGTCGGAAAACCCTCCCCCTCACCCTCATACTAGTTTCCAGGTACATTTCAACTTAAGGAGAGCATCAAATGACATTTAAAATTGTATGAGCCACTAGTGTTGCTCACGAATATTCGCAATTCGAATATTATTCGCGAATATCGCATATTCGCGAATTCGCGAATTTCGCGAATATAGCGCTATATATTCGTAATTACGAATATTCGTTTTTTTTTTTTTTTTTTTTTTTTTTTTTTTTGTCACAGTACACATCACAGTGATCATCCCTCTCTGCTTCCAGCTTGTGTGGTGTAAAGAAGGCTCTAATACTACTGTGTGAGACTGGCGCGCGAAAATTCGCATATGCGAAAATTAGCACATGCGAATTTTCACATATGCGAATTTTCGCGTATGTTAATTTTGTATATGCTAATATGCACATATGATAGTTTTCGCATACGCGAATGTTCGCATATGCGAAAATAAAACGGGAATATAACGAATATGCGTCCATATATTCGCGAATATTCGCGAATTCGAATATGGCCTATGCCGCTCAACACTATGAGCCACACAACTGTTCCACAATCCTAACCCTAACCCTAACTTCCTGGTACATTTCAACTTAAGGAGAGAACAAAAATGTGTTCAAAATTGTATTCAAAATCGTATAAGCCACACCCCTTTTCTGTCGTAACACCCTCCCCCTCACCCTCACACTAGTTTCCAGGTACATTTCAACTTAAGGAGAGCATCAAATGACATTTAAAATTGTATGAGCCACACAACTGTTCCACAACCCTAACCCAAACCCTAACTTCCTGTTACATTTCAACTTAAGGAGAGAACAAAAATGTGTTCAAAATTGTATTCAAAATCGTATAAGCCACACCCCTTTTCTGTCGGAAAACCCTACCCTTAACCCTCATACTAGTTTCCAGGTACATTTCAACTTAAGGAGAGCATCAAATGACATTTACAATTGTATGAGCCACACAACTGTTCTACAAAACAAACACAAACCCAAACCCTAACTTCCTGAAACATATCACCTTAAGGAGAGAACAAAAATGTGTTTAAAATTGTATTCAAAATCGTATAAGCCACACCCCTTTTGTTTCGGAAAACCCTCCCCCTCACCCTCATACTAGTTTCCAGGTATATTTCAACTTAAGGAGAGCATCAAATGACATTTAAAATTGTATGAGCCACACAACTGTTCCACAACCCTAACCCTAACCCTAACCCTAACCCTAACCCTAACCCTAACCCTAACCTTCCTGGTATATTTCAACTTAAGGAGAGAACAAAAATGTGTTCAAAATTGTATTCAAAATCGTATAAGCCACACCCCTTTTCTGTCGGAAAACCCTCCCCCTCACCCTCATACTAGTTTCCAGGTACATTTCAACTTAAGGAGAGCATCAAATGACATTTAAAATTGTATGAGCCACACAACTGTTCTACAACCCAAACCCAAACCCTAACTTCCTGGTACATTTCAACTTAAGGAGAGAACAAAAATGTGTTTAAAATTGTATTCAAAATCGTATAAGCCACACCCCTTTTCTGTCGGAAAACCCTCCCCCTCACCCTCATACTAGTTTCCAGGTACATTTCAACTTAAGGAGAGCATCAAATGACATTTAAAATTGTATGAGCCACACAACTGTTCCACAACCCTAACCCTAACCCTAACCCTATAACCCTAACCCTAACCCTAACCCTAACCCTAACCCTAACTTCCTGGTACATTTCAACTTAAGGAGAGAACAAAAATGTGTTTAAAATTGTATTCAAAATCGTATAAGCCACACCCCTTTTCTGTCAGAAAACCCTCACCCTCACCCTAGTTTCCAGGTACATTTCAACTTAAGGAGAGCATCAAATGACATTTAAAATTGTATGAGCCACACAACTGTTCCACAACCCTAACCCTAACCCTAACCCTAACCCTAACCCTAACCCTAACCCTAACCCTAACCCTAACCCTAACCCTAACCCTAACCCTAACCCTAACCCTAACCCTAACCCTAACCCTAACCCTAACCCTAACTTCCTGGTACATTTCACCTTAAGGAGAGAACAAAAATGTGTTTAAAATTGTATTCAAAATCGTATAAGCAACACCCCTTTTGTTTCGGAAAACCCTCACCCTCATACTAGTTTCCAGGTACATTTTAACTTAAGCTGAGTATCAAATGACATTTAAAATTGTATGAGCCACACAACTGTTCTACAACCCAAACACAAACCCAAACCCTAACTTCCTGGTACATTTCAACTTAAGGAGAGAACAAAAATGTGTTTAAAATTGTATTCAAAATCATATAAGCCACACCCCTTTTTTGTCGGAAAACCCTCCCCCTCACCCTCATACTAGTTTCCAGGTACATTTCAACTTAAGGAGAGCATCAAATGACATTTAAAATTGTATGAGCCACACAACTGTTCTACAACCCAAACACAAACCCAAACCCTAACTTCCTGAAACATATCACCTTAAGGAGAGAACAAAAATGTGTTGAAAATTGTATTCAAAATCGTATAAGCCACACCCCTTTTGTTTCGGAAAACCCTCCCCCTCACCCTCATACTAGTTTCCAGGTACATTTTAACTTAAGGAGAGCATCAAATGACATTTAAAATTGTATGAGCCACACAACTGTTCCACAACCCTAACCCTAACCCTAACCCTAACCCTAACCCTAACCCTAACCCTAACCCTAACCCTAACCCTAACCCTAACCCTAACCCTAACCCTAACCCTAACCCTAACCCTAACCCTAACCCTAACCCTAACCCTAACCCTAACCCTAACCCTAACCCTAACCTCCTGGTACATTTCAACTTAAGGAGAGAACAAAAATGTGTTCAAAATTGTATTCAAAATCGTATAAGCCACACCCCTTTTCTGTCAGAAAACCCTCACCCTCACCCTCACCCTAGTTTCCAGGTACATTTCAACTTAAGGAGAGCATCAAATGACATTTAAAATTGTATGAGCCACACAACTGTTCCACAACCCTAACCCTAACCCTAACCCTAAACTTCCTGGTACATTTCAACTTAAGGAGAGAACAAAAATGTGTTCAAAATTGTATTCAAAATCGTATAAGCCACACCCCTTTTCTGTCGGAAAACCCTCCCCCTCACCCTCATACTAGTTTCCAGGTACATTTCAACTTAAGGAGAGCATCAAATGACATTTAAAATTGTATGAGCCACACAACTGTTCCACAATCCTAACCCTAACCCTAACCCTAACTTCCTGGTACATTTCAACTTAAGGCGAGAACAAAAATGTGTTCAAAATTGTATTCAAAATCGTATAAGCCACACCCCTTTTCTGTCGTAACACCCTCCCCCTCACCCTCACACTAGTTTCCAGGTACATTTCAACTTAAGGAGAGCATCAAATGACATTTAAAATTGTATGAGCCACACAACTGTTCCACAACCCTAACCCAAACCCTAACTTCCTGTTACATTTCAACTTAAGGAGAGAACAAAAATGTGTTCAAAATTGTATTCAAAATCGTATAAGCCACACCCCTTTTCTGTCGGAAAACCCTACCCTTAACCCTCATACTAGTTTCCAGGTACATTTCAACTTAAGGAGAGCATCAAATGACATTTAAAATTGTATGAGCCACACAACTGTTCTACAACCCAAACCCAAACCCAAACCCTAACTTCCTGGTACATTTCAACTTAAGGAGAGAACAAAAATGTGTTTAAAATTGTATTCAAAATCGTATAAGCCACACCCCTTTTCTGTCAGAAAACCCTCCCCCTCACCCTCATACTAGTATCCAGGTATATTTCAACTTAAGGAGAGCATCAAATGACATTTAAAATTGTATGAGCCACACAACTGTTCCACAACCCTAACCCTAACCCTAACCCTAACCCTAACCTTCCTGGTACATTTCAACTTAAGGAGAGAACAAAAATGTGTTCAAAATTGTATTCAAAATCATATAAGCCACACCCCTTTTCTGTCGGAAAACCCTCCCCCTCACCCTCATACTAGTTTCCAGGTACATTTCAACTTAAGGAGAGCATCAAATGACATTTAAAATTGTATGAGCCACACAACTGTTCCACAACCCTAACCCTAACCCTAACCCTAACCCTAACCCTAACCCTAACCCTAACCCTAACCCTAACCCTAACCCTAACCCTAACCCTAACCCTAACCTCCTGGTACATTTCAACTTAAGGAGAGAACAAAAATGTGTTCAAAATTGTATTCAAAATCGTATAAGCCACACCCCTTTTCTGTCGGAAAACCTTCCCCCTCACCCTCATACTAGTTTCCAGGTACATTTCAACTTAAGGAGAGCATCAAATGACATTTAACATTGTATGAGCCACACAACTGTTCTACAACCCAAACACAAACCCAACCCCTAACTTCCTGGTACATTACAACTTAAGGAGGGAACAAAAATGTGTTTAAAATTGTATTCAAAATTGTATAAGCCACACCCCTTTTCTGTCGGAAAACCCTCCCCCTCACCCTCATACTAGTTTCCAGGTACATTTCAACTTAAGGAGAGCATCAAATGACATTTAAAATTGTATGAGCCACACAACTGTTCCACAACCCTAACCCTAACCCTAACCCTAACCCTAACCCTAACCCTAACCCTAACCCTAACCCTAACCCTAACCCTAACCCTAACCCTAACCCTAACCCTAACCCTAACCCTAACCCTAACCCTAACCCTAACCCTAACCCTAACCCTAACCCTAACCCTAACCCTAACTTCCTGGTACATTTCAACTTAAGGAGAGAACAAAAATGTGTTTAAAATTGTATTCAAAATCGTATAAGCCACACCCCTTTTGTGTCAGAAAACCCTCCCCCTCACCCTCATACTAGTTTCCAGGTACATTTCAACTTAAGGAGAGCATCAAATGACATTTAAAATTGTATGAGCCACACAACCCTAACCCTAACCCTAAACCCTAACCCTAAACCCTAACCCTAACATTAACCCTAACCCTAACTTCCTGGTACATTTCAACTTAAGGAGAGAACAAAAATGTGTTTAAAATTGTATTCAAAATCGTATAAGCCACACCCCTTTTGTTTTGGAAAACCCTCCCCCTCACCCTCATACTAGTTTCCAGGTACATTTCAACTTAAGGAGAGCATCAAATGACATTTACAATTGTATTAGCCACACAACTGTTCTACAACCCAAACACAAACCCAAACCCTAACTTCCTGATACATATCAACTTAAGGAGAGAGCAAAAATGTGTTTAAAATTGTATTCAAAATGGTATAAGCCACACCCCTTTTCTGTCAGAAAACCCTCACCCTCACCCTCACCCTAGTTTCCAGGTACATTTCAACTTAAGGAGAGCATCAAATGACATTTAAAATTGTATGAGCCACACAACTGTTCCCTAACCCTAACCCTAACCCTAACCCTAACCCTAACCCTAACCCTAACCCTAACCCTAACCCTAACCCTAACCCTAACCCTAACCCTAACCCTAACCCTAACCCTAACCCTAACCCTAACCCTAACTTCCTGGTACATTTCAACTTAAGGAGAGAACAAAAATGTGTTTAAAATTGTATTCAAAATCGTATAAGCCACACCCCTTTTGTTTCGGAAAACCCTCCCTCTCACCCTCATACTAGTTTCCAGGTACATTTCAACTTAAGGAGAGCATCAAATGACATTTACAATTGTATGAGCCACACAACTGTTCTACAACCCAAACACAAACCCAAACCCTAACTTCCTGATACATATCAACTTAAGGAGAGAACAAAAATGTGTTTAAAATTGTATTCAAAATCGTATAAGCCACACACCTTTTTTGTCGGAAAACCCTCCCCCTCACCCTCATACGAGTTTCCAGGTACATTTCAACTTAAGGAGAGCATCAAATGACATTTAAAATTGTATGAGCCACACAACCCTAACCCTAACCCTAACCCTAACCCTAACCCTAACCCTAACCCTAACCCTAACCCTAACCCTAACCCTAACCCTAACCCTAACCCTAAACCTAACCCTAACCCTAAAACTTCCTGGTACATTTCAACTTAAGGAGAGAACAAAAATGTGTTTAAAATTGTATTCAAAATCGTATAAGCCACACCCCTTTTGTTTCGGAAAACCCTCCCTCTCACCCTCATACTAGTTTCCAGGTACATTTCAACTTAAGGAGAGCATCAAATGACATTTACAATTGTATGAGCCACACAACTGTTCTACAACCCAAACACAAACCCAAACCCTAACTTCCTGATACATATCAACTTAAGGAGAGAACAAAAATGTGTTTAAAATTGTATTCAAAATCGTATAAGCCAAACACCTTTTTTGTCGGAAAACCCTCTCCCTCACACTAGTTTCCAGGTACATTTCAACTTAAGGAGAGCATCAAATGACATTTAAAATTGTATGAGCCACACAACTGTTCTACAACCCAAACACAAACCCAAACCCTAACTTCCTGGTACATTTCAACTTAAGGAGAGAACAAAAATGTGTTTAAAATTGTATTCAAAATCGTATAAGCCACACCCCTTTTGTTTCGGAAAACCCTCCCCCTCACCCTCATACTAGTTTCCAGGTACATTTTAACTTAAGGAGAGCATCAAATGACATTTAAAATTTCATGAGCCACACAACTGTTCTACAACCCAAACACAAACCCAAACCCTAACTTCCTGGTACATTTCAACTTAAGGAGAGAACAAAAATGTGTTTAAAATTGTATTCAAAATCATATCAGCCACACCCCTTTTTTGTCGGAAAACCCTCCCCCTCACCCTCCTACTAGTTTCCAGGTACATTTCAACTTAAGGAGAGCATCAAATGACATTTAAAACTGTATGAGCCACACAACTGTTCTACAACCCAAACCCAAACCCAAACCCTAACTTCCTGATACATATCAACTTAAGGAGAGAACAAAAATGTGTTTAAAATTGTATTCAAAATCGTATAAGCCACACCCCTTTTCTGTCAGAAAACCCTCCCCCTCACCCTCATACTAGTTTCCAGGTACATTTCAACTTAAGGAGAGCATCAAATGACATTTAAAATTGTATGAGCAACACAACTGAACCCTAACCCTAACCCTAACCCTAACCCTAACCTCCTGGTACATTTCAACTTAAGGAGAGAACAAAAATGTGTTTAAAATTGTATTCAAAATCATATAAGCCACACCCCTTTTCTGTCGGAAAACCCTCCCCCTTACCCTCATACTAGTTTCCAGGTACATTTCAACTTAAGGAGAGCATCAAATGACATTTAAAATTGTATGAGCCACACAACTGTTCCACAACCCTAACCCTAACCCTAACCCTAACCCTATCACTATCCCTATCCCTATCCCTATCCCTATCCCTAACCCTAGCCCTAACTTCCTGGTTCATTTCAACTTAAGAGAGAACAAAAATGTGTTTAAAATTGTATTCAAAATCATATAAGCCACACCCCTTTTGTGTCAGAAAACCCTCCCCCTCACCCTCATACTAGTTTCCAGGTACATTTCAACTTAAGGAGAGCATCAAATGACATTTAAAATTGTATGAGCCACACAACTGTTCCACAACCCTAACCCTAACCCTAACCCTAACCCTAACCCTAACCCTAACCCTAACCCTAACCCTAACCCTAACCCTAACCCTAACCCTAACCCTAACCCTAACCCTAACCCTAACCCTAACCCTAACCCTAACCCTAACCCTAACCCTAACCTCCTGGTACATTTCAACTTAAGGAGAGAACAAAAATGTGTTCAAAATTGTATTCAAAATCGTATAAGCCACACCCCTTTTCTGTCAGAAAACCCTCACCCTCACCCTCATACTAGTTTCCAGGTACATTTCAACTTAAGGAGAGCATCAAATGACATTTACAATTGTATGAGCCACACAACTGTTCTACAACCCAAACACAAACCCAAACCCTAACTTCCTGATACATATCAACTTAAGGAGGGAACAAAAATGTGTTTAAAATTGTATTCAAAATCGTATAAGCCACACCCCTTTTCTGTCAGAAAACCCTCCCCCTCACCCTCCCCCTCATACTAGTTTCCAGGTACATTTCAACTTAAGGAGAGCATCAAATGACATTTAAAATTGTATGAGCAACACAACTGTACCCTAACCCTAACCCTAACCCTAACCCTAACCCTAACCCTAACCCTAACCCTAACCCTAACCCTAACCCTAACCCTAACCCTAACCCTAACCCTAACCCTAACCCTAACCCTAACCCTAACCCTAACCCTAACCCTAACTTCCTGGTACATTTCAACTTAAGGAGAGAACAAAAATGTGTTCAAAATCGTATAAGCCACACCCCCCTTCTGTCGGAAAACCATCCCCCTCACCCTCATACTTGTTTCCAGGTACATTTTAACTTAAGGAGAGCATCAAATGACATTTAAAATTGTATGAGCCACACAACTGTTCTACAACCCAAACACAAACCCAAACCCTAACTTCCTGGCACATTTCATCTTAAGGAGAGAACAAAAATGTGTTTAAAATTGTATTCAAAATCGTATAAGCCACACCCCTTTTCTGTCAGAAAACCCTCCCCCTCACCCTCATACTAGTTTCCAGGTACATTTCAACTTAAGGAGAGCATCAAATGACATTTAAAATTGTATGAGCAACACAACTGTACCCGTACCCTAACCCTAACCCTAACCCTAACCCTAACCCTAACCCTAACCCTAACCCTAACCCTAACCCTAACCCTAACCCTAACCCTAACCCTAACCCTAACCCTAACCCTAACCCTAACCCTAACCTCCTGGTACATTTCAACTTAAGGAGAGAACAAAAATGTGCTCAAAATCGTATAAGCCACACCCCCCTTCTGTCGGAAAACCATCCCCCTCACCCTCATACTTGTTTCCAGGTACATTTTAACTTAAGGAGAGCATCAAATGACATTTAAAATTGTATGAGCCACACAACTGTTCTACAACCCAAACACAAACCCAACCCCTAACTTCCTGGTACATTTCAACTTAAGGAGAGAACAAAAATGTGTTCAAAATTGTATTCAAAATCGTATAAGCCACACCCCTTTTCTGTCGGAAAACCTTCCCCCTCACCCTCATACTAGTTTCCAGGTACATTTCAACTTAAGGAGAGCATCAAATGACATTTAACATTGTATGAGCCACACAACTGTTCTACAACCCAAACACAAACCCAACCCCTAACTTCCTGGTACATTTCAACTTAAGGAGGGAACAAAAATGTGTTTAAAATTGTATTCAAAATTGTATAAGCCACACCCCTTTTCTGTCGGAAAACCCTCCCCCTCACCCTCATACTAGTTTCCAGGTACATTTCAACTTAAGGAGAGCATCAAATGACATTTAAAATTGTATGAGCCACACAACCCTAACCCTAACCCTAACCCTAACCCTAACCCTAACCCTAACCCTAACCCTAACCCTAACCCTAACCCTAACCCTAACCCTAACCCTAACCCTAACCCTAACCCTAACCCTAACCCTAACCCTAACCCTAACCCTAACCCTAACCCTAACCCTAACTTCCTGGTACATTTCAACTTAAGGAGAGAACAAAAATGTGTTTAAAATTGTATTCAAAATCATATAAGCCACACCCCTTTTGTTTCGGAAAACCCTCCCTCTCACCCTCATACTAGTTTCCAGGTACATTTCAACTTAAGGAGAGCATCAAATGACATTTACAATTGTATGAGCCACACAACTGTTCTACAACCCAAACACAAACCCAAACTTTAACTTCCTGATACATATCAACTTAAGGAGAGAACAAAAATGTGTTTAAAATTGTATTCAAAATCGTATAAGCCACACACCTTTTTTGTCGGAAAACCCTCCCCCTCACCCTCACACTAGTTTCCAGGTACATTTCAACTTAAGGAGAGCATCAAATGACATTTAAAATTGTATGAGCCACACAACTGTTCTACAACCCAAACACAAACCCAAACCCTAACTTCCTGGTACATTTCAACTTAAGGAGAGAACAAAAATGTGTTTAAAATTGTATTCAAAATCGTATAAGCCACACCCCTTTTGTTTCGGAAAACCCTCCCCCTCACCCTCATACTAGTTTCCAGGTACATTTTAACTTAAGGAGAGCATCAAATGACATTTAAAATTTCATGAGCCACACAACTGTTCTACAACCCAAACACAAACCCAAACCCTAACTTCCTGGTACATTTCAACTTAAGGAGAGAACAAAAATGTGTTTAAAATTGTATTCAAAATCATATCAGCCACACCCCTTTTTTGTCGGAAAACCCTCCCCCTCACCCTCCTACTAGTTTCCAGGTACATTTCAACTTAAGGAGCGCATCAAATGACATTTAAAACTGTATGAGCCACACAACTGTTCTACAACCCAAACCCAAACCCAAACCCTAACTTCCTGATACATATCAACTTAAGGAGAGAACAAAAATGTGTTTAAAATTGTATTCAAAATCGTATAAGCCACACCCCTTTTCTGTCAGAAAACCCTCCCCCTCACCCTCATACTAGTTTCCAGGTACATTTTAACTTAAGGAGAGCATCAAATGACATTTAAAATTGTATGAGCAACACAACTGAACCCTAACCCTAACCCTAACCCTAACCTCCTGGTACATTTCAACTTAAGGAGAGAACAAAAATGTGTTTAAAATTGTATTCAAAATCATATAAGTCACACCCCTTTTCTGTCGGAAAACCCTCCCCCTCACCCTCATACTAGTTTCCAGGTACATTTCAACTTAAGGAGAGCATCAAATGACATTTAAAATTGTATGAGCCACACAACTGTTCCACAACCCTAACCCTAACCCTAACCCTAACCCTAACCCTAACCCTAACCCTAACCCTAACCCTAACCCTAACCCTAACCCTATCCCTATCCCTATCCCTATCCCTAACCCTAACCCTAACTTCCTGGTTCATTTCAACTTAAGAGAGAACAAAAATGTGTTTAAAATTGTATTCAAAATCGTATAAGCCACACCCCTTTTGTTTCGGAAAACCCTCCCTCTCACCCTCATACTAGTTTCCAGGTACATTTCAACTTAAGGAGAGCATCAAATGACATTTACAATTGTATGAGCCACACAACTGTTCTACAACCCAAACACAAACCCAAACCCTAACTTCCTGATACATATCAACTTAAGGAGAGAACAAAAATGTGTTTAAAATTGTATTCAAAATCGTATAAGCCACACCCCTTTTGTTTCGGAAAACCCTCCCTCTCACCCTCATACTAGTTTCCAGGTACATTTCAACTTAAGGAGAGCATCAAATGACATTTACAATTGTATGAGCCACACAACTGTTCTACAACCCAAACACAAACCCAAACCCTAACTTCCTGGTACATTTCAACTTAAGGAGAGAGCAAAAATGTGTTTAAAATTGTATTCAAAATGGTATAAGCCACACCCCTTTTCTGTCAGAAAACCCTCACCCTCACCCTCACCCTCACCCTAGTTTCCAGGTACATTTCAACTTAAGGAGAGCATCAAATGACATTTAAAATTGTATGAGCCACACAACTGTTTAACCCTAACCCTAACCCTAACCCTAACCCTAACCCTAACCCTAACCCTAACCCTAACCCTAACCCTAACCCTAACCCTAACCCTAACCCTAACCCTAACCCTAACCCTAACCCTAACCCTAACCCTAACCCTAACCCTAACCTCCTGGTACATTTCAACTTAAGGAGAGAACAAAAATGTGTTCAAAATTGTATTCAAAATCGTATAAGCCACACCCCTTTTCTGTCAGAAAACCCTCACCCTCACCCTAGTTTCCAGGTACATTTCAACTTAAGGAGAGCATCAAATGACATTTAAAATTGTATGAGCCACACAACTGTTCCACAACCCTAACCCTAACCCTAACCCTAAACTTCCTGGTACATTTCAACTTAAGGAGAGAACAAAAATGTGTTCAAAATTGTATTCAAAATCGTATAAGCCACACCCCTTTTCTGTCGGAAAACCCTCCCCCTCACCCTCATACTAGTTTCCAGGTACATTTCAACTTAAGGAGAGCATCAAATGACATTTAAAATTGTATGAGCCACACAACTGTTCCACAATCCTAACCCTAACCCTAACCCTAACTTCCTGGTACATTTCAACTTAAGGAGAGAACAAAAATGTGTTCAAAATTGTATTCAAAATCGTATAAGCCACACCCCTTTTCTGTCGTAACACCCTCCCCTCACCCTCACACTAGTTTCCAGGTACATTTCAACTTAAGGAGAGCATCAAATGACATTTAAAATTGTATGAGCCACACAACTGTTCCACAACCCTAACCCAAACCCTAACTTCCTGTTACATTTCAACTTAAGGAGAGAACAAAAATGTGTTCAAAATTGTATTCAAAATCGTATAAGCCACACCCCTTTTCTGTCGGAAAACCCTACCCTTAACCCTCATACTAGTTTCCAGGTACATTTCAACTTAAGGAGAGCATCAAATGACATTTAAAATTGTATGAGCCACACAACTGTTCTACAACCCAAACCCAAACCCAAACCCTAACTTCCTGGTACATTTCAACTTAAGGAGAGAACAAAAATGTGTTTAAAATTGTATTCAAAATCGTATAAGCCACACCCCTTTTCTGTCAGAAAACCCTCCCCCTCACCCTCATACTAGTTTCCAGGTATATTTCAACTTAAGGAGAGCATCAAATGACATTTAAAATTGTATGAGCCACACAACTGTTCCACAACCCTAACCCTAACCCTAACCCTAACCCTAACCCTAAACTTCCTGGTACATTTCAACTTAAGGAGAGAACAAAAATGTGTTCAAAATTGTATTCAAAATCGTATAAGCCACACCCCTTTTCTGTCGGAAAACCCTCCCCCTCACCCTCATACTAGTTTCCAGGTACATTTCAACTTAAGGAGAGCATCAAATGACATTTAACATTGTATGAGCCACACAACTGTTCTACAACCCAAACACAAACCCAACCCCTAACTTCCTGGAACATTTCAACGTAAGGAGGGAACAAAAATGTGTTTAAAATTGTATTCAAAATTGTATAAGCCACACCCCTTTTCTGTCGGAAAACCCTCCCCCTCACCCTCATACTAGTTTCCAGGTACATTTCAACTTAAGGAGAGCATCAAATGACATTTAAAATTGTATGAGCCACACAACTGTTCCACAACCCTAACCCTAACCCTAACCCTAACCCTAACCCTAACCCTAACCCTAACCCTAACCCTAACCCTAACCCTAACCCTAACCCTAACCCTAACCCTAACCCTAACCCTAACCCTAACCCTAACCCTAACCCTAACCCTAACTTCCTGGTACATTTCAACTTAAGGAGAGAACAAAAATGTGTTTAAAATTGTATTCAAAATCGTATAAGCCACACCCCTTTTGTGTCAGAAAACCCTCCCCCTCACCCTCATACTAGTTTCCAGGTACATTTCAACTTAAGGAGAGCATCAAATGACATTTAAAATTGTATGAGCCACACAACTGTTCTACAACCCAAACACAAACCCAAACCCTAACTTCCTGATACATATCAACTTAAGGAGAGAACAAAACTGTGTTTAAAATTGTATTCAAAATCGTATAAGCGACACACCTTTTTTGTCGGAAAACCCTCCCCCTCACCCTCACACTAGTTTCCAGGTACATTTCAACTTAAGGAGAGCATCAAATGACATTTAAAATTGTATGAGCCACACAACTGTTCTACAACCCAAACCCAAACCCAAACCCTAACTTCCTGGTACATTTCAACTTAAGGAGAGAACAAAAATGTGTTTAAAATTGTATTCAAAATCGTATAAGCCACACCCCTTTTCTGTCAGAAAACCCTCCCCCTCACCCTCATACTAGTATCCAGGTATATTTCAACTTAAGGAGAGCATCAAATGACATTTAAAATTGTATGAGCCACACAACTGTTCCACAACCCTAACCCTAACCCTAACCCTAACCCTAACCCTAACCTTCCTGGTACATTTCAACTTAAGGAGAGAACAAAAATGTGTTCAAAATTGTATTCAAAATCATATAAGCCACACCCCTTTTCTGTCGGAAAACCTTCCCCTTCACCCTCATACTAGTATCCAGGTATATTTCAACTTAAGGAGAGCATCAAATGACATTTAAAATTGTATGAGCCACACAACTGTTCTACAACCCAAACCCAAACCCAAACCCTAACTTCCTGGTACATTTCAACTTAAGGAGAGAACAAAAATGTGTTTAAAATTGTATTCAAAATCGTATAAGCCACACCCCTTTTCTGTCAGAAAACCCTCCCCCTCACCCTCATACTAGTATCCAGGTATATTTCAACTTAAGGAGAGCATCAAATGACATTTAAAATTGTATGAGCCACACAACTGTTCCACAACCCTAACCCTAACCCTAACCCTAACCCTAACCCTAACCCTAACCCTAACCTTCCTGGTACATTTCAACTTAAGGAGAGAACAAAAATGTGTTCAAAATTGTATTCAAAATCATATAAGCCACACCCCTTTTCTGTCGGAAAACCCTCCCCCTCACCCTCATACTAGTTTCCAGGTACATTTCAACTTAAGGAGAGCATCAAATGACATTTAAAATTGTATGAGCCACACAACTGTTCCACAACCCTAACCCTAACCCTAACCCTAACCCTAACCCTAACCCTAACCCTAACCCTAACCCTAACCCTAACCCTAACCCTAACCTTCCTGGTACATTTCAACTTAAGGAGAGAACAAAAATGTGTTCAAAATTGTATTCAAAATCGTATAAGCCACACCCCTTTTCTGTCGGAAAACCTTCCCCCTCACCCTCATACTAGTTTCCAGGTACATTTCAACTTAAGGAGAGCATCAATTTTTTTTTTAAAGCCGAGGAACGTGCTTTCGATTCACCCAAAGTGCAAGAAAAAGTGCAAACGTGTTACACTAAAAAAACGTGCACAAAGGATGCGGTCTATCGCAAGCCCTTCTCCGATAGGAGAGAGGCCCCCCAACAAACCTTACCCTTCGCCTCCGGACCAAAAGGTACCTGCGAGGTTCCAGGTTCGATGTCCCTTTTCGCCGAAGCTACTAGGGGACCACAAATGCTCCCGGCATCCCCCTTGGCGCTAGCCAAGGTATCTGCCCGCAGAGCCGATTACGGTAGGTACCCTGCCAAAGCAGGAGTACCCGGGGTTTTTGCAGGGAGGTGCGGAACCTAATGGCCACACACACCTCCCCTAGACCGCCAGGAGGGACACCCAGAAGGGCTACCGCATCCTGACAAATCCTGTGAACACACAACACGCAAAAAGTGACACAGTGAGACAAAAAAGAAATAAATAAGTGAATGTGTGCAGATATACTGCCCGGACATCCGGCCGGATCTATAAAAATTTCTCTGATCCTAGCCAGAAGGCCGGGAATCAAGAGGTGAGTGCCACAAGGTGAAGAGATTATGGTGCCCGTGCTTCAACCCAGTGAGTCTATTCTCCCAGTGAGTTTCGGCACCTCGGGGTCACCACTCCCCGAGGCACAAAAGTACCTCGGCTCTAGACCCTCTCAGCCTCATGGCGAGACCCGGAGGGAACAGGTCACATCGGGGCAGCCGTCGAGCTGATTCCTCAGAACCAGCCCCGGAAAGCCCTGGTACACCTGCATCCTCCATGCAGCACCCATCCCCACCAGCATGAAAACTGATAAGAACAGATACTACACTTGATCTTAGCCAAAAGGCCGAGAAGCATCAAAGGAGAGCATCAAATGACATTTAACATTGTATGAGCCACACAACTGTTCTACAACCCAAACACAAACCCAACCCCTAACTTCCTGGTACATTACAACTTAAGGAGGGAACAAAAATGTGTTTAAAATTGTATTCAAAATTGTATAAGCCACACCCCTTTTCTGTCAGAAAACCCTCACCCTCACCCTCACCCTAGTTTCCAGGTACATTTCAACTTAAGGAGAGCATCAAATGACATTTAAAATTGTATGAGCCACACAACTGAACCCTAACCCTAACCCTAACCCTAACCCTAACCCTAACCCTAACCCTAACCCTAACCCTAACCCTAACTTCCTGGTACATTTCAACTTAAGGAGAGAACAAAAATGTGTTTAAAATTGTATTCAAAATCGTATAAGCCACACCCCTTTTGTGTCAGAAAACCCTCCCCCTCACCCTCATACTAGTTTCCAGGTACATTTCAACTTAAGGAGAGCATCAAATGACATTTAAAATTGTATGAGCCACACAACCCTAACCCTAACCCTAACCCTAAACCCTAACCCTAAACCCTAACCCTAAACCCTAACCCTAACCCTAAACCCTAACCCTAACCCTAACTTCCTGGTACATTTCAACTTAAGGAGAGAACAAAAATGTGTTTAAAATTGTATTCAAAATCGTATAAGCCACACCCCTTTTGTTTCGGAAAACCCTCCCCCTCACCCTCATACTAGTTTCCAGGTACATTTCAACTTAAGGAGAGCATCAAATGACATTTACAATTGTATGAGCCACACAACTGTTCTACAACCCAAACACAAACCCAAACCCTAACTTCCTGATACATATCAACTTAAGGAGAGAACAAAAATGTGTTTAAAATTGTATTCAAAATCGTATAAGCGACACACCTTTTTTGTCGGAAAACCCTCCCCCTCACCCTCACACTAGTTTCCAGGTACATTTCAACTTAAGGAGAGCATCAAATGACATTTAAAATTGTATGAGCCACACAACTGTTCTACAACCCAAACACAAACCCAAACCCTAACTTCCTGGTACATTTCAACTTAAGGAGAGAGCAAAAATGTGTTTAAAATTGTATTCAAAATGGTATAAGCCACACCCCTTTTCTGTCAGAAAACCCTCACCCTCACCCTAGTTTCCAGGTACATTTCAACTTAAGGAGAGCATCAAATGACATTTAAAATTGTATGAGCCACACAACTGTTTAACCCTAACCCTAACCCTAACCCTAACCCTAACCCTAACCCTAACCCTAACCCTAACCCTAACCCTAACCCTAACCCTAACCCTAACCCTAACCCTAACCCTAACCCTAACCCTAACCCTAACCCTAACCCTAACCCTAACCCTAACCCTAACTTCCTGGTACATTTGAACTTAAGGAGAGAACAAAAATGTGTTCAAAATTGTATTCAAAATCGTATAAGCCACACCCCTTTTCTGTCAGAAAACCCTCACCCTCACCCTCACCCTAGTTTCCAGGTACATTTCAACTTAAGGAGAGCATCAAATGACATTTAAAATTGTATGAGCCACACAACTGTTCCACAACCCTAACCCTAACCCTAACCCTAAACTTCCTGGTACATTTCAACTTAAGGAGAGAACAAAAATGTGTTCAAAATTGTATTCAAAATCGTATAAGCCACACCCCTTTTCTGTCGGAAAACCCTCCCCCTCACCCTCATACTAGTTTCCAGGTACATTTCAACTTAAGGAGAGCATCAAATGACATTTAAAATTGTATGAGCCACTAGTGTTGCTCACGAATATTCGCAATTCGAATATTATTCGCGAATATCGCATATTCGCGAATTCGCGAATTTCGCGAATATAGCGCTATATATTCGTAATTACGAATATTCGTTTTTTTTTTTTTTTTTTTTTTGTCACAGTACACATCACAGTGATCATCCCTCTCTGCTTCCAGCTTGTGTGGTGTAAAGAAGGCTCTAATACTACTGTGTGAGACTGGCGCGCGAAAATTCGCATATGCGAAAATTAGCACATGCGAATTTTCACATATGCGAATTTTCGCGTATGTTAATTTTGTATATGCTAATATGCACATATGATAGTTTTCGCATACGCGAATGTTCGCATATGCGAAAATAAAACGGGAATATAACGAATATGCGAATATTCGCGAATATATGACGAATATTCGTCCATATATTCGCGAATATTCGCGAATTCGAATATGGCCTATGCCGCTCAACACTATGAGCCACACAACTGTTCCACAATCCTAACCCTAACCCTAACTTCCTGGTACATTTCAACTTAAGGAGAGAACAAAAATGTGTTCAAAATTGTATTCAAAATCGTATAAGCCACACCCCTTTTCTGTCGTAACACCCTCCCCCTCACCCTCACACTAGTTTCCAGGTACATTTCAACTTAAGGAGAGCATCAAATGACATTTAAAATTGTATGAGCCACACAACTGTTCCACAACCCTAACCCAAACCCTAACTTCCTGTTACATTTCAACTTAAGGAGAGAACAAAAATGTGTTCAAAATTGTATTCAAAATCGTATAAGCCACACCCCTTTTCTGTCGGAAAACCCTACCCTTAACCCTCATACTAGTTTCCAGGTACATTTCAACTTAAGGAGAGCATCAAATGACATTTACAATTGTATGAGCCACACAACTGTTCTACAAAACAAACACAAACCCAAACCCTAACTTCCTGAAACATATCACCTTAAGGAGAGAACAAAAATGTGTTTAAAATTGTATTCAAAATCGTATAAGCCACACCCCTTTTGTTTCGGAAAACCCTCCCCCTCACCCTCATACTAGTTTCCAGGTATATTTCAACTTAAGGAGAGCATCAAATGACATTTAAAATTGTATGAGCCACACAACTGTTCCACAACCCTAACCCTAACCCTAACCCTAACCCTAACCCTAACCCTAACCTTCCTGGTATATTTCAACTTAAGGAGAGAACAAAAATGTGTTCAAAATTGTATTCAAAATCGTATAAGCCACACCCCTTTTCTGTCGGAAAACCCTCCCCCTCACCCTCATACTAGTTTCCAGGTACATTTCAACTTAAGGAGAGCATCAAATGACATTTAAAATTGTATGAGCCACACAACTGTTCTATAACCCAAACACAAACCCAAACCCTAACTTCCTGGTACATTTCAACTTAAGGAGAGAACAAAAATGTGTTTAAAATTGTATTCAAAATAGTATAAGCCACACCCCTTTTCTGTCGGAAAACCCTCCCCCTCACCCTCATACTAGTTTCCAGGTACATTTCAACTTAAGGAGAGCATCAAATGACACTTAAAAATGTATGAGCAACACAACTGTTCCCTTCCCCTACCCCTAACCCTAACTTCCTGGTACATTTTAACTTAAGGAGAGAACAAAAATGTGTTCAAAATCGTATAAGCCACACCCCTCTTCTGTCGGAAAACCATCCCCCTCACCCTCATGCTTATTTCCAGGTACATTTTAACTTAAGGAGTGCATCAAATGACATTTAAAATTGTATGAGCCACACAACTGTTCTACAACCCAAACACAAACCCAAACCCTAACTTCCTGGTACATTTCAACTTAAGGAGAGAACAAAAATGTGTTTAAAATTGTATTCAAAATCATATCAGCCACACCCCTTTTTTGTTGGAAAACCCTCCCCCTCACCCTCATACTAGTTTCCAGGTACATTTCAACTTAAGGAGAGCATCAAATGACATTTAAAATTGTATGACCCACACAACTGTTCTACAACCCAAACACAAACCCAAACCCTAACTTCCTGGTACATTTCAACTTAAGGAGAGAACAAAAATGTGTTTAAAATTGTATTCAAAATCGTATAAGTCACACCCCTTTTCTGTCGGAAAACCCTCCCCCTCATACTAGTTTCCAGGTACATTTCAACTTAAGGAGAGCATCAAATGACATTTAAAATTGTATGAGCAACACAACTGCACCCTAACCCTAACCCTAACCCTAACCCTAACCCTAACCCTAACCCTAACCCTAACCCTAACCCTAACCCTAACCCTAACCCTAACCCTAACCCTAACCCTAACTTCCTGGTACATTTCAACTTAAGGAGAGAACAAAAATGTGTTCAAAATCATATAAGCCACACCCCTCTTCTGTCGGAAAACCAACCCCCTCACCCTCATACTTGTTTCCAGGTACATTTTAACTTAAGGAGAGCATCAAATGACATATAAAATTGTATGAGCCACACAACTGTTCTACAACCCAAACACAAACCCAAACCCTAACTTCCTGGTACATTTCAACTTAAGGAGAGAACAAAAATGTGTTCAAAATCGTATAAGGCACACCCCTCTTCTGTCGGAAAACCATCCCCCTCACCCTCATACTAGTTTCCAGGTACATTTCAACTTAAGGAGAGCATCAAATGACATTTAAAATTGTATGAGCCACACAACTGTTCCACAACCCTAACCCTAACCCTAACCCTAAACTTCCTGGTACATTTCAACTTAAGGAGAGAACAAAAATGTGTTCAAAATTGTATTCAAAATCGTATAAGCCACACCCCTTTTCTGTCGGAAAACCCTCCCCCTCACCCTCATACTAGTTTCCAGGTACATTTCAACTTAAGGAGAGCATCAAATGACATTTAAAATTGTATGAGCCACTAGTGTTGCTCACGAATATTCGCAATTCGAATATTATTCGCGAATATCGCATATTCGCGAATTCGCGAATTTCGCGAATATAGCGCTATATATTCGTAATTACGAATATTCGTTTTTTTTTTTTTTTTTTTTTTGTCACAGTACACATCACAGTGATCATCCCTCTCTGCTTCCAGCTTGTGTGGTGTAAAGAAGGCTCTAATACTACTGTGTGAGACTGGCGCGCGAAAATTCGCATATGCGAAAATTAGCACATGCGAATTTTCACATATGCGAATTTTCGCGTATGTTAATTTTGTATATGCTAATATGCACATATGATAGTTTTCGCATACGCGAATGTTCGCATATGCGAAAATAAAACGGGAATATAACGAATATGCGAATATTCGCGAATATATGACGAATATTCGTCCATATATTCGCGAATATTCGCGAATTCGAATATGGCCTATGCCGCTCAACACTATGAGCCACACAACTGTTCCACAATCCTAACCCTAACCCTAACTTCCTGGTACATTTCAACTTAAGGAGAGAACAAAAATGTGTTCAAAATTGTATTCAAAATCGTATAAGCCACACCCCTTTTCTGTCGTAACACCCTCCCCCTCACCCTCACACTAGTTTCCAGGTACATTTCAACTTAAGGAGAGCATCAAATGACATTTAAAATTGTATGAGCCACACAACTGTTCCACAACCCTAACCCAAACCCTAACTTCCTGTTACATTTCAACTTAAGGAGAGAACAAAAATGTGTTCAAAATTGTATTCAAAATCGTATAAGCCACACCCCTTTTCTGTCGGAAAACCCTACCCTTAACCCTCATACTAGTTTCCAGGTACATTTCAACTTAAGGAGAGCATCAAATGACATTTACAATTGTATGAGCCACACAACTGTTCTACAAAACAAACACAAACCCAAACCCTAACTTCCTGAAACATATCACCTTAAGGAGAGAACAAAAATGTGTTTAAAATTGTATTCAAAATCGTATAAGCCACACCCCTTTTGTTTCGGAAAACCCTCCCCCTCACCCTCATACTAGTTTCCAGGTATATTTCAACTTAAGGAGAGCATCAAATGACATTTAAAATTGTATGAGCCACACAACTGTTCCACAACCCTAACCCTAACCCTAACCCTAACCCTAACCCTAACCCTAACCTTCCTGGTATATTTCAACTTAAGGAGAGAACAAAAATGTGTTCAAAATTGTATTCAAAATCGTATAAGCCACACCCCTTTTCTGTCGGAAAACCCTCCCCCTCACCCTCATACTAGTTTCCAGGTACATTTCAACTTAAGGAGAGCATCAAATGACATTTAAAATTGTATGAGCCACACAACTGTTCTATAACCCAAACACAAACCCAAACCCTAACTTCCTGGTACATTTCAACTTAAGGAGAGAACAAAAATGTGTTTAAAATTGTATTCAAAATAGTATAAGCCACACCCCTTTTCTGTCGGAAAACCCTCCCCCTCACCCTCATACTAGTTTCCAGGTACATTTCAACTTAAGGAGAGCATCAAATGACACTTAAAAATGTATGAGCAACACAACTGTTCCCTTCCCCTACCCCTAACCCTAACTTCCTGGTACATTTTAACTTAAGGAGAGAACAAAAATGTGTTCAAAATCGTATAAGCCACACCCCTCTTCTGTCGGAAAACCATCCCCCTCACCCTCATGCTTATTTCCAGGTACATTTTAACTTAAGGAGTGCATCAAATGACATTTAAAATTGTATGAGCCACACAACTGTTCTACAACCCAAACACAAACCCAAACCCTAACTTCCTGGTACATTTCAACTTAAGGAGAGAACAAAAATGTGTTTAAAATTGTATTCAAAATCATATCAGCCACACCCCTTTTTTGTTGGAAAACCCTCCCCCTCACCCTCATACTAGTTTCCAGGTACATTTCAACTTAAGGAGAGCATCAAATGACATTTAAAATTGTATGACCCACACAACTGTTCTACAACCCAAACACAAACCCAAACCCTAACTTCCTGGTACATTTCAACTTAAGGAGAGAACAAAAATGTGTTTAAAATTGTATTCAAAATCGTATAAGTCACACCCCTTTTCTGTCGGAAAACCCTCCCCCTCATACTAGTTTCCAGGTACATTTCAACTTAAGGAGAGCATCAAATGACATTTAAAATTGTATGAGCAACACAACTGCACCCTAACCCTAACCCTAACCCTAACCCTAACCCTAACCCTAACCCTAACCCTAACCCTAACCCTAACCCTAACCCTAACCCTAACCCTAACCCTAACCCTAACCCTAACCCTAACCCTAACCCTAACCCTAACCCTAACCCTAACTTCCTGGTACATTTCAACTTAAGGAGAGAACAAAAATGTGTTCAAAATCATATAAGCCACACCCCTCTTCTGTCGGAAAACCAACCCCCTCACCCTCATACTTGTTTCCAGGTACATTTTAACTTAAGGAGAGCATCAAATGACATATAAAATTGTATGAGCCACACAACTGTTCTACAACCCAAACACAAACCCAAACCCTAACTTCCTGGTACATTTCAACTTAAGGAGAGAACAAAAATGTGTTCAAAATCGTATAAGGCACACCCCTCTTCTGTCGGAAAACCATCCCCCTCACCCTCATACTAGTTTCAAGGTACATTTTAACTTAAGGAGAGCATCAAATGACATTTAAAATTGTATGAGCCACACAACTGTTCTACAACCCAAACCCAAACCCTAACTTCCTGGTACATTTCAACTTAAGGAGAGAACAAAAATGTGTTTAAAATTGTATTCAAAATCGTATAAGCCACACCCCTTTTCTGTCAGAAAACCCTCACCCTCATACTAGTTTCCAGGTACATTTCAACTTAAGGAGAGCATCAAATGACATTTAAAATTGTATGAGCCACACAACTGTTCCCTAACCCTAACCCTAACCCTAACCCTAACCCTAACCCTAACCCTAACCCTAACCCTAACCCTAACCCTAACCCTAACCCTAACCCTAACCCTAACCCTAACCCTAACCCTAACCCTAACCCTAACCCTAACCCTAACCCTAACCCTAACTTCCTGGTACATTTCACCTTAAGGAGAGAACAAAAATGTGTTTAAAATTGTATTCAAAATCGTATAAGCCACACCCCTTTTGTTTCGGAAAACCCTCACCCTCATACTAGTTTCCAGGTACATTTTAACTTAAGCTGAGCATCAAATGACATTTAAAATTGTATGAGCCACACAACTGTTCTACAACCCAAACACAAACCCAAACCCTAACTTCCTGGTACATTTCAACTTAAGGAGAGAAAAAAAATGTGTTTAAAATTGTATTCAAAATCATATAAGCCACACCCCTTTTTTGTCGGAAAACCCTCCCCCTCACCCTCATACTAGTTTCCAGGTACATTTCAACTTAAGGAGAGCATCAAATGACATTTAAAATTGTATGAGCCACACAACTGTTCTACAACCCAAACACAAACCCAAACCCTAACTTCCTGAAACATATCATCTTAAGGAGAGAACAAAAATGTGTTTAAAATTGTATTCAAAATCGTATAAGCCACACCCCTTTTGTTTCGGAAAACCCTCCCCCTCACCCTCATACTAGTTTCCAGGTACATTTTAACTTAAGGAGAGCATCAAATGACATTTAACATTGTATGAGCCACACAACTGTTCTACAACCCAAACACAAACCCAAACCCTAACTTCCTGAAACATATCACCTTAAGGAGAGAACAAAAATGTGTTGAAAATTGTATTCAAAATCGTATAAGCCACACCCCTTTTGTTTCGGAAAACCCTCCCCCTCACCCTCATACTAGTTTCCAGGTACATTTTAACTTAAGGAGAGCATCAAATGACATTTAAAATTGTATGAGCCACACAACTGTTCCACAACCCTAACCCTAACCCTAACCCTAACCCTAACCCTAACCCTAACCCTAACCCCTAACCCCTAACCCCTAACCCCTAACCCCTAACCCTAACCCTAACCCTAACTTCCAGGTACATTTCAACTTAAGGAGAGAACAAAAATGTGTTCAAAATTGTATTCAAAATCGTATAAGCCACACCCCTTTTCTGTCGGAAAACCTTCCCCCTCACCCTCATACTAGTTTCCAGGTACGTTTCAACTTAAGGAGAGCATCAAATGACATTTAACATTGTATGAGCCACACAACTGTTCTACAACCCAAACACAAACCCAACCCCTAACTTCCTGGTACATTTCAACTTAAGGAGGGAACAAAAATGTGTTTAAAATTGTATTCAAAATTGTATAAGCCACACCCCTTTTCTGTCGGAAAACCCTCCCCCTCACCCTCATACTAGTTTCCAGGTACATTTCAACTTAAGGAGAGCATCAAATGACATTTAAAATTGTATGAGCCACACAACTGTTCCACAACCCTAACCCTAACCCTAACCCTAACCCTAACCCTAACCCTAACCCTAACCCTAACCCTAACCCTAACCCTAACCCTAACCCTAACCCTAACCCTAACCCTAACCCTAACCCTAACCTCCTGGTACATTTCAACTTAAGGAGAGAACAAAAATGTGTTCAAAATTGTATTCAAAATCGTATAAGCCACACCCCTTTTCTGTCGGAAAACCTTCCCCCTCACCCTCATACTAGTTTCCAGGTACATTTCAACTTAAGGAGAGCATCAAATGACATTTAACATTGTATGAGCCACACAACTGTTCTACAACCCAAACACAAACCCAACCCCTAACTTCCTGGTACATTTCAACTTAAGGAGGGAACAAAAATGTGTTTAAAATTGTATTCAAAATTGTATAAGCCACACCCCTTTTCTGTCGGAAAACCCTCCCCCTCACCCTCATACTAGTTTCCAGGTACATTTCAACTTAAGGAGAGCATCAAATGACATTTAAAATTGTATGAGCCACACAACCCTAACCCTAACCCTAACCCTAACCCTAACCCTAACCCTAACCCTAACCCTAACCCTAACCCTAACCCTAACCCTAACCCTAACCCTAACCCTAACCCTAACCCTAACCCTAACCCTAACCCTAACCCTAACCCTAACCCTAACTTCCTGGTACATTTCAACTTAAGGAGAGAACAAAAATGTGTTTAAAATTGTATTCAAAATCATATAAGCCACACCCCTTTTGTTTCGGAAAACCCTCCCTCTCACCCTCATACTAGTTTCCAGGTACATTTCAACTTAAGGAGAGCATCAAATGACATTTACAATTGTATGAGCCACACAACTGTTCTACAACCCAAACACAAACCCAAACTTTAACTTCCTGATACATATCAACTTAAGGAGAGAACAAAAATGTGTTTAAAATTGTATTCAAAATCGTATAAGCCACACCCCTTTTGTTTCGGAAAACCCTCCCCCTCACCCTCATACTAGTTTCCAGGTACATTTTAACTTAAGGAGAGCATCAAATGACATTTAAAATTTCATGAGCCACACAACTGTTCTACAACCCAAACACAAACCCAAACCCTAACTTCCTGGTACATTTCAACTTAAGGAGAGAACAAAAATGTGTTTAAAATTGTATTCAAAATCATATCAGCCACACCCCTTTTTTGTCGGAAAACCCTCCCCCTCACCCTCCTACTAGTTTCCAGGTACATTTCAACTTAAGGAGCGCATCAAATGACATTTAAAACTGTATGAGCCACACAACTGTTCTACAACCCAAACCCAAACCCAAACCCTAACTTCCTGATACATATCAACTTAAGGAGAGAACAAAAATGTGTTTAAAATTGTATTCAAAATCGTATAAGCCACACCCCTTTTCTGTCAGAAAACCCTCCCCCTCACCCTCATACTAGTTTCCAGGTACATTTTAACTTAAGGAGAGCATCAAATGACATTTAAAATTGTATGAGCAACACAACTGAACCCTAACCCTAACCCTAACCTCCTGGTACATTTCAACTTAAGGAGAGAACAAAAATGTGTTTAAAATTGTATTCAAAATCATATAAGTCACACCCCTTTTCTGTCGGAAAACCCTCCCCCTCACCCTCATACTAGTTTCCAGGTACATTTCAACTTAAGGAGAGCATCAAATGACATTTAAAATTGTATGAGCCACACAACTGTTCCACAACCCTAACCCTAACCCTAACCCTAACCCTAACCCTAACCCTAACCCTAACCCTAACCCTAACCCTAACCCTAACCCTAACCCTAACCCTAACCCTATCCCTATCCCTATCCCTATCCCTATCCCTAACCCTAACCCTAACTTCCTGGTTCATTTCAACTTAAGAGAGAACAAAAATGTGTTTAAAATTGTATTCAAAATCGTATAAGCCACACCCCTTTTCTGTCGGAAAACCCTCCCCCTCACCCTCATACTAGTTTCCAGGTACATTTCAACTTAAGGAGAGCATCAAATGACATTTAAAATTGTATGAGCCACACAACTGTTCTACAACCCAAACCCAAACCCTAACTTCCTGGTACATTTCAACTTAAGGAGAGAACAAAAATGTGTTTAAAATTGTATTCAAAATCGTATAAGCCACACCCCTTTTCTGTCGGAAAACCCTCCCCCTCACCCTCATACTAGTTTCCAGGTACATTTCAACTTAAGGAGAGCATCAAATGACATTTAAAATTGTATGAGCCACACAACTGTTCCACAACCCTAACCCTAACCCTAACCCTAACCCTATAACCCTAACCCTAACCCTAACCCTAACCCTAACCCTAACTTCCTGGTACATTTCAACTTAAGGAGAGAACAAAAATGTGTTTAAAATTGTATTCAAAATCGTATAAGCCACACCCCTTTTCTGTCAGAAAACCCTCACCCTCACCCTAGTTTCCAGGTACATTTCAACTTAAGGAGAGCATCAAATGACATTTAAAATTGTATGAGCCACACAACTGTTCCACAACCCTAACCCTAACCCTAACCCTAACCCTAACCCTAACCCTAACCCTAACCCTAACCCTAACCCTAACCCTAACCCTAACCCTAACCCTAACCCTAACCCTAACCCTAACCCTAACCCTAACCCTAACCCTAACTTCCTGGTACATTTCACCTTAAGGAGAGAACAAAAATGTGTTTAAAATTGTATTCAAAATCGTATAAGCCACACCCCTTTTGTTTCGGAAAACCCTCACCCTCATACTAGTTTCCAGGTACATTTTAACTTAAGCTGAGCATCAAATGACATTTAAAATTGTATGAGCCACACAACTGTTCTACAACCCAAACACAAACCCAAACCCTAACTTCCTGGTACATTTCAACTTAAGGAGAGAAAAAAAATGTGTTTAAAATTGTATTCAAAATCATATAAGCCACACCCCTTTTTTGTCGGAAAACCCTCCCCCTCACCCTCATACTAGTTTCCAGGTACATTTCAACTTAAGGAGAGCATCAAATGACATTTAAAATTGTATGAGCCACACAACTGTTCTACAACCCAAACACAAACCCAAACCCTAACTTCCTGAAACATATCATCTTAAGGAGAGAACAAAAATGTGTTTAAAATTGTATTCAAAATCGTATAAGCCACACCCCTTTTGTTTCGGAAAACCCTCCCCCTCACCCTCATACTAGTTTCCAGGTACATTTTAACTTAAGGAGAGCATCAAATGACATTTAACATTGTATGAGCCACACAACTGTTCTACAACCCAAACACAAACCCAAACCCTAACTTCCTGAAACATATCACCTTAAGGAGAGAACAAAAATGTGTTGAAAATTGTATTCAAAATCGTATAAGCCACACCCCTTTTGTTTCGGAAAACCCTCCCCCTCACCCTCATACTAGTTTCCAGGTACATTTTAACTTAAGGAGAGCATCAAATGACATTTAAAATTGTATGAGCCACACAACTGTTCCACAACCCTAACCCTAACCCTAACCCTAACCCTAACCCTAACCCTAACCCTAACCCTAACCCTAACCCTAACCCTAACCCTAACCCTAACCCTAACCCCTTACCCCTAACCCTAACCCTAACCCTAACTTCCAGGTACATTTCAACTTAAGGAGAGAACAAAAATGTGTTCAAAATTGTATTCAAAATCGTATAAGCCACACCCCTTTTCTGTCGGAAAACCTTCCCCCTCACCCTCATACTAGTTTCCAGGTACGTTTCAACTTAAGGAGAGCATCAAATGACATTTAACATTGTATGAGCCACACAACTGTTCTACAACCCAAACACAAACCCAACCCCTAACTTCCTGGTACATTTCAACTTAAGGAGGGAACAAAAATGTGTTTAAAATTGTATTCAAAATTGTATAAGCCACACCCCTTTTCTGTCGGAAAACCCTCCCCCTCACCCTCATACTAGTTTCCAGGTACATTTCAACTTAAGGAGAGCATCAAATGACATTTAAAATTGTATGAGCCACACAACTGTTCCACAACCCTAACCCTAACCCTAACCCTAACCCTAACCCTAACCCTAACCCTAACCCTAACCCTAACCCTAACCCTAACCCTAACCCTAACCCTAACCCTAACCTCCTGGTACATTTCAACTTAAGGAGAGAACAAAAATGTGTTCAAAATTGTATTCAAAATCGTATAAGCCACACCCCTTTTCTGTCGGAAAACCTTCCCCCTCACCCTCATACTAGTTTCCAGGTACATTTCAACTTAAGGAGAGCATCAAATGACATTTAACATTGTATGAGCCACACAACTGTTCTACAACCCAAACACAAACCCAACCCCTAACTTCCTGGTACATTTCAACTTAAGGAGGGAACAAAAATGTGTTTAAAATTGTATTCAAAATTGTATAAGCCACACCCCTTTTCTGTCGGAAAACCCTCCCCCTCACCCTCATACTAGTTTCCAGGTACATTTCAACTTAAGGAGAGCATCAAATGACATTTAAAATTGTATGAGCCACACAACCCTAACCCTAACCCTAACCCTAACCCTAACCCTAACCCTAACCCTAACCCTAACCCTAACCCTAACCCTAACCCTAACCCTAACCCTAACCCTAACCCTAACCCTAACCCTAACCCTAACCCTAACCCTAACCCTAACTTCCTGGTACATTTCAACTTAAGGAGAGAACAAAAATGTGTTTAAAATTGTATTCAAAATCATATAAGCCACACCCCTTTTGTTTCGGAAAACCCTCCCTCTCACCCTCATACTAGTTTCCAGGTACATTTCAACTTAAGGAGAGCATCAAATGACATTTACAATTGTATGAGCCACACAACTGTTCTACAACCCAAACACAAACCCAAACTTTAACTTCCTGATACATATCAACTTAAGGAGAGAACAAAAATGTGTTTAAAATTGTATTCAAAATCGTATAAGCCACACACCTTTTTTGTCGGAAAACCCTCCCCCTCACCCTCACACTAGTTTCCAGGTACATTTCAACTTAAGGAGAGCATCAAATGACATTTAAAATTGTATGAGCCACACAACTGTTCTACAACCCAAACACAAACCCAAACCCTAACTTCCTGGTACATTTCAACTTAAGGAGAGAACAAAAATGTGTTTAAAATTGTATTCAAAATCGTATAAGCCACACCCCTTTTGTTTCGGAAAACCCTCCCCCTCACCCTCATACTAGTTTCCAGGTACATTTTAACTTAAGGAGAGCATCAAATGACATTTAAAATTTCATGAGCCACACAACTGTTCTACAACCCAAACACAAACCCAAACCCTAACTTCCTGGTACATTTCAACTTAAGGAGAGAACAAAAATGTGTTTAAAATTGTATTCAAAATCATATCAGCCACACCCCTTTTTTGTCGGAAAACCCTCCCCCTCACCCTCCTACTAGTTTCCAGGTACATTTCAACTTAAGGAGCGCATCAAATGACATTTAAAACTGTATGAGCCACACAACTGTTCTACAACCCAAACCCAAACCCAAACCCTAACTTCCTGATACATATCAACTTAAGGAGAGAACAAAAATGTGTTTAAAATTGTATTCAAAATCGTATAAGCCACACCCCTTTTCTGTCAGAAAACCCTCCCCCTCACCCTCATACTAGTTTCCAGGTACATTTTAACTTAAGGAGAGCATCAAATGACATTTAAAATTGTATGAGCAACACAACTGAACCCTAACCCTAACCCTAACCCTAACCTCCTGGTACATTTCAACTTAAGGAGAGAACAAAAATGTGTTTAAAATTGTATTCAAAATCATATAAGTCACACCCCTTTTCTGTCGGAAAACCCTCCCCCTCACCCTCATACTAGTTTCCAGGTACATTTCAACTTAAGGAGAGCATCAAATGACATTTAAAATTGTATGAGCCACACAACTGTTCCACAACCCTAACCCTAACCCTAACCCTAACCCTAACCCTAACCCTAACCCTAACCCTAACCCTAACCCTAACCCTAACCCTAACCCTAACCCTAACCCTAACCCTAACCCTATCCCTATCCCTATCCCTATCCCTATCCCTAACCCTAACCCTAACTTCCTGGTTCATTTCAACTTAAGAGAGAACAAAAATGTGTTTAAAATTGTATTCAAAATCGTATAAGCCACACCCCTTTTGTTTCGGAAAACCCTCCCTCTCACCCTCATACTAGTTTCCAGGTACATTTCAACTTAAGGAGAGCATCAAATGACATTTACAATTGTATGAGCCACACAACTGTTCTACAACCCAAACACAAACCCAAACCCTAACTTCCTGATACATATCAACTTAAGGAGAGAACAAAAATGTGTTTAAAATTGTATTCAAAATCGTATAAGCCACACCCCTTTTGTTTCGGAAAACCCTCCCTCTCACCCTCATACTAGTTTCCAGGTACATTTCAACTTAAGGAGAGCATCAAATGACATTTACAATTGTATGAGCCACACAACTGTTCTACAACCCAAACACAAACCCAAACCCTAACTTCCTGGTACATTTCAACTTAAGGAGAGAGCAAAAATGTGTTTAAAATTGTATTCAAAATGGTATAAGCCACACCCCTTTTCTGTCAGAAAACCCTCACCCTCACCCTCACCCTCACCCTAGTTTCCAGGTACATTTCAACTTAAGGAGAGCATCAAATGACATTTAAAATTGTATGAGCCACACAACTGTTCCCTAACCCTAACCCTAACCCTAACCCTAACCCTAACCCTAACCCTAACCCTAACCCTAACCCTAACCCTAACCCTAACCCTAACCCTAACCCTAACCCTAACCCTAACCCTAACCCTAACCCTAACCCTAACCTCCTGGTACATTTCAACTTAAGGAGAGAACAAAAATGTGTTCAAAATTGTATTCAAAATCGTATAAGCCACACCCCTTTTCTGTCAGAAAACCCTCACCCTCACCCTAGTTTCCAGGTACATTTCAACTTAAGGAGAGCATCAAATGACATTTAAAATTGTATGAGCCACACAACTGTTCCACAACCCTAACCCTAACCCTAACCCTAAACTTCCTGGTACATTTCAACTTAAGGAGAGAACAAAAATGTGTTCAAAATTGTATTCAAAATCGTATAAGCCACACCCCTTTTCTGTCGGAAAACCCTCCCCCTCACCCTCATACTAGTTTCCAGGTACATTTCAACTTAAGGAGAGCATCAAATGACATTTAACATTGTATGAGCCACACAACTGTTCTACAACCCAAACACAAACCCAACCCCTAACTTCCTGGAACATTTCAACGTAAGGAGGGAACAAAAATGTGTTTAAAATTGTATTCAAAATTGTATAAGCCACACCCCTTTTCTGTCGGAAAACCCTCCCCCTCACCCTCATACTAGTTTCCAGGTACATTTCAACTTAAGGAGAGCATCAAATGACATTTAAAATTGTATGAGCCACACAACTGTTCCACAACCCTAACCCTAACCCTAACCCTAACCCTAAACTTCCTGGTACATTTCAACTTAAGGAGAGAACAAAAATGTGTTCAAAATTGTATTCAAAATCGTATAAGCCACACCCCTTTTCTGTCGGAAAACCCTCCCCCTCACCCTCATACTAGTTTCCAGGTACATTTCAACTTAAGGAGAGCATCAAATGACATTTAACATTGTATGAGCCACACAACTGTTCTACAACCCAAACACAAACCCAACCCCTAACTTCCTGGAACATTTCAACGTAAGGAGGGAACAAAAATGTGTTTAAAATTGTATTCAAAATTGTATAAGCCACACCCCTTTTCTGTCGGAAAACCCTCCCCCTCACCCTCATACTAGTTTCCAGGTACATTTCAACTTAAGGAGAGCATCAAATGACATTTAAAATTGTATGAGCCACACAACTGTTCCACAACCCTAACCCTAACCCTAACCCTAACCCTAACCCTAACCCTAACCCTAACCCTAACCCTAACCCTAACCCTAACCCTAACCCTAACCCTAACCCTAACCCTAACCCTAACCCTAACCCTAACCCTAACCCTAACTTCCTGGTACATTTCAACTTAAGGAGAGAACAAAAATGTGTTTAAAATTGTATTCAAAATCGTATAAGCCACACCCCTTTTGTGTCAGAAAACCCTCCCCCTCACCCTCATACTAGTTTCCAGGTACATTTCAACTTAAGGAGAGCATCAAATGACATTTAAAATTGTATGAGCCACACAACTGTTCTACAACCCAAACACAAACCCAAACCCTAACTTCCTGATACAAATCAACTTAAGGAGAGAACAAAACTGTGTTTAAAATTGTATTCAAAATCGTATAAGCGACACACCTTTTTTGTCGGAAAACCCTCCCCCTCACCCTCACACTAGTTTCCAGGTACATTTCAACTTAAGGAGAGCATCAAATGACATTTAAAATTGTATGAGCCACACAACTGTTCTACAACCCAAACCCAAACCCAAACCCTAACTTCCTGGTACATTTCAACTTAAGGAGAGAACAAAAATGTGTTTAAAATTGTATTCAAAATCGTATAAGCCACACCCCTTTTCTGTCAGAAAACCCTCCCCCTCACCCTCATACTAGTATCCAGGTATATTTCAACTTAAGGAGAGCATCAAATGACATTTAAAATTGTATGAGCCACACAACTGTTCCACAACCCTAACCCTAACCCTAACCCTAACCCTAACCTTCCTGGTACATTTCAACTTAAGGAGAGAACAAAAATGTGTTCAAAATTGTATTCAAAATCATATAAGCCACACCCCTTTTCTGTCGGAAAACCCTCCCCCTCACCCTCATACTAGTTTCCAGGTACATTTCAACTTAAGGAGAGCATCAAATGACATTTAAAATTGTATGAGCCACACAACTGTTCCACAACCCTAACCCTAACCCTAACCCTAACCCTAACCCTAACCCTAACCCTAACCCTAAACTTCCTGGTACATTTCAACTTAAGGAGAGAACAAAAATGTGTTCAAAATTGTATTCAAAATCGTATAAGCCACACCCCTTTTCTGTCGGAAAACCTTCCCCCTCACCCTCATACTAGTTTCCAGGTACATTTCAACTTAAGGAGAGCATCAAATGACATTTAACATTGTATGAGCCACACAACTGTTCTACAACCCAAACACAAACCCAACCCCTAACTTCCTGGTACATTACAACTTAAGGAGGGAACAAAAATGTGTTTAAAATTGTATTCAAAATTGTATAAGCCACACCCCTTTTCTGTCAGAAAACCCTCACCCTCACCCTCACCCTAGTTTCCAGGTACATTTCAACTTAAGGAGAGCATCAAATGACATTTAAAATTGTATGAGCCACACAACTGAACCCTAACCCTAACCCTAACCCTAACCCTAACCCTAACCCTAACCCTAACCCTAACCCTAACCCTAACCCTAACCCTAACTTCCTGGTACATTTCAACTTAAGGAGAGAACAAAAATGTGTTTAAAATTGTATTCAAAATCGTATAAGCCACACCCCTTTTGTGTCAGAAAACCCTCCCCCTCACCCTCATACTAGTTTCCAGGTACATTTCAACTTAAGGAGAGCATCAAATGACATTTAAAATTGTATGAGCCACACAACCCTAACCCTAACCCTAACCCTAACCCTAAACCCTAACCCTAAACCCTAACCCTAAACCCTAACCCTAACCCTAAACCCTAACCCTAACCCTAACTTCCTGGTACATTTCAACTTAAGGAGAGAACAAAAATGTGTTTAAAATTGTATTCAAAATCGTATAAGCCACACCCCTTTTGTTTCGGAAAACCCTCCCCCTCACCCTCATACTAGTTTCCAGGTACATTTCAACTTAAGGAGAGCATCAAATGACATTTACAATTGTATGAGCCACACAACTGTTCTACAACCCAAACACAAACCCAAACCCTAACTTCCTGATACATATCAACTTAAGGAGAGAACAAAAATGTGTTTAAAATTGTATTCAAAATCGTATAAGCGACACACCTTTTTTGTCGGAAAACCCTCCCCCTCACCCTCACACTAGTTTCCAGGTACATTTCAACTTAAGGAGAGCATCAAATGACATTTAAAATTGTATGAGCCACACAACTGTTCTACAACCCAAACACAAACCCAAACCCTAACTTCCTGGTACATTTCAACTTAAGGAGAGAGCAAAAATGTGTTTAAAATTGTATTCAAAATGGTATAAGCCACACCCCTTTTCTGTCAGAAAACCCTCACCCTCACCCTAGTTTCCAGGTACATTTCAACTTAAGGAGAGCATCAAATGACATTTAAAATTGTATGAGCCACACAACTGTTTAACCCTAACCCTAACCCTAACCCTAACCCTAACCCTAACCCTAACCCTAACCCTAACCCTAACCCTAACCCTAACCCTAACCCTAACCCTAACCCTAACCCTAACCCTAACCCTAACCCTAACCCTAACTTCCTGGTACATTTGAACTTAAGGAGAGAACAAAAATGTGTTCAAAATTGTATTCAAAATCGTATAAGCCACACCCCTTTTCTGTCAGAAAACCCTCACCCTCACCCTCACCCTAGTTTCCAGGTACATTTCAACTTAAGGAGAGCATCAAATGACATTTAAAATTGTATGAGCCACACAACTGTTCCACAACCCTAACCCTAACCCTAACCCTAAACTTCCTGGTACATTTCAACTTAAGGAGAGAACAAAAATGTGTTCAAAATTGTATTCAAAATCGTATAAGCCACACCCCTTTTCTGTCGGAAAACCCTCCCCCTCACCCTCATACTAGTTTCCAGGTACATTTCAACTTAAGGAGAGCATCAAATGACATTTAAAATTGTATGAGCCACTAGTGTTGCTCACGAATATTCGCAATTCGAATATTATTCGCGAATATCGCATATTCGCGAATTCGCGAATTTCGCGAATATAGCGCTATATATTCGTAATTACGAATATTCGTTTTTTTTTTTTTTTTTTTTTTTTTTTTTTTGTCACAGTACACATCACAGTGATCATCCCTCTCTGCTTCCAGCTTGTGTGGTGTAAAGAAGGCTCTAATACTACTGTGTGAGACTGGCGCGCGAAAATTCGCATATGCGAAAATTAGCACATGCGAATTTTCACATATGCGAATTTTCGCGTATGTTAATTTTGTATATGCTAATATGCACATATGATAGTTTTCGCATACGCGAATGTTCGCATATGCGAAAATAAAACGGGAATATAACGAATATGAGTCCATATATTCGCGAATATTCGCGAATTCGAATATGGCCTATGCCGCTCAACACTATGAGCCACACAACTGTTCCACAATCCTAACCCTAACCCTAACTTCCTGGTACATTTCAACTTAAGGAGAGAACAAAAATGTGTTCAAAATTGTATTCAAAATCGTATAAGCCACACCCCTTTTCTGTCGTAACACCCTCCCCCTCACCCTCACACTAGTTTCCAGGTACATTTCAACTTAAGGAGAGCATCAAATGACATTTAAAATTGTATGAGCCACACAACTGTTCCACAACCCTAACCCAAACCCTAACTTCCTGTTACATTTCAACTTAAGGAGAGAACAAAAATGTGTTCAAAATTGTATTCAAAATCGTATAAGCCACACCCCTTTTCTGTCGGAAAACCCTACCCTTAACCCTCATACTAGTTTCCAGGTACATTTCAACTTAAGGAGAGCATCAAATGACATTTACAATTGTATGAGCCACACAACTGTTCTACAAAACAAACACAAACCCAAACCCTAACTTCCTGAAACATATCACCTTAAGGAGAGAACAAAAATGTGTTTAAAATTGTATTCAAAATCGTATAAGCCACACCCCTTTTGTTTCGGAAAACCCTCCCCCTCACCCTCATACTAGTTTCCAGGTATATTTCAACTTAAGGAGAGCATCAAATGACATTTAAAATTGTATGAGCCACACAACTGTTCCACAACCCTAACCCTAACCCTAACCCTAACCCTAACCCTAACCCTAACCCTAACCTTCCTGGTATATTTCAACTTAAGGAGAGAACAAAAATGTGTTCAAAATTGTATTCAAAATCGTATAAGCCACACCCCTTTTCTGTCGGAAAACCCTCCCCCTCACCCTCATACTAGTTTCCAGGTACATTTCAACTTAAGGAGAGCATCAAATGACATTTAAAATTGTATGAGCCACACAACTGTTCTACAACCCAAACCCAAACCCTAACTTCCTGGTACATTTCAACTTAAGGAGAGAACAAAAATGTGTTTAAAATTGTATTCAAAATCGTATAAGCCACACCCCTTTTCTGTCGGAAAACCCTCCCCCTCACCCTCATACTAGTTTCCAGGTACATTTCAACTTAAGGAGAGCATCAAATGACATTTAAAATTGTATGAGCCACACAACTGTTCCACAACCCTAACCCTAACCCTAACCCTATAACCCTAACCCTAACCCTAACCCTAACCCTAACCCTAACTTCCTGGTACATTTCAACTTAAGGAGAGAACAAAAATGTGTTTAAAATTGTATTCAAAATCGTATAAGCCACACCCCTTTTCTGTCAGAAAACCCTCACCCTCACCCTAGTTTCCAGGTACATTTCAACTTAAGGAGAGCATCAAATGACATTTAAAATTGTATGAGCCACACAACTGTTCCACAACCCTAACCCTAACCCTAACCCTAACCCTAACCCTAACCCTAACCCTAACCCTAACCCTAACCCTAACCCTAACCCTAACCCTAACCCTAACCCTAACCCTAACCCTAACCCTAACCCTAACCCTAACCCTAACCCTAACTTCCTGGTACATTTCACCTTAAGGAGAGAACAAAAATGTGTTTAAAATTGTATTCAAAATCGTATAAGCCACACCCCTTTTGTTTCGGAAAACCCTCACCCTCATACTAGTTTCCAGGTACATTTTAACTTAAGCTGAGTATCAAATGACATTTAAAATTGTATGAGCCACACAACTGTTCTACAACCCAAACACAAACCCAAACCCTAACTTCCTGGTACATTTCAACTTAAGGAGAGAACAAAAATGTGTTTAAAATTGTATTCAAAATCATATAAGCCACACCCCTTTTTTGTCGGAAAACCCTCCCCCTCACCCTCATACTAGTTTCCAGGTACATTTCAACTTAAGGAGAGCATCAAATGACATTTAAAATTGTATGAGCCACACAACTGTTCTACAACCCAAACACAAACCCAAACCCTAACTTCCTGAAACATATCATCTTAAGGAGAGAACAAAAATGTGTTTAAAATTGTATTCAAAATCGTATAAGCCACACCCCTTTTGTTTCGGAAAACCCTCCCCCTCACGCTCATACTAGTTTCCAGGTACATTTTAACTTAAGGAGAGCATCAAATGACATTTAACATTGTATGAGCCACACAACTGTTCTACAACCCAAACACAAACCCAAACCCTAACTTCCTGAAACATATCACCTTAAGGAGAGAACAAAAATGTGTTGAAAATTGTATTCAAAATCGTATAAGCCACACCCCTTTTGTTTCGGAAAACCCTCCCCCTCACCCTCATACTAGTTTCCAGGTACATTTTAACTTAAGGAGAGCATCAAATGACATTTAAAATTGTATGAGCCACACAACTGTTCCACAACCCTAACCCTAACCCTAACCCTAACCCTAACCCTAACCCTAACCCTAACCCTAACCCTAACCCTAACCCTAACCCTAACCCTAACCCTAACCCTAACCCTAACCCTAACCCTAACCCTAACCCTAACCCTAACCCTAACCTCCTGGTACATTTCAACTTAAGGAGAGAACAAAAATGTGTTCAAAATTGTATTCAAAATCGTATAAGCCACACCCCTTTTCTGTCAGAAAACCCTCACCCTCACCCTCACCCTAGTTTCCAGGTACATTTCAACTTAAGGAGAGCATCAAATGACATTTAAAATTGTATGAGCCACACAACTGTTCCACAACCCTAACCCTAACCCTAACCCTAAACTTCCTGGTACATTTCAACTTAAGGAGAGAACAAAAATGTGTTCAAAATTGTATTCAAAATCGTATAAGCCACACCCCTTTTCTGTCGGAAAACCCTCCCCCTCACCCTCATACTAGTTTCCAGGTACATTTCAACTTAAGGAGAGCATCAAATGACATTTAAAATTGTATGAGCCACACAACTGTTCCACAATCCTAACCCTAACCCTAACCCTAACTTCCTGGTACATTTCAACTTAAGGCGAGAACAAAAATGTGTTCAAAATTGTATTCAAAATCGTATAAGCCACACCCCTTTTCTGTCGTAACACCCTCCCCCTCACCCTCACACTAGTTTCCAGGTACATTTCAACTTAAGGAGAGCATCAAATGACATTTAAAATTGTATGAGCCACACAACTGTTCCACAACCCTAACCCAAACCCTAACTTCCTGTTACATTTCAACTTAAGGAGAGAACAAAAATGTGTTCAAAATTGTATTCAAAATCGTATAAGCCACACCCCTTTTCTGTCGGAAAACCCTACCCTTAACCCTCATACTAGTTTCCAGGTACATTTCAACTTAAGGAGAGCATCAAATGACATTTAAAATTGTATGAGCCACACAACTGTTCTACAACCCAAACCCAAACCCAAACCCTAACTTCCTGGTACATTTCAACTTAAGGAGAGAACAAAAATGTGTTTAAAATTGTATTCAAAATCGTATAAGCCACACCCCTTTTCTGTCAGAAAACCCTCCCCCTCACCCTCATACTAGTATCCAGGTATATTTCAACTTAAGGAGAGCATCAAATGACATTTAAAATTGTATGAGCCACACAACTGTTCCACAACCCTAACCCTAACCCTAACCCTAACCCTAACCTTCCTGGTACATTTCAACTTAAGGAGAGAACAAAAATGTGTTCAAAATTGTATTCAAAATCATATAAGCCACACCCCTTTTCTGTCGGAAAACCCTCCCCCTCACCCTCATACTAGTTTCCAGGTACATTTCAACTTAAGGAGAGCATCAAATGACATTTAAAATTGTATGAGCCACACAACTGTTCCACAACCCTAACCCTAACCCTAACCCTAACCCTAACCCTAACCCTAACCCTAACCCTAACCCTAACCCTAACCCTAACCCTAACCCTAACCCTAACCCTAACCCTAACCCTAACCCTAACCCTAACCTCCTGGTACATTTCAACTTAAGGAGAGAACAAAAATGTGTTCAAAATTGTATTCAAAATCGTATAAGCCACACCCCTTTTCTGTCGGAAAACCTTCCCCCTCACCCTCATACTAGTTTCCAGGTACATTTCAACTTAAGGAGAGCATCAAATGACATTTAACATTGTATGAGCCACACAACTGTTCTACAACCCAAACACAAACCCAACCCCTAACTTCCTGGTACATTACAACTTAAGGAGGGAACAAAAATGTGTTTAAAATTGTATTCAAAATTGTATAAGCCACACCCCTTTTCTGTCGGAAAACCCTCCCCCTCACCCTCATACTAGTTTCCAGGTACATTTCAACTTAAGGAGAGCATCAAATGACATTTAAAATTGTATGAGCCACACAACTGTTCCACAACCCTAACCCTAACCCTAACCCTAACCCTAACCCTAACCCTAACCCTAACCCTAACCCTAACCCTAACCCTAACCCTAACCCTAACCCTAACCCTAACCCTAACCCTAACCCTAACCCTAACCCTAACCCTAACTTCCTGGTACATTTCAACTTAAGGAGAGAACAAAAATGTGTTTAAAATTGTATTCAAAATCGTATAAGCCACACCCCTTTTGTGTCAGAAAACCCTCCCCCTCACCCTCATACTAGTTTCCAGGTACATTTCAACTTAAGGAGAGCATCAAATGACATTTAAAATTGTATGAGCCACACAACCCTAACCCTAACCCTAAACCCTAACCCTAAACCCTAACCCTAACATTAACCCTAACCCTAACTTCCTGGTACATTTCAACTTAAGGAGAGAACAAAAATGTGTTTAAAATTGTATTCAAAATCGTATAAGCCACACCCCTTTTGTTTTGGAAAACCCTCCCCCTCACCCTCATACTAGTTTCCAGGTACATTTCAACTTAAGGAGAGCATCAAATGACATTTACAATTGTATTAGCCACACAACTGTTCTACAACCCAAACACAAACCCAAACCCTAACTTCCTGATACATATCAACTTAAGGAGAGAGCAAAAATGTGTTTAAAATTGTATTCAAAATGGTATAAGCCACACCCCTTTTCTGTCAGAAAACCCTCACCCTCACCCTCACCCTAGTTTCCAGGTACATTTCAACTTAAGGAGAGCATCAAATGACATTTAAAATTGTATGAGCCACACAACTGTTCCCTAACCCTAACCCTAACCCTAACCCTAACCCTAACCCTAACCCTAACCCTAACCCTAACCCTAACCCTAACCCTAACCCTAACCCTAACCCTAACCCTAACCCTAACCCTAACCCTAACCCTAACCCTAACCCTAACTTCCTGGTACATTTCAACTTAAGGAGAGAACAAAAATGTGTTTAAAATTGTATTCAAAATCGTATAAGCCACACCCCTTTTGTTTCGGAAAACCCTCCCTCTCACCCTCATACTAGTTTCCAGGTACATTTCAACTTAAGGAGAGCATCAAATGACATTTACAATTGTATGAGCCACACAACTGTTCTACAACCCAAACACAAACCCAAACCCTAACTTCCTGATACATATCAACTTAAGGAGAGAACAAAAATGTGTTTAAAATTGTATTCAAAATCGTATAAGCCACACACCTTTTTTGTCGGAAAACCCTCCCCCTCACCCTCATACGAGTTTCCAGGTACATTTCAACTTAAGGAGAGCATCAAATGACATTTAAAATTGTATGAGCCACACAACCCTAACCCTAACCCTAACCCTAACCCTAACCCTAACCCTAACCCTAAACCTAACCCTAACCCTAAAACTTCCTGGTACATTTCAACTTAAGGAGAGAACAAAAATGTGTTTAAAATTGTATTCAAAATCGTATAAGCCACACCCCTTTTGTTTCGGAAAACCCTCCCTCTCACCCTCATACTAGTTTCCAGGTACATTTCAACTTAAGGAGAGCATCAAATGACATTTACAATTGTATGAGCCACACAACTGTTCTACAACCCAAACACAAACCCAAACCCTAACTTCCTGATACATATCAACTTAAGGAGAGAACAAAAATGTGTTTAAAATTGTATTCAAAATCGTATAAGCCAAACACCTTTTTTGTCGGAAAACCCTCTCCCTCACCCTCACACTAGTTTCCAGGTACATTTCAACTTAAGGAGAGCATCAAATGACATTTAAAATTGTATGAGCCACACAACTGTTCTACAACCCAAACACAAACCCAAACCCTAACTTCCTGGTACATTTCAACTTAAGGAGAGAACAAAAATGTGTTTAAAATTGTATTCAAAATCGTATAAGCCACACCCCTTTTGTTTCGGAAAACCCTCCCCCTCACCCTCATACTAGTTTCCAGGTACATTTTAACTTAAGGAGAGCATCAAATGACATTTAAAATTTCATGAGCCACACAACTGTTCTACAACCCAAACACAAACCCAAACCCTAACTTCCTGGTACATTTCAACTTAAGGAGAGAACAAAAATGTGTTTAAAATTGTATTCAAAATCATATCAGCCACACCCCTTTTTTGTCGGAAAACCCTCCCCCTCACCCTCCTACTAGTTTCCAGGTACATTTCAACTTAAGGAGAGCATCAAATGACATTTAAAACTGTATGAGCCACACAACTGTTCTACAACCCAAACCCAAACCCAAACCCTAACTTCCTGATACATATCAACTTAAGGAGAGAACAAAAATGTGTTTAAAATTGTATTCAAAATCGTATAAGCCACACCCCTTTTCTGTCAGAAAACCCTCCCCCTCACCCTCATACTAGTTTCCAGGTACATTTCAACTTAAGGAGAGCATCAAATGACATTTAAAATTGTATGAGCAACACAACTGAACCCTAACCCTAACCCTAACCCTAACCCTAACCTCCTGGTACATTTCAACTTAAGGAGAGAACAAAAATGTGTTTAAAATTGTATTCAAAATCATATAAGCCACACCCCTTTTCTGTCGGAAAACCCTCCCCCTCACCCTCATACTAGTTTCCAGGTACATTTCAACTTAAGGAGAGCATCAAATGACATTTAAAATTGTATGAGCCACACAACTGTTCCACAACCCTAACCCTAACCCTAACCCTAACCCTATCACTATCCCTATCCCTATCCCTATCCCTATCCCTAACCCTAGCCCTAACTTCCTGGTTCATTTCAACTTAAGAGAGAACAAAAATGTGTTTAAAATTGTATTCAAAATCATATAAGCCACACCCCTTTTGTGTCAGAAAACCCTCCCCCTCACCCTCATACTAGTTTCCAGGTACATTTCAACTTAAGGAGAGCATCAAATGACATTTAAAATTGTATGAGCCACACAACTGTTCCACAACCCTAACCCTAACCCTAACCCTAACCCTAACCCTAACCCTAACCCTAACCCTAACCCTAACCCTAACCCTAACCCTAACCCTAACCCTAACCCTAACCCTAACCCTAACCCTAACCCTAACCCTAACCCTAACCTTCTGGTACATTTCAACTTAAGGAGAGAACAAAAATGTGTTCAAAATTGTATTCAAAATCGTATAAGCCACACCCCTTTTCTGTCAGAAAACCCTCACCCTCACCCTCATACTAGTTTCCAGGTACATTTCAACTTAAGGAGAGCATCAAATGACATTTACAATTGTATGAGCCACACAACTGTTCTACAACCCAAACACAAACCCAAACCCTAACTTCCTGATACATATCAACTTAAGGAGGGAACAAAAATGTGTTTAAAATTGTATTCAAAATCGTATAAGCCACACCCCTTTTCTGTCAGAAAACCCTCCCCCTCACCCTCCCCCTCATACTAGTTTCCAGGTACATTTCAACTTAAGGAGAGCATCAAATGACATTTAAAATTGTATGAGCAACACAACTGTACCCTAACCCTAACCCTAACCCTAACCCTAACCCTAACCCTAACCCTAACCCTAACCCTAACCCTAACCCTAACCCTAACCCTAACCCTAACCCTAACCCTAACCCTAACCCTAACCCTAACCCTAACCCTAACCCTAACCCTAACCCTAACTTCCTGGTACATTTCAACTTAAGGAGAGAACAAAAATGTGTTCAAAATCGTATAAGCCACACCCCCCTTCTGTCGGAAAACCATCCCCCTCACCCTCATACTTGTTTCCAGGTACATTTTAACTTAAGGAGAGCATCAAATGACATTTAAAATTGTATGAGCCACACAACTGTTCCACAACCCTAACCCTAACCCTAACCCTAACCCTAACCCTAACCCTAACCCTAACCCTAACCCTAACCCTAACCCTAACCCTAACCCTAACCCTAACCCTAACCCTAACCCTAACCCTAACCCTAACTTCCTGGTACATTTCAACTTAAGGAGAGAACAAAAATGTGTTTAAAATTGTATTCAAAATCGTATAAGCCACACCCCTTTTGTGTCAGAAAACCCTCCCCCTCACCCTCATACTAGTTTCCAGGTACATTTCAACTTAAGGAGAGCATCAAATGACATTTAAAATTGTATGAGCCACACAACCCTAACCCTAACCCTAAACCCTAACCCTAAACCCTAACCCTAACATTAACCCTAACCCTAACTTCCTGGTACATTTCAACTTAAGGAGAGAACAAAAATGTGTTTAAAATTGTATTCAAAATCGTATAAGCCACACCCCTTTTGTTTTGGAAAACCCTCCCCCTCACCCTCATACTAGTTTCCAGGTACATTTCAACTTAAGGAGAGCATCAAATGACATTTACAATTGTATTAGCCACACAACTGTTCTACAACCCAAACACAAACCCAAACCCTAACTTCCTGATACATATCAACTTAAGGAGAGAGCAAAAATGTGTTTAAAATTGTATTCAAAATGGTATAAGCCACACCCCTTTTCTGTCAGAAAACCCTCACCCTCACCCTCACCCTAGTTTCCAGGTACATTTCAACTTAAGGAGAGCATCAAATGACATTTAAAATTGTATGAGCCACACAACTGTTCCCTAACCCTAACCCTAACCCTAACCCTAACCCTAACCCTAACCCTAACCCTAACCCTAACCCTAACCCTAACCCTAACCCTAACCCTAACCCTAACCCTAACCCTAACCCTAACCCTAACCCTAACCCTAACTTCCTGGTACATTTCAACTTAAGGAGAGAACAAAAATGTGTTTAAAATTGTATTCAAAATCGTATAAGCCACACCCCTTTTGTTTCGGAAAACCCTCCCTCTCACCCTCATACTAGTTTCCAGGTACATTTCAACTTAAGGAGAGCATCAAATGACATTTACAATTGTATGAGCCACACAACTGTTCTACAACCCAAACACAAACCCAAACCCTAACTTCCTGATACATATCAACTTAAGGAGAGAACAAAAATGTGTTTAAAATTGTATTCAAAATCGTATAAGCCACACACCTTTTTTGTCGGAAAACCCTCCCCCTCACCCTCATACGAGTTTCCAGGTACATTTCAACTTAAGGAGAGCATCAAATGACATTTAAAATTGTATGAGCCACACAACCCTAACCCTAACCCTAACCCTAACCCTAACCCTAACCCTAACCCTAACCCTAACCCTAACCCTAAACCTAACCCTAACCCTAAAACTTCCTGGTACATTTCAACTTAAGGAGAGAACAAAAATGTGTTTAAAATTGTATTCAAAATCGTATAAGCCACACCCCTTTTGTTTCGGAAAACCCTCCCTCTCACCCTCATACTAGTTTCCAGGTACATTTCAACTTAAGGAGAGCATCAAATGACATTTACAATTGTATGAGCCACACAACTGTTCTACAACCCAAACACAAACCCAAACCCTAACTTCCTGATACATATCAACTTAAGGAGAGAACAAAAATGTGTTTAAAATTGTATTCAAAATCGTATAAGCCAAACACCTTTTTTGTCGGAAAACCCTCTCCCTCACCCTCACACTAGTTTCCAGGTACATTTCAACTTAAGGAGAGCATCAAATGACATTTAAAATTGTATGAGCCACACAACTGTTCTACAACCCAAACACAAACCCAAACCCTAACTTCCTGGTACATTTCAACTTAAGGAGAGAACAAAAATGTGTTTAAAATTGTATTCAAAATCGTATAAGCCACACCCCTTTTGTTTCGGAAAACCCTCCCCCTCACCCTCATACTAGTTTCCAGGTACATTTTAACTTAAGGAGAGCATCAAATGACATTTAAAATTTCATGAGCCACACAACTGTTCTACAACCCAAACACAAACCCAAACCCTAACTTCCTGGTACATTTCAACTTAAGGAGAGAACAAAAATGTGTTTAAAATTGTATTCAAAATCATATCAGCCACACCCCTTTTTTGTCGGAAAACCCTCCCCCTCACCCTCCTACTAGTTTCCAGGTACATTTCAACTTAAGGAGAGCATCAAATGACATTTAAAACTGTATGAGCCACACAACTGTTCTACAACCCAAACCCAAACCCAAACCCTAACTTCCTGATACATATCAACTTAAGGAGAGAACAAAAATGTGTTTAAAATTGTATTCAAAATCGTATAAGCCACACCCCTTTTCTGTCAGAAAACCCTCCCCCTCACCCTCATACTAGTTTCCAGGTACATTTCAACTTAAGGAGAGCATCAAATGACATTTAAAATTGTATGAGCAACACAACTGAACCCTAACCCTAACCCTAACCCTAACCCTAACCTCCTGGTACATTTCAACTTAAGGAGAGAACAAAAATGTGTTTAAAATTGTATTCAAAATCATATAAGCCACACCCCTTTTCTGTCGGAAAACCCTCCCCCTCACCCTCATACTAGTTTCCAGGTACATTTCAACTTAAGGAGAGCATCAAATGACATTTAAAATTGTATGAGCCACACAACTGTTCCACAACCCTAACCCTAACCCTAACCCTAACCCTATCACTATCCCTATCCCTATCCCTATCCCTATCCCTAACCCTAGCCCTAACTTCCTGGTTCATTTCAACTTAAGAGAGAACAAAAATGTGTTTAAAATTGTATTCAAAATCATATAAGCCACACCCCTTTTGTGTCAGAAAACCCTCCCCCTCACCCTCATACTAGTTTCCAGGTACATTTCAACTTAAGGAGAGCATCAAATGACATTTAAAATTGTATGAGCCACACAACTGTTCCACAACCCTAACCCTAACCCTAACCCTAACCCTAACCCTAACCCTAACCCTAACCCTAACCCTAACCCTAACCCTAACCCTAACCCTAACCCTAACCCTAACCCTAACCCTAACCCTAACCCTAACCCTAACCCTAACCCTAACCTCCTGGTACATTTCAACTTAAGGAGAGAACAAAAATGTGTTCAAAATTGTATTCAAAATCGTATAAGCCACACCCCTTTTCTGTCAGAAAACCCTCACCCTCACCCTCATACTAGTTTCCAGGTACATTTCAACTTAAGGAGAGCATCAAATGACATTTACAATTGTATGAGCCACACAACTGTTCTACAACCCAAACACAAACCCAAACCCTAACTTCCTGATACATATCAACTTAAGGAGGGAACAAAAATGTGTTTAAAATTGTATTCAAAATCGTATAAGCCACACCCCTTTTCTGTCAGAAAACCCTCCCCCTCACCCTCCCCCTCATACTAGTTTCCAGGTACATTTCAACTTAAGGAGAGCATCAAATGACATTTAAAATTGTATGAGCAACACAACTGTACCCTAACCCTAACCCTAACCCTAACCCTAACCCTAACCCTAACCCTAACCCTAACCCTAACCCTAACTTCCTGGTACATTTCAACTTAAGGAGAGAACAAAAATGTGTTCAAAATCGTATAAGCCACACCCCCCTTCTGTCGGAAAACCATCCCCCTCACCCTCATACTTGTTTCCAGGTACATTTTAACTTAAGGAGAGCATCAAATGACATTTAAAATTGTATGAGCCACACAACTGTTCTACAACCCAAACACAAACCCAAACCCTAACTTCCTGGCACATTTCATCTTAAGGAGAGAACAAAAATGTGTTTAAAATTGTATTCAAAATCGTATAAGCCACACCCCTTTTCTGTCAGAAAACCCTCCCCCTCACCCTCATACTAGTTTCCAGGTACATTTCAACTTAAGGAGAGCATCAAATGACATTTAAAATTGTATGAGCAACACAACTGTACCCGTACCCTAACCCTAACCCTAACCCTAACCCTAACCCTAACCCTAACCCTAACCCTAACCCTAACCCTAACCCTAACCCTAACCCTAACCCTAACCCTAACCCTAACCCTAACCCTAACCCTAACCCTAACCCTAACCCTAACCCTAACCCTAACCTCCTGGTACATTTCAACTTAAGGAGAGAACAAAAATGTGCTCAAAATCGTATAAGCCACACCCCCCTTCTGTCGGAAAACCATCCCCCTCACCCTCATACTTGTTTCCAGGTACATTTTAACTTAAGGAGAGCATCAAATGACATTTAAAATTGTATGAGCCACACAACTGTTCTACAACCCAAACACAAACCCAACCCCTAACTTCCTGGTACATTTCAACTTAAGGAGAGAACAAAAATGTGTTCAAAATTGTATTCAAAATCGTATAAGCCACACCCCTTTTCTGTCGGAAAACCTTCCCCCTCACCCTCATACTAGTTTCCAGGTACATTTCAACTTAAGGAGAGCATCAAATGACATTTAACATTGTATGAGCCACACAACTGTTCTACAACCCAAACACAAACCCAACCCCTAACTTCCTGGTACATTTCAACTTAAGGAGGGAACAAAAATGTGTTTAAAATTGTATTCAAAATTGTATAAGCCACACCCCTTTTCTGTCGGAAAACCCTCCCCCTCACCCTCATACTAGTTTCCAGGTACATTTCAACTTAAGGAGAGCATCAAATGACATTTAAAATTGTATGAGCCACACAACCCTAACCCTAACCCTAACCCTAACCCTAACCCTAACCCTAACCCTAACCCTAACCCTAACCCTAACCCTAACCCTAACCCTAACCCTAACCCTAACCCTAACCCTAACCCTAACCCTAACCCTAACCCTAACCCTAACCCTAACTTCCTGGTACATTTCAACTTAAGGAGAGAACAAAAATGTGTTTAAAATTGTATTCAAAATCATATAAGCCACACCCCTTTTGTTTCGGAAAACCCTCCCTCTCACCCTCATACTAGTTTCCAGGTACATTTCAACTTAAGGAGAGCATCAAATGACATTTACAATTGTATGAGCCACACAACTGTTCTACAACCCAAACACAAACCCAAACTTTAACTTCCTGATACATATCAACTTAAGGAGAGAACAAAAATGTGTTTAAAATTGTATTCAAAATCGTATAAGCCACACACCTTTTTTGTCGGAAAACCCTCCCCCTCACCCTCACACTAGTTTCCAGGTACATTTCAACTTAAGGAGAGCATCAAATGACATTTAAAATTGTATGAGCCACACAACTGTTCTACAACCCAAACACAAACCCAAACCCTAACTTCCTGGTACATTTCAACTTAAGGAGAGAACAAAAATGTGTTTAAAATTGTATTCAAAATCGTATAAGCCACACCCCTTTTGTTTCGGAAAACCCTCCCCCTCACCCTCATACTAGTTTCCAGGTACATTTTAACTTAAGGAGAGCATCAAATGACATTTAAAATTTCATGAGCCACACAACTGTTCTACAACCCAAACACAAACCCAAACCCTAACTTCCTGGTACATTTCAACTTAAGGAGAGAACAAAAATGTGTTTAAAATTGTATTCAAAATCATATCAGCCACACCCCTTTTTTGTCGGAAAACCCTCCCCCTCACCCTCCTACTAGTTTCCAGGTACATTTCAACTTAAGGAGCGCATCAAATGACATTTAAAACTGTATGAGCCACACAACTGTTCTACAACCCAAACCCAAACCCAAACCCTAACTTCCTGATACATATCAACTTAAGGAGAGAACAAAAATGTGTTTAAAATTGTATTCAAAATCGTATAAGCCACACCCCTTTTCTGTCAGAAAACCCTCCCCCTCACCCTCATACTAGTTTCCAGGTACATTTTAACTTAAGGAGAGCATCAAATGACATTTAAAATTGTATGAGCAACACAACTGAACCCTAACCCTAACCCTAACCCTAACCTCCTGGTACATTTCAACTTAAGGAGAGAACAAAAATGTGTTTAAAATTGTATTCAAAATCATATAAGTCACACCCCTTTTCTGTCGGAAAACCCTCCCCCTCACCCTCATACTAGTTTCCAGGTACATTTCAACTTAAGGAGAGCATCAAATGACATTTAAAATTGTATGAGCCACACAACTGTTCCACAACCCTAACCCTAACCCTAACCCTAACCCTAACCCTAACCCTAACCCTAACCCTAACCCTAACCCTAACCCTAACCCTAACCCTATCCCTATCCCTATCCCTATCCCTATCCCTAACCCTAACCCTAACTTCCTGGTTCATTTCAACTTAAGAGAGAACAAAAATGTGTTTAAAATTGTATTCAAAATCGTATAAGCCACACCCCTTTTGTTTCGGAAAACCCTCCCTCTCACCCTCATACTAGTTTCCAGGTACATTTCAACTTAAGGAGAGCATCAAATGACATTTACAATTGTATGAGCCACACAACTGTTCTACAACCCAAACACAAACCCAAACCCTAACTTCCTGATACATATCAACTTAAGGAGAGAACAAAAATGTGTTTAAAATTGTATTCAAAATCGTATAAGCCACACCCCTTTTGTTTCGGAAAACCCTCCCTCTCACCCTCATACTAGTTTCCAGGTACATTTCAACTTAAGGAGAGCATCAAATGACATTTACAATTGTATGAGCCACACAACTGTTCTACAACCCAAACACAAACCCAAACCCTAACTTCCTGGTACATTTCAACTTAAGGAGAGAGCAAAAATGTGTTTAAAATTGTATTCAAAATGGTATAAGCCACACCCCTTTTCTGTCAGAAAACCCTCACCCTCACCCTCACCCTCACCCTAGTTTCCAGGTACATTTCAACTTAAGGAGAGCATCAAATGACATTTAAAATTGTATGAGCCACACAACTGTTTAACCCTAACCCTAACCCTAACCCTAACCCTAACCCTAACCCTAACCCTAACCCTAACCCTAACCCTAACCCTAACCCTAACCCTAACCCTAACCCTAACCCTAACCCTAACCCTAACCCTAACCCTAACCCTAACCCTAACCCTAACCCTAACCTCCTGGTACATTTCAACTTAAGGAGAGAACAAAAATGTGTTCAAAATTGTATTCAAAATCGTATAAGCCACACCCCTTTTCTGTCAGAAAACCCTCACCCTCACCCTAGTTTCCAGGTACATTTCAACTTAAGGAGAGCATCAAATGACATTTAAAATTGTATGAGCCACACAACTGTTCCACAACCCTAACCCTAACCCTAACCCTAAACTTCCTGGTACATTTCAACTTAAGGAGAGAACAAAAATGTGTTCAAAATTGTATTCAAAATCGTATAAGCCACACCCCTTTTCTGTCGGAAAACCCTCCCCCTCACCCTCATACTAGTTTCCAGGTACATTTCAACTTAAGGAGAGCATCAAATGACATTTAAAATTGTATGAGCCACACAACTGTTCCACAATCCTAACCCTAACCCTAACCCTAACTTCCTGGTACATTTCAACTTAAGGAGAGAACAAAAATGTGTTCAAAATTGTATTCAAAATCGTATAAGCCACACCCCTTTTCTGTCGTAACACCCTCCCCCTCACCCTCACACTAGTTTCCAGGTACATTTCAACTTAAGGAGAGCATCAAATGACATTTAAAATTGTATGAGCCACACAACTGTTCCACAACCCTAACCCAAACCCTAACTTCCTGTTACATTTCAACTTAAGGAGAGAACAAAAATGTGTTCAAAATTGTATTCAAAATCGTATAAGCCACACCCCTTTTCTGTCGGAAAACCCTACCCTTAACCCTCATACTAGTTTCCAGGTACATTTCAACTTAAGGAGAGCATCAAATGACATTTAAAATTGTATGAGCCACACAACTGTTCTACAACCCAAACCCAAACCCAAACCCTAACTTCCTGGTACATTTCAACTTAAGGAGAGAACAAAAATGTGTTTAAAATTGTATTCAAAATCGTATAAGCCACACCCCTTTTCTGTCAGAAAACCCTCCCCCTCACCCTCATACTAGTTTCCAGGTATATTTCAACTTAAGGAGAGCATCAAATGACATTTAAAATTGTATGAGCCACACAACTGTTCCACAACCCTAACCCTAACCCTAACCCTAACCCTAACCCTAAACTTCCTGGTACATTTCAACTTAAGGAGAGAACAAAAATGTGTTCAAAATTGTATTCAAAATCGTATAAGCCACACCCCTTTTCTGTCGGAAAACCCTCCCCCTCACCCTCATACTAGTTTCCAGGTACATTTCAACTTAAGGAGAGCATCAAATGACATTTAACATTGTATGAGCCACACAACTGTTCTACAACCCAAACACAAACCCAACCCCTAACTTCCTGGAACATTTCAACGTAAGGAGGGAACAAAAATGTGTTTAAAATTGTATTCAAAATTGTATAAGCCACACCCCTTTTCTGTCGGAAAACCCTCCCCCTCACCCTCATACTAGTTTCCAGGTACATTTCAACTTAAGGAGAGCATCAAATGACATTTAAAATTGTATGAGCCACACAACTGTTCCACAACCCTAACCCTAACCCTAACCCTAACCCTAACCCTAACCCTAACCCTAACCCTAACCCTAACCCTAACCCTAACCCTAACCCTAACCCTAACCCTAACCCTAACCCTAACCCTAACCCTAACCCTAACCCTAACCCTAACTTCCTGGTACATTTCAACTTAAGGAGAGAACAAAAATGTGTTTAAAATTGTATTCAAAATCGTATAAGCCACACCCCTTTTGTGTCAGAAAACCCTCCCCCTCACCCTCATACTAGTTTCCAGGTACATTTCAACTTAAGGAGAGCATCAAATGACATTTAAAATTGTATGAGCCACACAACTGTTCTACAACCCAAACACAAACCCAAACCCTAACTTCCTGATACATATCAACTTAAGGAGAGAACAAAACTGTGTTTAAAATTGTATTCAAAATCGTATAAGCGACACACCTTTTTTGTCGGAAAACCCTCCCCCTCACCCTCACACTAGTTTCCAGGTACATTTCAACTTAAGGAGAGCATCAAATGACATTTAAAATTGTATGAGCCACACAACTGTTCTACAACCCAAACCCAAACCCAAACCCTAACTTCCTGGTACATTTCAACTTAAGGAGAGAACAAAAATGTGTTTAAAATTGTATTCAAAATCGTATAAGCCACACCCCTTTTCTGTCAGAAAACCCTCCCCCTCACCCTCATACTAGTATCCAGGTATATTTCAACTTAAGGAGAGCATCAAATGACATTTAAAATTGTATGAGCCACACAACTGTTCCACAACCCTAACCCTAACCCTAACCCTAACCCTAACCCTAACCCTAACCTTCCTGGTACATTTCAACTTAAGGAGAGAACAAAAATGTGTTCAAAATTGTATTCAAAATCATATAAGCCACACCCCTTTTCTGTCGGAAAACCTTCCCCTTCACCCTCATACTAGTATCCAGGTATATTTCAACTTAAGGAGAGCATCAAATGACATTTAAAATTGTATGAGCCACACAACTGTTCTACAACCCAAACCCAAACCCAAACCCTAACTTCCTGGTACATTTCAACTTAAGGAGAGAACAAAAATGTGTTTAAAATTGTATTCAAAATCGTATAAGCCACACCCCTTTTCTGTCAGAAAACCCTCCCCCTCACCCTCATACTAGTATCCAGGTATATTTCAACTTAAGGAGAGCATCAAATGACATTTAAAATTGTATGAGCCACACAACTGTTCCACAACCCTAACCCTAACCCTAACCCTAACCCTAACCCTAACCTTCCTGGTACATTTCAACTTAAGGAGAGAACAAAAATGTGTTCAAAATTGTATTCAAAATCATATGAGCCACACCCCTTTTCTGTCGGAAAACCCTCCCCCTCACCCTCATACTAGTTTCCAGGTACATTTCAACTTAAGGAGAGCATCAAATGACATTTAAAATTGTATGAGCCACACAACTGTTCCACAACCCTAACCCTAACCCTAACCCTAACCCTAACCCTAACCCTAACCCTAACCCTAACCCTAACCCTAACCCTAACCCTAACCCTAACCCTAACCCTAACCCTAACCCTAACCCTAACCCTAACCTTCCTGGTACATTTCAACTTAAGGAGAGAACAAAAATGTGTTCAAAATTGTATTCAAAATCGTATAAGCCACACCCCTTTTCTGTCGGAAAACCTTCCCCCTCACCCTCATACTAGTTTCCAGGTACATTTCAACTTAAGGAGAGCATCAAATGACATTTAACATTGTATGAGCCACACAACTGTTCTACAACCCAAACACAAACCCAACCCCTAACTTCCTGGTACATTACAACTTAAGGAGGGAACAAAAATGTGTTTAAAATTGTATTCAAAATTGTATAAGCCACACCCCTTTTCTGTCAGAAAACCCTCACCCTCACCCTCACCCTAGTTTCCAGGTACATTTCAACTTAAGGAGAGCATCAAATGACATTTAAAATTGTATGAGCCACACAACTGAACCCTAACCCTAACCCTAACCCTAACCCTAACCCTAACCCTAACCCTAACCCTAACTTCCTGGTACATTTCAACTTAAGGAGAGAACAAAAATGTGTTTAAAATTGTATTCAAAATCGTATAAGCCACACCCCTTTTGTGTCAGAAAACCCTCCCCCTCACCCTCATACTAGTTTCCAGGTACATTTCAACTTAAGGAGAGCATCAAATGACATTTAAAATTGTATGAGCCACACAACCCTAACCCTAACCCTAACCCTAAACCCTAACCCTAAACCCTAACCCTAAACCCTAACCCTAACCCTAAACCCTAACCCTAACCCTAACTTCCTGGTACATTTCAACTTAAGGAGAGAACAAAAATGTGTTTAAAATTGTATTCAAAATCGTATAAGCCACACCCCTTTTGTTTCGGAAAACCCTCCCCCTCACCCTCATACTAGTTTCCAGGTACATTTCAACTTAAGGAGAGCATCAAATGACATTTACAATTGTATGAGCCACACAACTGTTCTACAACCCAAACACAAACCCAAACCCTAACTTCCTGATACATATCAACTTAAGGAGAGAACAAAAATGTGTTTAAAATTGTATTCAAAATCGTATAAGCGACACACCTTTTTTGTCGGAAAACCCTCCCCCTCACCCTCACACTAGTTTCCAGGTACATTTCAACTTAAGGAGAGCATCAAATGACATTTAAAATTGTATGAGCCACACAACTGTTCTACAACCCAAACACAAACCCAAACCCTAACTTCCTGGTACATTTCAACTTAAGGAGAGAGCAAAAATGTGTTTAAAATTGTATTCAAAATGGTATAAGCCACACCCCTTTTCTGTCAGAAAACCCTCACCCTCACCCTAGTTTCCAGGTACATTTCAACTTAAGGAGAGCATCAAATGACATTTAAAATTGTATGAGCCACACAACTGTTTAACCCTAACCCTAACCCTAACCCTAACCCTAACCCTAACCCTAACCCTAACCCTAACCCTAACCCTAACCCTAACCCTAACCCTAACCCTAACCCTAACCCTAACCCTAACCCTAACCCTAACCCTAACCCTAACCCTAACCCTAACCCTAACTTCCTGGTACATTTGAACTTAAGGAGAGAACAAAAATGTGTTCAAAATTGTATTCAAAATCGTATAAGCCACACCCCTTTTCTGTCAGAAAACCCTCACCCTCACCCTCACCCTAGTTTCCAGGTACATTTCAACTTAAGGAGAGCATCAAATGACATTTAAAATTGTATGAGCCACACAACTGTTCCACAACCCTAACCCTAACCCTAACCCTAAACTTCCTGGTACATTTCAACTTAAGGAGAGAACAAAAATGTGTTCAAAATTGTATTCAAAATCGTATAAGCCACACCCCTTTTCTGTCGGAAAACCCTCCCCCTCACCCTCATACTAGTTTCCAGGTACATTTCAACTTAAGGAGAGCATCAAATGACATTTAAAATTGTATGAGCCACTAGTGTTGCTCACGAATATTCGCAATTCGAATATTATTCGCGAATATCGCATATTCGCGAATTCGCGAATTTCGCGAATATAGCGCTATATATTCGTAATTACGAATATTCGTTTTTTTTTTTTTTTTTTTTTTTTTTTTTTTGTCACAGTACACATCACAGTGATCATCCCTCTCTGCTTCCAGCTTGTGTGGTGTAAAGAAGGCTCTAATACTACTGTGTGAGACTGGCGCGCGAAAATTCGCATATGCGAAAATTAGCACATGCGAATTTTCACATATGCGAATTTTCGCGTATGTTAATTTTGTATATGCTAATATGCACATATGATAGTTTTCGCATACGCGAATGTTCGCATATGCGAAAATAAAACGGGAATATAACGAATATGCGAATATTCGCGAATATATGACGAATATTCGTCCATATATTCGCGAATATTCGCGAATTCGAATATGGCCTATGCCGCTCAACACTATGAGCCACACAACTGTTCCACAATCCTAACCCTAACCCTAACTTCCTGGTACATTTCAACTTAAGGAGAGAACAAAAATGTGTTCAAAATTGTATTCAAAATCGTATAAGCCACACCCCTTTTCTGTCGTAACACCCTCCCCCTCACCCTCACACTAGTTTCCAGGTACATTTCAACTTAAGGAGAGCATCAAATGACATTTAAAATTGTATGAGCCACACAACTGTTCCACAACCCTAACCCAAACCCTAACTTCCTGTTACATTTCAACTTAAGGAGAGAACAAAAATGTGTTCAAAATTGTATTCAAAATCGTATAAGCCACACCCCTTTTCTGTCGGAAAACCCTACCCTTAACCCTCATACTAGTTTCCAGGTACATTTCAACTTAAGGAGAGCATCAAATGACATTTACAATTGTATGAGCCACACAACTGTTCTACAAAACAAACACAAACCCAAACCCTAACTTCCTGAAACATATCACCTTAAGGAGAGAACAAAAATGTGTTTAAAATTGTATTCAAAATCGTATAAGCCACACCCCTTTTGTTTCGGAAAACCCTCCCCCTCACCCTCATACTAGTTTCCAGGTATATTTCAACTTAAGGAGAGCATCAAATGACATTTAAAATTGTATGAGCCACACAACTGTTCCACAACCCTAACCCTAACCCTAACCCTAACCCTAACCCTAACCCTAACCTTCCTGGTATATTTCAACTTAAGGAGAGAACAAAAATGTGTTCAAAATTGTATTCAAAATCGTATAAGCCACACCCCTTTTCTGTCGGAAAACCCTCCCCCTCACCCTCATACTAGTTTCCAGGTACATTTCAACTTAAGGAGAGCATCAAATGACATTTAAAATTGTATGAGCCACACAACTGTTCTACAACCCAAACCCAAACCCTAACTTCCTGGTACATTTCAACTTAAGGAGAGAACAAAAATGTGTTTAAAATTGTATTCAAAATCGTATAAGCCACACCCCTTTTCTGTCGGAAAACCCTCCCCCTCACCCTCATACTAGTTTCCAGGTACATTTCAACTTAAGGAGAGCATCAAATGACATTTAAAATTGTATGAGCCACACAACTGTTCCACAACCCTAACCCTAACCCTAACCCTATAACCCTAACCCTAACCCTAACCCTAACCCTAACCCTAACCCTAACTTCCTGGTACATTTCAACTTAAGGAGAGAACAAAAATGTGTTTAAAATTGTATTCAAAATCGTATAAGCCACACCCCTTTTCTGTCAGAAAACCCTCACCCTCACCCTAGTTTCCAGGTACATTTCAACTTAAGGAGAGCATCAAATGACATTTAAAATTGTATGAGCCACACAACTGTTCCACAACCCTAACCCTAACCCTAACCCTAACCCTAACCCTAACCCTAACCCTAACCCTAACCCTAACCCTAACCCTAACCCTAACCCTAACCCTAACCCTAACCCTAACCCTAACCCTAACCCTAACCCTAACCCTAACCCTAACCCTAACTTCCTGGTACATTTCACCTTAAGGAGAGAACAAAAATGTGTTTAAAATTGTATTCAAAATCGTATAAGCCACACCCCTTTTGTTTCGGAAAACCCTCACCCTCATACTAGTTTCCAGGTACATTTTAACTTAAGCTGAGTATCAAATGACATTTAAAATTGTATGAGCCACACAACTGTTCTACAACCCAAACACAAACCCAAACCCTAACTTCCTGGTACATTTCAACTTAAGGAGAGAACAAAAATGTGTTTAAAATTGTATTCAAAATCATATAAGCCACACCCCTTTTTTGTCGGAAAACCCTCCCCCTCACCCTCATACTAGTATCCAGGTATATTTCAACTTAAGGAGAGCATCAAATGACATTTAAAATTGTATGAGCCACACAACTGTTCCACAACCCTAACCCTAACCCTAACCCTAACCCTAACCCTAACCCTAACCCTAACCCTAACCCTAACCCTAACCCTAACCTCCTGGTACATTTCAACTTAAGGAGAGAACAAAAATGTGTTCAAAATTGTATTCAAAATCGTATAAGCCACACCCCTTTTCTGTCAGAAAACCCTCCCCCTCACCCTCATACTAGTTTCCAGGTATATTTCAACTTAAGGAGAGCATCAAATGACATTTAAAATTGTATGAGCCACACAACTGTTCCACAACCCTAACCCTAACCCTAACCCTAACCCTAACCCTAAACTTCCTGGTACATTTCAACTTAAGGAGAGAACAAAAATGTGTTCAAAATTGTATTCAAAATCGTATAAGCCACACCCCTTTTCTGTCGGAAAACCCTCCCCCTCACCCTCATACTAGTTTCCAGGTACATTTCAACTTAAGGAGAGCATCAAATGACATTTAACATTGTATGAGCCACACAACTGTTCTACAACCCAAACACAAACCCAACCCCTAACTTCCTGGAACATTTCAACGTAAGGAGGGAACAAAAATGTGTTTAAAATTGTATTCAAAATTGTATAAGCCACACCCCTTTTCTGTCGGAAAACCCTCCCCCTCACCCTCATACTAGTTTCCAGGTACATTTCAACTTAAGGAGAGCATCAAATGACATTTAAAATTGTATGAGCCACACAACTGTTCCACAACCCTAACCCTAACCCTAACCCTAACCCTAACCCTAACCCTAACCCTAACCCTAACCCTAACCCTAACCCTAACCCTAACCCTAACCCTAACCCTAACCCTAACCCTAACCCTAACCCTAACCCTAACCCTAACCCTAACTTCCTGGTACATTTCAACTTAAGGAGAGAACAAAAATGTGTTTAAAATTGTATTCAAAATCGTATAAGCCACACCCCTTTTGTGTCAGAAAACCCTCCCCCTCACCCTCATACTAGTTTCCAGGTACATTTCAACTTAAGGAGAGCATCAAATGACATTTAAAATTGTATGAGCCACACAACTGTTCTACAACCCAAACACAAACCCAAACCCTAACTTCCTGATACATATCAACTTAAGGAGAGAACAAAACTGTGTTTAAAATTGTATTCAAAATCGTATAAGCGACACACCTTTTTTGTCGGAAAACCCTCCCCCTCACCCTCACACTAGTTTCCAGGTACATTTCAACTTAAGGAGAGCATCAAATGACATTTAAAATTGTATGAGCCACACAACTGTTCTACAACCCAAACCCAAACCCAAACCCTAACTTCCTGGTACATTTCAACTTAAGGAGAGAACAAAAATGTGTTTAAAATTGTATTCAAAATCGTATAAGCCACACCCCTTTTCTGTCAGAAAACCCTCCCCCTCACCCTCATACTAGTATCCAGGTATATTTCAACTTAAGGAGAGCATCAAATGACATTTAAAATTGTATGAGCCACACAACTGTTCCACAACCCTAACCCTAACCCTAACCCTAACCCTAACCCTAACCTTCCTGGTACATTTCAACTTAAGGAGAGAACAAAAATGTGTTCAAAATTGTATTCAAAATCATATAAGCCACACCCCTTTTCTGTCGGAAAACCTTCCCCTTCACCCTCATACTAGTATCCAGGTATATTTCAACTTAAGGAGAGCATCAAATGACATTTAAAATTGTATGAGCCACACAACTGTTCTACAACCCAAACCCAAACCCAAACCCTAACTTCCTGGTACATTTCAACTTAAGGAGAGAACAAAAATGTGTTTAAAATTGTATTCAAAATCGTATAAGCCACACCCCTTTTCTGTCAGAAAACCCTCCCCCTCACCCTCATACTAGTATCCAGGTATATTTCAACTTAAGGAGAGCATCAAATGACATTTAAAATTGTATGAGCCACACAACTGTTCCACAACCCTAACCCTAACCCTAACCCTAACCCTAACCCTAACCTTCCTGGTACATTTCAACTTAAGGAGAGAACAAAAATGTGTTCAAAATTGTATTCAAAATCATATAAGCCACACCCCTTTTCTGTCGGAAAACCCTCCCCCTCACCCTCATACTAGTTTCCAGGTACATTTCAACTTAAGGAGAGCATCAAATGACATTTAAAATTGTATGAGCCACACAACTGTTCCACAACCCTAACCCTAACCCTAACCCTAACCCTAACCCTAACCCTAACCCTAACCCTAACCTTCCTGGTACATTTCAACTTAAGGAGAGAACAAAAATGTGTTCAAAATTGTATTCAAAATCGTATAAGCCACACCCCTTTTCTGTCGGAAAACCTTCCCCCTCACCCTCATACTAGTTTCCAGGTACATTTCAACTTAAGGAGAGCATCAAATGACATTTAACATTGTATGAGCCACACAACTGTTCTACAACCCAAACACAAACCCAACCCCTAACTTCCTGGTACATTACAACTTAAGGAGGGAACAAAAATGTGTTTAAAATTGTATTCAAAATTGTATAAGCCACACCCCTTTTCTGTCAGAAAACCCTCACCCTCACCCTCACCCTAGTTTCCAGGTACATTTCAACTTAAGGAGAGCATCAAATGACATTTAAAATTGTATGAGCCACACAACTGAACCCTAACCCTAACCCTAACCCTAACCCTAACCCTAACCCTAACCCTAACCCTAACCCTAACCCTAACCCTAACCCTAACCCTAACTTCCTGGTACATTTCAACTTAAGGAGAGAACAAAAATGTGTTTAAAATTGTATTCAAAATCGTATAAGCCACACCCCTTTTGTGTCAGAAAACCCTCCCCCTCACCCTCATACTAGTTTCCAGGTACATTTCAACTTAAGGAGAGCATCAAATGACATTTAAAATTGTATGAGCCACACAACCCTAACCCTAACCCTAACCCTAAACCCTAACCCTAAACCCTAACCCTAAACCCTAACCCTAACCCTAAACCCTAACCCTAACCCTAACTTCCTGGTACATTTCAACTTAAGGAGAGAACAAAAATGTGTTTAAAATTGTATTCAAAATCGTATAAGCCACACCCCTTTTGTTTCGGAAAACCCTCCCCCTCACCCTCATACTAGTTTCCAGGTACATTTCAACTTAAGGAGAGCATCAAATGACATTTACAATTGTATGAGCCACACAACTGTTCTACAACCCAAACACAAACCCAAACCCTAACTTCCTGATACATATCAACTTAAGGAGAGAACAAAAATGTGTTTAAAATTGTATTCAAAATCGTATAAGCGACACACCTTTTTTGTCGGAAAACCCTCCCCCTCACCCTCACACTAGTTTCCAGGTACATTTCAACTTAAGGAGAGCATCAAATGACATTTAAAATTGTATGAGCCACACAACTGTTCTACAACCCAAACACAAACCCAAACCCTAACTTCCTGGTACATTTCAACTTAAGGAGAGAGCAAAAATGTGTTTAAAATTGTATTCAAAATGGTATAAGCCACACCCCTTTTCTGTCAGAAAACCCTCACCCTCACCCTAGTTTCCAGGTACATTTCAACTTAAGGAGAGCATCAAATGACATTTAAAATTGTATGAGCCACACAACTGTTTAACCCTAACCCTAACCCTAACCCTAACCCTAACCCTAACCCTAACCCTAACCCTAACCCTAACCCTAACCCTAACCCTAACCCTAACCCTAACCCTAACCCTAACCCTAACCCTAACCCTAACCCTAACTTCCTGGTACATTTGAACTTAAGGAGAGAACAAAAATGTGTTCAAAATTGTATTCAAAATCGTATAAGCCACACCCCTTTTCTGTCAGAAAACCCTCACCCTCACCCTCACCCTAGTTTCCAGGTACATTTCAACTTAAGGAGAGCATCAAATGACATTTAAAATTGTATGAGCCACACAACTGTTCCACAACCCTAACCCTAACCCTAACCCTAAACTTCCTGGTACATTTCAACTTAAGGAGAGAACAAAAATGTGTTCAAAATTGTATTCAAAATCGTATAAGCCACACCCCTTTTCTGTCGGAAAACCCTCCCCCTCACCCTCATACTAGTTTCCAGGTACATTTCAACTTAAGGAGAGCATCAAATGACATTTAAAATTGTATGAGCCACTAGTGTTGCTCACGAATATTCGCAATTCGAATATTATTCGCGAATATCGCATATTCGCGAATTCGCGAATTTCGCGAATATAGCGCTATATATTCGTAATTACGAATATTCGTTTTTTTTTTTTTTTTTTTTTTTTTTTTTTTGTCACAGTACACATCACAGTGATCATCCCTCTCTGCTTCCAGCTTGTGTGGTGTAAAGAAGGCTCTAATACTACTGTGTGAGACTGGCGCGCGAAAATTCGCATATGCGAAAATTAGCACATGCGAATTTTCACATATGCGAATTTTCGCGTATGTTAATTTTGTATATGCTAATATGCACATATGATAGTTTTCGCATACGCGAATGTTCGCATATGCGAAAATAAAACGGGAATATAACGAATATGCGAATATTCGCGAATATATGACGAATATTCGTCCATATATTCGCGAATATTCGCGAATTCGAATATGGCCTATGCCGCTCAACACTATGAGCCACACAACTGTTCCACAATCCTAACCCTAACCCTAACTTCCTGGTACATTTCAACTTAAGGAGAGAACAAAAATGTGTTCAAAATTGTATTCAAAATCGTATAAGCCACACCCCTTTTCTGTCGTAACACCCTCCCCCTCACCCTCACACTAGTTTCCAGGTACATTTCAACTTAAGGAGAGCATCAAATGACATTTAAAATTGTATGAGCCACACAACTGTTCCACAACCCTAACCCAAACCCTAACTTCCTGTTACATTTCAACTTAAGGAGAGAACAAAAATGTGTTCAAAATTGTATTCAAAATCGTATAAGCCACACCCCTTTTCTGTCGGAAAACCCTACCCTTAACCCTCATACTAGTTTCCAGGTACATTTCAACTTAAGGAGAGCATCAAATGACATTTACAATTGTATGAGCCACACAACTGTTCTACAAAACAAACACAAACCCAAACCCTAACTTCCTGAAACATATCACCTTAAGGAGAGAACAAAAATGTGTTTAAAATTGTATTCAAAATCGTATAAGCCACACCCCTTTTGTTTCGGAAAACCCTCCCCCTCACCCTCATACTAGTTTCCAGGTATATTTCAACTTAAGGAGAGCATCAAATGACATTTAAAATTGTATGAGCCACACAACTGTTCCACAACCCTAACCCTAACCCTAACCCTAACCCTAACCCTAACCCTAACCTTCCTGGTATATTTCAACTTAAGGAGAGAACAAAAATGTGTTCAAAATTGTATTCAAAATCGTATAAGCCACACCCCTTTTCTGTCGGAAAACCCTCCCCCTCACCCTCATACTAGTTTCCAGGTACATTTCAACTTAAGGAGAGCATCAAATGACATTTAAAATTGTATGAGCCACACAACTGTTCTACAACCCAAACCCAAACCCTAACTTCCTGGTACATTTCAACTTAAGGAGAGAACAAAAATGTGTTTAAAATTGTATTCAAAATCGTATAAGCCACACCCCTTTTCTGTCGGAAAACCCTCCCCCTCACCCTCATACTAGTTTCCAGGTACATTTCAACTTAAGGAGAGCATCAAATGACATTTAAAATTGTATGAGCCACACAACTGTTCCACAACCCTAACCCTAACCCTAACCCTATAACCCTAACCCTAACCCTAACCCTAACCCTAACTTCCTGGTACATTTCAACTTAAGGAGAGAACAAAAATGTGTTTAAAATTGTATTCAAAATCGTATAAGCCACACCCCTTTTCTGTCAGAAAACCCTCACCCTCACCCTAGTTTCCAGGTACATTTCAACTTAAGGAGAGCATCAAATGACATTTAAAATTGTATGAGCCACACAACTGTTCCACAACCCTAACCCTAACCCTAACCCTAACCCTAACCCTAACCCTAACCCTAACCCTAACCCTAACCCTAACCCTAACCCTAACCCTAACCCTAACCCTAACCCTAACCCTAACCCTAACCCTAACCCTAACCCTAACCCTAACTTCCTGGTACATTTCACCTTAAGGAGAGAACAAAAATGTGTTTAAAATTGTATTCAAAATCGTATAAGCCACACCCCTTTTGTTTCGGAAAACCCTCACCCTCATACTAGTTTCCAGGTACATTTTAACTTAAGCTGAGTATCAAATGACATTTAAAATTGTATGAGCCACACAACTGTTCTACAACCCAAACACAAACCCAAACCCTAACTTCCTGGTACATTTCAACTTAAGGAGAGAACAAAAATGTGTTTAAAATTGTATTCAAAATCATATAAGCCACACCCCTTTTTTGTCGGAAAACCCTCCCCCTCACCCTCATACTAGTATCCAGGTATATTTCAACTTAAGGAGAGCATCAAATGACATTTAAAATTGTATGAGCCACACAACTGTTCCACAACCCTAACCCTAACCCTAACCCTAACCCTAACCCTAACCCTAACCCTAACCTCCTGGTACATTTCAACTTAAGGAGAGAACAAAAATGTGTTCAAAATTGTATTCAAAATCGTATAAGCCACACCCCTTTTCTGTCAGAAAACCCTCACCCTCACCCTCACCCTAGTTTCCAGGTACATTTCAACTTAAGGAGAGCATCAAATGACATTTAAAATTGTATGAGCCACACAACTGTTCCACAACCCTAACCCTAACCCTAACCCTAAACTTCCTGGTACATTTCAACTTAAGGAGAGAACAAAAATGTGTTCAAAATTGTATTCAAAATCGTATAAGCCACACCCCTTTTCTGTCGGAAAACCCTCCCCCTCACCCTCATACTAGTTTCCAGGTACATTTCAACTTAAGGAGAGCATCAAATGACATTTAAAATTGTATGAGCCACACAACTGTTCCACAATCCTAACCCTAACCCTAACCCTAACTTCCTGGTACATTTCAACTTAAGGCGAGAACAAAAATGTGTTCAAAATTGTATTCAAAATCGTATAAGCCACACCCCTTTTCTGTCGTAACACCCTCCCCCTCACCCTCACACTAGTTTCCAGGTACATTTCAACTTAAGGAGAGCATCAAATGACATTTAAAATTGTATGAGCCACACAACTGTTCCACAACCCTAACCCAAACCCTAACTTCCTGTTACATTTCAACTTAAGGAGAGAACAAAAATGTGTTCAAAATTGTATTCAAAATCGTATAAGCCACACCCCTTTTCTGTCGGAAAACCCTACCCTTAACCCTCATACTAGTTTCCAGGTACATTTCAACTTAAGGAGAGCATCAAATGACATTTAAAATTGTATGAGCCACACAACTGTTCTACAACCCAAACCCAAACCCAAACCCTAACTTCCTGGTACATTTCAACTTAAGGAGAGAACAAAAATGTGTTTAAAATTGTATTCAAAATCGTATAAGCCACACCCCTTTTCTGTCAGAAAACCCTCCCCCTCACCCTCATACTAGTATCCAGGTATATTTCAACTTAAGGAGAGCATCAAATGACATTTAAAATTGTATGAGCCACACAACTGTTCCACAACCCTAACCCTAACCCTAACCCTAACCCTAACCCTAACCCTAACCTTCCTGGTACATTTCAACTTAAGGAGAGAACAAAAATGTGTTCAAAATTGTATTCAAAATCATATAAGCCACACCCCTTTTCTGTCGGAAAACCCTCCCCCTCACCCTCATACTAGTTTCCAGGTACATTTCAACTTAAGGAGAGCATCAAATGACATTTAAAATTGTATGAGCCACACAACTGTTCCACAACCCTAACCCTAACCCTAACCCTAACCCTAACCCTAACCCTAACCCTAACCCTAACCCTAACCCTAACCCTAACCCTAACCCTAACCCTAACCCTAACCCTAACCCTAACCCTAACCCTAACCCTAACCCTAACTTCCTGGTACATTTCAACTTAAGGAGAGAACAAAAATGTGTTCAAAATTGTATTCAAAATCGTATAAGCCACACCCCTTTTCTGTCGGAAAACCTTCCCCCTCACCCTCATACTAGTTTCCAGGTACATTTCAACTTAAGGAGAGCATCAAATGACATTTAACATTGTATGAGCCACACAACTGTTCTACAACCCAAACACAAACCCAACCCCTAACTTCCTGGTACATTACAACTTAAGGAGGGAACAAAAATGTGTTTAAAATTGTATTCAAAATTGTATAAGCCACACCCCTTTTCTGTCGGAAAACCCTCCCCCTCACCCTCATACTAGTTTCCAGGTACATTTCAACTTAAGGAGAGCATCAAATGACATTTAAAATTGTATGAGCCACACAACTGTTCCACAACCCTAACCCTAACCCTAACCCTAACCCTAACCCTAACCCTAACCCTAACCCTAACCCTAACCCTAACCCTAACCCTAACCCTAACCCTAACCCTAACCCTAACCCTAACTTCCTGGTACATTTCAACTTAAGGAGAGAACAAAAATGTGTTTAAAATTGTATTCAAAATCGTATAAGCCACACCCCTTTTGTGTCAGAAAACCCTCCCCCTCACCCTCATACTAGTTTCCAGGTACATTTCAACTTAAGGAGAGCATCAAATGACATTTAAAATTGTATGAGCCACACAACCCTAACCCTAACCCTAAACCCTAACCCTAAACCCTAACCCTAACCCTAAACCCTAACATTAACCCTAACCCTAACTTCCTGGTACATTTCAACTTAAGGAGAGAACAAAAATGTGTTTAAAATTGTATTCAAAATCGTATAAGCCACACCCCTTTTGTTTCGGAAAACCCTCCCCCTCACCCTCATACTAGTTTCCAGGTACATTTCAACTTAAGGAGAGCATCAAATGACATTTACAATTGTATTAGCCACACAACTGTTCTACAACCCAAACACAAACCCAAACCCTAACTTCCTGATACATATCAACTTAAGGAGAGAGCAAAAATGTGTTTAAAATTGTATTCAAAATGGTATAAGCCACACCCCTTTTCTGTCAGAAAACCCTCACCCTCACCCTCACCCTAGTTTCCAGGTACATTTCAACTTAAGGAGAGCATCAAATGACATTTAAAATTGTATGAGCCACACAACTGTTCCCTAACCCTAACCCTAACCCTAACCCTAACCCTAACCCTAACCCTAACCCTAACCCTAACCCTAACCCTAACCCTAACCCTAACCCTAACCCTAACCCTAACCCTAACCCTAACCCTAACCCTAACCCTAACCCTAACTTCCTGGTACATTTCAACTTAAGGAGAGAACAAAAATGTGTTTAAAATTGTATTCAAAATCGTATAAGCCACACCCCTTTTGTTTCGGAAAACCCTCCCTCTCACCCTCATACTAGTTTCCAGGTACATTTCAACTTAAGGAGAGCATCAAATGACATTTACAATTGTATGAGCCACACAACTGTTCTACAACCCAAACACAAACCCAAACCCTAACTTCCTGATACATATCAACTTAAGGAGAGAACAAAAATGTGTTTAAAATTGTATTCAAAATCGTATAAGCCACACACCTTTTTTGTCGGAAAACCCTCCCCCTCACCCTCATACGAGTTTCCAGGTACATTTCAACTTAAGGAGAGCATCAAATGACATTTAAAATTGTATGAGCCACACAACCCTAACCCTAACCCTAACCCTAACCCTAACCCTAACCCTAACCCTAACCCTAACCCTAACCCTAACCCTAACCCTAAACCTAACCCTAACCCTAAAACTTCCTGGTACATTTCAACTTAAGGAGAGAACAAAAATGTGTTTAAAATTGTATTCAAAATCGTATAAGCCACACCCCTTTTGTTTCGGAAAACCCTCCCTCTCACCCTCATACTAGTTTCCAGGTACATTTCAACTTAAGGAGAGCATCAAATGACATTTACAATTGTATGAGCCACACAACTGTTCTACAACCCAAACACAAACCCAAACCCTAACTTCCTGATACATATCAACTTAAGGAGAGAACAAAAATGTGTTTAAAATTGTATTCAAAATCGTATAAGCCAAACACCTTTTTTGTCGGAAAACCCTCTCCCTCACCCTCACACTAGTTTCCAGGTACATTTCAACTTAAGGAGAGCATCAAATGACATTTAAAATTGTATGAGCCACACAACTGTTCTACAACCCAAACACAAACCCAAACCCTAACTTCCTGGTACATTTCAACTTAAGGAGAGAACAAAAATGTGTTTAAAATTGTATTCAAAATCGTATAAGCCACACCCCTTTTGTTTCGGAAAACCCTCCCCCTCACCCTCATACTAGTTTCCAGGTACATTTTAACTTAAGGAGAGCATCAAATGACATTTAAAATTTCATGAGCCACACAACTGTTCTACAACCCAAACACAAACCCAAACCCTAACTTCCTGGTACATTTCAACTTAAGGAGAGAACAAAAATGTGTTTAAAATTGTATTCAAAATCATATCAGCCACACCCCTTTTTTGTCGGAAAACCCTCCCCCTCACCCTCCTACTAGTTTCCAGGTACATTTCAACTTAAGGAGAGCATCAAATGACATTTAAAACTGTATGAGCCACACAACTGTTCTACAACCCAAACCCAAACCCAAACCCTAACTTCCTGATACATATCAACTTAAGGAGAGAACAAAAATGTGTTTAAAATTGTATTCAAAATCGTATAAGCCACACCCCTTTTCTGTCAGAAAACCCTCCCCCTCACCCTCATACTAGTTTCCAGGTACATTTCAACTTAAGGAGAGCATCAAATGACATTTAAAATTGTATGAGCAACACAACTGAACCCTAACCCTAACCCTAACCCTAACCCTAACCTCCTGGTACATTTCAACTTAAGGAGAGAACAAAAATGTGTTTAAAATTGTATTCAAAATCATATAAGCCACACCCCTTTTCTGTCGGAAAACCCTCCCCCTCACCCTCATACTAGTTTCCAGGTACATTTCAACTTAAGGAGAGCATCAAATGACATTTAAAATTGTATGAGCCACACAACTGTTCCACAACCCTAACCCTAACCCTAACCCTAACCCTAACCCTATCACTATCCCTATCCCTATCCCTATCCCTAACCCTAGCCCTAACTTCCTGGTTCATTTCAACTTAAGAGAGAACAAAAATGTGTTTAAAATTGTATTCAAAATCATATAAGCCACACCCCTTTTGTGTCAGAAAACCCTCCCCCTCACCCTCATACTAGTTTCCAGGTACATTTCAACTTAAGGAGAGCATCAAATGACATTTAAAATTGTATGAGCCACACAACTGTTCCACAACCCTAACCCTAACCCTAACCCTAACCCTAACCCTAACCCTAACCCTAACCCTAACCCTAACCCTAACCCTAACCCTAACCTCCTGGTACATTTCAACTTAAGGAGAGAACAAAAATGTGTTCAAAATTGTATTCAAAATCGTATAAGCCACACCCCTTTTCTGTCAGAAAACCCTCACCCTCACCCTCATACTAGTTTCCAGGTACATTTCAACTTAAGGAGAGCATCAAATGACATTTACAATTGTATGAGCCACACAACTGTTCTACAACCCAAACACAAACCCAAACCCTAACTTCCTGATACATATCAACTTAAGGAGGGAACAAAAATGTGTTTAAAATTGTATTCAAAATCGTATAAGCCACACCCCTTTTCTGTCAGAAAACCCTCCCCCTCACCCTCCCCCTCATACTAGTTTCCAGGTACATTTCAACTTAAGGAGAGCATCAAATGACATTTAAAATTGTATGAGCAACACAACTGTACCCTAACCCTAACCCTAACCCTAACCCTAACCCTAACCCTAACCCTAACCCTAACCCTAACCCTAACCCTAACTTCCTGGTACATTTCAACTTAAGGAGAGAACAAAAATGTGTTCAAAATCGTATAAGCCACACCCCCCTTCTGTCGGAAAACCATCCCCCTCACCCTCATACTTGTTTCCAGGTACATTTTAACTTAAGGAGAGCATCAAATGACATTTAAAATTGTATGAGCCACACAACTGTTCTACAACCCAAACACAAACCCAAACCCTAACTTCCTGGCACATTTCATCTTAAGGAGAGAACAAAAATGTGTTTAAAATTGTATTCAAAATCGTATAAGCCACACCCCTTTTCTGTCAGAAAACCCTCACCCTCATACTAGTTTCCAGGTACATTTCAACTTAAGGAGAGCATCAAATGACATTTAAAATTGTATGAGCAACACAACTGTACCCGTACCCGTACCCGTACCCTAACCCTAACCCTAACCCTAACCCTAACCCTAACCCTAACCCTAACCCTAACCCTAACCCTAACCCTAACCCTAACCCTAACCCTAACCCTAACCCTAACCCTAACCCTAACCTCCTGGTACATTTCAACTTAAGGAGAGAACAAAAATGTGCTCAAAATCGTATAAGCCACACCCCCCTTCTGTCGGAAAACCATCCCCCTCACCCTCATACTTGTTTCCAGGTACATTTTAACTTAAGGAGAGCATCAAATGACATTTAAAATTGTATGAGCCACACAACTGTTCTACAACCCAAACACAAACCCAAACCCTAACTTCCTGGTACATTTCAATTTAAGGAGAGAACAAAAATGTGTTTAAAATTGTATTCAAAATCGTATAAGCCACACCCCTTTTCTGTCGGAAAACCCTCACCCTCATACTAGTTTCCAGGTACATTTTAACTTATGGAGAGCATCAAATGACATTTAAAATTGTATGAGCCACACAACTGTTTAACCCTCACCCTCACCCTCACCCTAACCCTAACTTCCTGGTACATTTCAACTTAAGGAGAGAACAAAAATGTGTTCAAAATCGTATAAGCCACACCCCCCTTCTGTCGGAAAACCATCCCCCTCACCCTTTTACTTGTTTCCAGGTACATTTTAACTTAAGGAGAGCATCAAATGACATTTAAAATTGTATGAGCCACACAACTGTTCTACAACCCAAACACAAACCCAAACCCTAACTTCCTGGTACATTTCAATTTAAGGAGAGAACAAAAATGTGTTTAAAATTGTATTCAAAATCGTATAAGCCACACCCCTTTTCTGTCGGAAAACCCTCACCCTCACCCTCACCCTCATCCTAGTTTCCAGGTACATTTTAACTTAAGGAGAGCATCAAATGACATTTAAAATTGTATGAGCCACACAACTGTTTAACCCTAACCCTAACCCTAACCCTAACCCTAACCCTAACCCTAACCCTAACCCTAACCCTAACCCTAACCCTAACCCTAACCCTAACCCTAACCCTAACCCTAACCCTAACCCTAACCCTAACCCTAACCCTAACCCTAACCCTAACCCTAACCCTAACCTCCTGGTACATTTCAACTTAAGGAGAGAACAAAAATGTGTTCAAAATCGTATAAGCCACACCCCTCTTCTGTCGGAAAACCATCCCCCTCACCCTCATACTTGTTTCCAGGTACATTTTAACTTAAGGAGAGCATCAAATGACATTTAAAATTGTATGAGCAACACAACTGTTCTACAACCCAAACACAAACCCAAACCCTAACTTCCTGGTACATTTCAACTTAAGGAGAGAACAAAAATGTGTTCAAAATCGTATAAGGCACACCCCTCTTCTGTCGGAAAACCATCCCCCTCACCCTCATACTAGTTTCCAGGTAAATTTTAACTTAAGGAGAGCATCAAATGACATTTAAAATTGTATGAGCCACACAACTGTTCTATAACCCAAACACAAACCCAAACCCTAACTTCCTGGTACATTTCAACTTAAGGAGAGAACAAAAATGTGTTTAAAATTGTATTCAAAATAGTATAAGCCACACCACTTTTCTGTCGGAAAACCCTCCCCCTCACCCTCATACTAGTTTCCAGGTACATTTCAACTTAAGGAGAGCATCAAATGACACTTAAAAATGTATGAGCAACACAACTGTTCCCTTCCCCTACCCCTAACCCTAACTTCCTGGTACATTTTAACTTAAGGAGAGAACAAAAATGTGTTCAAAATCGTATAAGCCACACCCCTCTTCTGTCGGAAAACCATCCCCCTCACCCTCATGCTTATTTCCAGGTACATTTTAACTTAAGGAGTGCATCAAATGACATTTAAAATTGTATGAGCCACACAACTGTTCTACAACCCAAACACAAACCCAAACCCTAACTTCCTGGTACATTTCAACTTAAGGAGAGAACAAAAATGTGTTTAAAATTGTATTCAAAATCATATCAGCCACACCCCTTTTTTGTTGGAAAACCCTCCCCCTCACCCTCATACTAGTTTCCAGGTACATTTCAACTTAAGGAGAGCATCAAATGACATTTAAAATTGTATGACCCACACAACTGTTCTACAACCCAAACACAAACCCAAACCCTAACTTCCTGGTACATTTCAACTTAAGGAGAGAACAAAAATGTGTTTAAAATTGTATTCAAAATCGTATAAGTCACACCCCTTTTCTGTCGGAAAACCCTCCCCCTCATACTAGTTTCCAGGTACATTTCAACTTAAGGAGAGCATCAAATGACATTTAAAATTGTATGAGCAACACAACTGCACCCTAACCCTAACCCTAACCCTAACCCTAACCCTAACCCTAACCCTAACCCTAACCCTAACCCTAACCCTAACCCTAACCCTAACCCTAACCCTAACCCTAACCCTAACCCTAACCCTAACCCTAACCCTAACTTCCTGGTACATTTCAACTTAAGGAGAGAACAAAAATGTGTTCAAAATCATATAAGCCACACCCCTCTTCTGTCGGAAAACCAACCCCCTCACCCTCATACTTGTTTCCAGGTACATTTTAACTTAAGGAGAGCATCAAATGACATATAAAATTGTATGAGCCACACAACTGTTCTACAACCCAAACACAAACCCAAACCCTAACTTCCTGGTACATTTCAACTTAAGGAGAGAACAAAAATGTGTTCAAAATCGTATAAGGCACACCCCTCTTCTGTCGGAAAACCATCCCCCTCACCCTCATACTAGTTTCAAGGTACATTTTAACTTAAGGAGAGCATCAAATGACATTTAAAATTGTATGAGCCACACAACTGTTCTACAACCCAAACCCAAACCCTAACTTCCTGGTACATTTCAACTTAAGGAGAGAACAAAAATGTGTTTAAAATTGTATTCAAAATCGTATAAGCCACACCCCTTTTCTGTCAGAAAACCCTCACCCTCATACTAGTTTCCAGGTACATTTCAACTTAAGGAGAGCATCAAATGACATTTAAAATTGTATGAGCCACACAACTGTTCCCTAACCCTAACCCTAACCCTAACCCTAACCCTAACCCTAACCCTAACCCTAACCCTAACCCTAACCCTAACCCTAACCCTAACCCTAACCCTAACCCTAACCCTAACCCTAACCCTAACCCTAACCCTAACCCTAACCCTAACCCTAACCTCATGGTACATTTCAACTTAAGGAGAGAACAAAAATGTATTCAAAATCGTATAAGCCACACCCCTCTTCTGTCGAAAAACCATCCCCCTCACTCTCATACTAGTTTCCAAGTACATTTCAACTTAAGGAGAGCATCAAATGACTTTTAAAATTGTATGAGCCACACAACTGTTCTACAACCCAATCCCAAACCCTAACTTCCTGGTACATTTCAACTTAAGGAGAGAACAAAAATGTGTTTAAAATCATATTCAAAATCGTATAAGCTACACCCCTTTTCTATCGGAAAACCCTCCCCCTCACCCTCATACTAGTTTCCAGGTACATTTCAACTTAAGGAAAGCATCAAATGACATTTAAAATTGCATGAGCCACACAACTGTTCCACAACCCTAACTCTACCTTCCTGGTACATTTAAACTTAAGGAGAGAACAAAAATGTGTTCAAAATCATATAAGCCACACCCCTCTTCTGTCGGAAAACCCTCCTCACCACCCTCATACTAGTTTCCAGGTACATTTCAACTTAAGGAGAGCATCAAATTACATTTAAAAATGTATGAGCCACACAACTGTTCTACAACCCAAACACAAACCCAATCCCTAAGTTCCTGGTACATTTCAACTTAAGGAGAGAACAAAAATGTGTTCAAAATCGGATAAGCCACACCCCTCTTCTGTTGGAAAAGCCTCACCCTCAACCTGATAATACTTTCCTTTTTTTTTAAATTTTTTTTTTTTTTTTTAAAGCCGAGGAACGTGCTTTCGATTCACCCAAAGTGCAAGAAAAAGTGCAAACGTGTTACACTAAAAAAAACGTGCACAAAGGATGCGGTCTATCGCAAGCCCTTCTCCGATAGGAGAGAGGCCCCCCAACAAACCTTACCCTTCGCCTCCGGACCAAAAGGTACCTGCGAGGTTCCAGGTTCGATGTCCCTTTTCGCCAAAGCTACTAGGGGACCACAAATGCTCCCGGCATCCCCCTTGGCGTTAGCCAAGGTATCTGCCCGCAGAGCCGATTACGGTAGGTACCCTGCCAAAGCAGGAGTACCCGGGGTGTTTGCAGGGAGGTGCGGAACCTAATGGCCACACACACCTCCCCTAGACCGCCAGGAGGGACACCCAGAAGGGCTACCGCATCCTGACAAATCCTGTGAACACACAACACGCAAAAAGTGGCACAGTGAGACAAAAAAAGAAATAAATAAGTGAATGTGTGCAGATATACTGCCCGGATCTATAAAAATTTCTCTGATCCTAGCCAGAAGGCCGGGAATCAAGAGGTGAGTGCCACAAGGTGAAGAGATTATGGTGCCCGTGCTTCAACTCAGTGAGTCTATTCTCCCAGTGAGTTTCGGCACCTCGGGGTCACCACTCCCTGAGGCACAAAAGTACCTTGGCTCTAGACCCTCTCAGCCTCATGGCGAGACCCGGAGGGAACAGGTCACATCGGGGCAGCCGTCGAGCTGATTCCTCAGAACCAGCCCCGGTACACCTGCATCCTCCATGCAGCACCCATCCCCACACCGGCGTTACTGTACACCGGCATGAAAAACTGATAAGAACAGATACTACACTTGATCTTAGCCAAAAGGCCGAGAAGTGATAATACTTTCCTGGTACATTTCAACTTAAGGAGAGCATCAAATGACAATTAAAATCTAACCCTAACCCTACCTTCCTGGTACATTTCAACTTAAGGAGAGAACAAAAATGTGTTCAAAATTGTATAAGCCACACCCCTTTTCTGTAGGAAAACCTTCACCCTCACCCTGATAATACTCTCCTGATACATTTCAACTTAAGGAGAGCATCAAATGATATTTAAAATTGTATGAGCCACACAACTGTTCTACAACCCTGACCCTGACCCTGCCTTCCTGGTACATTTCAACTTAAGGAGAGAACAAAAATGTGTTCAAAATAATATAATCCACACCCCTCTTCTGTAGGAAAACCTTCACCCTCACCCTGATAATACTTTCCTGGTAACCCTAACCCTTCCTTCCTTGTACTTTTCAACTTAATGAGAGAACAAAAATTTGTTCAAAATCGTATAAGCCACACCCCTCTTCTGTAGGAAAACCCTAACCCTAACCCTAACCCTAACCCTAACCCTAACCCTAACCCTAACCCTAACCCTAACCCTAACCCTAACCCTAACCCTAACCCTAACCCTAACCCTAACCCTAACCCTAACCCTAACCCTAACCCTAACCCTAACCCTAACCCTACCTTCCTTGTACATTTCAGCTTAAGGAGAGAACAAAAATGTGTTCAAAATCGTATAAGCCACACCCATCTTCTGTTGAAAAACCATCCCCCTCACCCTCATACTTGTTTCCAGGTACATTTCAACTTAAGGAGAGCATCAAATGACATTTAAAATTGTATGAGCCACACAACTGTTCTACAACCCAAACACAAACCCAAACCCTAACTTCCTGGTACATTTCAACTTAAGGAGAGAACAAAAATGTGTTCAAAATTGTATAAGCCACACCCCTTTTCTGTAGGAAAACCTTCACCCTCACCCTCAGCCTGATAATACTCTCCTGATACATTTCAACTTAAGGAGAGCATCAAATGATATTTAAAATTGTATGAGCCACACAACTGTTCTACAACCCTGACCCTGACCCTGCCTTCCTGGTACATTTCAACTTAAGGAGAGAACAAAAATTTGTTCAAAATTGTATAAGCCACACCCCTCTTCTTCGGAAAATCCTCCCCCTCACCCTCATACTAGTTTCCAGGTACATTTCAACTTAAGGAGAGGATCAAATGACATTTAAAATTGTATGAGCCACACAACTGTTCTACAACCCAAACCCAAACCCTAACTTCCTGGTACATTTCAACTTAAGGAGAGAACAAAAATGTGTTCAAAATTGTATAAGCCACACCCCCTCTTCTGTCAGAAAACCCTCACCCTCACCCTGATAATACTTTCCTGGTACATTTCAACTTAAGGAGAGCATCAAATGACAATTAAAATAGTATGAGCCACAAAACTGTTCTACAACCCTAACCCTAACTGTAAGGAGATCTGATCCTATCTAGGTACCCCTGGTACCGAACTTCGGTGGTTAGCTTGATTTAAATCTTTATCTGGATCCAGGAGAATGAATCTACCAGAAATAACATGTAACAACAGTTTGTCCGGTCAAATTCATTCTAGTTTATTCAACATTCTGTAAGCACATAATATAGGGGGGGGTTGCACCCCTCCTTCCGTCACTCAAATATTTTATATAATCTCTAGCCTATAATATTAGGTATACGGAGGTTTCTGAGAGAATTCATGGGAGAGACAGATGATCGAGAAAGCCATAACACATGTAAGAATAGGAAGTCCTAATATGGTTAATTTACCTTCGCGGCTACATTCCTAGCAAAGAGATAACATTAAATGCTGATAGGATAAAGACACTGTGTGATGGATGCATACAATATAGTAACCCCTCTTAGAACCTTATATTATTTTATACTATACGGTTCTCCTTTTTTTATCTTCCTTGCATGTATCCACTGGGTGTAGTGTCTTCATTAGCCAATGAGGGCGTGGCCTGGTAAAATGTGGCCGTGGCATTGGCGACTCCCTTTTCTAGCAACCTCCTAATACATGGTATCACACATAGCGAAAATGCAGCAATAACTATAATGATTACAAAAATTATAATACCGAATTGTGTTAATCATGTTTCCAGTTAGTAAACCATCCAAAATATTGATCCCAGGGATCTGTAATACCTGAGTTCTTTTTTAGACAGGTCCTCTAACTTTTGTATTGCAATAGTTACTTTACCATTGGGACCAGTGTTGTTAGGTATGAAGGTGCAGCATGATGTATTATCCACAAGCACTTTGCACACCCCGCCTTTTTCTGCCAGAATCATATCTAAGACCATTCTGTTGTGAAATGTCATAATGGAATCAGCTTGGAGCTGGTCTGCAACACCTCGTAACGCATCCCTCGTGTAGTTTACAAACCTTTGTTGATTATAGTAAATGTAATTTATCCAGTCTACATTTTTGTTCACAGTGATTATAGAAAGGATAGATTCAAAGCCCGCAATTACTTGATTCCTGGTTTTGAACTCATCAGGGACCCCTCTTGGGACCCCTATTGTGTCTATGTATACATGTGGATGGAAGCTACCTGCAGGCGTTGACCTCTTTATCCCTTTTGTGGCAGAGTTTACGTGTTCTCCCCCTTCTGCGAATATGTGAATATTCATAATGGCTTTAGCTAGACCCCACTCTCCTTTCCACTTGCCCTCTAGCTTGAACCTTATTTTACCATCGCCACAGATCTAGTAAATGTCACCTATTGAAAAAACTTGGTTCTGAGTGAGTAACACTTCTACAGAGCTATAACTAGCACAATATCCCTTTGTAAAGTTCTTTCTATTGACACCTTCCTATTCTCCCCTATAGCATGTGTAATTCCATGGGTATATGTGTATACCTGCCCCTGAGTGTGGGGTCTCTGTTAGCAAAAGGGTATTTCATTTTCCAGCTTCCGCAATCAGTGTCATTATTAGAAATATTCTTGAAAAGATTTAAAAAACATTTTTCTATATTTGAGGGAAGCATGAATGGCACCGTACCAAAATGTGTTTTCGCAGTCCCGCAAATATAACAATTACTTTTATTGATGGAAGCTGCTGTGTATTTCATCCATTCTACCCAGAGATTGGCATCTGAGACTCCTGTTTCCATTGCTAAAGTGTCCTCATATGTTGGATCAGATACCGCTCTTTTATTCTTGAAAGCCATGGTGTGGGGTATTAGAGGATTCTGCTGCTTGTAATTTTGTTTATAGCTCTCCGTGTCACTACATGTCAGAAAAGTCAATGAGATTGTTATCAGTATGATTTGGGGTGTCATTCTTGTCAATTAACTGCCAGAACTCATGGAGACCTTCGCTTATTTGGGGGTCAGGGCTGTCTGCCCCCGTTTGTACCCCTTCTTCGCCTAGTTGGGGGTCAGGGCTGTCTGCCCCCGTTTGTACCCCTTTTCTGCCTTTATCGAGGGCAAGGCTGTCTGCCCCTGTTTGTACCTCTCTTTTCTTTAACAGCTTGATCCTTGTGGCGTGGATCCAGGTGGGTGACTGCTCAGTGAGGACCGCTGTTCTGGTGATAGCGACTACCTCGGTGGGTTGTCTGTAGATGAAGCTCCCAGGCTTCTTTCCTTTCTGGAGGGCCGTGACAATCACCTGGTCTCCAACCCGGAGTTGGTTCCTGTGGAAGAGAGGGAGATTTACAAGCAACTTTTTCTTCAGTTTTACTGAGGACCTTGATCAGATTAATAACATACTCATCTCTGATCAGGTCCAAATCCCCTTCCTGTATCACTAGGGGGGCGCTGAGCCCAGGGTGTAGGGAAGGGCCTACCCATTAGAATTTCAAATGGTGACAATCCTAGATTCTTATTAGGTGTCATTCTGATCTCTGCAAGTATTATGGGCAGGATTTGTTTCCATTTTTTGAATGTTCCAGCAGTGACCTTCCTAAGTTTGTCTTTCACTGTTCTGTTCATCCGTTCCACGACCCCTGAACTCTCTGGGTGATATGGAATATGGAATTTCCACTCCTCCTGTAACAGTCTTACTATCTCCTTGTTGAGCTTTGAGGTAAAGGCCGGCCCACGGTCTGATTCAATGACCAGAGGACGGCCCCACCTTGGGACTATCTGTTGGGTCAGGATTTTGGCTGTAGTTTTAGCATCCTCTGATTTTGTAGGAAAGACTTCTGGCCATCTGGAGAACATGTCCACTATCACTAATGCATATTCCTGTTTACCTTTTGTTTTAGGTATATGCGTGTAATCCACCTGCAAGTGAGTGAATGGTGTAGTGGGGTAGTCAAGGTGTTGGTGAGGAATCATCAATGGGTTGTTAGGATTGTTTCTCAAACATGTGATGCATCTGTGTATGTAGTCTGTGACTAACTGCTTGGCATCAGTGATGTGGAAACATCAGTAGAGAGACTCAAGGTCGTGAAGGGAAAAGCATGTGAAGCAGCGTGAGGAATGTAGGATTAGCAGAGCTGAAACTGTATAAAAATGTGCAATGAAGACAGATGCGTTGTGTTTTGGTATGCACGGCTTCCCCTCTTTGCAGATCAATCCTGTTTTTGGATTTTTCAGCAAAATTGGATAGCACCAATCTTTGTGCTGACATGTGCTGTGTATGTACACCTTTAAGTAAGCCTACAACATCATGTGTGGTGTGCAGGAAGGTCAAGTGTCCCAGGGTAATAGGAGTTGTCAGTTCTACCTTCATTGCACAGGCTGCAAGGGAACGCAGACATGCCGGCATCCCCTGTACAGAGGTGGGCATCACCTTTGACAAAAATGCACAAGGATGTAACTTGCCTTCATGTTCTTGTGTCAGTACCCCCGCCATGGTTTTACAATTTTGGTGTGCAAACATGTGAAAAGGCATTTTATAGTCAGGGAGGCCAAGCCCCGGATTCGACATGAGCGAACATTTCAAATAATCAAATGCATCATACATTCCAGGAGACCATTTCACCAAATCTGGACTCTGTTCCAGAGTGGCTTGCCTCAGAACATTGTCATAGTAGGAGGAATCAGGGATCCATTGTCTACAGTAGTTTATCATACCAAGGAAGGAAAGCATTTATTTCTTGGTGTGCGGGGTGACCAGGCCCGCAATAGACTTGACCCTTTCTGTGCTGATTCTCCTTTCTCCCTTCGTGAGGACAAACCCTAAATATTTCACCTGCGTTTTACACCATTGCATTTTCTTAAGTGCCACTTTGTGACCACATCCTGATAACCATTGTAACAGTGATAAACCATCCTGAATGCTGGCCTCCGCTGACATGCTACATAACAACAAATCATCGACATATTGCAGCAGCACAGAACCTTGGGGGGGAGTACCATGGTTTTAATGTGGCTTGGAGGACTATGTTGTACACAACAGGTGAATCAGCATATCCCTGGGGCATTCTGCACCTGGTCAGTTGACGTCCGTCAAAGGAAAAAGCAAAAAGTGGTCTGGTCGCCTTATCAACTGGGATAGAAAAGAAAGCATTCTTCAGATCTATCGCACTGAAATAGACAGCGTCTGCAGGAATGGCAGAAAGAAGTGAATTGACATCTGGGACAATAGGAGCAATAGGCACAATGATGTTGTTTATTGCCCTCAAATCCTGTACAAAGCGGGTAGTACCATCTGTCTTTGTCACTGGATTGACGGGCGTGCTGTAGGGTGAAATCACCTCTTCCAGGATTCCTTTTTCTAGGAATTCTTCTATCATTGACCTAAGTTCATCAAGTTTTTCTCTTGAAAGGGGGTATTGTTTCTGATATACAGGTGTACTGCCTTCCCTTTAGGGTAGCTTTGTATGGTGTGCAATCAATGAGCCCTGTGTCATAGTCCCCATTTGCCCACAGTGATGGGTCTATGTCCCCTAGCTCTGGGTGTTCCTGTATGTTTGTAAAAATCAGTGGAGTTACAATGGGCAAAGCATCAGAGTATATACTGATACCGTTGTTTTCAACTGTGAGCTGCAATCCCAGCTTTACAAACAGATCTCTCCCAAGAAGACTCACGGGACACTCAGGTATAATGCTGAAAGTGTAATCTGTAATGTATTCCCTGTCAATGGTCTCTAGATCTATGGGCTTTTTTTATAAGATGCTGTCCTGCTGTTAGAAAAGGGGCAAACATTTTAACTTCTTCCCCTTACTTCTTGTTTGTCATACATACTGCGGGTCTGGACCCCCTCCTAGTAACTCCTTGAGCACCAGCGTCCTTATCTCTTCCTGCAGCTCCCTCCCCTCCTGCTAACTCTGCTAAAGGTTGTGGCTGGGGAGCTCTCCTAGCTACGACTGCTGTGACTGCATCTTCTTCATCTGGAGTCAACACTGGGTACTGAGGCACTACTGGAGGGGGTCTGTTATACGGTGAAGGGGGTGGTGGTGGAAATTTCTGGTCTCTCCCTTTCAAACTTATTTCCCGTTCTTTCTCATGAAGGGACCTATCATCTTTGGGACAGCTGTGGTTCTTATTCCTTTTCTTATTACCTGCATCATACCAATGGGGGGCTATTTCTAGCCACTGTTCCCCTCCCTTGGACATATAATCCATGTCAAAGGAAGGGTCCGCATCGAAATGCGGCCAGGCTGCCTTATCAGCCAGACATAGTCCTTTGACCATATCCATATGATACACACTATTGTCACTGTCTCTGGGGAATAGATCTGCAGCATCCATTACCTCAGTCCAGCCTGCTAAATCGTCTACCCATGGATTGACCAGGTAATAATTTTTTTGGACTAACACAGGCTACATAACATTTGCAAGTTTCCCCAGGCTCTGGTTTAGGGTACTTAGTTTTAGAGCCTTTTGCTCCCATGTTAGTATGTTTGGTTTTGGAGTGTGATCATGCAATCACTGTCAGGACTGGCTGTACTGAACCGCAAAGGCTCCGACAATTCCTGTCAACTGATCAGCGGACTCGTGTCTTAATGTTTGCTCACTCTCCCAAAACCCCTATCGACTAGTGCTGTTTTGAGCCACCACTTGCGTTCACCGGTCTCTGGGTCAACAGATTCTCTCCTAGCCAGAGGGGTGCGTCTTGCAGCTCTTCTCCACAACGCATGCAATTTTACACAGTCAATGATGACAGTACAAAAAAATCACAGTGAGATTTGACCGTACACTTACCACCCGGTCAATGTCTCACACAAACAAATGATCTTATCACTTCTAAAATTTCTTATTATTACAAACTACATATATATATATATATATATATAAGAGTTAAATCAAGCTTGTAACCTTCTGTTCCCCGAACAGCTTCTTTTAGTTTTAAGTGCACTTATCTCTGAGTAAGGTGATATGGGGCTCCTGGAGCCTTTGTCTATTGTGTCCCAGACACAGCAACCTCCCGAAGTTTCTAAGTAAAATGGTTCTACTTACTTGGATCGAGACGCTGTCAGTGCCCTCGGATCAGCCAGAGGATAAGACAGATATCCCTCATATGGATCCGGGGATGACTTTCTCGACCCCGGACTGAGCCCCTAGATTGTAAGCCAGTCCTGACAGTAATTGTATGATCACACTCCAAAACCAAACATACTAACATGGGAGCAAAAGGCTCTAAAACTAAGTACCCTAAACCAGAGCCAGGGGAAACTTTCAAATGTTATGTAGCCCGTGTTAGTCCAAAAAAACTATTACCTGATCAATCCATGGGTAGACGATTTAGCAGGCTGGAATGAGGTAATGGATGCTGCAGATCTATTCCCCAGAGACGGTGACAATAGTGTGTATCATATGGATATGGTCAAAGGACTATGTCTGGGTGATAAGGCAGCCTGGCCGCATTTCGATGCGGACCCTTCCTGGGACATGGATTATATGTCCAAGGGAGGGGAACAGTGGCTAGAAATAGCCCCCCATTGGTATGATGCAGGTAATTTTTTTTTTTTTTTTTTTAAAGCTGAGGAACGTGCTCTCGATTCACCCAAAGTGCAAGAAAAAGTGCAAACATGTTACACAAAAAAAAAAAAAAAAAACGTGCACAAAGGATGCGGTCTATCACAAGCCCTTCTCCGATAGGAGAGAGGCCCCCCAACAAACCTTACCCTTCGCCTCTCGACCAAAAGGTACCTGCGAGGTTCCAGGTTCAATTCCCTTTTCGCCAAAGCTACTAGGGGACCACAAATGCTCCCGGCATCCCCCTTGGCGTTTCTTAGGTAATAAGAAAAGGAATAAGAACCAAAGCTGTCCCAAAGATGATAGGTCCCTTCACTAACCCTAACCATACCTTCCTGGTACATTTCAAAATCAAACAAGCCACACCCCTCTTCTGTCGGAAAACCCTCACCCTCACCCTCATACTAGTTTCCAGGTACATTTCAACTTAAGGAGAGCATCAAATGACATTCAAAATTGTATGAGCCACACAACTGTTCTACAACCCAAACACAAACCCAAACCCTAACTTCCTGGTACATTTCAACTTTAGGAGAGAACAAAAATGTGTTCAAAATCCTTCTCAAAATCATATAAGCCACATCCGTCTTCTGTCAGAAAACCCTCCCCCTCACCCTCATACTAGTTTCCGGGTATATTTCAACTTAAGGAGAGCATCAAATGACAATTAACATTGTAGGAGCCACACAATTGTTCTACAACCCAAACCCTAACTTCCTGGTACATTTCAACTTAAGGAGAGAAAAAAAATGTGTTCAAAATCGTATAAGCCATACCCCACTTCTGTCAGAAAAACCTCACTCTCAACCTCATACTAGTTTCTAGGTACATTGCAACTTAAGGAGAGCATCATATGACATTTAAAGTTGTATGAGCCACAAAACTGTTCTACAACCCAAACCCAAACCCTAACTTCCTGGTACATTTCAACTTAAGGAGAGAACAAAAATGTGTTAAAAATCGTATAAGCCACACCACTCTTCTGTCGGAAAACCCTCACGCTCACCCTCATACTAGTTTCGAGGTTCATTTCAACTTAACCCCTTAAGGACTCAGCCCATTTTGGCCTTAAGGACTCAGACAATTTAATTTTTACGTTTTCATTTTTTCCTCCTCGCCTTCTAAAAATCATAACTCTTTTATATTTTCATCCACAGACTAGTATGAGGGCTTGTTTTTTGCGCGACCAGTTGTCCTTTGTAATGACATAACTCATTATATCATAAAATGTATGGCGCAACCAAAAAACACTATTTTTGTGGGGAAATTAAAACGAAAAACGCAATTTTGCTAATTTTGGAAGGTTTCGTTTTCACGCCGTACAATTTATGGTAAAAATGACATGTGTTCTTTATTCTGAGGGTCAATACGATTAAAATGATACCCATTATTACATACTTTTATATTATTGTTGCGCTTAAAAAAAATCACAAACTTTTTAACCAAATTAGTACGTTTATAATCCCTTTATTTTGATGACCTCTAACTTTTTTATTTTTCCGTATAAGCGGCGGTATGGGGGCTCATTTTTTGTGCCATGATCTTTAATTTTTTTGATACCACATTTGCAAATAAAAAACTTTTAATACATTTTTAATATTTTTTTTTTTATAAAATGTATTAAAAAAGTAGGAATTTTGGACTTTTTTTTTTTTTTTTTTCGTTCACGCCGTTCACCGTACGGGATCATTAACATTTTATTTTAATAGTTTGGACATTTACGCACGCGGCGATACCAAATATGTCTATAAAAAAATGTTCACGCTTTTTGGGGGTAAAATAGGAAAAAACAGACGTTTTACTTTTTTATTGGGGGAGGGGATTTTTCACTTTTTTTTAACTTTTACTTTTACATTTTTTTTACACTTGAATAGTCCCCATAGGGGACTATTCATAGCAATACCATGATTGCTAATACTGATCTGTTCTATGTATAGGACATAGAACAGATCAGATTTTTCGGTCATCTCCTGCTCTGGTCTGCTCGAGCACAGACCAGAGCAGGAGACGCCGGGAGCCGGACGGAGGAAGGAGAGGGGACCTCCGTGCGGCGTTATGAATGATCCGATCCGATCATTCATTCAAATCGCGCACTGCCGCAGATGCCGGGAACTGTATTGATCCCGGCACCTGAGGGGTTAATGGCGGACGGCCGCGAGAGACGGCCATTGCCGGCGGGTCCCTGGCTGCGATCAGCCGCACATGACACGGGCATCGCTCCGATGCCCGCGGTTATGCACAGGATGTAAATGTACGTCCTGGTGCGTTAAGTACCACCTCACCAGGACGTACATTTACGTCCTGCGTCCTTAAGGGGTTAAGGAGAGCATCAAATGACATTTAAAATTGTATGAGCCACACAATTGTTTAACAACCCAAACCCTAACTTCCTGGTACATTTCAACTTAAGGAGAGAACAAAAAATGTGTTCAAAATTGTATAAGTCACACCCATCTTCTGTCGGAAAACCCTCACCCTGATAATACTTTCATTTTTTTTTTTTTTTTTTATCTAAAGCCGAGGAACGTGCTTTCGATTCACCCAAAGTGCAAGAAAAAGTGCAAACGTGTTACACTAAAAAAAACGTGCACAAAGGATGCGGTCTATCGCAAGCCCTTCTCCGATAGGAGAGAGGCCCCCCAACAAATCTTACCCTTCGCCTCCGGACCAAAAGGTACCTGCGAGGTTCCAGGTTCGATGTCCCTTTTCGCCGAAGCTACTAGGGGACCACAAATGCTCCCGGCATCCCCCTTGGCGTTAGCCAAGGTATCTGCCCGCAGAGCCGATTACGGTAGGTACCCTGCCAAAGCAGGAGTACCCGGGGTGTTTGCAGGGAGGTGCGGAACCTAATGGCCACACACACCTCCCCTAGACCGCCAGGAGGGACACCCAGAAGGGCTACCGCATCCTGACAAATCCTGTGAACACACAACACGCAAAAAGTGACACAGTGAGACAAAAAAGAAATAAATAAGTGAATGTGTGCAGATATACTGCCCGGATCTATAAAAATTTCTCTGATCCTAGCCAGAAGGCCGGGAGTCAAGAGGTGAGTGCCACAAGGTGAAGAGATTATGGTGCCCGTACTTCAACTCAGTGAGTCTATTCTCCCAGTGAGTTTCGGCACCTCGGGGTCACCACTCCCCGAGGCACAAAAGTACCTCGGCTCTAGACCCTCTCAGCCTCATGGCGAGACCCGGAGGGAACAGGTCACATCGGGGCAGCCGTCGAGCTGATTCCTCAGAACCAGCCCCGGAAACCCTGGTACACCTGCATCCTCCATGCAGCACCCATCCCCACATCGGCGTTACTGTCCACCGGCATGAAAAACTGATAAGAACAGATACTACACTTGATCTTAGCCAAAAGGCCGAGAAGCCACACCCCTCTTCTGCCAGAAAACCCTCACCCTGATAATACTTTCATGGTACATTTCAACTTAAGGAGAGCGTCAAATGACAATTAAAATAGTATGAGCCACACAACTGTTCTACAACCCTCACCCTAACTTCCTGGTACATTTCAACTTAAGGAGAGAACAAAAATTTGTCCAACACCCAACTTCTGTCGGAAAACCCTCACCCTCACCCTCATACTAGTTTCCAGGTACATTTCAACTTAAGGAGAGCATCAAATGACATTTAAAATTGTATGAGCCACACAACTGTTTTACAACCCAAACCCTAACTTCCTGGTACATTTCAACTTAAGGAGAGAACAAAAATGTGTTCAAAATCGTATTAGCCACACCCCTCTTCTGTCGGAAAACCCTCACCCTCATACTAGTTTCCAGGTACATTTCAACCTAAGGAGAGCATCAAATGACATTTAAAATTGTATGAGCCACACAATTGTTCTACAACCCAAACCCTAACTTCCTTGTACATTTTAACTTAAGGAGAGAAAAAAATGAGTTCAAAATCATATAAGCCACTCGCCTCTTCTGTCGGAAAACCCTCACCCTCATACAAGTTTCCGTGTACATATCAACTTAAGGAGAGTTATTGAAAGAGCTTTATTGTCCGTTCAGTCATTACAAGTCATACAATAAATTACAATCACACAAAGCATGAGAGTACAATACACAGCAAAGGTTCCCTAAGCTATACATCACACATCATGCTACTCTAACACTCCGCTCAATCCTGTTATAGAAAAGCACAAGAGATCGAACAACAAAACAATACAATCTGTGATCGGGGTAGAGGGTGGGGGCGACAATGTGGGAGTGGGGAGGGGGCGGATCACAGGGCCAAACTGCTGGGCTGTATCTTCAGGGAGACATGGGAGAAGGAGAGGGGTCTTCACTCCTCTTCTTCCTCATCAACGGCCGGGCTGTTCAAGATGGAGTAGTCTCTAAGCAGGCTCTTGATGAACCTGCGGCAGTCCCGGACGGACATGTTCTCCCTGTTGATCACGAGGCGGTTCCTGGCAAGCCACACTGCGTCCTTAAAACAGTTCATAAGGCGCCAGGCCTCCTGGATGGCCTCCACGTCGTGGGTCCCAGGGAACAGACCGTAAAGCACCGAATGGTACGATAGGCAGCTCCTGGGTACAGAGTCTCTGAGTTCATGTTCCAGGGCGTCCAACAGACCCTGTGCAAAGGGGCACTGCCAAAACACGTGAAAAGATGTTTCCTACACGTAGGGGCACCGGGGGCAGTACCGGGTTGTGCAAAGGTTGCGGGCATGCATGAACGACCTGAGAGAGAGTCCTCCCTTGACAGCTATCCACGACAAGTCCTTGTGTCCATTGGTAAGCCGCTTTGAAGCCACATTAGTCCAAAATGTCTCTGCAGTGGCTGCGGGGAGTCCCAGAACCAGCTCGGTCAAGTCCTTAGCTCGGATGAGCTTGTAGATTGTCTTCGGCTTCCATAGGTCGGGCTTCAGTCCTTCCAGCTGGTGCTCCCTCACAAACCGGACAACATCCCCATAGAACCAGGGAGCGTTCCAGTTGTAAGGGATGGAGCTGTCCTACTTGTCCCAGCCCAGCTGTCTCCAGAGGGGCATGAGAAACAAGCGAGACATGGACCTGCCCGCTGAGCCAGTCTTTTCGACAAGAGTCCGCTGCACGGTGACACATGCAAAGGAGGCCCTCAGCAGAGTGGGGATGACGAGTATTCCCTTCCCACCCTTGCGGGGCTCCTTGTACATCACAGTCCTCTTGACTCTGTCCATTTTGCCCCATATGAAGCAAAACACTGTCCGGGTGATGGCCTTGCAAACGGTGGTATAGGGAGGCCAGGCTTGTGCGGTATACTGGAGCACAGGCAAAACTTAACTCCGCAGGACAAGTGCCTTGCCTTCAATCGAGAGCTTTCTGGAGCTCCACAGTCCGATCTTAGAGTTCATCATTCCTAGTCGGTCTTGCCAAGACTTAAGTGCCGCTCCTTCCTTCCCAAACCAGACTCCAAGAATTTGAATGAAGTCCGGTTTAACGGTAAAGGGGAAGGGGGCAGAAGAAACCAGGTGCCATTCCACAAAGAGCATGGCCTCCGACTTCCCGCAGTTGACTTTTGCCCCCGAAGCTCTGCCGAAGTCCTCGCAGGTCTGGACGAGTGCAGTCACCGAACGCTGGTCAGTGCAGAAGACGGTCACGTCGTCCATGTAGAACGAGCACTTGACCTCGTAGTGATCTGGTCCTGGTGCGGTGATCCCTCTGATCTCTCCATTCTGCCGGATAGTCTCAGCGAAGAGCTCTATAACACAAACAAAAAGAAGAGGTGAAAGAGGGCAGCCTTGTCTAACCCCTGCAAGGATGGGAAAGGGGTTAGTCTTCCAGCCATTCACCAACACCGTGCTGTAAATATCAAAATACATGACGTTAACAAAAGAGCAAAATATCTTCCCCAGACCTAGCCTGCGCAAAGCCCTGCCCATGAATGCGTGGGAGACACGGTCGAATGCCTTCTCCTGATCTAAGCTGACCAGGGCGGTGCGGCTTAAAGGATTTAGCGGCAGAGAGCAGCTCCCCCACCGTCAAGGGATCGTCCATAGCCACCGCACCTGCGGGATCAACCACGTTAGTGATACCTGACAGGAACCTCTTGGTGGCTTCGGGGTCGGATGACTTGGGGGCGTAGAGGTTGCCGTAGAAGTCGGTGACGACCCCCAAAATCTCCTCCTTGCCCCTCCTCATGTGTCCGGTCTCATCTCGTAGCTCAGTCAGGGGCGTGTGGCCAGCATGGAGCTTCCTGAAAAAGAAAGAGTTACACTTCTCACCCTTCTCCAGGTTCTCCACCTTGGAACGAAAGACGATTCACTTGGATTTCTCCTCAAAGTGCCTTTTCAAGCTCTTTTTGGTCTCCTCCAGCTCCTCCCTGACGTCCCAGCCACACTGGAGCAGGTCCTGCAGGGACCGCAGTTTCCTGAAGTCCCACTTCTTCGCACACGCATGTTGTCTGCCTTTTGCCTGAAAGAAACAATGGAATTCGACTTTAACATATTCCCACCAATCGCTGATGCAGTTAAACAGACATTTGTCATTACGCCATACAAGGTATGCATCCCTAAGTTCCTCCATGACCTCCCTCTGCTCCAACAGGGTACAATTCAACTTCCAGGAGCCTGGGCCAGGTGGGAATTCATGGCCCAGAGTCCCCCGAAATCGAATGGCCCTGTGGTCAGAGAAGAAGCAGGGGACCATAGAGTACGACACCTTTATGACTGCTCTCGAAGTGAAGATGAAGTCTATCCGAGAACGGAGCGAGCCATCGGAGCCGTTCCCGATGGACCCAATAACGTCCTGCAAGGATGCCTCTGTCACCATCTCAATCAGCAGCTTAGACGCCATGTCCAGGTTAGTGGATGTGCCAGAACTGCGCCCGTCCACCTCAATGGGGCAGTTGAAGTCACCACCCAACACTACTGCCCTAGTGGTGGCGAGCTCAGCCCGCAGGGCCTGGAGAACCTCCAGTCGGACATCCCTCTCAGGGGAGGCATACACGTTGATGAGCCACAAGGGCTCACCTGCCCAGGAACCGTCTGCGACGAGAAGTCTGCCACAGACGAGCTCCCGGACGGAATCAAGTGCAAAGTTACCTCCCCTGATCAGGATGGCCACCCCCGCAGACCTACTGTAACCCCCATCAGACCAGTAGAAAGGGCCGTGAGGCCACCGCCTGGCCAGATGGTTGTAAGACCTAGAAGCAGACAAAGCACATTCCTGCAGCATGTAAACATCACACCTCTGAGAATCTAAAAACGTAAGGACAGTCTGAAATCTAAACCTAGCTCTAATACTCCTCACATTAATGCAGAAGATGTTGAGATCAGCCATGGGAATCAAAAGAGAGGTTGGTTCAGATACTAGTTACCACTATGGTCAGGCGGGTCCTCTTCTCTGGCGCCTGTCAGCTCCCGTGGCTTCTCATAGCGCCCTTCCAAGAACTCGTCGTTGGCAAAGTGTCTAGCATTTTCTTGACTTCTGGGTCCTGCAGCAGCTCCTCCATAGACTGAGCTTGGACTTGCTCTGCTTGGACCTGCTCCACTTGGGCCTGCTCCATCTCCTCCTCTCCATCTGAAGCTTAAAGGCTCTCACAGACCTGCTCCATCTCCTCCTCTTCGTCTGAAGCTTGAGGGGTCTCGCAGGTCTCGATAATCTTTCTCTTGTGGGACTCATCTGATGCATTGTCCCTTCCTTTCCTCTTCCTCTGTATGGTACCTGGGGGAGGAAGCGCAGGAAAATCCTCCGAAGTGCGGGCGCCAGCAGCTGGAGGGGGGTTAGATGCTGGTGGGCCAGGAGAGAAAGGAGGCTGAGTGGGGCGGGGGGCAGAGGAGAGTGCCCGGGCAGGGGAGGACAGGGGCGGGAGGGGCAGGGGAGGGGGTGGCAGGGGAGGGACTGGACGGGGCAGGGGTGGTGGCTTTCGCCTTCTTACCCTCCTTGGTCGGCTTGGCCATCCGTGCTGCTGGCTCCGGAGCTGGGGCTGGCTTCGGTGCTTTCGCTGCCACAGATGCCCATGTTCTCTCCCTCTGGGGGCAGTCCTTGTAGCTTTGGGCCGCCAATCCGCAGAGGTTGCAGGTCTTGCTCTTGGGGCAGTCCTTGGTCGTGTGACCTGTCACACGGCAAAACCTGCATGCATTCTCCTTTCAGTCCTTGCCCTCGTGGCCCATCTTGCCACATCTCCTGCAGGTCTGCGGCATGTCCGGGTAGAAGATAAGTCCTCTGGAGTTGCCCAAGGAGAATGTCGGTGGCAGGTGCTGTAGTCCATCTGGAGAAGCAAGGTTTCTGTTCAGTCTGACGACCACAGACCACTTGCAGGTCCAGTATCCGAGGGAGTTCAGGATGCGGGTGGGCTCCCTCACCATGGTGCAAAAGCGCTTCAGGAAGGTTGAGATGTCCGTGCCTGGGGTGTGTGGGTTCCACATTGAGACCGTCACCCGCCTCTCCTCTCTTTGAATAGGGCAGTTGCCCACAAAGCGAGAGAAAGGGGATTCGGGACTCGCCGCTTTCACCGCCTCCCAGTATCTTCTACAGGTCCCAATGGTGGCAAAGGGGATGTAGAAGATTCCAGACATGAACGTTGCTATTCCCAGGGTATCAGCCGTGGAGAAGCCTTGATCTGCCAGCATCTTCTTGTAGAACACGTCGTGGGACATGTCCGGCACGCTTCCGTCCACAGGCTTGAGCTTCAAGGCAACAGTCTGCCTCATCCAGGGTTGGTGATTCTGCTGCCTTGCTGTGGTTGGGGCTGGACCTCGAGGCCATGCCCTGCAGCCTCCTGGGTGGACTTGCTGGTTGAGGCCATGGCTTCTTCCAGCAGGCTCTTTTCCACTTCCTTGCTTGTGGGAAGGCTTCGCAAAGTCTTCTTTCCTGGGTGGGAGGAGCCATGCAAATCCTTCTCCAGAGGCAGCGAGTTTCTTCAAAAAGATTCTGCGCCGCCATCGTTGATGTTCCGCAATTCACCGCCGATTCCCTTCTTCCAGGATCTTCGTCGGCTTCTTCCGGAGCTGCAGTCTTCAAGATCTTCTCCTTCTCCAGATGTTCCGAGGCAGGCAGGAGACGATCTTCAAGTGGTATGCTCTTGAGAATTGCAGTTCTAATAAGAACGAAAAGTACTGCAATCGTACTACGCAAAATCTCTACCACAATGCTGGGCAAATCACGCCTCAGTAGACCCTCATGGGCTATGATACTGCCACTGCGCAAAGAATGCCTCCGCAGAGAAGGAGCTTTATTTTCCGTTCAGTCATTACAAGTCATACAATAAATTACAGTCACACAAAGCATGACAGTACAATACACAGCAAAGGTTCCCTAAGCTATACATCACACACCATGCTACTCTAACACTTCGCTCAATCCTGTAATAGAAAGGCACAGGAGATCGAACAACAAAACAAAACAATCTGTGATCGGGGTAGGGGTGTGGGCGACTATGTGGGGGTGGGGAGGGGGCGGATCACAGGGCCAAAACTGCTGGACTGTATCTTCAGGGAGACATGGGAGAAGGAGAGGGGTCTTCACTCCTCTTCTTCCTCATCAACGGCCGAGCTGTCCAAGATGGAATAGTCTCTAAGCAGGTTCTTGATGAACCTGCGTCAGTCCCGGACGGACATGTTTTCCCTGTTGATCACGAGGCGGTTCCTGGCAAGCCACACTGCATCCTTAAAACAGTTCATAAGGCGCCAGGCCTCCTGGATGGCCTCCACGTCGTGGGTCCCAGGGAACAGATCGTAAAGCACCGAATGGTACGATAGGCAGCTCCTGGGTACAGAGTCTCTGAATTCATGTTCTAGGGCGTCCAACAGACCCTGTGCAAAGGGATACTGCCAAAACACGTGAAAATTTTTTCCTTCACGTACGGGCAGTACCGGGTTGTGCACAGGTTGCGGGCATGCATGAATGACCTGAGAGAGAGTCCTACCTTGACGGCCATCCACGACAAGTCCTTGTGTCCATTGGTAAGCCGCTTTGAGGCCTCATTATTCCAAACTGTCTCTGCAGTGGCTGCGGGGAGTCCCGGAACAAGCTCGGTCAAGTCCTTAGCTCGGATGAGCTTGTGGATTGTCTTCGGCTTCCATAGGTCGGGTTTCAGTCCTTCCAGCTGGTGCTCCCTCACAAACCGGACAACATCCCCATAGAACCAGGGAGTGTTCCAGTTGTAAGGGATGGAGCTGTCCCACTTGTCCCAGTCCAGCTGTCCCCAGAGGGGCATGAGAAACAAGCGAGACATGGACCTGCCCGCTGAGCCAGTCTTTTCAACAAGAGTCCGCTGCACGGTGACACATGCAAAGGAGGCCCTCAGCAGAGTGGGAATGATGAGTATTCCCTTCCCACCCTTGCGGGGCTCCTTCTACATCACAGTCCTCTTGACTCTGTCCATTTTGCCCCAAATGAAGCAAAACACTGTCCTGGTGATGGCCTTGCAAACGGTGGTATGGGGAGGCCAGGCCTGTGCGGTGTACTGGAGCACAGGCAAAACTTCACTCCGCAGGACAAGTGCCTTGCCTTCCATCGAGAGCTTTCTGGAGCTCCACAGTCCGATCTTCGAGTTTATCCTTCCTAGTCGGTCTTGCCAAGACTTAAGGGCCACTCCTTCCTTCCCGAACCAGACTCCAAGAATTTAAATGAAGTCCGGCTTAACGGTAAAGGGGGCGGAAGAAGCCAGGTGCCATTCCCCGAAGAGCATGGCCTCCGACTTCCCGCAGTTGACTTTTGCCCCCGAAGCTCTGCCGAAGTCCTTGCAGGTCTAGGCGAGTGCAGGTAACGAACGCTGGTCAGCGCAGAAGACGGTAATGTCGTCCATGTAGAGCGAGCACTTGACCTCTTAGCGATCTGGTCCTGGTGCGGTGATCCCTCTGATCTCTCCATTCTGCCGGATAGTCTCAGCGAAGAGCTCTATAACACAAACAAAAAGAAGAGGTGAAAGAGGGCAGCCTTGTCTAACCCCTGCAAGGATGGGAAAGGGGTTAGTCTTCCAGCCATTCACCAACACCATGCTGTAAATATCAAAATACATGACGTTAACAAAAGAGCAAAACATCTTCCCCAGACCTAGCCTGCGCAAAGCCCTGCCCATGAATGCGTGGGAGACACGGTCGAACGCCTTCTCCTGATCTAAGCTGATCAGGGCGGCGCGGCCCCCGCGGTCCTGGATGTAATGGACCGTGTCTCTCACAAGGGCAAGGCTGTCAGCAATCCTGCGACCAGGAATGCCGCAGGTCTGGTCCGGATGTACGACCTGCCCCATGACAGGTTTCAGCCTGTTGGCCAGCACCTTGGCGAGGATCTTGTAGTCCGTGTTCAGGAGAGAGATGGGACGCCAGTTTTTCAGGTCACATCTCTCCCCCTTCCGCTTATACAAGATCGATATCATCCCTTCCCTCAACGACGGAGGCATTCTGCCCCCCGCCACCATCTCCTCGTACACCTCCAACAGGTCCGGACAGATCAGGTCACCCAGCGCTACATAAAGCTCGGCCAGGAGACCGTCACTGCCCGGGGTCCTGCCGGGCTTAAAGGATTTAGCGGCAGAGAGCAGCTCCCCCACCGTCAAGGGATCGTCCATAGCCGCCGCACCTGCGGGATCAACCACGTTAGTGATACCTGACAGGAACCTCTCGGCGGCTTCGGGGTCGGATGACTTGGGGGCGTAGAGGTTGCCGTAGAAGTCGGTGACGACCCCCACAATCTCCTCCTTGCCCCTCCTCATGTGTCCGGTCTCATCTCGTAGCTCAGTCAGGGGCGTGTGGCCAGCATGGAGCTTCCTGAAAAAGAAAGAGTTACACTTCTCACCCTTCTCCAGGTTCTCCACCTTGGAACGAAAGACGATTCGCTTGGATTCCTCCTCAAAGTGCCTTTTCAAGCTTTTTTTGGTCTCCTCCAGCTGCTCCCTCACGTCCTAGCCACACTGGAGCAGGTCCTGCAGGGACCGCAGCTCGCGCTGCAGTTTCCTGAAGTCCCACTTCTTCGCACACGCCTGTTGTCTGCCTTTTGCCTGAAAGAAACAACGGAACTCGACTTTAACATATTCCCACCAATCGCTGATGCATTTAAACAGAGACATTTGTCATTATGCCATACAAGGTACGCATCCCTAAGTTCCTCCATGACCTCCCTCTGCTCCAACAGGGCACAATTCAACTTCCAGGAGCCTGGGCCAGGTGGGAATCCATGGCCCAGAGTCCCCCAGAATTGAATGGCCCTGTGGTCAGAGAAGAAGCAGGGGACCATAGAGTACGACACCTTTCTGACTGCTCTCGAAGTGAAGATGAAGTCTATCCGAGAACGGAGCGAGCCATCGGGGCGGCTCCACGTGTAGTTTACGGAGCCGTTCCCGATGGACCCAACAACGTCCTGCAAGGATGCCTCTGTCACCATCTCAATCAGCAGTTTAGACGTCACGTCCAGGTTGGCGGATGTGCCAGAACTGCGCCCGTCCACCTCAATGGGGTAGTTGAAGTCACCACCCAACACTACTGCCCTAGTGGTGGCGAGTTCAGCCCGCAGTGCCTGGAGAACCTCCAGTCGGACATCCCTCTCAGGGGAGGCATACACGTTGATGAGCCGCACGGGCTCACCTGCCCAGGAACCTTCTGCGACAAGAAGACTGCCACATACGAGCTCCCGGACGGAATCAAGAGCAAAGTTACCTCCCCTGATCAGGATGGCCGCCCCCGCAGACCTATTGTCGCCCCCACCAGACCAGTAGGAAGGGCCGTGAGGCCACTGTCTGGCCAGATGGTTGTAAGACCTAGAAGCAGACAAAGCACATTCCTGCAGCATGTAAACATCACACCTCTAAGAATCTAAGAACGTACGGACAGTCTGAAATCTAAACCTATCTCTAATACTCCTCACATTAATGCAGAAGATGTTGAGATCAGCCATGGAAATAAAAAGAGAGGTTAGTTCAGATACTAGTTACCACTCTGGTCGGGCGGGTCCTCTTCTCTGGCGCCTGTCGGCTCCTGTGGCTTCTTATAGCGCCCTTCCAAGAACTCGTCGTAGACCGTGTTGGCCGGAATGTCCAGGATTTTCTTGACCTCTGGGTCCTGCAGCAGCTCCTCCATAGATTGAGCTTGGACTGGCTCTGCTAGGACCTGCTCCACTTGGGCCTGCTCCATCTCTTCCTCTCCTTCTGAACCTTGAAGGCTCTCGCAGACCTGCTCCATCTCCTCCTCCTCATCTGAAGCTTGAGGGGTCTCGCAGGTCTCGATAACCTTTCTTTTGTGGGACTCATCTGATGCGTTGTCCCTTCCTTTCCTCTTCCTCTGTATGGTACCTGGGGGAGGAAGCACAGGAAAGTCCTCCGAAGGGCGGGCACCAGCAGCTGAAGGGGGGTTAGATGCTGGTGGGCCAGGAGAGAAAGGAGGCTGGGTGGGGCGGGGGGGCAGGAGAGAGTGCCCGGGCAGGGGAGGGCGGGGCAGGGGTGGGCCAGGACGGAGAGGACGGGGCATTGGTGGGCCGGGGCGGGAGGGGCAGGGGACGGGGCGGGAGGGGATGGGGCAGGGGCGGGAGGGGCAGGGGAGGGACGGGGCAGGGGTGGTGGCTTTCGCCTTCTTACCCTCCTTGGTCGGCTTGGCCATCCGTGCTGCTGGCTTCGGTGCTCTTGCTGCCACAGATGCCCATGTTCTCTCCCTCTGGGGGCAGTCCTTGTAGCTGTGGGCCGCCAATCCGCAGAGGTTGCAGGTCTTGCTCTTGGGGCAATCCTTGGTCGTGTGGCCTGTCACACGGCAAAACCTGCAGGCATCCTCCTTACAGTCCCTGCCCTCGTGGCCCATCTTGCCACATCTCCTGCAGGTCTGCGGCATGTCCGGGTAGAAGATAAGTCCTGTGGAGTTGCCCAAGGAGAATGTCGGTGGCAGGTGTTGTAGTCCATCTGGAGAAGCAAGGTTCCTGTTCAGTCTGACGACCACAGACCACTTGCAGGTCCAGTATCCAAGGGAGTTCAGGATGCGGGTGGGCTCCCTCACCATGGTGCAGAAGCGCTTCAGGAAGGTCGAGATGTCCGTGCCTGGGGTGTGTGGGTTCCGCATTGAGACCGTCACCCGCCTCTCCTCTCTTTGAATAGGGCAGTTGCCCACAAAGCGAGAGAAAGGAGATTCGGGACTCGCCGCTTTCACTGCCTCCCAGTATCTTCTACAGGTCCCAATGGTGATGTAGAAGATTCCAGACATGAACAATGCTATTCCCAGGGTATCAGCCGTGGAGAAGCCTTGATCCGCCAGCATCTTCTCGCAGAACACGTCGTGGGACATGTCCGGCACCCTTCCGTCCATGGGCTTGAGCTTCAAGGCAACAGTCTGCCTCATCCAGGGCTCCAGGGTTGGAGCTTCAAGGTTGTGGATTCTGCCGCTCTTCTGCCTTGCTGTGGTGGAGGTTGAAGCTTGCTGTGGTTGGGGCTGGACCTCCAGGCCTTGCCCTGCAGCCTCCTGGGTGGACTTGCTGGTTGAGGCCATGGCTTCTTCCAGCAGGCTCTTTTCCGCTTCCTTGCTTGTGAAGAGGCTTTGCAAAGTCTTCTTTTGCGGGTGGGAGGAGCTATGCAAATCCTTCTCCAGAGGCAGCAATTTTTTTCGAAAAGATTCTGCGCCGCCTTCGTCTTCGCCGCTGTTCCGGAATTCACTGCTGATTCCCTTCTTCCAGGTTCTTTGTCGACTTCTTCCGGAGCTGCAGTCTTCAAGATCTTCTCCTTCTTCAGATGTTCCGAGGCAGGCAGGAGACGATCTTCAGGTGGTATGTTCTTGAGAATTGCGGTTCTAATAGGAACGAAAAGTACTGCAGTCGTACTACGCAAAATCTCTACCACAATGCTTGGAGTTCTTCAGACCTTAGTGATCATGGTATCTCCCCTGCCAGGAAAGAAGGAGTTATCGAAAGAGCTTTATTGTCCGTTCAGTCATTACAAGTCATACAATAAATTACAATCACACAAAGCACGACAGTACAATACACAGCAAAGGTTCCCTAAGCTATACATTGCACATCATGCTACTCTAACACTCCGCTCAGTCCTGTTATAGAAAAGCACAAGAGATCGAACAACAAAACAATACAATCTGTGATCGGGGTTGAGGGTGTGGGCGACTATGTGGGAGTGGGGAGGGGGCGGATCACAGGGCCAAACTGCTGGGCTGTATCTTCAAGGGGACATGGGAGAAGGAGAGGGGTCTTCACTCCTCTTCTTCCTCATCAACGGCCGGGCTGTCCAAGATGGAATAGTCTCTAAGCAGGCTCTTGATGAACCTGCGGCAGTCCCGGACGGACATGTTCTCCCTGTTGATCACGAGGCGGTTCCTGGCAAGCCACACTGTGTCCTTAAAACAGTTCTTAAGGCGCCAGGCCTCCTGGATGGCCTTCACGTCGTGGGTCCCAGGGAACAGACCGTAAAGCACCGAATGGTACGATAGGCAGCTCCTGGGTACAGAGTCTCTGAGTTCATGTTCCAGGGCGTCCAACAGACCCTGTGCAAAGAGGCACTGCCAAAACACGTGAAAAGATGTTTCCTACACGTAGGGGCACCGGGGGCAGTACCGGGTTGTGCAAAGGTTGCGGGCATGCATGAACGACCTGAGAGAGAGTCCTACCTTGACGGCCATCCACGACAAGTCCTTGTGTCCATTGGTAAGCCGCTTTGAGGCCACATTAGTCCAAACTGTCTCTGCAGTGGCTGCAGGGAATCCTGGAACCAGCTCGGTCAAGTCCTTAGCTCGGATGAGCTTGTAGATTGTCTTCGGCTTTCATAGGTCGGGTTTCAGTCCTTCCAGCTGGTGCTCCCTCACAAACCGGACAACATCCCCATAGAGCAGGGGAGCGTTCCAGTTGTAAGGGATGGAGCTGTCCCACTTGTCCCAGCCCAGTTGTCTCCAGAGGGGCATGAGAAACAAGCAAGACATGGACCTGCCCGCTGTGCCAGTCTTTTCGACAAGAGTCCAAGAGGCCCTCAGCAGAGTAGGGATGTCGGGTATGCCCTTCCCACACTTGCGGGGCTCCTTGTACATCACAGTCCTCTTGACTCTGTCCATTTTGCCCCATATGAAGCAAAACACCGTCCGGGTGATGGCCTTGCAAACGGTGGTATGGGGAGGCCAGGCCTGTGCGGTATACTGGAGCACAGGCAAAACTTTGCTCCGCAGGACAAGTGCCTTGCCTTCAATCGAGAGCTTTCTGGAGCTCCACAGTCCGATCTTAGAGTTCATCTTTCCTAGTCGGTCTTGCCAAGACTTAAGGGCCGCTCCTTCCTTCCCGAACCAGACTCCAAGAATTTGAATGAAGTGGGGTTTAACGGTAAAGGGGAAGGGGGCAGAAGAAGCCAGGTGCCATTCCTCGAAGAGCATGGCTTCCAACTTCCCGCAGTTGACTTTTGCCCCCGATGCTCTGCCGAAGTCCTTGCAGGTCTAGGCGAGTGCAGGTACCGAACGCTGGTCAGCGCAGAAAACGGTCACGTCGTCCATGTGGAGCGAGCACTTGATCTTGTAGCAATCTGGTCCTGGTGCGGTGATCCCTCTGATCTCTCCATTATGCCGGATAGTCTCAGCGAAGAGCTCTATGACACAAACAAAAAGAAGAGGTGAAAGAGGGCAGCCTTGTCTAACCCCTGCATGGATGGGAAAGGGGTTAGTCTTCCAGCCATTCACCAACACCGTGCTGTAAATATCAAAATACATGACGTTAACAAAAGAGCAAAAAAACTTCCCCAGACCTAGCCTGCGCAAAGCCCTGCCCATGAATGCGTGGGAGACACGGTCGAACGCCTTCTCCTGATCTAAGCTGACCAGGGTGGCGCGGCCACCACGGTCCTGGATGTAATGGACCGTGTCTCTCACAAGGGCAAGGCTGTCAGCAATCTTGCGACCAGGAATGCCGCAGGTCTGGTCCAGATGGACGATCTGCCCGATGACAGATTTCAGCCTGTTGGCCAGCACTTTGGCGAGGATCTTGTAGTCCACGTTCAGGAGAGAGATGGGACGCCAGTTTTTCAGGTCACATCTCTCCCCCTTCCGCTTATACAAGATCGTGATCATCCCTTCCCTCAATGACGGAGGCATTCTGCCCGCCACCATCATCTCCTCGTACACCTCCAACAGGTCCGGACAGATCAGGTCACCCAGTGCTACATAGAGCTGGGCCGGGTGACCGTCACCGCCCGGGGTCCTGCCGGGCTTAAAGGATTTAGCGGCAGAGAGCAGCTCCCCCACCTTCAAGGATCGTCCATAGCCGCTGCACCTACGGGATCAACCACGTTAGTGATACCTGACAGGAACCTCTCGGCGGCTTCGGGGTCGGATGACTTGGGGGCGTAGAGGTTGCTGTAGAAGTCGGAGACGACCCCCACCACCTCCTCCTTGCCCCTTCTCATGTGTCCGGTCTCATCTCGTAGCTCAGTCAGGGGCGTGTGGCCAGCATGGAGCTTCCTGAAAAAGAAAAAGTTACACTTCTCACCCTTCTCCAGGTTCTCCACCTTGGAACGAAAGACAATTCGCTTGGATTCCTCCTCAAAGTGCCTTTTCAAGCTCTTCTTTTGTCTCCTCCAGCTCCTCCCTGACATCCCAGCCACACTGGAGCAGGTCCTGCAGGGACCGCAGCTCGCGCTGCAGTTTCCTGAAGTCCCACTTCTTCGCACACGCCTGTTGTCTGCCTTTTGCCTGAAAGAAACAACGGAACTCGACTTTAACATATTCCCACCAATCGCTGATGCAGTTAAACAGACATTTGTCATTACGCCATGCAAGGTATGCATTCCTAAGTTCATCCATGACCTTCCTCTGCTCCAACAGGGCACAATTCAACTTCCAGGAGCCTGGGCCAGGTGGGAATCCATGGCCCAGAGTCCCCCAAAATCGAATGGCCCTGTGGTCAGAGAAGAAGCAGGGGACCATAGAGTACGACACCTTTCTGACTGCTCTCGAAGTGAAGATGAAGTCTATCCGAGAATGGAGCGAGCCATCGGGGCGGCTCCACGTGTAGTTTACGGAGCCGTTCCCAATGGACCCAACAATGTCCTGTAAGGATGCCTCTGTCACCATCTCAATCAGCAGCTTAGACGTCAAGTCCAGGTTGGCGGATGTGCCAGAACTGCGCGCGTCCACCTCAATGGGGCAGTTGAAGTCACCACCCAACACTACTGCCCTAGTGGTGGCGAGCTCAGCCCGCAGGGCCTGGAGAACCTCCAGTCAGACATCCCTCTCAGGAGAGGCATACACGTTGATGAGCCGCACGGGCTCACCCCCCCAGGAACCGTCTGCGACGAGAAGTCTGCCACAGACTAGCTCCCGGACGGAATCAAGTGCCAGGAGAGAAGGAGGATTTATCAGCTGGAGAAATCCGCACTGGAATAGTCAGGCGTGGAGAGGAGGAATTTACACCCAGTGACGCCTCTAACACGTTCACTGTGTGCGAGCGTTTCCCTGACGCTGAGGACGAAGAGGACAATCCTTTAGGAAATGTTCAGAGCTCGCACAGTATAGACATAAGTTCTCGTTCCTCCTGCGCGTCCTCTCTTGCTGGGTCAGGCAAGACCGGTCCACTTGCATGGCCTCCTCAGCGGGAGGCACAGTAACAGACTGCAAAGGATGCTGGAAGAGAGGAGCCAGACGTGGGTATCGCCTGGTGCGAACGAGATCTTTCTCCTGGCATAGCTCCTGACGTGTCTCAATGTAGCGCATATCAATGCGGGTAGCCAGGTGGATGAGTTCAGTCAGGGAGGAGGGTATCTCTTGCGCGGCCAGACAATCCCTAATATAGCTGGATAAACCTTTTTTAACCCTTTAAGGACCCAGACAATTTTCACTGTAGGACACGGCCATTTTTTGAACATCTGACCACTATCACTTTAAACATAATAACTCTGGAATGCTTTTAGTTATCATTCTGATTCCGAGATTGTTTTTTCGTTTTTTGCATTTTTTCTAACTTTGAAGCTCTCTGCTTGTAAGGAAAATGGATATTCCAAATAAAAAAAAAATTTTATTCACATTTACAATATGTCTACTTTATGTTTGCATCATAAAATGGACAAGTTTTTACTTTTGGAAGACACCAGAGGGCTTCAAAGTTCAGCAGCAATTTTCCAATTTTTCACAAAATTTTCAAACTCACAATTTTTCAGGGACCAGTTCAGGTTTGAAGTGGATTTGAAAGGTCTTCATATTAGAAATATCCCAGAAAAGGACCCTATTATAAAAACTGCACCCCCTAAAGTATTCATAATGACATTCAGTCAGCATTTTAACCCTTTAGGTATTTCACAGGAATAGCAGCAAAGTGAAGGAGAAAATTCACAATCTTCATTTTTTACACTCGCATGTTCTTGTAGACCAAGTTTTTGAATTTTTAAAGGAGTAAAAGGAGAAAATTTATACTTTGTATGTTTATATGTTTGTAGCCCAATTTCTCTCGAGTAAGGACATAACTCATATGTCTATGTAAATTGTTCGGCGGGTGCAGTAGAGGGCTCAGAAGCAAAGGAGCGACAAGGGGATTTTGGAGAGTACGTTTTTCTGAAATGGTTTTTGGGGGGCATGTTGCCTTAAGGAAGCCCCTATGGTGCCAGAACAGCAAAAAAAAAACACATGCCATACCATTTTGGAAACTAGACCCCTTGAGGAACGTAACATGGAATAAAGTGAGCCTATATACGCCACAGGTGTTTCACGACTTTTGCATATGTAAACATTTTTTTTTCACTAAAATGTGTGTTTCCCCCCAAATTTCACATTTTTGCAAGGGTTAATAGCAGAAAAGACCCCCCAAAATTTGTAACCCTATCTCTTCTGAGTATGGAGGTACCCCATAAGTTGACCAGAAGTGCACTGCGGGTGAATTACAATGCTCAGAAGAGAAGGAGTCATATTTGGCTTTTTGAGAGCAAATTTTGCTCGGGGGGCATGTCGCATTTAGGAAGCCCCTATGGTGCCAGAACAGCGGAAAAAAAAACACATGGCATACCATTTTGGAAACTAGACCCCTTGAGGAACGTAACAAGGAATAAAGTGAGCTTTAATACCCCACAGGGGTTTCACAACTTTCCCCCCCAAATTTCACATTTTTGCAAGGGTTAATAGCAGAAAAGACCCCCCAAAATTTGTAACCCCATCTCTTCTGAGTATGGAAATACCCCATGTGTGGACGTCAAGTGCTCTGCTGGCGCACCACTATGCTCAGAATAGAAGGAGCGCCATTGAGCTTTTGGGAAAGAAATTGTTTGGAATGGAAGTCAGGGGCCATGTGTGTTTACAAAGCCCCCCGTGGTGCCAGAACAGTGGACCCCCCCCCCAACATGTGACCCTATTTTGGAAACTACACGCTTCACAGAATTTAATAAGGGGTGCAGTGAGTATTTACACCCCACTGGCGTTTGACAGATCTTTGGAACAGTGGGCTGTGCAAATTAAAAATGTAATTTTTTATTTTCACAGACCACTGTTCCAAAAATCTGTCAGACCCCTGTGGGGCGTACATGCTCATTGTACCCCTTATTACATTACATGACGGGTGTAGTTTCCAAAATGGGGTCACATGTGGGTATTTATATTTTTGCGTTTATGTCAGAACCGCTGTAAAATCAGCCACCCCTGTGCAAATCACCAATTTAGGCCTCAAATGTACAAAGTGCGCTCTCACTCCTGAGCCTTGTTGTGCATCCGCAGAGCATTTTATGCCTACATCTGGGGTATTTCTGTACTCAGGAGAAATTGCGTTACAAATTTTGAGGGTCTTTTTCTCCTTTTAACGCTTGTGAAAATAAAAAGTATAGGGCAACACCAGCATGTTAGTGTAAAATTAATTTTTAATTTTAATTTTTTTACACTAACAAGCTGGTGTAGCCCAAACTTTTCCTTTTCATAAGGAGTAAAAGGAGAAAAAGCCCCCCAAAATTTGTAGTGCAATTTCTCCCGAGTACGGAGATACCCCATATGTGGCCCTAAACTGTTTCCTTGAAATACGACAGGGTTCTGAAGTGAGAGAGCGCCATGCGCATTTGAGGACTAAATTAGGCATCGCATAGGGGTGGATATAGGGGTATTCTACGCCAGTGATTCCCAAACAGGGTGCCTCCAGCTGTTGCTAAATTCCCAGCATGCCTGGACAGTCAGTGGCTGTCTGGAAATGCTGGGAGTTGTTGTTTTGCAACAGCTGGAGGCTCCGTTTTGGAAACACTGCCATACAATATGGTTTTAATTTTTATTGGGGGGGGGCAGTGTAAGGGGTGTATATGTAGTGTTTTACTCTTTATTATGTGTTAGTGTAGTGTTTTTAGGGTACATTCGCACTGACATGTTACGGTGAGTTTCCCGCTAGGAGTTTGAGCTGCGGCGAAAAATTTGCCGCAGCCCAAACTTGAAGCAGGAAACTTACTGTAAGCCTGCCTGTGTGAATGTACCCTGTACGTTCACATGGGGGGGGGCAAACCTCCAGCTGTTTAAAAACTACAACTCCCAGCATGTACTGACAGACCGGGCATGCTGGGAGTTGTACTTTTGCAACAGCTGGAGGCACACTGGTTGGAAAACCTTCAGTTAGGTTCTGTTACCTAACTCAGAATTTTCTAACCAGTGTGCCTCCAGCTGTTGCAAAACTACAACTCCCAGCATGTACTGATTGCCGACGGGCATGCTGGGAGAAGTAGTTATGCAGTAGCTGGAGGTACGCAACTACAACTCCCAGCATGCCGAGACAGCTGATTGCTGTTTGGACATGCTGGGATTTGCAGTTTTGCAACATCTGGAGGGCTACAGTTTTAGAGAACACTGCAAAGTGATCTCGAAACTGTGGTCCTCCAGCTGTTGCAAAACTACAATTCCCAGCATGCCCTGACAGCAAACAGTTGTTTGGGAATGCTAGGAGTTGTAGTTTTGCAAGATCTGGAGGGCTACAGTTTAGGGACCACTATATGGTGGTCTCAAACTGTAGCCCTCCAGCTGTTGCAAAACTACATATTCCAGCATGCCCAAACAGCTGTCTGGGCATGCTGGGAGTTGTAGTTTTGCAACATCTGGAGGGCTACAGTAAGAGACCACTGTATAATGGTCTCAAACTGTACCCTCCAGATGTTGCTAGGCAACTCACCGGCTTCCGTCGGATCCAGCCGCACGTCATCGCCGCCCGCCGATCTCCGTCGCCTGCAGCCTCCGTCGCCCGCCCGGATCGGTAAGTGGATCTTCGGCGCCGGTCCCCGTCATTTCTCCGTTCTGCCCCGCCTATTGTGGGAGGGCAGGACGGGGAAAACGAAAGTAAACCCCCCCGCCCCCAATCTGCTATTGGTGGTCGCGTCTAGACCCCCAATAGCAGGGACAGGAGGGGTGGCAACCCTGCCACCTCACTCCTATCGCTTCAGGGGGATCCTGGGTGTCTTAGACACCTGCGATCCCCCTTACATTCCGGGTCACCGGGTCACTATAGACCCGGAATGACCCGGAATCACGCAAATCGCAAGTGTGAATTCACTTGCGATTTGCCACGATCGCCGACATGGGGGGGTCTGATGACCCCCATGGGCATTTACATGGGATGCCTGCTGAATGATTTCAGCAGGCATCCCAGTCCGATCTCCGCCCGGTGCACGGCGGGGACCGGAACTGCCCATGACGTAACTGTACGTCATGGGTCCTTAAGACCCAGGGTGTCGGGACGTAACGTTACGTCATGGGTCCTGAACGGGTTAAAGGTCGCGCAGAGAGCCTCATTGTTCCAGGCCAACTCAGAGGCCAAAGTACGGAATTGTATGGCGTATTCGCCCACAGTAGAGTCTCCTTGGACAAGGTTCAGCAAGGCAGTTTCCGCGGATGAGGCACGGGCAGCTTCCTCAAAGTCACTGCGGACTTCAGAAAAGAAGGACTGGACGGAGGCAGTGGCAGGATCGTTGCGGTCCCAGAGCGGCGTGGCCCAGGCCAAGGCCTTCTCAGAAAGTAAACTGACGACGAACACCACCTTAGACCTTGGTCCGACAACATCTCTAAGTGCAGGGAACATTGGGACAGAAATCCCCGTCACTTTTTAGAGTCCCTGTCAAACTTATCTTGGAGAGACAGGCGGACTCTAGCAGAAGTAGCAGCGGCTCGGAGAGGAGGAGATGCTGGAGCTAGCGGTTGAGGCTGTGGAGGCAGAAGCTGTTGCATCATGGCGGTCAACTGTGACAGTTGTTGTCCTTGTTGAGCAATCTGCTGGGACTGCTGGGCAACCACGGAGGTGAGATCAGCGAGGCTTGGCAGCGGCACTTCAGCGGGATCCATGGCCGGATCTACTGTCAGGGTCCGGACTTGCGGCTGGTGAAGACACTGGAGGTGGATCCTCTGTGCCAGAGAGGCGATGACGCAGGCCGTACTTGGGAATCAGTTCTAAGCAGTTACTGGTGTTCACCAGAGCCCGCCGCAAAGCGGGATGGACTTGCTGCGGCAGTAACTACCAGGTCGTGTTCCCCAGTAGACATGGTACATAAGGACTAGACTGGTTTTCCCAGTGGCGTGGTACACAAGGACTAGACAGAGGCGAGGTCAGACGTAGCAGAAGGTCAGGGCAGCCAGCAAGGTTCGTAGTCAGGGGCAACAGCAGAAGGTCTGGGTACACAGGCTTGGAACACACTATAACGCTTTCTCAGGGCACAAGGCAACAAGATCCGGCAAGGAGAGGAAGTGGGTTTTTATATGTTAGGGAGTGATTGGGCCAGGCACCAATTAGTGGTGCACTGGCCCTTAAAATTCTAGCAAGCTGGTGCGTGCGCGCCCTAGGGAGCGGGGCCGTGCACGCCGGGAGGAAGCAGACGGGGGCGAGAGGTGAGTGACATGGGGCGCGATCCGAGGGCGGGCACGAGCCGTGCCTCGGATCGCGTCCCCTCCGGGGACCAGGGAGCAGCGCTCGCGGTCAGCAATGCCGACCGGAGCGCTGCAGGGGAGGCAGCGGGACCCGGAGCGCTCGGCGTGACAGGGGGCGTATGGATATGCCCAGCGTCCTTAAGGGGTTAAAACAGTATTTGTCTACAACACCAGCAGGTGTGTACTTTTGGCTGGCTTTTCATAGTATCTAGGCTCTGAAGACTTTAACAAGAACAAAATGGTACACCACTTAGATGTATGTATTTGGAATGCACTTATAATGGGAGGACAATGCACTCCAGTATGCTTAAAACAGTATTTGTTTACAACACCAGCAGGTATGTACTTTTTCCTGGCCTTTCACAGTATCTAGGCCCTTAAGACTTTAACAGGAAAAAAATGGTGCACCACTTAGATGTAACGCACAGGTTACACTTAATAGAGGACAATATACTTTTAGTGCTGTGCTCACCCTAACTGGCTGGCTACTATTAGCTTTTCAGTTGTTGTACACACCAGTGCTGCAGCACAAAATCACTGTGTACTACACCCAAAATTGCACTTTCTCTCTCAATCTCACTCCCTTCCCTATCAGTGCTTCTAGGCTGGATTTGGGCTTGAAGTGAATCACTGCTGTATAAAAGCTGTGCAGCACACTGCTCTCTGTCCCTCTCTGCAATAGAACGCTGATGTGACTGGGAGGTGAATCACTGCTGTAAAAATGCTTTTCTGTGCAACACAAACTGCTGTATGTCCCCTTTCTCTCTCTCTCTATTTCCCCCTATGTAATAGAATGCTGATGTAACTGGCCACAAGATGGCTGCCGATTATATAGGGCTGTTACACAGGAGTGGCTGGCTGCTGATAGGCTGCATGTGATTCAGGGTCATCCCGCTGACCATTGTTCCCGCCTTCCCAGGATTCCTTGCCCCATTTCCTCACATGTGGATCCGCTATTTTAGATGCCCCGGCCCCTGGAGCCCGGACTGCACTAAATGAAATTTAATGAAGCGATTCGCGCAATCAAATTGCGGTGATATTCGCATTCGTTACGAATCTAATTTTTCCTGAAATTTGTAAAGAATTGAGATTTGTCAGATTCGATTAGCTCATCCCTACTTATCATAATAATAAAATAAAAAAATTCTGCCGCTTGTGGCTACTTTGTCCTGTGACTGCATCATTGCCAAGGCTGCTTTCCCAGAAATATATTCCCTGTAGTTTAGCAGCATCTAACTTGGCTTTGAATTCACAACTATTCTGTGTGGCGGAATATGTCTGGAAATATATACCAATACTTACCCTTGCCAAACACATTTCCAAAAAGCATAAATTAGCTAAGAAGAGTCTGCCAGTGTATAACAATAAACCAGATAACATTACATAACTGCTGGTTTCAGTTTAACTATTTTATTGAATTTAACAGTCAGTGGAGGGAATCATAATGAGGAAGCAAATGCAATTAATCCGGCCAAGCTGTTATATACATGAGCAGCCTAATATGGTAGAGTTCTTGTGTCCCAGTATCAACCTGTATTTCACAATTATTAAATCTGTTCTGTGTCTAGATAAAGGTAGACAATAGGATCTCCAAGAATCTTGATTTTTAAGTTATTGTGTAATTTAAAGCTTTTTACATAACAAAGAGGTGAACTTTGAACGATTACCTTATCTAATCTATAATTTTTTTTAGCTTTTACATGTTGAGTTGGGTCATGTTTGACCATTTATGAGCTTAAAAATGCATTTTTAAGGGAAATTTAGAGTCCAAATTATGAACATGGCCTAAAGCGGCTTTTTTCACCTGTATTACGGATCCAAAACCTGGATCTCTGCTGTTCACTAGTAATGAGCGGCATTGTCCATATTCAAATTTGCGATATTTCGCAAATGTATTCGTCCTATATTCACGAATTTCGCATATTCGCATATTCAAGGAAGAAAACAGTGAGGGGGTAGGCAACTTTACTTTTGGTTGCTAGGGATGTTGTTGATGACCTCTGACAAGTTTATTTGCATCATTCTAATTGGCCCACAAATGAAAAGAAGGAATATGCGAGTATTCACATATGCGAATATTCGCACATGCGAATATTCACATATGTGAATATGCGTATATGCAAATATTCACATATGCGAATATGCGCACATTCACATATGGGGGAAAAGTGAATATTCACAATTTCAAATATATAGCAAATATATTTGCAATATTCGCGAATTCACGATATTTGCGATATTCGACAGGGGCCCAGTCTCGCAACCCTAGGTTCATCTCACAGCCTAGGACCCCACCTGGTAGGTGAGACTGGGAAAGAAAGCAGTTTAAATCAACTGGTGCCAGAAAGTTAAACAGATTTGTAAATGAATTCTATTAAAGAATCTTTATCCTTCCAGTATTTATAAGCTGCTGTATACTATAAAGAAAGTTCTTTTCTATTTGGATTTCTTTTTTTTTCTATCCACAGTGCTCTCTGCTGACACCTCTGTCTGTATCAGGAACTGTCTAGAACAGGGGCAAATCTCCATAGCAAACCTATGCTACTCTGGACAGTTCCTGATACAGACAGAGGTGTCAGCAGAGAGCACTGTGGACAGAAAAATTAAGAAATCCAAAAACTAAAGAACTTTCTCTGTAATATACAGCCACGAACAAGTACTGGAAGGATAAAGATTTTTAAATAGAAGTAATTTACAAATCTGTTTATCTTTTTGGCACCAGTTGATTAAAGGGGTACTCCCGTGGAAAACTTTTTTTTTTAAATCAGCTGGTGCCAGAAAGTTAAACAGATTTGTAAATTACTTCTATTAAACAATCTTAATCCTTCCAGTACTTTTTAGGGGATATATACTACAGAGGAAATGCTTTACTTTTTAGATTTCTCTGATGTCATAACCACAGTGCTCTCTGTTGACCTCTGCTGTCCATTTTAAGAACTGTCAAGAGCAGGAGAAAATCCTCATAGCAAACATATGCTGCTCTGGACAGTTCCAAAAATGGACAGCAGAGGTCAGCAGACAGCACTGTGGTCTTACATCAGAGAAATCTAAAAAGATAAGCATTTCCTCTGTAGTATATAGGCCCTAAAAAGTACTGGAAAGATTAAGATTTTTCAATAGAAGTAATTTACAAATCTGTTTAACTTTCTGGCACCAGTTGATTAGAAGAAAAAAAAGGTATTCCACGGGAGTACCTCTTTAACCCCTTAACCCCTTAAGGACTCAGGGTTTTTCCGTTTTTGCACTTTCGTTTTTCCCTCCTTACCTTTTAAAAATCATAACCCTTTCAATTTTCCACCTAAAAATCCATATTATGGCTTATTTTTTGCGTCGCCAATTCTACTTTGCAGTGACATTAGTCATTTTACCCAAAAATGCACAGCGAAACGGAAAAAAAAATCATTGTGCGACAAAATCGAAAAAAAAACGCCATTTTGTAACTTTTGGGGGCTTTCGTTTCTACGCAGTGCATATTTCGGTAAAAATTACACCTTATCATTATTCTGTAGGTCCATACGGTTAAAATGATACCCTACTTATATAGGTTTGATTTTGTCGCACTTCTGGAAAAAATCATAACTACATGCAGGAAAATTTATACGTTTAAAAATGTCATCTTCTGACCCCTATAACTTTTTTATTTTTCCACGTATGGGGTGGTATGAGGACTCATTTTTTGCGCCGTGATCTGAAGTTTTTATCGGTATGATTTTTGTTTTGATCGGACTTTTTGATCACTTTTTATTCATTTTTTAATGATATAAAAAGTGACCAAAATACGCTTTTTTGGACTTTGGAATTTTTTTGCGCGTACGCCATTGACCGTACGGCTTAATTAATGATATATTTTTATAGTTCGGACATTTACGCACGCGGCGATACCACATATGTTTATTTTTTATTTTTTTTACACTGTTTTATTTTTTTTATGGGAAAAGGGGGGTGATTCAAACTTTTATTAGGGAAGGGGTTAAATGACCTTTATTAACACTTTTTTTTTACATTTTTTTTGCAGTGTTATAGGTCCCATAGGGACCTATAACACTGCACACACTGATCTCTAATGCTGATCACTGGCGTGCATTAACACGCCTGTGATCAGCATTATCGGCGCTTGACTGCTCCTGCCTGGATCTCAGGCACGGAGCAGTCATTCGTCGATCGGACACCGAGGAGGCAGGTAAGAGCCCTCCCGGTGTCCGATCAGCTGTTCGGGACGCCGCGATTTCACCGCGGCGGTCCCGAACAGCCCGACTGAGCAGCCGGGTCACTTTCACTTTCACTTTAGAAGCGGCGGTCAGCTTTGACCGCCGCTTCTAAAGGGTTAATACCGCACATCGCCGTGATCGGCGATGTGTGGTATTAGCCGCGGGTCCCGGCCGTTGATTAGCGCCGGGACCGACGCGATATGATGCGGGATCGCGGCGCGATCCCGCTTCATATCGCGGGAGCCGGCGCAGGACGTAAATATACGTCCTGCGTCGTTAAGGGGTTAAGGACTGAACCCTTTTTCACCTTAAGGACTCGGCCATTTTTTGCAATTCTGACCACTGTCACTATAAACATTAATAACATTCTGATTCCGAGATAGTTTTTTCGTGACATATTCTACTTTAACATAGTGGTAAAATTTTGTGGTAACTTGCATCCTTTCTTGGTGAAAAATCCCAAAATTTTATGAAAAATTTGAAAATTTAGCATTTTCTAACTTTGAAGCTCTCTGCTTGTAAGGAAAATGGATATTACAAATACATTTTTTTTAATTCACATTTCCAATATGTCTACTTTATGTTTGCATCATAAAATTGACATGTTTTTACTTTTGGAAAGGGAAGGAGCGACAAATGGTTTTTGGGGGGCATGCCGCATTTAGGAAGCCCCTATGGTGCCAGAACAGCAAAAAAAAAACAACAAGGCATGCCATTTTGGAAACTAGACCCCTCAAGACAAGGGGTAAAGTGAACCTTAATACCCCACAGGTGATTCACGACTTTTGCATATGTAAAAAAAAAAAAAAAAATTTTCCTAAAATGCTTGGTTTCCCAAAAGTTTTACATTTTTAAAAAGGGTAATAGCAGAAAATACCCCCAAAAATTTGAAGCCCAAATTCTTCCGATTCAGAAAACACCCCATATGGGGGTGAAAAGTGCTCTGCTGGCGCACTACAGGTCTCAAGAGAGAAAGAGTCACATATGGCTTTTTGAAAGCATATTTTGCTCTGGGGGCATGCCGCATTTAGGAAGCCCCTATGGTGCCAGAACAGCAAAAAAAAAAACACATGGCATACTATTTTGGAAACTAGACCCCTCGGGGAATGTAACAAGGGGTAAAGTGAACCACAGGGGTTTCACGACTTTTGCATATGTAAAAAAATGTATATATTTTTTTCCTAAAATGCTTGTTTTCCCAAAAAATTTATATTTTTAAAAAGGGTAATAGCAGAAAATACCCCCCAAAATTTGAAGCCCAATTTCTCCCGATTCAGAAAACCCCCCATATGGGGGTGAAAAGTGCTCTGCTGGCGCACTACAGGTCTCAGAAGAGAAGGAGTCACATTTGGCTTTTTGAAAGCAAATTTTGCTCTGGGGGCATGCCGCATTTATGAAGCCCCTATGGTGCCTGGACAGCAAAAAAAAAACACATGGCATACTATTTTGGAAACTAGACCCCTCGGGGAACGTAACAACAGGTGTTTCACGACTTTTGCATATGTAAAAAAATGTAACAAATTTTTTACCTAAAATGCTTCTTTTCCCAAAAATTTTACATTTTTAAAAAGGGTAAAAGTAGAAAATACCCCCCAAAATTTGTAACGCAATTTCTCCCGAGTACGGCGATACCCCATATGTGGCCCTAAACTGTTGCCTCGAAATACGACAGGGCTCCGAAGTGAAAGTGCCATGCGCATTTGAGGCCTAAATTAGGGTTTCATAGGGGTGGACATAGGGGTATTCTACGCCAGGTATTCCCAAACAGGGTGCCTCCAGCTGTTGTATAACTCCCAGCATGCCTGGACAGTCAGTGGCTGTCTGGTAATACTGGGAGTAGTTGTTTTGCAACAGCTGGAGGCTCCGTTTTGGAAACCGTGGCGTACCAGACGTTTTTCATTTTTATTGGGGAGGGGGGCTGTGTAGGCGTATGTTTATATGTAGCGTTTTTTACTTTTTATTTTATTTTGTGTTAGTTTAGTGTAGTGTTTTTAGGGTACAGTCGCACGGGCGGGGGTTCACAGTAGTTTCTCGCTGGCAGTTTGAGCTGCGACAGAAAATTTGCCGCAGCTCAAACTTGCAGCCGGATACTTACTGTAAACCTCCGCCCATGTGAGTGTACCCTGCACGTTCACATTGGGGGAGAGAAACATCCAGCTGTTGCAAAACTACAACTTCCAGCATGTACGGTCTATAAGTGCAAAAAATGTCCTAACCTATTTTTTTGTGTTTTTTTTTCTTCTCATTTCAGATCCGTGTATGCAGAGGATTACGACGGATTCAATGGATTACGACGGATGAACTTTATTTTTTTAATTTTAATAAAATGGTTAACGAGGGCTGTGGGGGAGTGTTTTTTCAAATAAAATATTTTTTCCAATGTGTTGTATCTTTTTTAATTGAATATTCAGGCTTAGTTATGGAGGCTGTCTAATAGATGGAATCCATGGCTAAGCCAGGGCTTAGTGTTAGCCCCAAAAACAGCTGGCGCTAACCCCCAATTATTACTACCCACCGCCACAGGGGTGCCGGGAAGAGCCGGTACTAACAGGCCCAGAGCGTCAAAAGTGGCGCTCCTGGGCCTAGGCGGTAACAGGCTGGCGTTATTTAGGCTGGGGAGGGCCAGTAACAATGGTCCTCGCCCACCCTGGTAATGCCAGGTTGTGCTGCTTTGTTGGTATCGTGCGGATACTGAATATACAGGGAACCCTATGCATTTTTTTCATAAATAAAAAAATAAAAAAAATAAAAAACGCATAGGGTTCCCCCTATTTTCAGTATCAGCCAGATACCAACCAAGCAGTAACAGCCTGACGTTGCCAGGGTGGGCGAGGACCATTGTTACTGGCCCTCCCCAGCCTAAATAACGCCACCCTGTTACCGCCTAGGCCCAGGAGCGCCACTTTTGACGCTCCGGGCCTGTTGGTACTGGCTCTTCCCGGCACCCCTGTGGCGGTGGGTACCGGGGTAATAATTGGGGGTTAGCGCTAAGCCCTGACTTAGTAATGGATTCTGTCTATTAGACTTAACTAAGCCTGAATATTGAATAAAAAAGAAAACACAACACATTGGAAAAATTATTTTATTTTAAAAAACACTCCCCCACAGCCATCATTAACCATCTTATTAAAATATAAAAAAATCCTGTTCATCCGTCGTTGCGTTTGTAGCTCCGCCCCATAATGACGTCATCACTAGGGGGCAGAGCTACACATACCCACTGGGACTGGATGGAGGTAAGGGGACATCTCCATCTTCTGTATACACTATATACAGCTATCTATAGATAGCTGTATATAGTGTATACCGCCCAAAGGGTTAACCTACACTGTCCAGCAGTGTAAGTTAACTCTTTACTTGCTGGGCTGGTGCATAGCGCACAGCTCGGCAAGGGGTTAAGTGAGCCAGCAATTAGTGTTGAGCAGCATAGGCCATATTCGAATTCGCGAATATTCGCGAATATATGGACGAATATTCGTCATATATTCATGAATATTCGCATATTCGTAATATCCTCGTTTTATTTTCGCATAAGCAAGAATTCGCGTATGCGAAAATAAGCATTAAAAAAATTTAACATAAACGAAAATTCGCATTTGCGAAACTTAGCATATGTTAATTTTCGTATATGCGAAAATTCACACGCCAGTCTCACACAGTAGTATTAAGGCCTTCTTTACACCACACAAGCTGGAAGCAGAGAGGGATGATCACTGTGATGTGTACTGTGAAAAAAAAAATGAATATTCGTAATTACGAATATATAGTGCTATATTTGCGAATATTCGCGAATTCGCGAATATGCGATATTCGCGAGCAACACTACCAGCAATGTGTATACTGTACACACATTGCAGGCTCACTGTAAGTTCTTGCTGGGCAGTATGTATATGATGTATATCTACTGCTCAGGATCAGCTGATCTCGACAGTCACTTTGATCGCAGTGGGTGTCAGGAGGAGTGACATCCATGGGATCTGTCCCTTACTGCAGGTACTAATACTCCCAACATGGAGCACACTCTGCTCCATGCTGGGAGCTGTAGTACCTGCATTAATAGACAGATTGCAGCCAGTGTCACTTCTCCTAACACCCGTTGCGATCCTCCAGTATAATGTATAGATGTGGTCGGCTGCATGCCGTATATATACACATATTCCTATTTCCCACAGAGTTGTGATTGGCTGGAACCATCTGGCCAATCACAGCTCTCTGCGGGAAATATGAATATGTGTATATATACGGCAGTGCAGGGGACCATAGAAGAGCGGCCGCCGCATCTATACATTATACAGGAGGATCCCAACGGACCCCAGCGATCTGTCAATTAGTACAGGTAACTACTACTCCTATCATGGAACAGTGTGTTCCATGCTGGGAGTAGTAGAACTACCTAAAAAATGTTTTTAAAAAAAAAGTGAAACATACACACATTTCATTTTTATTATTGTCAGCTACATTTTTAGTGCCCTACCAGCGCACATAAATTGATCCCTGTTAAAAATTAATAAAAATGTTGTTATAAAAAAGATATATTTCTTTAAATACAATTTTTTCCATCACTACTGTATCTTTTTTTATTATTATTTTTTAATGGTACCCTACTAAATTTTTATAAAAAAAGGTATCTCCAATACTTTTTTGGATCGCTAAAGTTCAAAAGAGATTAAAAACAGCCTGGAAAAACGCCAAATTTAAAACCCACATGGCGTTTTTCTTGGCGTTTTTTCACTCCCAAAGACTTCTATGGGAGAAAAACGCCAAGATTTTCCCGAAAAAACGCCAAAGTCTCGACGAGAGGTCATTTTTTAAAAACTGCCAAGGAGCCCAAAAACGCCAAAAGGATAAAAAAAAACGCCAAACTGAAAAACGCCAAGTGGATTTGGCATTTTGCAGTTTACTATTGACTTGCAGCTAACCTCTGGCTGCAGCGTTTTTTCACAAAAAAAACGCCATGCGGCAGAATGGGCATCTTTATTGGCGTTTTTGTAAAAAAAAAAAAAACAAGTGGAAACCTAGCCTTATAAAAATTGCACCCCTCAAAGTATTCAAAATGACATTCAGTAAGTGTGTTAACCCTTTAGGTGTTTCACAGGAAGAGCAGCAAAGTGAAGGAGCAAATGCAAAATCTTCATTTTTTACACTCGCATGTTCTTGTAGACCCGGTTTTTGAATTTTTGCAAGAAGTAGAAAGAGAAAAAGTCCCCCCAAAATTTGTAACCAAATTTCTCTAGAGTAAGGAAATACCTCATATGTGTATGTGAAGTGCTCGGCGAGCGCAGTAGAGGGCTCAGAAGGGAAGGAGCAACAATGGGATTTGTGTGGAGAGTGAATTTTGCTGAAATGGTTTTTGGAGTTTTTGGAGTTTTTGGAGTATTGACATAAAATGCTCTGCGGGCAAACTACAATGCTCAGAAGAGAAGGAGTCACATTTGGCTTTTGGAAAGCAAATTTTGCTGATATGTTTTTTTGGTGGGCATGTTGCATTTAGTGTCAGGAACTGGACAGGTGAGCGGTTAGGATGCAGGTAGTGGATCCTCTGTGTCAGTGAGGCGATGACGTGGGCCGTACCAGAGGATCGGTTCTAAGAAGTTACTGGTTTTCACCAGAGCCCGCCGCAAGGCGGGATGGACTTGCTGCGGCGGTAACTCCCAGGTCGTATCCCCTGATAGCAACTCGACCTCACTGACAGCTGAGACTGGCGTGGTACACAAGGACTAGGCGAAGGCAAGGTCGAACGTAGCAAAAAGGTCAAGGCAGGCGGCAAGGTTTGTAGTCAGGGGCAACGGCAAAGGGTCTGGATACACAGGCTAGGGATACACACAAAACGCTTTATCAGGGCACTAGGGCAACAAGATCCGGCAAGGACAGAAAGGGGAAGTGAGTTTTTATACATTTTGAACTGATTGGACCAGGCACCAATTAATGGTGCACTGGCCCTTTAAATCCCAGGAAGTTGGCGCACGCACGCCCTAAGGAGCGAGGCCATGCGCGCCGGGAGGAAGGAGCAGCGGGAGGACGGTGAGTGAATTGGGATGCGATCCGTGAGCGGGGACCTCCCGCCAGGGCAGAAGGTCGACTCAATAATCTTGACGGGAGGAGACAAAATGTCGCAGGTAGTCACCAAGAATCTGGTTCACTATTTCCACGTGTCCATTGGATTGGGGGTGATAGGAGGAAGAGAAATGTAATTTGATCTTTAATTGATTGCAGAGTTCCCCTATCCGAGACGATATGCATGGGAAGCCTTGAAGACGATAAATCTGCAGAAAAAAATGCTTCGCCAACTGTGGTGCAGAAGGAAGGCCAGGAAGCGGGACAAAATGAGCCATTTTAGAAAAACGATCAACGACCACCCAGATGACAGTGTTGCCATGAGATAAAGGAAGGTCAGTGATGGAGTCCATGGCTATGTGGAACCAAGGTTTTCAGGCACCGGCAGAGGAAGGAGAAGACCTGCAGGCTTCTGGCGTGGAGTCTTGTCACGTGCACACACTGTACAGGCTCGTACGAAATCGGTCACATCTTTTTTCAGGGAGGACCACCAATAGTGTCTGTCAATCAACTGTATAGATTTTTTGATTCCAGCGTGACCAGCCAGATGGGAGGAATGGCCCCATTTGAGGATCTGGAGGCGAAGACGTGGAGGAACATACGTTTTTCCTGGAGGAATTGGCACCAGAGAAGCAGAAGAGATCAGACACTCAGGAGGTATGATGTGCTGAGGAAGGGTCTCAGCTTCTGAGGCATTGGTGGAACGTGATAGAGCATCAACCCTGACATTCTTGTCTGCAGGACAAAAATAGATTTGAAAATTGAAACGGGCAAAAAACAATGACCATCTAGCCTGGTGAGGATTTAACTGCTGGGCGGTTTGAAGATAAGACAAATTTTCGTGATCTGTGTAGATGGTGATGGGATGGAGGGATCCTTCCAGAAGATGTCTCCACTCCTCAAGTGCCAACTTAATAGCCAATAGTTCACGGTCTCCAATGGAATAGTTTTTTTCAGGAGGAGAATAGGTTTTGGAGAAAAATCTGCAAGTGATATTTTTTCCCTTAGCGTTTTTTTGTAGAAGAACAGCTCCGGCTCCGACTGAGGAGGTGTCAACCTCGAGGAAGAAGGGCTTCAGAGAATCTGGTCTGGACAAGACTGGAGCAGAGGAGAAGGCGGCTTTGAGGTGGTTAAAGGCTTCCTCCGCCTGTGGTGGCCAGGATTTCGGATTAGCATTTTTCTTGGTCAATGCTACAATAGGAGCAACGATGGTGGAGAAGTGAGGAATGACTTGACGGTAATAATTAGCGAATCTGAGAAATCTTTGGATAGCTCGCAGGCCAGTGGGACGTGGCCAATCTATTACCGCAGATAGCTTATCAGGGTCCATTTGAAGGCCTTGACTGGACACTATGTATCCCAGGAAGGGTAGACTGCTGCGCTCAAAAAGACATTTCTCAATTTTGGCGTAAAGATGATTTTTGCGTAGGTGCTGAAGCACTTGACGGACATGGAGGCGATGTTCCTCTAGGTTGGAGGAAAAAATGAGGATGTCAAGATAGACTACCACACAGAAATAGAGCATGTCCCGAAAAATCTCATTAATAAAGTCCTGAAAGACTGGAGGGGCATTGCAAAGTCCAAAAGGCATGACAAGGTATTCAAAGTGACCATCTTTAGTATTGAAGGCGGTATTCCATTCATCCCCTTCTCGAATACGGATGAGGTTATATGCGCTCCTCAGATCAAGTTTGGTGAAAATTTTTGCTCCACGCAGTCGGTAAAATAGTTCGGAGATGAGAGGCAGAGGTTAGCGATTTTTTATTGTAATTTTATTAAGACCGTGGTAGTCAATACAGGGGCGTAGAGATCCATCTTTTTTGCCAACAAAGAAAAATCAAGCTTCGGCTGGAGAAGATTTCCGGATAAAACCTCTTTTAAGGTTTTCCTGAATGTATTCAGTCATGGCTTGGGTTTCTGGAGCAGAGAGTGGGTAAATCCTACCACGGGGCGGTGTGGTACCAGGGAGCAAGTCGATAGGGCAGTCGTAGGGTCTATGTGGTGGTAAGACATCTGCTTGCTTTTTACAAAAGACGTCAGAGTAGGCCTGATAGGCCTGGCAAAGGTGTAGAGATGGAGACTTGACTAATAGGAACCGACTTGAGACATCGCTTGTGGCAGGAAGATCCCCAACTCTTAACGTCCCCAGTGGCCCAGTCGAGGATAGGTGCGTGACGCTGGAGCCAGGGCAAGCCAAGAAGAATTTCTGAGGTACAGTTGGGCAATACAAAAAATTCTCTATTTTCATGATGATGCACTCCTATGTTCATGAGCAGGGGTTCGGTGCGATAACGCATGGTGCAGACCAGTTTTTCTCCATTCACTGAGGAAATGAAGAGAGGTTTGACGAGACAGGTAACAGGAATATTGAATCTGTTGATGAGTGAGGCTTCAATGAAATTTCCTGCTGAACCAGAGTCCAGAAAAGCCACAGTGGAGAAAGAAGTATTAGTACTTGCAGGTAGAGAAATCCGCACAGGTATAGTCAGACGTGGAGAGGATGAATTCACACCTAGTAACGCCTCTCCCACGTTAACTAGGTGCGCGCGTTTCCCTGACACGGAGGACAAATAGGGCAGTCCTTTAGGAAATGTTCGGTGCTAGCACAGTACAGGCACAAATTTCCATTTCTGCGGCGAGTCCTTTCTTCTTGGGTCAGGCGAGACCGATCCACTTGCATAGCCTCCTCAGCGGGAGGCACAGGAGTAGGTTGCAGTGGACTCTGGAAGAGAGGTGCCAAGCGAGGAAACCGCCTCGTGCGAACAAGATCCTTTTCTTGGCGGAGCTCCTGGCGTCTTTCAGAGAAACGCATATCAATGTGGGTGGCCAACTGGATTAATTCAGACAGGTTAGCAGGAATTTCTAGTGTGGCCAGAACATCTTTGATGTTGCTGGATAAACCTTTCTTGAAGGTCGCGCAGAGGGCCTCATTGTTCCAGGCGAGTTCAGAGGCAAGGGTACGGAACTGAATGGCATATTCGCCCACTGAAGAGTTCCCCTGGACAAGATTCAGAAGAGCCGTCTCGGCTGAGGAAGCCCGGGCTGGCTCCTCAAAGATACTGCGTACTTCTGAGAAGAAGGACTGGATGGAAGCAGTGGCAGGATCGTTGCGGTCCCAAAGCGGTCTGGCCCACGACAAGGCCTTTCCAGACAACAAACTGACCACGAAAGCCACCTAAGAGCGTTCAGTGGGGAACTGGTCTGACATCATCTCGAGGTGCAGGGAACATTGAGACAGAAACCCGCGGCACATCTTGGAGTCCCCATCAAATTTCTCAGGAAGAGACAGGCGGACTCGAGAGGTAGATGCGGCAGCTCGCAGAGGAGGGGAAGCTGGAGATGGCGGAGGAGAAGACTGAAGCTGTGGAGGCAGAAGCTGCTGGATCATGGCGGTCAACTGCGACAGCTGTTCTCCTTGTTGGGTGATCAGTTGAGACTGCTGGGCAACCACGATGGTGAGGTCAGCGAGACTTGGCAGCGGCACCTCAGCAGGATCCATGGCCGGATCTACTGTCAGGAACCGGACTGGTAAGCGGTTAGGATGCAGGTAGTGGATCATCTGTGTCAGTGAGGCGATGACGTGGGCCGTACCAGGGGACCGGTTCTAAGTTACTGGTTTTCACCAGAGCCTGCTTCAAGCCGGGATGGACTTGCTGCGGCGGTAACTCCCAGGTCGTATCCCCTGATAGCGACTCGACCTCACTGACAGCTGAGACAGGCGTGGTACACAAGGACTAGGCGAAGGCAAGGTCAGACGTAGCAAAAAGGTCAAGGCAGGCGGCAAGGTTCGTAGTCAGGGTCAACGGCTAAGGGTCTGGATACACAAGCTAGGGATACACACAAAACGCTTTCTCAGGGCACTAGGGCAACAAGATCCAGCAAGGACAGGAAGGGGAAGTGAGTTTTTATACATTTTGAACTGATTGGACCAGGCACCAATTAATGATGCACTGGCCCTTTAAATCTCAGGAAGTTGGCGCGCGCGCACCCTAAGGAGCAGGGCCGCTCGCACCGGGAGGAAGGAGCAGTGGGAGGTCGGTGAGTGAGTTGGGATGCGATCCGTGAGCGGGGACGTCCCGCTACGCGGATCGCATCCCTGCCGCTGACAGGGGAACAGTGCTCTCGGTCAGGAGTAGTGACCAAAGCACTGTCAGAGCGAGGACGCCGCGAGCGCTCCAGGGAAGCAGTAGGACCCGGAGCGCTCGGTGTTACATTTAAGAAGCCCCTATGGTGCCAGAACAGCAGAAAAAAAAACGCATGGTATACCATTTTGGAAACTACACCCCTCAAGGCAAGTAACAAGAGGTCCAATGAGCCTTAACACCCCACAGGTGATTGACGACTTTTTGTTAAAGTTTTTTTCCCAAATTTACAATTTTTACAAAATGTAAATGGAGAAAATGCCCCCTAAAATTTGTAACCCGTTCTCTTCGGAGTATGGAAATACCCCATGTTAGGACGTAAAATGCTTTGCGGGCGAACTACATTGCTCAGAAGAGGAGTCACATTTGCCTTATTATGTGTTAGCTGAAATGTTTTTTTGGGGGGCATGTCGAATTTAGGAAGCCCCTATGCGCCATGCGCATTTGAAGACTGAATTAGGGATTGCATAGGGGTGGACATAGGGGTATTCTACGCCAGCGATTCCCAAACAGGGTGCCTCCAGCTGTTGCTATACTCCCAGCATGCTTGGACAGTCAGTGGCTGTCCGGAAATGCTGGGAGTTGTTGTTTTGCAACAGCTGGAGGCTCCGTTTATTAAACACTGCCGTACAATACTTTTTTCTACTACTACTATATGTAGTGTTTTACCCTTTATTATGTGTTAGTGTAGTGTTCTTAGGGTACATTCGCACTGGCGGGTTACGTTGAGTTTCCCGCTAGGAGTTTGCGCTGCGGTGAAAAATTTGCCGCAGCTCAAACTTGAAGCAGGAAACTCACTGTAAACTCGCACTGTAAACTCGCACTGTAAACTAGCCTTTACATTCACATGGGAGGGCAAACCTCCAGCTGTTTCAAGACTACAACTCCCAGCATGTACTGACAGACCGTGCATGCTGGGAGTTGTACGTTTGCAACAGCTGGAGGCACATTGGTTGGATTACCTTCAGCTAGGTTCTGTCACCTAACTCAGTATTTTCCAACCAGTGTGCCTCCAGCTGTTTCAAAACTACAACTCCCAGCATGTACTGATTGCCGAAGGGCATGTTTGGAGATGTAGTTATGCAACAGCTGGAGGGCTACAGTTTAGAGACCACTGCACAGTGATCTCCAAACTGTGGCCCTCCAGATGTTGCAAAACTACAAATCCCAGCATTCCCAGACAGCAAAATTGCTGTGTGGGCATGCTAGGAGTTGTAACTTTGCAAGATCTAGAGGACCACAGTTTAGAGAGCACTGCACAGTGATCTCCAAACTGTAGCCCTACAGCTGAAATCACAGAAAACCCGCACAGCAAACAGCCGTCTGGGCATGCTGGGAGTTGTGGTTTTGCAATATCTGGAGGGCTACAGTTTAGAGACACTGTATAGTGGTCTCAACTGTAGCCCTCCAGATGTTGCTAGGCAACTCACTGGTTTCCGTAGGATCCAGGGAGCCGCATCGCCGTCCTCTGCTGCCGCCGATGGGTAAGTGGACTTCGGCACCGGTCCTCCAAGGTTTCCCCATTCTGCCCAGCTTACAGTGGGTGGGCAGAACAGGGAAACCAAAAGTTAACCCCCCGCCCCTGATCTGCTATTGGTCGTAGCTTCTAGACAACCAATAGAAGGATAGGAGGGTGGCACCTCTGCTACCTCACTCCTATCCCTTCAGGGCGATCGTGGGTGTCTTGGACAACCCCGATATCACTTATTTTCTGGGTCACCGGGTCACCATAGACCCGTATGACCCAGAATTGCACAAATTGCGGCGATATGCAGCGGGGACCGAAATTCCCACGGACGTACATGTACGTCATGGGTCCTTAACTACCAGGGTCCCATGAGGTACCGGTACGACATGCGTCCTTAACAGGTTAAGTAACTTCGTGTACAGAAAGGTTTAACCAGACTTGGTCACCAGACAAACTGACTGTAGTGCACTAGCATACTTTTGTTGTTACAGGTTTATGGTAACATTCAAGGATTGAGCCTGACAGACTTCTCAAGAACAGTTTTCTTCTTCTTTGCAACCAAGACTTGTAAGTAATGTGCCCGGCTACGGCTGAGATACTCCTGGGTGTAGGAGATTCACTATTAGTTCTGCATATGTGAACAAAGGATTGTCGTCCAGCTCTCGAGGTGCCGTTAAAAGAAGCTTTCTTTATTCAAGGACCATCAGACAGGTTACACACACAGAGATAGAAACGGCTGACGCGTTTCGCACTGAGCGTGCTTAATAGTAGACTGGCTTCATGACTTAACAAACATGTCAAAATACGTATAGGAAGGGTCACATGACCCATTACATCATTGATCAAAAAACAAGGCAATGTGGAAAACCTGGATAAGAGTAAAATAATGAGATAGTCTCTGTGTCATGGTGGGTGGCTACCTTAGTATAGTATTCACACAATTTGGATGAGCCCATTCCTCTCTTTCCCACAGGCATATAAATATCTCTAGAGCTATAGTATTATCTAATATTCCTTTCAGTTTCTCATACTGGATACAATGGCTTATATGGGTAACTGCTTCTTACTTGGAGTATTCAATGTTTCTGCTGGGCAATGTGGATTCTGTTATATTATCTCTTCTTGTGTGTTACCACAGGTAACCATCCACCGACTTCAGAAATCACCTCCATTTCCAATATTGAGAGAGGAAACACTTTCTTATAATTTATCTATAAACCAAAGAGATTGCAAAAAATTACAAAAGTGCATATAAAAAAACAAATAGGAAAACACATAGGAAAACACTAAGAAGAACTTGGATACAGACCTTTCATTGTATATTGAACATTAAGGGAAAGGCGTACATATGTAGCTCACTCTAGATTAACATTTGTATTAATGATTTACATTTACAGTAGTGTTGGATTAAATATATTTTAAGTACATGTAACTACCAAATCTAGACTTTTATTAAGTCCCCTGGGCTGTCTAGTTGCCAATATTAACATCCAGTATGTTTCCCTGTTGTATAATTTTCTTCTAAGTTCTCCACCTCTGGGACCCAACCAGACTTTTTTTATCCCTGAGACCTTCAAATATTGAGGGTCACCATTGTGGGTTTCCCTGAAATGCCTGGATAACATAGAAATACCGGCAGCACTATTCCCTATTTCAGATACATGCTTCCTAAATCTTGTCTTCAACGAATTACTAGTGCAGCCTATATATTGGACACTGCATGCCACACAGGTAACCACGTACACCACATATTTAGAATTGCAATTTATGTAATCTTTTATTTTGTGGGTGGTTCCCGTATGGCATGAAGGGACTTCTTTCGAGCCATCCATATACCAGCAGGTAAGGCACCTAGAATGGCCACATTTCCAGTTGCCCGTTTCATTTAACCATGTACGGTTTGGTGTCAACGTCTTATTACTTTGGAAAAGGTTTGGAGATATGACTGACCCTATTGTTGGACCTCTTCTGGAAACTGTGGAAATGCCCCCTGCTACAATTTCTCGGAAGATGTTATCAGTCTCCAATACTGGTATATATATATTTTTTTATGACTTTAATTTTGTTGAACTGAGCACTGTAGGGTGTGACAAAGAACGGTTTTCTATTGGTTTTAATGTTTTTACTTTCTGTTTTGTGCCTCCCTTTGTTACCCTTAGTTACAAAGTCAATATCAGTATTTGTATCTATTTGAGATGTTGATGGGTTAGTGTGTTGGTCAGTGCGTCTTCTGGAATGCCTCAGCAATTCTACTCTATCAATGGTATTTACTCTACTCCTCGCTGTCTCTAGAGTCGCTACAGAGTACATCAGCTTCCATTTGGAGTGTGGCTGGATTAGTACAATTTCTTTTGATAGGGCACATCTCCCCAAAAGGTATGTTATTCAATATATACTTGGGGTATGATGTTGCCATTAATACTGAGTTTGTAGCCGTTTCTTTTCTGTAAGGGAAAATCTCTATTCCAGCCGTAATACCACAAATCCTGATATCCAGAAAATTAACCTCTGTGTGAATACTATACTAAGGTAGCCACCCACCATGACACAGAGACCATCTCATTATTTTACTCTTATCCAGGTTTTCCACATTGCCTTGTTTTTTGATCAATGATGTAATGGGTCATGTGACCCTTCCTATACGTATTTTAACATGTTTGTTAAGTCATGAAGCCAGTCTACGATTAAGCACGCTCAGTGCAAAACGCGTCAGTCGCTTCCATCTCTGTTTGTGTAAACTGTCTGATGGCCCTTGAATAAAGAAAACTTATTTTAACCGCACCTCGAGAGCTGGACGACAATCCTTTGTTCACATATCTACATTTAGCCGAAGGCGGGACCGGCGCGTCCATGCTCAGGTGATGCGTGTCTCCCATTAGGTGGTGAGCGGAGCTAATCTTTCTACAAGCAGTCTGCATACCCACAGTAGCTCTGCCCCCACTCTAGGTGAAGTTAACATTCAGCCTTGGACCCAGACATGGAACATCAACGAACAGAGTTACAGGAGATCACGAGCACGGCAGCAAGAGACGACAGAGACCTGTATGGTCCTAGCAGGGACACAAAGGCAAAGTCTGTATTCGGAAGCTCTGTCACACCGTTGCCCAACGTGACTCCTATGGACTTACAATGGAGATAGTGAAGCAGTAACACCACGCTCCATACTTAGAAATTCTCAGTCCAAGTCCAGACGCAGACGGTATTCACGCCCCAAAACGGCAAGAAGCGTCAGCTTTTCAGATGCAGATACATCACACGAAGAGGAATCCAGAGCACATGCAGGATCAAATCCTACAGAGAAGATTGTACCAAGTCATCAAACACCTTTTCAGGAGACCCCGGTGCCAAAAAAACCACCCAACTCCTCCAAAAAGAAGAATCGCAACTCCAGACGAGCAGGTCCCTCTGAGGTCCCTCTTAACTCCCAGGTGAGCCCGGTTACGAACTTGTCTGCATGTATTCTTTCCCAGGCACAAATCGACCTCCTGGGTAAAGGACTGAACTTTGTTCCAATGAGCAACTTTAACTTGTTTAACACCTTATTAGATGTGAATAAACTAGCAAGGGGTTTCACCCTACAAAGACATTTCTTTGAGATAGATAGAAATGATACTTGCGAATGTTCTAATACATTGTCTAATATGGGAGGGTATGTTGAACCTATATGTGCTAATTTTACAGATCAAACAGTAATGTTACATCTAGTTGGTATAGACAAAGAAAATAGGAGTATAAATGATTCACTGATTCGTCCCTTCTATCTATCCAACCCTGGGTTTTATCCTGTGGCCTCCCGGTCGGAGGCCCTGGATAAATTCCAAGAGTTGGTGGAAAGGGACTTAGTGGAGCTGCACAACAAAACATCAGTTACTAGGGGTTACAACAACCTCACTAGAGGTGAAAGACAGGCCATGGAGGAACTAGAGGCTAATTTATCAATTGTGATACGTAATTCGGACAAGGGAGGTAACATCACAGTCTTGGACTCAGGCCTGTATAAGAAATTAAATAATGAAATACTGGCAGACAGTAGCACATACCGTAATTTAAAGGGAGATCCAACCAAAGCATTTCAAGATGCACTTAAAAAATATTAAAAGAGGGAGTGGTTCTAGGAGCTATAGACCAAAAGTTAGAGGAATTCCTTTTTGTTTCCAGTCCAGTTATCCCAGTGTTCCACTCACTCCCCAAACTCCACAAGGGGACTTTTCCAACCCCCCCCCCCCCTTAGACCCATAGTATCAGGAATTGGATCCCTTGTGGAGAAACTTGGGGAGTGGGTGGACCACTATTTACAACCATTAACTACCATTATTCCAACCTTTCTACAGGATACAAAACATACCATGAATATCCTTAATAAAATCAAATGGGAAAAGGATTTTGCATGGGTGACCTGCGATGTCATTGGATTATATCCCTCAATCCCATGGGATAGGTGTTTGGAAGCATTGAGGATTCATCTGTAGTGCTACAGCGATTACTCCCCTGGTCTGAAGGAATTTTTGATTATAGCCACTGATTTTCTTTTACAGCACAACTATTTTATATTTGATGGCGATTTTTTCCTTCATACCAGGGGAGCATCGATGGGTGCTAAATACTCACCATCGTTTGCCAATATATTTAGGTTCCATTGGGAGCAATTGTATATCTTCAATGCTGACAACCCCTTTACAGAGGACATTCAGTGGGTCGCACGATTTATCGACGATCTACTGATTGTATGGAAAAATACATAAAGCCGTTTTCAGGAGTTTGTGAGATATATTAGTAACAATAATCTCAATCTTGGTTTTACTTATCATTTTGGAGGCCCAGAGGTTAATTTTCTGGATATCAGGATTTGTGGAAGTGCAGCTGAAATAGAGATTTTCCCTTACAGAAAAGAAACGGCTACAAACTCAGTATTAATGGCAACATCATGCCACCCCAAGCATATATTGAATAACATACCTTTTGGGGAGATGTGCCGTATCAAAAGAAATTGTACTAATCCAGCCGCACTCTAAATGGAAACTGATGAGTTAATACATAGGTTCAAAAACAGGGGGTACTCTGAAGCGACTCTAGACACAGCGAGGAGTAGAGTAAATGCCATTGATAGAGTAGAATTGCTGAGGCATTCCAGAAGACGCACTGACCAACACACTAACCCATCAACATCTCAAATAGATACAAATACTGATATTGACTCTGTAACAAAGGGAGACACAAAACAGAAAGTAAAAAGATTAAAACCAATAGAAAAACCGTTCTTTGTCACACCCTACAGTGCTCAATTCAACAAAATTAAACAAATCATTAAAAAATATATATACCAGTATTGGAGACTGATAACATTTTATGAGAAATTGTAGCAGGGGGCATTTCCACAGTTTCCAGAAGAGGTCCAACAATAGGGTCAGTCATATCTCCAAGCCTCTTCCAAAGTAATAAGACGTTGACACCGAACCGTACATGGTTAAATGAAACAGGCAATTGGAAATGTGGCCATTCTAGGTGCCTTACCTGCGGGTATATGGATGTCTCGAAATAAGTCACTTCATGCCATACGGGAACCACCCACAAAATAAAAGATTACATAAATTGCAATTCTAAATACGTGGTGTACATGGCTACCTGTGTGGCATGCAGTGTCTAATATGTAGGCTGCACTAGTAATTCGTTGAAGATAAGATTTAGGAAGCATGTATCTGATATAGGGAATAGTGCTGTCGGTATTTCTATGTTATCCAGGCATTTCAGGGACACCCACAATGGTGACCCTCAATATTTGAAGGTCTCAGGGATAGAAAAAGTCTGATTGGGTCCCAGAGGTGGAGAACTTAGAAGAAAATGATACAACAGGGAAACATACTGGATGTTCCTATTGGCAACTAGACAGCCCAGGGGACTTAATATTTTGTAGTTACATGTACTTAAAATATATTTAATCTAACACTACTGTAAATGTAAATCATTAATACAAATGTTAATCTAGAGTGAGCTACATATGTACGCCTTTCCCTTAATGTTCAATATACAATGAAAGGTCTGTATCCAAGTTCTTCTTAGTGTTTTCCTATGTGTTTTCCTATATGTTTTTTATATGCACTGTTGTAATTTTTTGCAATCTCTTTGGTTTATAGATAAATTATAAGAAAGTGTTTCATCTCTCTATTGGAAATGGAGGTGATTTCTGAAGTCGGTGGATGGTTACCTGTGGTAACACACAAGAAGAGATAATACAACAGAATCCACATTGCCCAGCAGAAACATTGAATACTCCAAGTAAGAAGCAGTTGCCCATATAAGCCATTGTATCCAGTATGAGAAACCGGAAGGAAAATTAGATAATACTACAGCCCTAGAGATATTTATATGCCTGTGGGAAAGAGAGGAATGGGCTCATCCAAATTGTGTGAATACTATACTAAGGTAGCCACCCACCATGACACAGAGACTATCTCATTATTTTACTCTTATCCAGGTTTTCCACATTGCCTTGTTTTTTGATCAATGATGTAATGGGTCATGTGACCCTTCCTATACGTATTTTAACATGTTTGTTAAGTCATGAAGCCAGTCTACGATTAAGCACGCTCAGTGCGAAACGCGTCAGATGCTTCTATCTATGTGTGTGTAACTTGTCTGATGGTCCTTGAATAAAGAAAACTTATTTTAACCGCACCTCGAGAGCTGGACGACAATCCTTTGTTCACATATCTACGTTTAGCCGAAGGCGGGACCGGCACGTCCGTGCTTACATGATGCATGTCTCCCCTTAGGTGGTGAGCGGAGCTAAACTTTCTACAATTAGTTCTGCATAGGCAAAAACAAGTCAGGAGGGGGACCCTGACTTGAGCCACATCTACGAACTCCTATATGTACATGGACTACTGTTATGTAAATACTCAAAGCAATATATACTGTTCTATAAAAATGGTTACGGAGGTACACTGAAATGTCATGGTCTTGTATTATGTTTACCAAGGTCTAATAAAATGTATTTAAGTTATTGTACACCAAAAGTCACCATGTACAATATTTTCTGATGACTGTATCCTTACAGGGGTTTTTCCTGATCTATTCGGTAGGAGCACATATCAACCCTCCACCAGCATATACAGAATATAGTAAACAGTATGTGTAATACGCTAATGTACACCTAAAAGTAAACAGTCATGTACACACAAGTCACATACAGTAGTACTGTAGCACTCAAAATTACACAGTCTACTTGATATCATATGTCAAATGTCTCTAATGTCATATATTATTATGTTAGTGTGCAGGATACATTCTTGGCCAGAAAGTACTCCTGATGCTAAACTAATGCATGTAGTCAATATAAGGTAACAGAAATGTCAAAATGTTATCTATATCAGTTGTCTAGCATAAATGCGTCTATCATAAACTTAATATAGAGTTCTGGGGAGATGTGTTTTAAATGCCAAGGAACTCAAGTATTGGGCAGAAGGCCTCAGTAGTGATGTCGCGAACATAAAATTTTCGGTTCGCGTACCGCGAACGCGAACTTCCGCAAATGTTCGCGAATCGGCAATCTGGGCGAACCGCCATTGACTTCAATGGGCAGGCAAATTTTAAAACCCACAGGGACTCTTTCTGGCCACAATAGTGATTTAAAAGTTGTTTCAAGGGGACTAACACCTGGACTGTGGCGTGCCGGAGTGGGATGCATGGCAAAACTGCCATGGAAAATTACATAGTTGATGCAGAGTATGGTTTATATCCATAAAGGGCATAAATCACCTATTATTCCTAAATGGTTTGGAATAACGTGCTTTAGCCCCCTTTAGGCAGCACATAGAGCCCCCTTTAGGCATCACATAGTTAGATTCCCCCCTTTAGACAGCACATAGATTCCCCCATATTAGGCAGCACATAGTTAGAGCCTCCCTTTAGGCAGCACATAGAGCCCCCATGTTAGTCAGCACATAGTTAGATCCCCCCTTTAGGCATCACATAGTTAGATTCCCCCATGTTAGTCAGCACATAGTTAGAGCTCCCCTTTAGGCAGCACATAAGATTCCCCCATATTAGGCAGCACATAGTTAGAGCCAGAAAAATTAGGCATGTACACATGGATGAAAAATTTGGTATTGTCGCAGCCGCATCTGTAGCAGCAGCCAGAAAAATTGCAGCACCAGAAAAAGTGCAGCAGCAGAGGCCAGAAAAATTAGGCATGTACACCTGGCTGGAAAATTTGGTATTATTGCAGCTATAGCAGTGGCCATAAAAATTGCAGCACCATAACAAGTGCAGCAGCAGAGGCCAGAAAAATTAGGCATGTACACATGGATGAAAAATTGGGTATTGTCGCAGCCGATTTTTCTGTTTGTTTTGCCAGGCAGAAAGTGCCCTAAAACATTGCGGCTTGAACCCTAGTTGGTGGCGGATAAGTCACGCAAGTCATCTGGCATTCAGAGTTCAAACACAGCAGCGTGTGGACCATTTTTAGCCCAAGGCAGCTCATCTGATCAGGCCTTGTTCAGTCAAATGTTTCGCCCAGTGTCAGTCCCTTCGGGATCCATCCCTCATTCATCTTAAGAAAGGAGAGATAATCCAGATTTTTTTGACCAAGGCGACTCCTCTTCTCAGTGTCAATACCTCCTGCTGCACTGAAGGTCCTTTCTGACAGGACACTTGAAGCGGGACAGGCCAGAAGTTAGAGCGCAAATTGGGATAGCTCAGACCACAGGTCAAGCCGGCACACCCAGTAGTCAAGGGGTTCATCGCTCCTCAGAGTGTCGATATCTGCGGTTATGGCCAGGTAGTCTGCTACCTGTCGGTCAAGTCGTTCTCTGATGGTGGACCCCGAAGGGCTGTGGCGATGCGTAGGACTTAAAAAGCTCTGCATATCCTCCATCAACAGCATGTCTGTACAGAATTCTGTCCTTGCCGGCGTATTCATGGGAGGAGGAGGACAACTTTCTCCTCTTCCCCTGTTAGATCCCTGTTGTGCTGTGACATGACCCTTATACGCTGTGTAAAGCATACTTCTTAATTTATTTTGGACCTGCTGAATCCTTTCAACCTTGCTGTAATGCGGTAACATGTCAGAAACTTTATGTTTATACCGGGGGTCTAGTAGCGTGGACACCAAGTACAGGTCGTTCTCCTTCATCCTTTTTATTCGAGGGTCCCTCAACAGGCACGACAGCATGAAAGACCCTATTTGCACAAGGAAGGAAGCCGAGCTACTCATGTCCCGTTCCCTCGTCCTCAATGATGTCAGGGAAGGTATAATCTTCTTCCCCCCAGCCACGCACAACACCACGGAAACTAGATAGGTGACAAGGAGCACCCTGGGATGCCTGCTGTGGTTGGTCTTCCTCCTCCTCTTCAAAACCACATTCCTCCTCTGTCTCCTCTTCCTCACAATCCTCTTCCAGCGTTGCCACAGGTCCAGCAAGCGATGCTGATAAGGCTGTTTCTGGTGGTGATGGTGTCCACAACTCTTCCTCTTCACGCTCATCTACTGCCTGATCCAGCACTCTTCGCAGGGCACGCTCCAGGAAGAAAACAAATGGTATGATGTCGCTGATGGTGCCTTCGGTGCGACTGACCAGGTTTGTCACATCCTCAAAAGGACGCATGAGCCTACAGGCATTGCGCATGAGCCTCCAGTAACGTGGCAAAAAAATTCCCAGCTCCGCAGATGATGTCTTAGCAGCCCGGTCATACAAATATTCATTGACAGCTTTTTCTTGTTGGAGCAGGTGGTCGAACATTAGGAGTGTTGAATTCCAACATGTCGGGCTGTCGCAAATCAAGCGCCTCACTGGCATGTTGTTTCGCCGCTGGATATCTGACAAGTGCGCCATGGCCGTGTAGGAATGCCTGAAATTGCCACACACCTTCCTGGACTGCTTCAGGACATCCTGTAAGCCTGGGTACTTGATGCACGGCATATGTGTAAACTTGCCCAACCTCAATGCCGCCAACAAATTTGTTCCGTTGTCACAAACCCCCTTGCCGATCTCCAGTTGGTGCGGAGTAAGCCACTTGTCCATCTGTGCGTTCAGGGCCGTCAGGAGCGCTGGTGTGGTGTGACTCTCCGCTTTGAGGCAAGTCAACCCCAAGATGGTGTGACACTGCCATATCCGGGATGTGGAATAGCACCTGGGGAGCTGGGGGGGTGCCGGTGATGTGGAGCAAGACGCAGCAGTGGAAGAGGACTCGGCCGAGGATGTTATGGAAGAGGATGGAGTAGGAGGAGTAGAGGAGGTGGCAGCAGGCCTGCCTGCAAGTTGTGGCGGTGTCACCAACTCCTCTGCAGAGCCACGCATTCCATGCTTGGCAGCCGTCACCAGGTTTACCCAATGAGCAGTGTAGGTGATATACCTGCCCTGACCATGCTTTGCAGACCAGGTATCAGTGGTCAGATGGACCCTTGCCCCTACACTGTGTGCCAGACATGCCATAATTTCCTTTTGCACAATGGAGTAAAGGTTGGGGATTGCCTTTTGTGCAAAAAAATATTAGCCAGGTACCTTCCACTGCGGTGTCCCAATGGCTACAATTTTTTTAAAGGCCTCAGACTCCACCAGCTTGTATGGTAAAAGCTGGCGGGCTAGCAGTTCCGACAAGCCAGCTGTCAGACGCCGGGCTAGGGGGTGACTTTGAGACATTGTCTTCTTGCGCTCAAACATCTCCTTGACAGACACCTGACTGTGGGCAGATGAGCTGGAACTGCTCAAGGCGAGAGACGGAGAGGCGGATGGTTGAGAGGGGGCAAGGAGGGCAGCAGTGGTTGACTTGGCTGAAGATGCTGGACCAGGAGGAGGATGGCGGCTTTGACTTTGTGTGTTGCTTGTGTTGACGTGTTGATCCCATAGGCATTTGTGATGTGACATCATGTGCCTTCGCAAAGCAGTTGTGCCTAGGTGGGTGTTGGACACGCACAAAAAATGCCACACTGCTGAGCTCTGCTATGACGGCATTCTGGTGGTGGCAACAACATGCGTTTATTGGCGTCCCGTCTGGCTGACCCCGGGTGCCGATGCATGTTGTCTGACTGTGCCACTAGCTCCTTGTGATGACCTCCCCCTGCTTCCAACTCATCTCCTACTCCTCTCTGTCTCCCCATCTGAACTTTCCCCCTCTTCTTTTCTTCAAGCGGGCACCCACGTGGCATCCACGGACACATCGTCATCATCAACACCTTCACCGCTATCTGACACCTCAAGAAAGGAAGCAGCAGCGGGTACAACATCATCATCACACCGTACGTCCATGTGTGTAATGCTGCCTGACTGAGACATATCCCTGTTAACTACATCCTCTGGCAATAATGGTTGCGCATCACTCATGTCTTCAAACTGATGTGTAAATAACTCCTCTGACGGATCAAGTAAAGCTGCTGTGGTGCTAGTGTTGGTGGTGGTGGCAAGTGGTAGCATGAGAGGTGCCTGAATCTAAGCTAGAGGAGGAGGACGGTGCATCGAGGTTCCGAGCGGAAGCTGTAGTAGATTGGGTGTCTTGTGATAGCCAGTCAACTAAGTCCTCAGAACTTTGGGGGTTCAGGGTACGTGGCCTCTGAACACTGGCAATTCTAGGGCCAAAGGGAATCCCAGCACCACGATGGCCCCTGCGGGGTGGCCTTCCTCTGCCTGTCACTTTTTTGGTTAAATTTGCACAAGTGTCACACCAAATGTGATTTACACTAGGGTGACACAATTTTCCCTGCAGGCAAAAAAAATGGCAACTGTGACGTGAACTGACAGTGACGACTGATTTTATTTAACAGCCAAAAAACAATTTTTTTTAAATTTGCACAACTGTCACACCAAATGTGATTTGCACTAGTGTGCCAATGAGCAAAAAAGCTTGCCAGCGGAGTTCCCCTTTTAACCCCTTAACGACGCAGGACGTATATTTACGTCCTGCGCCGGCTCCCGCGATATGAAGCGGGATCGCGCCGCGATCCCGCATCATATCGCGTGGGTCCCGGCGCTAATCAACGGCCGGGACCCGCGGCTAATACCACACATCGCCGATCGCGGCGATGTGCGGTATTAACCCTTTAGAAGCGGCGGTCAAAGCTGACCGCCGCTTCTAAAGTGAAACTGAAAGTATCCCGGCTGCTCAGTCGGGCTGTTCGGGACCGCCGCGGTGAAATCGCGGCGTCCCGAACAGCTGATCGGACACCGGGAGGGCTCTTACCTGCCTCCTCGGTGTCCGATCGACGAATGACTGCTCCGTGCCTGAGATCCAGGCAGGAGCAGTCAAGCGCCGATAATGCTGATCACAGGCGTGTTAATACACGCCTGTGATCAGGATGAGAGATCCGTGTGTGCAGTGTTATAGGTCCCTATGGGACCTATAACACTGCAAAAAAAAAGTAAAAAAAAAGTGTTAATAAAGGTCATTTAACCCCTTCCCTAATAAAAGTTTGAATCACCCCCCTTTTCCCATAAAAAAAATAAAACAGTGTAAAAAAAAATAAAAATAAACATATGTGGTATCGCCGCGTGCGTAAATGTCAGAACTATAAAAATATATCATTAATTAAGCCGTACGGTCAATGGCGTATGCGCAAAAAAATTCCAAAGTCCAAAAAAGCGTATTTTGGTAACTTTTTATAACATTAAAAAATGAATATAAAGTGATCAAAAAGTCAGATCAAAACAAAAATCATACCAATAAAAACTTCAGATCACGGCGCAAAAAATGAGTCCTCATACCGCCCCGTACGTGGAAAAATAAAAAAGTTATAGGGGTCAGAAGATGACATTTTTAAACGTATAAATTTTCCTGCATGTAGTTATGATTTTTTCCAGAAGTGCGACAAAATCAAACCTATATAAGTAGGGTATCATTTTAACCGTATGGACCTACAGAATAATGATAAGGTGTAATTTTTACCGAAATATGCACTGCGTAGAAACGGAAGCCCCCAAAAGTTACAAAATGGTTTTTTTTTTTCGATTTTGTCGCACAATGATTTTTTTTTCCGTTTCGCCGTGCATTTTTGGGTAAAATGACTAATGTCACTGCAAAGTAGAATTGGCGACGCAAAAAATAAGCCATAATATGGATTTTTAGGTGGAAAATTGAAAGGGTTATGATTTTTAAAAGGTAAGGAGGAAAAAACGAAAGTGCAAAAACGGAAAAACCCTGAGTCCTTAAGGGGTTAAGCAGTGGTCCCCAATCAGGGTGCCTCCAGCTGTTGCAAAACACACGGAATGATATATTGCAGCCCTTTAAATACTGTAGTAGTTGGCTGCTTTAAAGAAAAAAAAGCTTGCCAGCAGAGTTCCCCTTTTATGCAGTGGTCCCCAACCAGGGTGCCTCCAGCTGTTGCAAAACACACAAACTGATATATTTCAGCCCTTTGAATACTGTAGTAGTTAGTTGCTTGAAGAAACTTATGTTTGATTCTAGAGTACTCATTTTAACCAGCGGTTCCCTCCCAACCAGGACTGATATCTTTCAGCCCTAAAAAGGGCTTTTTTGGGTGTTGTCCTTAAAGCAGATGTTACACTAGTGCTTTAGAAGTAAACTGGACCCTGAATACACCACCTAGCAGCAACCTAGCTATCGCTTTCCCTATACAGCAGGAGCAGCTTCTCTGACCCTCCACTTCCTAAGCCTGCAGCATACTGAAGGAGGCTAAAATGGCGTCCGTGCAAGAGGTAGGAGGGTCTGGAACAGAGGGACTGCTGAAGATTGGCTGTAATGTGTCTGCTGACTCTGACTCACAGGGTCAAAGTTTACTGTAATGTTAAAGTATAGGGGGCGGATCGAACTTCACATATGTTCGCCTGGCAATGCGAACGCGAACATGCTGAATTCGCCGGGAACTGTTTGCCGGCGAACAATTCGCGACATCTCTAGGCCTCAGGCAACCCAATCTGCAAGTGTCTAATATAGAGCATTAAGTCTAGTCATGAGTATTATGTTGCATGCATAGTCCAAATGTCATGTTGTGTTTAATCCACTGTTTTGCATAGTCAAGTCACCAATGCATAGTCATAAGTATTGGTCCTAGTCATTATTAATCCTGTTCTCGGTTGACCAACATTGTATGGACAACATTACACAGACTCTTATGTTATCAGTTTTTCCCAAAGGAAATTTACTAGCCTGGAATGGGCATTTGTTTGCAGAAAATACCTCAGGACTGCATCCGGCCCTAGTGCCACCCCGACCCTCAACTCTAAAAGGACTTGTGTTAAGTAGGAAGGTTTGTAATGTCCCAGTACAGAACATGGTTCTGTACTACCCTTAGGCCCTATCAGGTTGAGTCCATCAGTGGCTCTCCTGCAGTGTCTCCCCTGCTGTTATTATAAGTGTAATTTATTGTCATAGGATTATAGCCAGTGCATTAATGTATAGATAGTCTAAAGGACCTGTGAGATGTCTGAAGGACCTGTGGGAGGTCACATGATGTTACCCAGAGAGCCCCAGCTTAAACTGTGACCTGCAGCTTGACCAATGGGCTTTGGCATAAGGGACCAGCCATTGCAATTCTCTCTCTTGTACTATCAGTCTTTACTGAGACCAGCAAACACCAGATACCTCAGTGCTAGTGACCAGCACCTGGAAGGCATGAAATCTACAGTCATTCCAGTAAGTCAAAAGTCTGTGTCTTATGTCACTACCCATAGTCAAGTCCAGTCTAAAGTCAAGCCTCAAGATAATCATCTAAAGCCTATTACCAATCTAATTGGTCCTAGCAAGCTGCGAGGTCCTTCTGTTTTCCTGGCCACCTCTCTAAGAATCTGGCCTAGCCATGAAGATAACATCTATCTTAACATTAAACCATAACTGGTTGTGCACTCTCCTTTCACTACCTAGCCATTGGAATAGCGGAGATACCATTCGTGTGGTTCCGGTACCCAAAAACCACTCTGGCGTCATGAACATTAGGGGTTAACAACAGCTTGCCCCAGGGGTTAATACCCTCTTGCCCCTCCACCCCATTATCCCACCATACTCCGTGTGTCACCACACACCACTCTGTCTAGAGGAAACCTCATGATCGGTATTCTGCCCATAGACATCTTATCCCCTATCCAAAGCACCAGGCGTTCATTTTAAGGCTGGGTGCGGGCGGCGGGGGTTGTGATGTCAAGGCACTCCTCATGTCATCACGCCCAGGGGCATAGCTAGAAACCACAGGGCCGTGATGTAAAATTGACATCCCCTTCCCGCACACTTGGCCGCACAAAGGTATTAGTGACACTGACAGGACACAGTCAGGAGAATATATAAGGATAAAAATGACTCACAGGTGATGTCTTTTCTGTAGTCTTCTTTCTTCTTTATCTGGTCCAGACCGAGGTAACTTCCCTCGGCAGGGTCTAACGCCCGTGCATCATTGGCTCCCCACTTTGTCAGCAGATCCTCATCCTATATGAGAAAACAATAATTAATACAACCCAGTCACATATGGGACCAGAATCAGGGGCCTAACTAGAATCCCATGGGACCCAGTACATATTTTTGCATGCTCTCATCCATCCACACCAGCCCCTCAATCAGCATGTCCCCCTCCATAAACACCAGTCCCCCTATCAGCATGTCCCCTACACATACACACTAATCACCATCAGCAGGTCCCTTATTTATCCCACTATCCCCCTATAAGCATGTTTCTATCCATCTACACCAGCCCCCCAATTAGCATGTTACTTATACATCCACTCAGTGCCCCCAATCAGCCTGTCCCCATCCATATATACCATGTCCCCCTCTCCTCAACAGGTCCCTCATCCTTCCACGCAATGTCCCAGGTTCTTTTCACACAAATGTTGTTTTTGCAGCACTCACCAACATTTATCTCTGTGGTATAGTATGATGGCATCCGTCATGAATAGATCCTATGTTAAAAAAAAAAAAAAATATAATATATGTGGTAGCCATGGGGTGTTAGTAGAAATACCTGATCACTTAGAGATGCCAGGGCACTGTTATCCTATATACGTTCCAAGGTTGGGGACAGCTTCTTCTGGGCCAGACACGGGGGGAGTAAATGAACACACCGACTTCAGGTCACGGATGACTGTCTTTTACTGAGCTGGTGCAGATGGTAATACACATACAGCTGGCTTTAGGTAAGACAGTGCAGCGTAACTCCTTTGGTACTTTGTTGCCTTGCTGGGACTTGTGGTGCTTTCACAAACAGATTTATACTGACTTGTGAGATGGATAGATGAATCCTGGTAGGTAGGGTTCTGTTAACATACTGAAGCCTTCTCCACCGGGGCATGAACTTCCACCATGCGAGTAATCCTTGCGGAATGACCAGAGAGAGTAGATTTGAGCTAGGCCTTTCCTCATAGCATACAGCACACACACCTGAAACAATCTGTAGCTCAGGAGCCACTAGACTAGGGCAACTCCTCCCCCACTACACTATATAGGGGAGACTTTAGGGGTTCCCATTGGCAGCCAGAGTCACATGGGGTTCACAGCTCTCATTTAAGGGTACAGTAACACAGAAAAACATATATACATGTATCAGTAATAGAATTCATTTAACTGCAGGTCTCTAGTGGGCCATACACCTGCTGCCTGAAGCTGCCAGTAGCAGTCCGAAGCCACAGGACAGCTATTGGTGCTGGGACACCACATTTAAGTATATATACATATATATATATATATATATATATATATATATATATATATATATATATATATATAATTTATTTTTATTTTTTTTATTTTTTTCCTTACACCAAAATTGTACTTTATTGGCCTTGATTGAGTAATGAGGGTCTATGGATAAGTTTGCTGTATGCGTCAGAAGATTTTCAGTTACATATGGCAAATGTACACGCCAAATATGATGTGAAAACAGATGTGGTTTCTCATCATACTGAGCCCTAGTCAGCACAGATATTAAAGTGAGTAATGTAGTGGATGTAATGTGGTGGAATCAGTCGACGATATAAAAGCAACAGAAGTAAATAACATTATAAGAGAGAATAATGGATAAAAATGAATTGCCTAATATAATATGTAAAATGGCTCCATCCGAGAGCTGTATTTCGGCTGCTATAGAAATGAATTCCATTAGGGACTAGTTATTTGATTTGAGAGAACAGTCTGTCATCCTCCCTGTAGTTGTTGTTTCAGCTGTCACTGCTAAACTATTGTGTTTCTCTCTTGTAAATGCTAATAATAATAATAGCAGCAAATCTGTATCCTAAGTGCAGAGATATGTAATCAGTGGGTTTATTCTTATTAAAAAGATCAACTTCACACAATAATTTTATTAACTTTACTAACTTGAGGATTACAAGAGGATAGAGGATCCAAAGATAATGCCACCAAGTAGTCCTTTGGTCTCCCCTACATATAGGCAGGTATGTCCTCTGTAGTCCAACCCCCCCCGGTATGTCTTTAGAAATTCTGCACCCCAATTAGGGCTTGAACCACCCATATCACCCATAACCACCCATGCAGTAGGGGAGTTCGTGTCTGCATGCTTTTTGTTTTTTTCTTCATGGTGCCCCCAGCCCCCCATTTTAATTTTTTTAGTTTCTATCTACTCCCTCTAAATGGGACTTATTGGCAGGAGAATAGGGTTGCAGAAAGCTAGCCATAAACAGATCCGCTTTAAACATGTTCAGCAAGAAATATCGAAGATGAGAATCACCTGGATCATGCACACCTATTCCATGTTTTTGTCAGCAGGGGCATAGGAACCGGGGGGGGAGGGCTGTTTGGGAATGGGTCCCCCCCAGGAATTCCTGCTGGGGGACCGATAATGAAGTTATCCCCCCCCCCAGGGCCGTTTGAAGGAATTTGGGGGCCCCAAGCAAAATAGACATGGAGGACCCCCTTCCACCCCCTCCCCACCTTACGTGTCCTTCTTACTCCCCCTTCACTCCCTATGTTTTTTTTTTTTTACTCCCCCCTCTATGTTTTTTCCCCCTTCCTACCCTATCTATATTCTCAGTTACCTCCGGCTCCTTCCCTGGACCCTGTAGCATGGCCAAGCTCCTCTACCTCCTGGCTGTCACCCAGTCCGGCCGGGTACCACATGGTACAGGAGATTCAGTTTCCTGTTCCCGGCCGGACTGAAAGAAAGTGAGCACTCAGTGTACACAGGCAGACTGACAGCCAGGAGGTAGAGGATCTCGGCCATGCTACAGGGAAGGGGAGGAACTCTGAAGGTGACCAGGAGTGCTGCAGCCGCCTGAGGCTCTCGATAGAGCACTCAGGCAGCTGCAGCCTTATAGGAAGCACAAAAAGCACTGGCTCTACTTGGGGCCCTGGGCCAGCTCAGGGCCCCAAGCAATTCCTTGGTTTGCCCGTTCTTTAGCGTCAAGCCTGCTGAGCTGCTGCTGGGTACTTACAGACAGAGGCGTAGCTGCCATGAAGCAGCTCTTCTCTCTAGTCCAGAGAAGAACGACAGACTCACACAGTGAGCGGAGGCTACAGAGTGTGACCCACAGTACAGACAGAACACTCCTGGCTGCTCCTCTGGCTCCTCCTCCTGCTGGCACACAGAAACAGATGCTGCTCATGGGAAGATGTGCTGCACTGGGTGAGAGGAACCTGATCTTATTACTGGGAGTTCTGCTATGTGTGTGTGTGTGGGGGGGCTGTTGTCTGGAGGGGGTGGGGGGTTGAGGCTAAATAGGGGGCCTGTTATGTGGAAGGGAGAGTGGAGCCAAGAGTTCTGCGAGGGGAGACCTGCTGGGCTCTTTTGTTCTCTTTTTTTGCAATGTAATTTGCTTTTTTTTTTTTGTTTGTTTTTCAATTGAGTATATTTTACTATATTTAAAGGAAAACTGTCAGGAGAGTCACCCGCACTAACTAGTGATAATGTCTGGTATTGTGGGTGTCACTGAAAAAAATAAACAATACTCACCATGCCCACATCCTGCTCTGTTATTTTCATTTTTCAAAATATGCAAACGAGCAACAAGTGGCACGGGCAGGGTAACAATCCTTGCCTAGGGCACTGTGACATCAGCGCTGTTCGTTCTTTGCTCAGCCCGGCTGATCAGTATTCATTGCCTTCCTCTGCCTTTTCTCGCTCTGTATTCTTATCTACTGCGCATGTACAGTTTCCTGGGTACACCTGGAAGCGGCCTCAGTGCAGCTTCATAGTGGGTCTTCAAAACTACAACGCCAAATGCTGTCCGGGCATGCTGGAGTTGTAGTTTTACAAAAGCTAGCTACACACTGTTTGGTAGAGATGCATACATACATGGGGGGGGACATTTATCATTGGGTTTACGCCACTTCAATGTTACAAATGTTCTAAATTTTGCGCAATAGCATTTTTTTTGCACAATTTTCAGAACATCTTTCAAAGTTGTCTATTGTTTTGGAGCTGTAGTTATTATTTGTGCAAATTAAATTTAGTAGTGTTTGTGCAAGTGTTTAAAGGGGTACTCCACCCTTAGACATCTTATCCCCTATCCAAAGGATGGCCATCTCGCCCCCTCCCATAGACTTGCATTGAGCAGACGGGGCGTGACATCACAAACTTCCGTTCCCGAGGTCGGGACCTAGACCCTCCAGGGCTTCCGGACCAGAAACAGATGGGTGCTGCATGCTATATTGCAGGGGTCCCCAACAGCGGGACCCCCACGATCAGACATCTTATTCCCTATCCTTTGGATAGGGGATAAGATGTCTAGGGGTGGAGTACCCAACATTGATAAATGTCCCCCATACAATACACGGTAGACTAAAATACAGAGCGCGCAGGAGGCGGAGGGAGGCAATGAATATAGATTAGCTGGGCCGAGCACTCAAGGAACGCTGAGCGCTGTCGGGATCGTAACCTCCCCCGTGCCACTTGCTGTTCATTTGAATATTCTGAAAAATTTTTAATAATGGAAGAAAGGAGTGACAGATCCGGGCCTGGGGAACTTCGTTTTAATCAGGGTCACCCTCACTAACAGCCAGTACTGTTGGTTAGTCCGAGTGACTCTGCTGACACTTTTCCTTTAACATCAGGTAAAGGGAACCTGTCATAAGTTTTATGCTGCCCAAACCACAGGTAGTATAAAACTGCTGCAGCCATTGCGTTTGTGGGACACTATGAATTATACACTGAGACACCCAGGTGTTTCAGAGTAATCATGATTTTAAAATGCCACCGAGATCCAGGTACTAGTCCTTGTGATGGGTTCCGTGACTTGTTACCCATCCTTGTGCAAAATATAGCTTGGAAAATAGTCGGGAAAAAACATTTAAACAACCCCCTCTCAAAATCTGAAACATTGTACTGGTTGTTTAACCCCTTAAGGACCAAGCTCATTTTCACCTTAAGGACCAGAGCGTTTTTTAAACATCTGACCACTGTCACTTTAAGCATTAATAACTCTGGGGGGCTTTTACTTATGAATTTGATTCTGAGATGTTTTTTTGTGACATAATCTATTTTAGTGGTCAATTTTCGCCGATACTTGCATCATTTCTTGGTGAAAAATTCAAAAATGTCATGAAAGATTTGAAAATGTAGCATTTTTCTAACTTTGAAGCTCTCTGCTTGTAAGGAAAACAGACATACCAAATACATTATATAGTATATATTCACATATACAATATGTCTACTTTATGTTTGCATCGTAAAGTTGACATGTTTTTACTTTTGGAAGACATCAGAGGGCTTCAAAGTTCAGCAATTTTCACATTTTTCACGAAATTTTCAAAATCGGAATTTTTCAGGGATCAGTTCAGATTTGATGTGGATTTGTAGGGCCTTCATATTAGAAATACCCCACAAATGACCCCATAATAGAAATTGTACCCCTCAAAGTATTCAAAATGACATTCAGAAAGTTTGTGAACCCTTTAGGTGTTTCACAGGAATAGCAGCAAAAGTGAAGGAGAAAATTAAAAACACTGGCAAGTTCTTGTAGGCCCAGTTTTTGAATTTTTACAAGGGGTAATAGGAGAAAAATCCCCCCAAAATTTGTAAGCCAATTTCGCTCCAGTAAGGAAATACCTCATATGTGTATGTGAAGTGTTCGGCGGGCGCAGTAGAGGGCTCAGAAGTAGTGTTGAGCGGCATAGGCCATATTCGAATTCGCGAATATTCGCGAATATATGGACGAATATTCGTCATATATTCGCGAATATTCGCATATCCGTTATATTCTAGTTTTATTTTCGCATATGCGAATATTCGCGCATGCGAAAATTAACATATGCGAAAATTTGCATATACAAAATTAACATACGTGAAAATTCGCATATACGAAAATTAGCATATGCTAAGTTTCGCATATGCGAATTGTTGCACGCCAGTCTCACACAGTAGTATTACAGCCTTCTTTACACCACACAAGCTGGAAGCAGAGAGGGGTGATCACTGTGATGTGTACTGTGAAGAAAAAAATTAAAAAAATAAAAAACGAATATTCGTAATTACGGATATATAGCGCTATATTCGCGAATAATATTCGAATTTCGAATATTCGCGAGCAACACTACTCAGAAGGGAAGTAGCAACAATGTGATTTTGCTGAGTGAATTTAGCTGAAATGGTTTTTGAGGGGCATGTCGCATTTAGGAAGCCCCTATTGTGCCAGAACAGAAAAAAAAAACACATGGCATACTCCTTTGGAAACTACAGTCCTTAAGGCACGTAACAAGGGGTCCAGTGAGCCTTAACACCCCACAGGTGTTTGACGACTTTATGTTAAAGTCAGATGCGTAAATGAAAAAAAAAATCTTTTCACAAAAATTCATTTTTCCCCCCTAAATTTACCATTTCTACAAAGGGTAATGGGAGAAAATGCCCACCAAAATTTGTAACCCCATCTCTTCTGAATATGGAAATACCCCATGTTGGGATGTAAAATGCTCTGTGGGCGAACTACAATGCTCAGAAGAGAAGGAGTCCCATTTGGCTTTTGGTAAGCAAATTTTGCTGAAATGGTTTTTGGGGGGCATGTTGCATTTAGGAAGCCCCTATGTTGCCAGAACAGCAAATAAAAAAATAAAAAACATGGCATACTACACCCCTCAAGGAATGTAACAAGGGGTACATTGAGCCCTAAAGACCCCACAGGTGTTTGACGACTTTTTGTTAAAGTCGGATGTGTAAATGAAAAAAAATGTTTTTTCATTAAAATGCTGATTTTTCCCCAAATTTTACATTTTTTTGCATGGGGTAATAGGCGAAAATGCCCCCCAAAATGTGTAACCCCATTTCTTCTGAGTATGTGGATGTATGGTGCTCTGCTGGCACACTACAAGGAAGAGGAAGAGCGCCATAGAGATTTTGGAGAGAGAATTTGTTTGGAATGGAAGCCAGGGGCCATGTGCTTTTGTATCCGTTTTTTATCCGTTAGTATGAAAAGTCAGCCACCTACAGACTCCCACAGCCGGGACTACTACTACTCCCATCATGGAACAGAGTTGTTTCCATGATGGGAGTAGTAGTTCCTGGCTGCAGGAGTCTGCGGGCAGCTGGGGAGGCTACATTAGTGCTTTTACTACTACCCACATCATGGAACAGAGTCTGTTCCATTTTGGGGGTAGTAGTACACGGGCTAAGGGATTTATTGCATTGGGTCTCAATTCAATTCTGAGACCCGATGCGATCAGAAGTTATTAACCAGGGGAGCAGGCGGCATTGGTCCGCTCTCCTGCGATGTATATAGTGTATTTTTACTTTCATTTTTAAATACCCCGCTAGGAACCTTAAATGGCTTATATCACTATATGTCTGGTCCCCCGCAGCTCTTCTGTAAACATATAGGGGGAGATTATCAAATCCTGTGCAGAGGAAAAGTTGCTGAGTTACTTATAGCAACCAATCAGATCGCTTCTTTCATTTTTTTTAAAAGCCTGTGAAAAAGGAAAGAAGCAATCTGATTGGTTGCTATGGGTAACTCAGCAACTTTTCCGCTGTACAGCTTTTGATAAATCTCCCCCATAGTCCCCGCAGTGCTATGTATCAAAATGATTCTATCAGCAGGGGATCAGGCCGGCGGGGGATCGGGTGGCATTGCACTGTGCTTCCCCGGCCAGCCCGAACCCCCTGTTGATAGAATCATTTTGACACATAGCGCTGCGGGGATTATATGTATATTGAAGCGCTGCGAGGGGCCAGCTATATAGCGTATAGGGGCACTGTATGTATATAGCGCTGTGGGGGGCACTGTATCTATAGCGCTGCGGGGGGGCAATATATTAATATAGCGCAGTGCCCCCCGCAGTGCTTTTATATATCTTGCCCCCCGCTGCGCTTCTATATACATATGGCCCCTGCATATGTGGCTTTAAAAACCCCGCCGGGAGCCCTGAATGGCTACTCGGTGCCGGCCATTCTGGGCTCCTGGCGGGGTATTTAAAAATTAAAGTAAAAATACACTCTTTGCATCGCAGGGGAGCGGAGCATGATCACATCGGGTCTCATAAGAGAGACTCGGTGCAATCAACTCCTAGCCCCTGTACTACTACTCCCAACATGGAACAGACTCTGTTCCATAATTGGGGGTAGTAGTACAAACACTAATGTAACCTCCCCAGCCACCATCAGACTCCCACAGCAGGAAGAACTATTACTCCCATCATGGAAACAAGTATGTTCTATGATGGGAGTAGTAGTCCTGCAGCACTGCAGGAGTCCACGGATTTCACCTCTTCTGAGCATGTTCAAAAGTTCAAAAATGGATATTATAAACCGGGTGCAAACGGATGATATTAAAGGCTCATCCGTTTGTCATAGACTTCAATGTAAAATTTATAATCTGTTTCTTTTCCGTTATTTTTGATGAAGAAAAAATACTGCACGCAATGTCTTTTCCCCATCAAAAAAGAAATGGAACTGGAAGCAAACAGGTGCAAACGGGTGATAAAGGATTGTAAAAAAAATCCCATTGACATTGATGGGATTATTTACAGCCTATTGAAAAATTATCAAACGGATTGATAACGGGCATTAATTAATTAACAGGGGCAGACGTTATTGTGAACGAGCCCTAAAGCTTGCAAAAAAAAAGAACTATTACAATTTTGGTGTAACAGGGAAAAATTCTAATGTAAATAGGATAAGTAAATTCCCCCTAATGTATACCTTTAGTGATAAAAAAAAGTCATAAACTTGAATTTAGAAATAAAAAAGGACATATCTGTTGCACCAACATTTTTCACAGCACTATATGGAGGTTGTCACTACAATGGTCCCTGACCCCATTGAGGCTCACAATATAAATGCCAAATTTTTATTTGATTTTTTATTTTTGTGATTTCCTAATTTTTGCTGGATCAGAATGTGAAAACTTGAACCAACCAGAAGATCCAATAGTCCAACATTCTAACCCTATCATAAAGATTAAATAGGCACTATAATTATAAAAAAATAAATAAAAAAAATTTGGACATATTGTAAAGACATGTCAAAAGTTTTGATTGGTCAAGGTCTAAATGTTTAGACCCTGACCGATTGCTATAATGAGCCAGAAGAAAAGTGTGCTGAGCTGGGACAAGTCTAGGAGATTGTCTCTGTCGCCAGCACAGAGAGAGTAGTGTTCAGCCGTTCCAGTAGGGGTCTGAACACTTTGACCCCATACGATCAAAACTTTTAATATGTCTTTAAAGGGGTACTCAACTGCCCCAGTGTTCAGAACACAAACACGCCCCCTCTCATAGACTTGCATTGAGGGGGCGTGGAGTAACATCACGAGGGGGGCATGTTACTCCACGCCCCCTCCCATAGACTTGCATTGAGGGGGTATGGTGGGACATCACAAGGGGCGCTTGCTTGTGTTCCAAATGCTGGGGTTGTGGAGTACCCCTTTAAGAAGCAACAGGTACACCTTGACTGTTTAGATCAGTAGCCCTTATGAAATCTGTAGAACAAAATGCCCTGGCCCTATCTAGGAGTATTCTACATATTATTATGGCTTTTTGCAACATAAAATTCAGCACCCTGTGCCGGATATCTCTGTTTGTCAGTGCTAAGCTTCATTATTTGTTCCCTACGCTCTTCTTCTCAGAATGTGAAACTTTATAAATATGGATACACAACAAAACGGAGAATGTAGAACAAACCAGCCTCTGAAACAAGCCTCTGTAGAGCCGTTTGTAAGTTGTGCCTGAACTTCACAAGCTAATATGCATTATGCATGCAACAACTAGAAGCTAGAAACCAATATGCCTGACAGACATGTGGGAGTTTATGAGCACAAACTCAGAAGTTCCTGTAAATTACCTCTCTGACAGATAATAATCACATACAGACGACAACAAATTGTCATTAATGATTGGGAATTAAAAAGTTACAGAAAGTTTGTCAAACACATACCATCCACATTACCGTTTTCGTCCGGTAGGTGACGTCCGTTAGGAAGATAGCAGGAGAAAAATTTGTGCATGACACGTCTTTTTCTCCTGCTATCTTTGGCCGCAATAACGGGACTAATAATGGACGTTATAATTTGCATGTTATAACTCCCGTTATGCTCCATTACAATAACGGACTTTAATGGCAGCCAAAGTAGAAAAAAAGTGCCATTAAACTGTACCTGTCATCAACAAAAAAACTTTTTATATAATATAGATAATACCATTATATGTATATTTGTAATATACATTGTTAAAAATGTGTGTATATTTTTGGGTGAAAAAAATGCTGTCTCTGCAGCTATTGCATGTGTGTCTCTATGAGGAGTGCAAACACAGGAAGTGAGGACAGGACAAGCAGGGCTCTGTGCAGGCTCCTGGCTTGCCGGGGGCATGACACAGATCCTCAGTGTACAAAGCCCTGCTTCTCGGCCTTTTGGCTAAGATCAAGTGTAGTATCTGTTCTTATCAGTTTTCATGCTGGTGGGGATGGGTGCTGCATGGAGGATGCAGGTGTACCAGGGCTTTCCGGGGCTGGTTCTGAGGAATCAGCTCGACTGCTGCCCCGATGTGACCTGTTCCCTCCGGGTCTCGCCATGAGGCTGAGAGGGTCTAGAGCTGAGGTACTTTTGTGCCTCGGGGAGTGGTGACCCCGAGGTGCCGAAACTCACTGGGAGGATGGGCTCACTGAGTTGAAGCACGGGCACCATAATCTCTTCACCTTGTGGCACTCACCTCTTGATTCCCGGCCTTCTGGCTAGGATCAGAGAAATTTTTATAGATCCGGCCGGATGTCCGGGCAGTATATCTGCACACATTCACTTATTTATTTCTTTTTGTCTCACTGTGTCACTTTTTGCGTGTTGTGTGTTCACAGGATTTGTCAGGATGCGGTAGCCCTTCTGGGTGTCCCTCCTGGCGGTCTAGGGGAGGTGTGTGTGGCCATTAGGTTCCGCACCTCCCTGCAAACACCCCGGGTACTCCTGCTTTGGCAGGGTACCTACCGTTATCGGCTCTGCGGGCAGATACCTTGGCTAACGCCAAGGGGGATGCCGGGAGCATTTGTGGTCCCCTAGTAGCTTCGGCGAAAAGGGACATCGAACCTGGAACCTCGCAGGTACCTTTTGGTCCGGAGGCGAAGGGTAAGGTTTGTTGGGGGGCCTCTCTCCTATCGGAGAAGGGCTTGCGATAGACCGCATCCTTTGTGCACGTTTTTTTAGTGTAACACGTTTGCACTTTTTCTTGCACTTTGGGTGAATCGAAAGCACATTCCTCGGCTTTAGATAAAAAAAACAAAAACAAAGCCCTGCTTGTCCTCAGTGTACAGAGCCCTGCTTGTTATCAGTGTACAGAGCCCTGCTTGTCCTCCCTTACTTCCTGTATTTGGACTCCTCATAAAGACACACAGGCAATAGCTGCAGGGACAAAAATATACATATTTTTTTAACCAATGTATGTTACAAATATACATATAATTGTAATATCTACATTATATAAAAAGTTTTTGTTGATGACAGGTACACTTTAACATCATTTGTAACGGAGCAACTTTTCTAGTGTGAAAGAAGCCTAAGTACAGTTTAAAGGGGTACTCCACCCCTAGACATGTTCTCCACTCTCCAAAGGATAGGGGATAACATGTCTGATTGTGGGGGGTCCGGCTTCGGGGACCCCCAGCGATCTCCAGGCCTGCACCACGGCACTACGGTCACAGAAGCCAGGGGCTTCCGTGATCATGACATCACACCACACCCCCTCCATTCGTGTCTATGGGAGGGGGCATGACAGCTAGTACACAGTCATGCCTCCTCTCATAGACATGAATGGAGTGGGTGAGGGGCATGGCGGCTGTGTTCGCCAGTCATACGGCATGGAGTAGAGTTTTGCTCTATGCACAGGATGACTGGGGTGCCATAGCAGAGATCGCGGGATCCCCAGCGGCCGGACCCCTGTGATCAGACATGTTATAACATGTCTAGCAGCAGAGTACCCCCTTAAGGCTAGGTCTCCATGGTAGCCTATTGTCCCCTATTAGTTTATTACAACTGAGCCTAGTCCTATTTCTGCAATTTTTTTTCCTTCTCAAAAACCATTAACCTCTTTTTTTTTTTCATTTTTGCCCTTTAATTTTTTCCTCCTTACATTCTGAAATCATAACGCTTTTAATTTTCCACCTACAGACCTAAATGAAAGCTTGCTTTTTGCGCCACTAATTTTACTTTGGAATGACATCAATCATTTCAGCACAAAATCTATGGCAAAACAAAAAAAAATAGCAAAAAAATAAATAAAAACTCAATTTTGTAACTAAATGTACAAATTTAGTTGACACAAAATCATGAACAAAAAGAGTCACCTGAATGCCTAAATGCTTGAAGCCAGTGACCACCTGTATGTGATACTCCTTAACCTGCAGGATCTGAGGGAGTGGATCCAGGGGCATGAGGACTGACTTGTCCCAGTTTTTTAGGACACCTGAAAAGGAGCCAAAGTCAGAGATTATTCGCATCACCGGGGCCAAGACCTCGCATATCAATGCCTACCACCGCATTGAAACCCTGCTATGGCTGTAGAGGATCTGATCAAGCAGGCCATCGGCTTTATAGCAAGCACAAAAATCAACAGCGTTATAGGGGACCCCTGCCTTTTGCCCCTCTGCAATTCAAACAGGTCAGAAAGCTGTCCATTCACTCTTATATGGGCCTTCGGGTTCGAATACAACAGTTGCACATAGGACATAAACTTAGGCCCAAATCCCATACAACCCATAACAGTTCATAAAAAGTGCCACTCAACACTCGTCAACCGTAAGTTGAGAAAAACCAGAGAGACCAAATAAACTACCTTACGGCCCAATGACACATGTAGAGGTATTAAATGCTACAACAAAATAACCCCTGGGGGTCAAAAACAGCCTCTATATTCCATGTGTCACACCAATTTGTTCAAACTTAACCTTTATTGTGAACAAATAATAAAGTGGGGAACACAAATATTAACCCCTTAAGGACATATGACGTACTGGAACGTCATGTGTCCGCTCACGATCTATAACGCGGGGCCACGGCGTGGCCGGGCCCGGCATCTAACAACGGCCAGGACCCGTGGCTAATAGAACGCGGCATTGATCGCGGTGCCGCCCGCTATTAACCCTTTAGACGCAGCGTTCAAAGTTGAACGCTGCGTCTAAAGTGAAAGTGAAACCATGCCGGTTAGCTCAGGAAGCTGTTCGGGATAGCCGTGGTGAAATCGCGTCATCCCGAACAGCTGGAGGGTCCCTACCTGCCTTCTCGCTGTCCGATCGCCGAATGACTGCTCAGTGCCTGAGATCTAGGCATGAGCAGTCAAGCGGCAGAATCATCGATCACTGGTTTCCTATGAGAAACAAGTGATCAATGTAAAAGATCAGTGTGTGCAGTGTTATAGGTCCCTATGGGAGCTGTAACACTGCAAAAAAAAGTGGAAAAAAAAAGTGAATAAAGATCATTTAACTCCTCCCCTATTAAAAGTTTAAATCACCCCCCTTTTCCTAAAAAAAAAAACACAGTGTAAATAAAAATAAATATATATAGTATTTCCGCGTGCAGAAATGTCCAAATTATAAAAATATGTCGTTAATTAAACCGCACGGTCAATGGCGTACGCGCAAAAAAATTACAAAGTCCAAAATAGTGCATTTTGGTCACTTTTTCTATCATGAAAAAATGAATAAAAAGCGATCAATAAATCCTATCAATGCAAAAAGGGTACCATTAAAAACTTCAGATCACAGCGCTAAAAATGAGTCCTCATACTGCCCCATACGCAAAAAAATTAAAAAGTTATAGGGGTCAGAAGATGACAATTTTAAACGTATTAATTTTCCTGCATGAAGTTATGATTTTTTCCAGAAGTACGACAAAATCAAACCTATGTAAGTTGGGTATAATTTTAATCGTATGAACCTACAGAATAAAGATAAGGTGTCATTTTTACCGAAAAATGTACTACTTAGAAACGGATGCCCCCAAAATTTACAAAACAGCGTTTTTTTTTTTCATTTTGTCTCACAATGATTTTTTTTCTGTTTTACCGTAAATGTTTGGGTAAAATGACTGACGTCATTACAAAGAAGAATTGGTGGTGCAAAAAATAAGCCATCATATGGATTTTTAGGTGCAAAATTGAAAGAGTTATGATTTTTTAAAGGCAAGGAGCAAAAAACGAAAATGCAAAAATGGAAAAAACCCCGGTCCTTAAGGGGTTAAAATCACAATCCCACTGTACTCATATATGTCTGTGAAATCAGCCTATCAGTGTGGTTTGGACGACCCTATTAATAAATCTATGCAAAGAAGTTAATTGCACCTCATGTGATGTTGAGGTGACAAAACTGAGTCACTCACAGGTGCTTCCTAATGCAAAGGTCACAATAGTCACTGTTAAACCACTTATATATGTGGCAATACTATGATCTTATATCTCCCCTCAGATAGGTGTTTAGGGAGGTCCCACACCTCAGCAAAAACACCTGCCGTGCACTGCAGGTGTATGTCTTAGTACTGAATATATTATGCACTTTAGAAAGACATGGTGTCCAGTGGAAATGCTAATTAAAATACACAGCTGTCACCCCCGACATGTTTCGCCACTTTAGTGGCTCCTTCATAAACCAATAAAGTGGCTAAAGCCACTAAACTGGGGTGACAGCTGTGTATTTTAATTAGCATTTCCACTGGACACCTTGTCTTTCTAAAGTGCCTAATATATTCAGTTCTGAGACATACACCTGCAGTGCACGGCAGGTATTTGTTGCTGAGGTGTGGGACCTCCCTAAACACCTCTCTGAGGGGAGATATAAGATCATAGTATTGCCACATGTATAAGCTGATTTCACAGACATATATGAGTACAGTGGGATTGTAATTTTAATACTTATTATTTGTCCACAATAAAGGTTAAGTTTTAACAAATTAGTGTGACTCATGGAATATAGAGGCTCTTTTTGAACCCCAGGGGTTATTTTGTTGTAGCAAACTCGAGAGACAGCCCGCATGAGTGCCCCCTATTCTTCCAGGGGGTCTGGGGGAGCAGGAAAACCGTCAGTTCCATGCGATCAGGAGAACCCGGGGAAGGGGGCCTCAGGACAAAGCACTCCAGCCGCACTGCCACTTCTTATTGCTTGTCAACCACCTTATTGCTGGTAGTAGATGAGGTGCCACTGCCCTGCTGCACCACATGTGTGGTAAACTTGTGGGGGTATAGGGTATATGGGGTGTAGCTGTGCAGTGATGAAAGGGTGCTGGTTTAACCCTTAACTGTCGTGACACCAGGGTGAGGGCTCCTCAATATATACTCCCGAGGAAGGAAACCGCTTGTTTTCCGAAACGCGTTGAGAGCATTATTGGACTTCCACAGCCACCATAGTGATGTCACTATTGCTAGGAACATCGAGCAACCCGGAAGCCAACAGCAGCGTGGTAGAGACGCCAACGGCTGGGGCGATACTCCCACTGCACACACGCCACAAGATTAACCCCGGAATCTCTGGACCTCTGAGCAGGAACTACCTCAACAGAAACAGGTGCCATCTCGGGCACAGTTGTTTGGATTTTGAACATTACGACTTACGCATCATCTGTTTGAACCCTATACACTGCATGACAGCACAGAGAAAAGCCATCTGTTCTTTTCTTTCCATCCCAGCCTTACAATTCAAGAATCCTGACATAACACAGGTATGCTCCATATATCTCCACTACTAGTTAGGTACTTATAGCCACAAGTCCCTCTCAGCGCCCACTGTTTATATTTTGATTGTATTTCTAGTGGTGTTTCTAGTGGTGCAGCCGAGCGGGCATTCCATAAGGTTTCTGGTGCATAAGTGTATATTCATAGGCTCCTCAATATATACTTGTCCTATCGCCACAAGAGAATGGGAGCTCCGGAGAATAGAAGCAAGATTGGGGGCACCACAAGGGTCCACATGCAGGAGAGCAGAAGGGCCCTGCAGCAGGGTAGGTGTTGGGGGCCACAGTCACAGCCCAGACAGAAATGGGAACAGGTCAGACAGCCAGCAGGAATAAAGAGTCCTGGGCAGACAGCAGCCGCAGCAGCACCACCTAAGATGGCGGGGGCCGCACCGTCTCACTAGAGACCAATGTGGGACACTAGGTCTTCTATCCAGGGAATCATAGGCCAAAATGATCCAGAGGGGTGGGGGAGTATTTGGCAATATCCCTTAGGAAATTCAGCGGCAGGATGGCAAGGATATCTGAAGGATGATACAGAAGGAGGGCAGGAGCTCTTCAACGTGCATCCTCTCAGGCAGCCATCCAAGCCACACCCCTTTTCCTCAGTATTTACTATCCGATTTTCCCTATGTTTTGCTTTTTTTTACACCTGCTCTCAGCTGCCAGGTTTTTGCAGAGCTCAAATCCACCACATTGGCCCCGATTTAGTATTATAAACTCAACCACAAATTGTGTCTGCCTCAGAATTTGCGCCAAAAAATTTAAAAACCCAACCAACTCTCCATTTTAATCAGAAAACCAGAAAAAGGGTCATGGCCGCCAAAAAGGGGGCATGTCCCCAACATTTAAAAAAAATCCCAACATATTTACTAAGGTTTTCACAAAAAATTTGAGCTCTGAAAACCCCCACAGTTCAGAGAATGTGTAAAAAATAAAAAGCAAAACGTAGAGAAGCATTAGTAAATACAGTGGAAAAATACTTTTACAGTGAATAAAAACATACGTACAGTGGGGCAAAAAAGTTTTTAGTCAGCCACCAATTGTACAAGTTCTCCCACTAAAAGAAATTGTGAGGCCTGCATTTTTCATCATAGGTATACCTCAACTATGAGAGACATAATGAGAAAAAAAAAAATAAACCCCATTGTCTCATTTTTTAATAATTTATTTGCAAATTATGGTGGAAAATAAGTATTTGATCACATACAAGAAAGCAAGATTTTTGGCTCTCACAGACCTGTAACTTCTTCTTTAAGAGTCTCATCTTTCCTCTGCACCAGGCTGGGAAGACTGAATCTGCAATAGGCAAGCCTCTTGGTGTGAAGAAATCAATTATTAGAAAATGGAAGACATACAAGACCACTGATAATCTCCCTCAATCTGGGGCTCCACGCAAGATCTCACCCCATGGTTTCAAAATGATCACAAGAACGGTGAGCAAAAATCCGAGAACCACATGGGGGGACCTAGTGAATGACCTGCAGAGTGCTGGGACCAAAGTAACAAAGGCTACTATCGGTAACACACTACGCCGCCAGGGACTCAAATCATGCAGTGCCAGAAGTGTCCCCCTGCTTAAGCCAGTACATGTCTGGGCCCGTCTCTAGTTTGCTAGAGAGCATTTGGATGATCCAGAAGAGGATTGGGAGAATGTCATATGGTAAGATGAAACCAAAGTAGAACTTTTTGGTAAAAACTCAACTCGTCGTGTTCTGTTCTATGCTGGGGGTAGTAGTAAAAACACTAATGTAGCCTCCCCAGTTGTCGGCAGAATCCTGCAGCCAGTGAACTACTACTCCAATCATGGAAAGTAGTCTGTTCCATGATGGGAGTAGTAGTAGTCCTGTCTGGGGGAGTCTGCCGACAGCTGATACTAACAGATGATGCCAATGGATGCCACTAAATGGCATCAGTTTGCATCCATTATTAGAATGGTTCATTTAGGAGGCAATAACGGAGAAAGTATGAAGTTTAGCGATCAAAAAAAGTGATGGAGATACCTTTTTTAATACATAAAAAAATAGTTAAAAAGATACAGTAGTGATGGAAAAAATTGTATTTAACAAAATGTATCTTTATTATAACAAAATTTTTATACTTTTTAAAACAGGTATCAATTTATGTGGGCAGGCAGGGCAATAAAAATGTAGCCGGCAATAATAAAAATGTAGTGTGTGTGTTTTTTAGTTTTTTTTTTTAATTTTTAAGGTAGTACTACACTACTATCAGCATGAAACACACTGTTCCATGATGGAAGTAGTAGTACCTGTACTTATTGAAAGATCGCCCGTGTAACTTCTGATACCCGTTGCGATCCTACTGTATAATGTATAGATGCAGCCGGGCCACTCTTCTATGGTCCCCTGCACTGCGGTATATATACACCTATTCATATTTCCCGCAGAGAGCTGTGATTGGCCAGATGGTTCCAGCCACTCACAGCTCTCTGTGGGAAATATGAATAATAGGTATATATATGGCATATACTCATACTACAGTGGGACCAAGGAAGAGCAGCCGGCCGCCGCATTTATACATTATACAGGACGATTGCATCGGGTGTCAGAAGTGAAACTCACTGCGATCTGTCTATTAATGCAGGTACTACAGCTTCCAGCATGAAGCACAGTGTGCTCCATGTTGGGAGCAGTAGTACCTGCATTTGAGGACAGATCACAGCAAGTGTCACTCCTGACACCCGCAGCGATCATCCTATCTGTTGCAGATATGCGAGCGCAGGAGAAAGCCGCTCACATCTATACATTATACAGGATGATCGCAGGGGTGTCGCTAATTAAGAAATTTGTTATTTAGAATCAAGTCGAAGTTCGGATTCGGTCTGAATCAAATTTTTCATGAAGTTCGGAACAAATTCAACTTCGTCATATTTGATTCGCTCATCTCTAGTTAGTAGGGTTTTTTGGATCTTTTGTCAGAAATTCTGTTGCACGACACATGCAACACAAAAAAAAAAAAACTACAAAATCTACTCGGAAAAGCCTTAGTAAATGAGGCACATTATCTTTATTCTGTAGGTCCATACGCTTACAACAATACCCATAGTAAATTGTATATTATATTTATTTCATGTCTTTTAAAAAAAATTATGACTTTTTGTATGAAAATGAGCATCTTTAAAATTGTCATCCTCTGACCCCTATAACTTATTAACTCTCGTTTTCTGTATACGGGGATGTATGAGGGATAATTTGTTGTGCCATGATCTGTAGTTTTTACTGGTACCATTTCTGTTTTGAAGGGACTTTTTGATGGCTTTTTTAAAATAAATTTTAGGAATGACCAAAAATAATTCTGGAATTTGTTATTTTCTTACGTGTATGCCATTAAAGAGGTTATCCACCATAAGGTGATTTTAGTACATACCTGGCAGACAGTAATGGACATGCTTAGGAAGGATCTGCGCTTGTCTTGGGGCTGAATGGCTATGTTGTGAGATTACCATAACATTGTGGCTAGCTGTTTGTGAACTTGTATTTCCTGTTTGACTTATGTTTTTTTTACTACAAATCCCACAATGCAATTTTCCTCCCTCTTACACATCAGCCACCCCACCCATTGGTAAGGTGACCTGTGATTTTCAATCAGGGTGCCTACAGCTGTTCGCACCCTGATGTTTACAAAAAATTAAGTTCCAATCCTACTGCCAAGTTAAAAAATGAGTTAAGTATATTGCTAGGTGAAGGGATCAACTTGGGGGTAATTACTGTAAGGGATAGAGACTACATGCTGGTGGAGCAGCCCATCGTCCCCATCATGAATGGTCTCCCCAAAATGCACAAAAATATAGTACCTCCCCCCATGCGACCCATCGTTTCATCTTGTGGTTCACTATTAGTAAGGCTGTCCATTTGGGTTGATCAGCTCCTCCACCCTGGTTATCTGAGGGACTCCAGAGACGTTCTCAGATCCTTTGAACACATGGTTTGGGAGGAAGAATTCAGTTGGCTTAGTTGCGATGTGGTATCTTTATATACCAGCATTCCCTGGCATGTTGCCAGGGAAGCGCTGGATTATTACTTAAACAAACACAGCAACTATACCACTGAATTACAGGAATTCATCAGAATGTGTACTTGGTTCTTAATGACACACAATTTATTTTCTTTTGATCATATGTTTTACATTCAAGTAAGTGGTGTTTCTAGGGGTGCGAGACATTCCCCATTCCTAGCTAATCTTACTATGTCCTATTGAGAATCAATTTTTCTGTTCTAAGCTACCAATCCATTCCTATCCCACGTACAGTGGTATGGCAGATACATAGTTGATCTCCTCCTAATTTGGAGGGGTGATATGTCTGCCATACCACTGTACCTGGACTATATTAATGGAAATTTGTTTAATTTAAAATTCACTCATTTCTCAGATGTATCCACCATTTCTTTCCTGGATTTGCAACTCACGGGCATTAAAGATAATGTTGTTTCCATAGCCACTTATAGGAAACCGTTAGCAGGGAATATCATTCTTAGAGCAGACAGCAATCACCCACCACACACAGTTAAAGCCATTCCGATAGGGGAATTTACGAGGATCAAACCCAATTGTAGTGATCCCTCTGTATATGAGTCACAAATCTGCGGAGCTTGGCAGCGACTCGACAGAGGTTATTCTTCCCACTCTTTATCCAGTGCTAAAAAAGTAGTTGATAAAAAATACAGGTCTGACCTTATTACCCCTAAAAATGCTATCAAATATACTGAAGGAGAATTTACAAAAAAAACGTAGTTGCCATTACATTTTCTTCCCAATTTAATGCTATAAAAGAGATCATCTATAGACACCTTCATTTACTACGACAAGATGAAACTTTGGCAGGTATTCTTTCTAAGGGCTGCCATGTGGTGCCAAAGAGAGCCAACACACTGGGAGACTTATTGTCCCCTAGTTTGGTTCTCTCTGACACAAGAACAGAGAGGGGCTGGCTTAGTCAAAAGGGCTTTTTTTAAATGTGGCAGTAGGATATGCAGAACTTGCAATCATGCTAAAGTATGTATGCAAATTTACTAATGCGACAGGGAATCAGAATTATACCATTAAGCATTACTTGAACTGCAACCATTGCAATGTGGTATATGTCATAGAATGCTCAGAGTGCCACCTTAAATATGTAGGTTGTACCACTAGAAAACTGAAGGTGAGGGCACTTGAGCATTTAAATGACAGTGCTAGTAATACCATACGAAATAGGTCAGCAGCATCTATGCATTTTAAAAACGTACATGGAGGTAATGTTAAGCACTTTTGCATTTATGCCATTGAGCGTGTCACTTTAGGACCGAGAGGAGGTTGCATGCGATGAAAATTGTTAGAAAGAGAAGCTTTCTGGCAGTTCACGCTGGGAACTAGTTCCCTGAATGGTATGAACCTCAAACGTGAACCGCTGTTTCACTATTAATTCCGCATAGCAATCTCACTCCGGTCTATAAACACAAACTATTGGCCATCCTGTATATACATATATTACATGTTTATTTTCCATCTATTTATTCATGCTACCATGGGTTGCAATTTTTTCTAGTGTATCACTATTTTAGCCTTTACTTTACTTAAAATAAATATTGGGGTGAAAATCACAGAAGCATTGTGAGAAAACCATCACACACAGGTACAGACACTATATTATGAACTACACTAACTTTACAGCCCCTGTAGCATGGTCAAATAAAATAAATTCCTGGAATACCGCTTTAAGTGTATGGTTTTAGATGCATCTTTCCACTAGATTACCGCTCCTAAGAAGGAAACTGTCCAGTTTCCCTCTTAGGAGCCTTTTTGTGCCTTTTTGTGTTTTTCTTCTTTTTTTCTGTAAGCTTTCCTTTTAAGGTACAGAACAATTATGTTTTAGCCAAAGCAAGAAGTCAATTCTAAAGGAAGGAACAGTGTTAAGGCAGGACCTCTTTTTTGTGTTAGTTCCTTATTTTGTCTAAAACAGAGACATAGAAACTTTACTTTGTGAATCTGGCATAAGATGTTTAACAGCATTTTAACCTCCTGCTAGTAGTAGATTATTCTTGTTAGAAGCCACCTAAGAGACCTCTATGAAAAGAGTGCTTGGTCTCTAAGGAAGGGGCTCCCAGAGTGAGACACAGGCTAGGCCAGCGCTTTCCAAATTGAGTGTGTCGGTGGCAATACTCAGTTGTGTCGCAGGACCATCCGGTCCCGAAGCAGCAGCCACTGCTGTTCATAGATTTAAAATGGAAGCAGCACCAGTTGCCTTTTCGGGATCAGCAGAACAGGCCGCGGCCTCATTAAATCAGTTAACAGCGGTGGCTGCTGGCATTGATAAGTAATTGGGAGTACGTCAGACCCGCCAACATCTCCTGCATCTGAGCCTGCAACCTTGCCTTTGCCCCCTGGTGAAAAGTGCTATAAGCACGATTTCAAAATAGGCTTCAAATAGGTATTAAATTGGTTGTTTCATATGTCTCCATTCTGTACATTTTATAATAGACAACCCACAACCTAATGTTAAATCAGCTGCACAAGAACATATGTTAAATTACAAGAACACAGTGGGTTGATGAGTAATAATATATACATTATATATAGTTATTGTTATTATTTTTTTTCCAACTAAGCATTTCTCCTTTTTAATTTTATCTTGTTTTGACCAAGAAACGTATTTAGGTTCTGTACATCTAATACCTCTAATAAGATATGTTTCAACTTAGACCCTCTACAAAATAGAACATGTACAAAGATGCAGAAAAAGAACAAATTGCTATACAGCTGTGCAGATGACAGAAACATGACAAATAATTCTGTTTTTAATGATTATGGGTAAACTGTGGCAGGAGAATAAGTACTTTTAAACATAAACTTTCTTCAAGATCAAGGGATCATATTTGTATACAATATATATACTTTTCTTTTTTTTTTAATTAAAATAGATTTGGTACCATAATGGTTTTCAGTCCATTATAAACATAGAAAAAATTATATTTCTGTATGTTTCTTTAAAATAAAGCATGAAACTAGACACAAATACAATATAAGGGGACCTAATGATGACTCTATTGCATATAGAATGGAGGTAGAGATGATAGAAATATAGACATTGTTAATAATGTTTTTTCCATAAATTGGCTTTACAATGTGTCTGACTGTTATGTGAGTTATACATTTGAACAGAATTCCTACACGTTGTTCTCGAATAATGTTCAAAAGGCCATGACCCAGCTGCTCATACACAATAGAAGATATTTTTTGCACCTTATTTTTTGGTTCTGTGAAATTCAGCAAGAGGATGCCTGAAGCTAAATTGTTAGAAGATGAAATAAATCACCACTGCACTTGAATACAATTGGTGTGCTGCATTTATCCAGAGTATAATGAAATATATAAAGAGAAAAAGAAACACAGTCGCACATCCACAATTTGTATATTGATCTACTTGCTTCTCAGCATAAATTCAAACACTGACAGCCAAACCAATGTGAATACCTACCAAGTGCTCCCTGCCAGAGGGCTGGGAGAATGCTAGTAGGAAACCTTTATGCAGTCTCCTGCTAATTAAAAACGCCTGGGCCGAATGGGTGGAGCAGAGTGCTGGCTATGAAAGAGGGGACAGACTACAACTGTAAAACAAAATTAGAGAAAAAGAACACAGCTGCACATCCACAATTTGTATATTGATCTACTTGCTTCTCAGCATAAATTCAAACACTGACAGGTTGTTAGTATACATTTTGTTCAAAGAGTACAAGCCCACTCTCCACGTCAAGACCACCTATTTAGAGTGGTTCCCTAACCCAACATTAGCGTAGCGCTGGGCGGCAGCCACCACCACCGCAACACCATGCCCACAGGGGGAGTGACCTAGTGGCCAGGCAGCCCCACTGCTGCCCGACCAAGCTCCTGGCTCCGGGCCACACCACCCCACAGACAAAGCATCACAGTAAAATTGTGGTTGTGCGGCTGTGTTTCTTTTTCCCTATTTTTGTTTTACAATTGTAGTCTGTCCCCTCTTTCATAGCCAGCACTCTGCTCCACCCATTTGACCCAGTAGTTTTTAATTACCAGGAGACTGCATAAAGGTTTCCTCCTAGCATTCTCCCAGCCCTATGGCAGGGAGCACTTGGTAGGTATTCACATTGTTGTGGTTGCACTGCGGTGGTCATTGGTACTGTGATGCTTTGTCTGTGGGGTGGTGTGGCCCGGAGCCAGGGGCTTGGTCAGGCAGCAGTGGGGTTGCCTGGCCACTGGGTCGCTCCCCCTGTGGGCATGGTGTTGCGGTTGTGGTGGCCATTGCCCGGTGATACGCCAATGTTGGGTTAGGGAACCCAACATTGCAAATTTGCAACATTTGCAAACTGCTCCAGGTCTCTCTTATTGGAAGGGCACCTTTTCACAACAGCAATTTTAAGATCTCTCCACAGGTGTTCAATGGGATTTAGATCTGGACTCATTGCTGGCCACTTCAGAACTCTCCAGAACTTTGTTGCCATCCATTTCGGGGTGCTTTTTGACGTATATGTTTGGGGTCATTGTCCTGCTGGAAGACCCAAGATCTCAGATGCAAACCCAGCTTTCTGTCACTGGGCTGTACAGTGCGACCCAAAATCTGTTCGTAATCCTCAGATTTCATGATGCTTTGGTCACATTCAAGGCACCAAGTGCCAGAGGCAGCGAAACAACCCCAAAACATCATTGAACCTCCACCATATTTCACTGTAGGTACTGTGTTCTTTTCTTTGTAGGCCTCATTCCGTTTTCGGTAAACAGTAGAATGATGTACTTTAGCAAAAAGTTCTATCTTGGTCTCATCTGTCCACAAGACATTTTCCCAGAAGGATTTTGGCTTACTCAAGTTCAATTTGGCAAAATGTGGTCTTACTTTTTAATGTCTCGGTGTCAGCAGTTGCCATAGCATTTCATTTCATTTAAATGTTGACCAATAGTTTGCTCTGACACTGATGCTCCCTGAGCCTGCATGACAGCTTGAATATCTTTGGAACTTGTTTGGGGCTGCTTATCCACCATCCTGACTATCCTGCGTAGACACCTTTCATCAATTTTTCTCTTCCGTCCATGCTTAGGGAGATTAGCTACAGTGCCATGGGTTGCAAACTTCTTGATAATGTTGCGCACTGTGGACAAAGGCAAATCTAGATTTCTGGAGATGGACTTGTATCCTTGAGATTGTTGATATTTTTCCACAATTCTAGGTTATCAAATCCTCAGACAGTTCTCTTCTCCTCTTTCTGTTGTCCATGCTTAGTGTGGCACACACAGATGCACAATGGAAAAGACTAAGTGAACTTCTCTCCTTTTTATCTGCTTTCAGGTGTGATTTTTAGATTGCCCACACCTGTTACTTGCCCCACGTGAGTCTAAAAGAGCATCACATGCTTGAAACATTAAAATTTTTCTGCAATTTTGAAAGGGTGCCAATAATTTTGTCCAGCCCATTTTTGGAGTTTGGTGTGACATTTTGTCCAATTAGCTTTTTTTCCCCTCTCTTTTGTGGTTTAGTTCTAATACACATAAAGGGAATAAACATGTGTATAGCAAAACATGTGTTACTGCAATCCTTTTTAGTGAGAAATACTTAATTTTCTCCAAAAATTTCAGGGGTGCCAACATTTACGGCCATGACTGTATAATCAGCACCAGCACATAAATGACAGTGTTGTGCACTACGGTGCACAGCATGTATAGCAGACGCTGCACAGCATGTATAGCAGAGTCGAAACTGTGAAACTTGCATGTGTATACTACAGACACTACATGTGCTACAGAGTCTGTACAGCAGAGCCAACATTGAATGGCGTGTACAGCAGAACCCGTATAGCAGAGAGCTGACACTGACTCTGCTCTGCTACATGGCACGAAAGTTTTTCATCTGACGGAAGACAGAGTTTCGGAAGAGAGACTTTAGGATGACAAAGGAGGGAGGAGGGAGTTGCGGCTGACGCCTGACGGAGATTGGCCCGAGGGAGGAGGTGGGACGCCGTTTCACCTGACGGAGGACGGAGTTACGGCTGACGACTGACGATGTCCTAAAATAGACACCGTAGTGCACCATAACTAAAAGAAGACGCCATGACAGCTGCAGCTCAATTGCTATTAAGGTGTGTAGCAATGTTAAGGCAGTATTGCCAGTCTAAACATCTGTTGCTGGTTCTTAGTTGAAATATCCACCCTCAGGAGGTTTGACCATAGCACAGCAGCTGATTAGCCCAGTGATCCCAGCTCCAGATGAGTGGTCCTGCACTGTGCAGGGCCAGTCTTCAGGACAATGAAACACAATGCCAGCAGTGCTTGCTGCGCTGCGCTGGAATCGGTAAGTTGGTAATATAATTCTTATGTAAAAAGCTAAGTGTCCCTAAGGCATAAATAGGGTTAGTCCATGGCTAGTTTATCCTTGGGCACAGTGAATACTATACACAATACACCTTTCTTTATTTCTCATGTACAGGCTAGGGGTGTAACAAGTAAACATAGGGTTTCATAACAAACCTTATCACGGGGCCCAGCTTAATAGTATGTTACCTTTAACAGCAAGTTGCAAATATAAAAAGAAATATGATTATTTTGGTCTCCCTTACACACAGTATAATGCACGCAGTAATGTCAGAGTAGTGGGATGATGCACACATGAAGGTACATCAAAGATAGTGTGAACAGTGATGTGTCACACTACAAAAAATTGCAATACGGATACAAAGGGGGGGGGTCCCTTTTGACCAGCCATAGTCCTCATTACTTACTGCACCTATAGGCCTCAGTTATTTGCAGAGCCTATAGAAGCTGCAGTGTCCAGCAGACCAGCAAAGTCTGCAGGCATTTTAGAAGGAAGTCCTGGACCACCTTGTTTAAGAGAGAAAGGCTAAGCCAGGGCAGTGATGTATAAAGGACCCCTGAAAAGATGCCTGGAAGGATCCGGGCGGTCCGTATGACCCTGAATGACCTGGTGAGTGCTCCATTTCTTTGCTGTCCATTTGGGATTTTTAATTCATTACAATATCAAGACATCTATCAGATTATAGGGCTTCATTTACATAACAATGATGGGGAGTCCCGCATACACAAGCCCATCACGTACATGTCTTGTGAAATGCTGGTCACACCATATATCTTAGGATATGTTGAGTTTAGAGAGAAATTGAGACACATCTGTATATGTGGGGTCAGGGTGGTAACATGAAGTCAGGGTTGTCATCCTACTCTGGAACTTTACAGAAATAAATAATTTTGTTAACAATACTTTTATGTCAAAGGGATTTTTCTGGTGATAAATAAGAATAATTGGCAACAGTTGCTTTTGTTATTTCAGGTTTGTGTTGTTATTGGGAATAAGAATAATATTATTTTACTCAATATATAATAACTGAAAAACGAAATGTTTTACCATTACAGTCAAAGAGGGTCATACTGTCTTTATTTTTAATGCTTTCCATTAAAATATTCAGATGCATAGGCATTCTGCAGTCGACAGTATAAGAAAATTGGAGAGTGACCGTTGACGTTACCATTGACAGTCAGCCGAACAGTCTTCCCTCACAGCTCTAATGTCAATGTCTGACCTGTCATCCTATTTCTCATGATTGGTAGTAAATGTGACAGCAAGTAAACTTTTATGGTATAGTCTATTGATATCCACATCTCTATAGCTATATCTGGAGATATGTATTTTATCAAGTCGAAAATCATGTATATGAGTATTTCACAAAGCAGGAAGTCCAGCGTACACATGAATTATTAAAGCCAATCTGTATGTATAAATAAACAATCCATTATTTATACATAAAAAAGGTTAAAATTGTGGCTTAGCATCCTGCCAATATGTTTTAAACACTATGGGGGAAAATTTATCAGTGCAAAAATTATTATGTGGTGCTTGTCACTTTAATTTATGAAAATGACAGTAAGTCCTGGATGGGGCAAAGAAGGGTAAAAAGCTCACACACATTCCTATAGCAGCTGGTCACTAGAGTACATATGCACAAAAATTAAGCGCACCAATTGTACATTTATGTCCTGTATATGTAGCAAGCGCATGAGCTGCGCTCGCTTAATGCATAGCGGGTCTCAGCCGCTGGTAGTGGTGGACATCAGCGATCACGTTGATGCCAGCCATTATCCCTTCAGATGCTTTGCTCAATACTTAACACGGCATCTGTGGCAATATCGGGGCTAAGGAGGACTAATTGGATCACCCACAGAGTAATCACATGGTCCGATCAGTCAAGATGGCTGCTGGAGCCTTAACAATTGCATCAATGGAGCAGGTGGGATCGGACATATATGTAAGTGGGAGTTGGCACGATAGGACACATGTTGTGGGAGCAGGCGGAAGTATTCCAACACCATGCCGGAGCAGGTGACAATGGCTAAAAAATTGGGAGTGGGCGGAAGCAGAATTAAAAAAAACAGTCCTGCGCAGGGCTCTACCACACACACAACAGGATTTGCATTGTGCAAAAATGTGGCCTAATGATAAATTTCCCACTTAGTTTCTGAAACTGGAGATGAGCAAAATTTTCAAAAGTTTGGTTTTTATTTTATTTATTTATTTATATAGCGCATACAGATTCCGCAGCGCTGTTGGTTCGCCAAACTCTGCCAAAAAGTTCTGGTTCTGACCGAACTAGTTCTGTCTAAACCTGTACTTCACCAATAGCCCTAAAAGCCCTGTATGCTCACCAAGGAGTATTTCAATGTAATGATTTGATTTTAAGAAAAAGTTAATTTAAAAAATATGGCAACATTGATGGCTATGGAAAAAAAAACTGATTATTCCCATTTAGGGCATAGCAACAAGATTGGCATCCTAGAAAGTGCAGAAATGTGACACAAAACCCTCTATGCGGTTTTTTCACAAGTAGTGTAAAACAAAAATCCTGTCACACTTAATTTAACTTCCAATTAAAGGGGTGTTCTGATGGAAAACTTTTTTTTTTTCATATCAACTGGTGCCAGAAAGTTAAACAGATTTGTAAATTACTTCTATTGAAAATTCTTACCCTTCCAGTACTTATCAGCTGCTGTATGCTACAGAGTTGTGTAGTTCTTTTAAGTCTGACCACAGTTTTCTCTGTTGACACCTCTGTCCATGTCAGGAACTGTCCAAAATAGGGAAAATCCCCATAACAAATCCTCTCCTGCTCTGGACAGTTCCTGACATGGACAGAGGTATCAGCAGAGAGCACTGTGGTCAGAAAGAAAGAACAACAACAAATAACTCAACTTCCTCTCGAACATACAGCAGCTGATAAGTACTGAAAGGATTAAGGTTTTTAATAGAAGTCATTTATAAATCTGTTTAACTTTCTGGAACCAATCGATTTGGGGAATTTTTTCCCCCACCAGACTACTCCTTTAAAAACAGATTTTGCACTGACAGAACAGATGCAGAATGATCTCTGCTACTTTATTACAATTATTATAGATGTGTGGTCCTACTCCTATCTGTGTTGTTTACTGCTTAATGTCCCTGAAAGAGATCTTCATCTAACACCTGCTATCTCTAAAATGACTGTTAAAACAATACGTATCGGATATTATAGTGGCTTTAACATCACCCTATCCTGCCTTCCGATTAGATAGCAGAGCTGTTGGAAAGGCATTATGGGATTCCATGAGGTCATGTGATCCCTCCTCCTTCTCCTTTCTGCCATGTAGCCAAACCAAAGTACCTGAAGTACATCATCTAGCGGAACAGAACTTAGCAAAGATCTCACCAAACTCAGGTTCTATGGGTTATGTGCACTTATTACTATTACATACCTAGATAAGTTTTTACCTTTTAAGGTTTAATTCAAGGATTACTATTTTTAACCCTTTTTGGACACAGCCTATTTTGGCCTTTAAGGGGTACTCCGTTACATCTTGTCACGCCCCCTCCCATAGACATAAATGGAGGGAGCATGGCATGACTTCACAAGGGGGCATGGCGTGACATCATGACCACTGTCTCCCAAACTCAGCACTCTGAACATAATGTTCAGAACCCCCAGGTGTCTTCAAGGAGATCACGGGGGGTCCCAAGCATCTTATCCCCTATCCAAAACATGTTTTGCAGCGAAGTACCCCTTTGGCATTTTCTGTTTTTTTTCCTCCTAGCCTTCTAAGAGGCATAACTTTTTTATTTTTCCATCTTTAGACCAATTATGAGGGCTTTTTTTTTTTTTTGCATGACCAATTGTTCTTTGTAATGACACCTTTCATTTTACAATAAAATGTACACTGTTTTTACACTGTACTTTTTACGGTAAAACTAACATGCGCTCTATATTCTGTGGGTCAAAATGATTAAAATGATCCCCATGGTTACACGCTTTTCTATTATTGTACTATTTAAAAAAACTTACTATTTTTAAAATTGCCCTAGGACGAGGCGCATGCGCGCAGCTCACTGGTGAAGACGTGCTCCATGTGAGCTCCGTGCCACCTGCCGTGATTAAGCCTCATTAAGCGCTGTTAATTCAGCTCCCTAGCAGTGATTACCTCAGACTACCCTCCTAAGATGTCCAAGCAGCAGCAGCCTTCACCTGGGCCCGCGACCCCGTCGCTTTCACAGACCATTCCGGACATGTTCCATTCTGGGCCGAGGACCAAGATGGCGCTGGCAACTCCTGGCGCGCTTCTCCCGGACACCCAGGAGGAGGAGGACATTACTGACACAGCTCCTACCCTGATCGCACAGACTGACCCGCCGGACCAGAGCGACCTATTCCGCAACATCCAGGCCATGTTTAAGGCCGAGCTGGCCTCAGCGATAGCTGAATTTACCAGGCAAGTGGGAGAGTTGGGCCACAGAGTGGCGGACCTGGAGGTCCGAGCGGACAAGATTGCTGATGCGGTGGAGGCTGACCGCACCTCCATTGCCGAACATTCTGAGAGATTGGACCTCCTGGAACTTAAGATTGAGGACCTGGAGAACAGGTCCAGAAGGGCCAATATACGCATCAGAGGCTTACCTGAGTCGTTCACTGATCTACCCGGTCCGGTGACTGCATTGTTTCAGGCTCTCCTACCTCAGGCGGACACATCACTCCTGCGGATGGACAGGATCCACAGAGCTCTGACTAAGCCTAAAAACGCAGAGGTACCCAGAGATGTTGTGCTTCGACTCCATTACCCTGAGGCGAGGGATCGCATACTTCAAGCTGCTAGGAACGTATCTCCGCTACCGGGCATGCCGCCCTCTGTTCATTTGTATGCGGACTTAGCTCCTTCCACCTTGGAACGCCGCCGCAACATGCGACCTGTGACCCTGGCACTTCAAAAAGCTCAGGTCCGTTACAAATGGGGGTTCCCCTTCAGCCTGCAGTTTGTGCTTAACTCTTCCACTTACACTGTACGCACTCCGCAAGAGGCAATGGAGCTCCTCCGCAAAGAACGTGTCCCTTACGAGGACCCACCGCCGTTACCCAGGAGACAACCCCAGCTTAAAAGAATGTGGAACCGAGTGGATTCGTCACACAAGAGACACCGCACTCAATCCCAGAAACCGGGCTGACTTGATGCTGTGCAGGTATTTGGTTCCTGATTGATCTGTTCATACCTGGGACTAGAGGCCTTGTTTGATCCCCTGACTCCCATTACTCCTGATTACGCAAAGGAACTTTGCTGTTCTTCTCCTGTGGTTCCTGTTCTTCGAGGATCTACATTTACACTCGGAAGCCGGACAAGTTCGGGTCTGCCGGATTACAGGTTCTTATTGTTGACCCTTTGATCCTTGACTGTTTGTTTGAATATGGCCTCCTACTCTCGGATCCCAAGAGTCTTAGCCATTATGGCCGATATTCATTTTGATACCTCTGGGACTGTTGCTTGGTTTGGGGGGCGGGCAGGGGGTTAATTTACCTGTCTCATTGTTTTACTTAGTGACCATGATGTTTACCCTCATATCACTCTCGCTCCTATCACTATGGCGAGGCTGTTTGGCAGAGTGGATTATCATGTTGCCTCGCTTACCGGTATGTGATCGACCGATGGGGGAGAGAAGTGGAGGTGGTGTACCCCTGTCGGCGACTGCTGGTGCATGTTATATTTATGTTGAATTATTGTTTACCCTTTTTTTTATGTACTTACCTTTGAATTTGCCCTTTTCCCCATCTCCTATTCCATACCCTTACCTGTTTTGTGACGTCAAGGTAACCATCCGCTCATCAATAACTATTAAGTCACTGGTTATACTATTTGACTGCCCCCTACTTGTAGAGGGTTTATTGCATCATCTTAGTTCACACTCATCTGATTACACCCCATTCCCCTTCACTTAGTATGTGTAGAGTGCTCTCACATAATATTAGGGGATTCAACTCTCCAATTAAGCGCAAAAAAGCGTTTCTAGACTACCAGAGGCATCACCCGGAAATAATTTGTCTGTAGGAAACACACTTCACCCAGACCTCATTTCCTAAATATATCAACCCCCAATACTCTAGAGTTCATTTGTCCTCTTTTACTTCCAAATCCAGAGGTGTAGCTACTCTCCTACACAATTCCTTCCCCTTCGTTCTCCACACAACGCACACGGACCCGGAGGGTAGATTCCTGATACTGGAGGGCTCCTTACAGGAAACTAAACTCTGTATAGTGAATTCGTATGCTCCCAATGAGGACCCTCTGCAATTTCTGGTTCAGATGGTGGGTCGACTGGGCTCCCTCACCTTTGACCACTTGATATGGTGCGGTGATTTTAATTTGGTATACAACAGTGTCTTGGACCGCTCCAGCACCAGTTTATTCAGACGCACAGGCCCTCAGCAGAGGCTCCTCATTGGAACCTTACAATCACTTCACCTAGCTGACACTTGGAGGGAGCAAAACTTGGGAACGCGTGGATATACATACTACTCACCCGCACACAATCTTTACACTAGAATAGATTGGATCCTGGCTACCTCCTCCACTCTGTCCTATTTACTTTACTCGAGACACATCCACTGTGCATGGTCGGACCACGACATAGTCTTTTCCCATTTTCAGTTTGCCACCAAATGCCTCACCCCCTTTTCATGGCGACTTAATGAGTCGCTTCTGACTCGTCCTACTGTTCGAGACCAGTTAGAAGAGGAAATCTCGACCTACTTTTCTAATAACCTTTCTCCTGATTCCGATGTGGGATGGGTCTGGACTGCCCACAAAGCTGTCATTAGAGGGAAGCTTATTGCTTTAGCATCCAAACTTAAACGCGGCAGACTCCAGGCCCAGACCACACTGGAAGCTCGATTGACCCGTTTAACTACGGCCCACCAACTTAACCCCACTACATACTTATATAGAGCTATTCAAACGACTAGGCTACAGCTTGATGCTATTTTATTGAATGCCACAGAAAAAGCCCTGAGGTGGACTAAAGCTACATACTACAAATGGGCTAACAAACCCGATAAACTACTTGCTTCCATGTTGAAGCAGAAACAAGAGTCTACTAAGGTGCATAGCATCCAAATGAGACCCGGTGTCACCACTTCCCATCCCTCACGGATCTCCGACAACTTTCACTCTTTCTACACCTCTCTCTATTCTAAACGCTCTTCTCCTCCCTCTGTTGAGGAGGTGGATGCCTTTCTACACTCTATATCTCTACCTCATCTTTCTTCTACTGCTAGGGACTCTCTGAATGCCGCTATCACACTTGAGGAAGTGTCCGACGTTATCTCCGGCTTGAAACTAGGCAAAGCACCAGGCCCCGATGGTCTCTCTGCTATGTACTATAAAAAATTTAGTCCCCTACTTGCCCCACATATTACCAATTTATGTAATTCTATAATGTACGGTACCCCTCTACCCCAAGAATTCTTGCAAGCATCAATTGTGGTTATCCCCAAGCCCCGCAGGGACCCCTTACTCCCCTCTAATTATTGTCCCATTTCTTTAATCAATTTAGACGCTAAAATATTTACTACAATCTTGGCCAGGAGACTCAATAGGCTTCTCCCTGACCTAGTGCATAACGATCAAGTAGGATTCATTCCGGGGAGGCAAGCACCTGACAACATCCGCAAGGTTCTCAATATTGTTCAATGGGCATCACAGACGGACACACCGCTAGCGCTCTTAGGGCTGGATATAGAAAAGGCGTTTGATTCTGTCTCTTGGGACTATATGTTTGGAGTCTTGAAGGCTATGAGATTTGCGGGTCCTTTTGTGGAGGCCTTGCGGATGTTGTACTCTTCTCCCCTGGCATACCTTAAACTTCCCTCTACATCCCCATCTCCAATCCCCATACAAAGGGGTACTCGTCAGGGATGTCCATTGTCTCCAGCATTATTTGCTTTGATCATGGAGCCCCTGGCGAACCTCATACGTCACCACCCGGACATTAAGGGGGCGCGGATTGGGAACTCGGAATACAAAGTTAACTTGTTCGCAGATGACTTATTACTTACTATCACGAATCCCATTATTTCCATCCCCAACCTTTTTCCCCTATTAGACAAATTTGCGACTATCTCAGGCCTGGTGGTTAATAGAACCAAGTCGGAGGTTATGCTATGTAACACTTCCTCAGGTATTCGGACACTTCTCTCCTCTAACTTTCCTCTCAAAATTCTTACCTCTCATCTACCATATCTTGGCATCTCTCTCCCTACTTCTCTATCTGCTCTATATAGGCTTAAATACTTACCTTTGTACAGATCGATCAGAGCAGACCTCGCCAGATGGAATCTACCACACATATCGTGGCTGGGCCGCTTACATTCTATAAAAATGGTAGTCCTGCCAAAGCTTCTCTATTTGTTTCGGACTCTCCCGATCCCGATACGTGTGGCTGATCTGAAATTGCTACAGGCTGAGGTCTTCAAATTCCTCTGGAGAGGCCTCCATCCACGCATTTCTAGATCCATTATGTTTTACCACAAGCGCCTAGGGGGTCTCTCAGTTCCCAACTTCACCTTATACTACAAGGCAGCACGGCTCTCCCAGCTGTTGCTGTGCAATGCCACCTCCTCCTCCCCTAGGTGGGTACAGTTGGAGAATGAATTACTACATCCATACACTCTCTCATCCCTGATGTGGCAATCGGGTCCTATCATGGCACATGTACCTGTAAAGGCTTCTATATCTTTATACTCTTTACTATTGTGGAGGGCGGTCAGGTTTAAGCTCTTGCTTCAATCACGAATATCCCCTGTAGTATCCATCCTAGCGAAACCATATTTCCCACCTGGAGTTAATACTCCTGAATTTGCATGGTGGAAAGATAATAATCTTACGCTACTCAACCACTTTTTGGTGGCTAACAAACTCATGTCCTCGGAAATGTTTATATCCCGCTTCCACCCTCCTCCCTCAGAACACTTTAGAATGACGCAAGTTTTCTCCTTTTTACGCCTCATATCTCCCCCTCATATGATACATAACCCCACCTCAGGCTCACTCTCACTGATCTACTCTTCCTTAAACCGACCACCACCTGACGGTAAACTGCCTTTCATGACACAGTGGGAGGAGGACATTGGGGAATCACTCACTACTCAAGAGTGGCACTCCTGCTGTGAGACTCTCAGTAGGGGGAGTTGGCAAGTCTCTCTGGTGGAAACCTCACTCAAACTATTGCATAGGACTTACTACGTTCCCACTAGACTGAATGCCATTTATCCGGAAGTCTCCCCATTGTGTTTCAGAGGATGTGGAGAGAGGGGATCTATGTACCATATATGGTGGTCTTGCCCACACGTCGCCCTCATATGGCAACAGGTGGTTGATCTTATTTCAACAATCACAGATAGAGAATGCCCCCTATGTCCCAAGATATGCCTTTTAGGTTCAAAACCGGCGGGCTTTAATAATCCCACCTTTCGCTTGGCACAACTCATACTTCTTGCAGCGCGAATCCATATTGCAGCACAGTGGCGCTCTATGACCCTATCTCTTAATATGATTATCACCAGAATCAATAACATACTCCTCTCGGAAAAATTGAACGCTATCAGAGCTGATACTATGGATAGCTTCCTAAAGGTCTGGGACCCTTGGATCTCCTCTTCTCACGCTCCTGACATTTCTTATTATTTAACGATATAATAGTCAGATGCTTATCTGTTGTTCTACTGTCCATATTGTTTGACTCGTGAAGTGTGAACCCTGACTGGCTTACCTGGATACCCCTTGACGTCTCTGTATTCCCACCCCTATCCTACCCTGTTCCCCTTGTACATTTTCATGTTAGCGAATGTCGATCTTCTCTCTTCCATTCATGCTGCTGGATTGAGGAAAGATCGCATTGACTACATTGTATTACATGATGTGTTATTGTTGTTGGCAAACATAGCCCTTTATACGACTGTTGATATTGTATTGTCTTTTTATCTATTGCTACCAATACATTTCTCATTTTGACACTAAAATTGCCCTAGTCTGACCCCTATAACTTTCTAATTTTTCCATATACAGGGCTGTATGAGGGCTCATTTTTTTGTACCATGATTTGTAGTTTTTATTGATACCATGCATATATGTGTCCTTATAATCACTTCTCATTTATTTTTTTCTGGAATGTGATATGACTAAAATCATATCGGTTACGCCGTTCACCATACAGGACCATTAACATTTTATTTTAATAGTTTGGACATGTACACACGTGGCGATACAAAATATGTTTATTTTTTTTATTTATTTTTTGTAATATGGAAAAAAAGGGGAATTTCATTTTTTGCTAACCCCTTAAGGACGCAGGACGTACTCAAACGGCCCCTTTTCCGAGTCCTTAAGGACTCAGGACGTTTGAGTACGTCCTGTCAAATCCCGGCCCCCCGCCGCTAGCCGGGGGGGAGCCGGTGCCCGATGCCTGCTGAAATCGTTCAGCAGGCATCGCGGCATATCGCCCAGGGGGGTCATGATGACCCCCCATGTCGGCGATGGCCGCAGATCGCTGGACAATTCAGCCCAGCGATCTGCGGCGGATTCCGGGTCAATTGGATCTCCAGTGACCCGGTGACCCGGAATTACTGGCTCTGACGGCCCCGAACAGCCATAGCCAGCAGGGGTGAGGTGGCACTGGTGCCACCTCACGATCGCCCTGATTCATCGGCCGGTTTACCGGCCGACCAATCAGAGCACCTGCTGCGGGTGTCACTCCCCCAACCCGCTCCGCCCCTCTTCCGGAGCACGTGAGCGGGTGCGGGACGTGAACCCCGAGAGCTGGGGACCCCGATTCCCAGCGTCCCTGTTGGGATCGGGGCGCGGCGGCGGTGAGGGACTGACCTGGGGAGCAGCAATTGGAGGTGATTGACAGCCTCCTGCTGTTGCTTAGCAACAGCTCCCAACATGCAAAAAGGGCATGCTGGGAGCTGTAGCTATGCAACAGCAGGAGGCAGACCACCACAACTCCCAGCATTCCCTTATGGGCATGCTGGGACTTATAGTTTTGCAACAGCTGGAGGCACATTTTTTCTATGGAAAAGTGTACCTTCAGCTGTTGTATAACTACAACTCCCAGCTTGCACAAACAGCTAAAGTGCATGCTGGGAGCTTTAGTGGTGCATCTGCTGGTTGCATAACTACAACTCCCAGCATGCCCGTTGGCTGTCGGTGACTGCTGAGAGTTGTAGTTTTGCAACAGCTGAAGGCACACTGGTTGTGAAACTCAGAGTTTTTTTTTACCTAACTCAGTGTTTCACGACCGGTGTGCCCTCAGCTGTTGCCAAACTACAACTCCCAGTATGCACCGTACATACTGGGAGTTGTAGTTTTGCAACAGCTGGAGGCACACTGTTTGTGAAACACTGAGTTAGGTCACAAACTCAGTGATACACAACCAGTGTGCCTACAGCTGTTGCAAAACTAAAACTCTCAGCATGTACAGTCTGTCAGCGCATGCTGGGAGTTATAGTTTTGCAACAGCTGGATGTCCCCCCCCCCCCCCCATGTGAAATGTGAATGTACATGGTACACTCACATGGGCGGAGGTTTACAGTAAGTATCCGGCTGCAAGTTTGAGCTGCGGCAAATTTTCTGCAGCAACTCAAACTGCCAGCGGGAAACTACTGTGAACTCCCACCCGTGCGACTGTACCCTAAAACACTACACCACACTAACACAAAATAAAATAAAAAGCAAAAACACTACATATACATTGCCCCCCTCCCCAATAAAAATGATGGGAGGTACGCAACTGTTTCCAAAACGGAGCCTCTAGGTGTTGCAAAACAACTACTCCCAGTATGGAAAGATAGCCACTGACTGTCCAGGCATGCTGGGAGTTTTACAACAGCTGGAGGCACTCTGTTTGGGAATCACTGGCGTAGAATACCCCTATGTCCACCCCTATGCAAGTCCCTAATTTAGGCCTCAAATGCACATGGCACTCTCACTTTGGAGCCCTGTCGTATTTCAAGGCTACAGTTTAGGGTCACATATGGAGTATCGCCATACTCGGGAGAAATTGTGTTACAAATTTTGGGAAGAGAAGCATTTTAGGTAAAAAAAAAAATTTTTTTTTACATATGCAAAAGTCGTGAAACACCTGTGGGGTATTAAGGTTCACTTAACCCCTTGTTACATTCCCAGAGGGGTCTAATTTCCAAAATAGTATGCCATGTTTTTTTTTTGTTTTTTTTTCTGTCCTGGCACCATAGGGGCTTCCTAAATGCTGCATGCCCCCAGAGCAAAATTTGCTTTCAAAAAGCCAAATGTGACTCCTTCTCTTCTGAGACCTGTAGTGCGCCAGCAGAGCGCTTTTCACCCCCATATGGAATGTTTTCTGAATCGGGAAAAATTGGGCTTCAAATTTTGGGGGGTATTGTCTGCTATTACCCTTTTTAAAAATTAAAAATTTTTGGGAAACCAAGCATTTTAGGAAAAAAATTATAATTTTTTTTACATATGCAAAAGTCGTGAAACCCCTGTGGGGTATTAAGGTTCACTTTACCCCTTGTTACGTTCCCCGAGGGGTCTAGTTTCCAAAATAGTATGCCATGTGTTTTTTTTTTTTTTTTTTTTTTGCTGTTCTGGCACCATAGGGGCTTCCTAAATGCGGCATGCCCCCAGAGCAAAATTTGCTTTCAAAAAGCCAAATGTGACTCCTTCTCTTCTGAGACCTGTAGTGCGCCAGCAGAGCACTTTTCACCCCCATATGGGGTGTTTTCTGAATTTGGAGAAATTGGGCTTCAAATTTTGGGGGGGTATTGTCTGCTATTACCCTTTTTAAAAATTTCAAACTTTTGGGAAACCAAGCATATTAGGAAAAAGTTGTGAATCACCTGTGGGGTATTAAGGTTCACTTTACCCCTTGTTATGTTCCCCGAGGGGTCTAGTTTCCAAAATGGTATGCCATGTGGTTTTTTTTTTGCTGTTCTGGCACCATAAGGGCTTCCTAAAGGTGACATGCCCCCCAAAAAACATTTGTCGCTCCTTCCCTTCTGAGCCCTCCACTGCGCCCGCCGAACAATTTACATAGACATGTGAGGTATGTGCTTACTCGAGAAAAATTGGGTTTCAAATACAAGTAAAAATGTTCTCCTTTTTAACCCTTGCAAAAATTCAAAAATTGGCTCTACAAGAACATGCGAGTGTAAAAAATGAAAATTGTGAATTTTCTCCTTCACTTTGTTGCTATTCCTGTGAAACACCTAAAGGGTTAAAACGCTGACTGAATGTCATTTTGAATACTTTGGGGGTGCAGTTTTTATAATGGGGTCATTTGTGGGGTATTTCTAATATGAAGACCCTTCAAATCCACTTCAAACCTGAACTGGTCCCTGAAAAAAAGCGAGTTTCTAAATTTTGTGAAAAATTAGAAAATTGCTGCTGAACTTCGAAGCCCTCTGGTGTCTTCCAAAAGTAAAAACACGTCAATTTTATGATGCAAAGATAAATTAGACATATTGGAAATGTGAAAAAAAAATTTATTTGGAATATCCATTTTCCTTACAAGCAGAGAGCTTCAAAGTTAGAAAAATGCTAAATTTTCAAATTTTTCATCAAATTTTGGGATTTTTCACCAAGAAAGGATGCAAGTTACCACAACATTTTACCACTAAGTTAAAGTAGAATATGTCATGAAAAAAAACATCTCGGAATCAGAATGATAACTAAAAGCATCCCAGAGTTATTAAAGTTTAAAGTGACAATGGTCAGAATTGCAAAAAATGGCCGAGTCCTTAAGGTGAAAAAGGGCTCAGTCCTTTTGGGGTTAAGATGGGGCTTATTCTTTTTTAACTTTTTATTTGCAATTTTTGCAATTTATTGCAATATTTGAATTGCAAATACTGAACAGTGCTATACATATGCATAGCACTGATCAGTTTTTTTCTGCAATCAACTTCTCTTGTTTGCTAGAAGGCAGACCAGAGAAGAAGAAAGCAGCAGCTGGCCAGAGCAGGTGAGTGCAGTTCCGCCGGCCATCTTAACACTTTGCACCGTGTGTGGTCCGTTGTGTGTGTGAACACCTTCGTGCTCAGTCTCAGGGAACAGCGACGTACATGTATGTCGCGTGTCCTCTAGGGGTAAATAGTTTACATTGGTTTCTGGAATACTTCCTACTTTGTGAAGTCTTATAATGTTCAAACAAGGAATATGATTCTTTGTTTCACACAAGTACCATACGTTTTGTTAATAACATGTAATCCTGTATGCACCTAGGGGAGAGATTTATCAAAACCTGTGTAAAGGAAGAGTGGTGCAGTTGCCCATGGCAACCAGTCAGATTGCTTCTTTCATTTCTCACAGGTCTCTTTAAAAATGAAAGAAGCAATCTCATTGGTTGCCATGGGAAACTGCACCATTCTTCCTCCGCACAGTTTCTGATAAATCTCCCCCTAGACCATGCAATATGTTGGAAATGCACAATGTAAATATGTCGGAAAACAAACACCCTTTCTTTATTGCTTCTACTACATGACCACAGGTGTTGTATGAGTATGACTAGTACTAAGACGGTTACAATGGGAATTGGGGTTGTGAATGAGTAGTATTGCTTAAAAGAGGTGCCATAAAAGAGCCTCCCTTTAGTTATTTTGTTCCAGGAAACAGAAAAGTAATTCAGATTTTTTATTATTATCACTATCATTTATTATTTTATTATCACCAAAGAGTGGGTATATTGCAGGATTTCAAATGACACAAACCTGTTTATAACTAATCTGATACTATGCTGTCTGGTCCTAATGAAATCATCAGAATGTTGTATGCGTATTGAAAGTAGGTTTTTCAATTAATTGGAAAAGCTTTAATGAAATAATTTTAAATCAATATATAAATGTTTCCTGACTTGCCTTATCTCAAATTTTGTTAATAATTCCAATTTCTCATAAAACCAATTTAACACAATTTCATGACATGCTATTAGAATACTAAAAAAAAAGGTCTCATTGTATGGGGCCACACATAGACAAACACAATGACGGTCATATTCAAAACACTTCACATAAAAAATGTTGTGTTTCCCGACAAAATTTTGGCGCAAAAAAGTTTTCATCGGATATACAGTGTTTCACATCAGAATGATCCAAGGTTTACATAAGTCACACCAGTTATGCAAAAGTGGGCATGTTTTGTACATTTCATGTTTTACATGATATTTTTAACCACTTAAGGACCTAGGGCGTATGGATACGCCTTGACGTCCTGGTACTTAACCCCTTAAGGACGCAGGACGTAAATGTACGTCCTGGTGAGGTGGTACTTAACGCACCAGGACGTACATTTACGTCCTAAGCATAACCGCGGGCATCGGAGCGATGCCCGTGTCATGCGCGGCTGATCCCGGCTGCTGATCGCAGCCAGGGACCCGCCGGCAATGGCCGACGCCCGCGATCTCGCGGGCGTCCGCCATTAACCCCTCAGGTGCCGGGATCAATACAGATCCCGGCATCTGCGGGAGTTCGCGATTTAAATGAACGATCGGATCGCCCGCAGCGCTGCTGCGGGGATCCAATCATTCAGAACGCCGCACGGAGGTCCCCTCTCCTTCCTCCGTGCGGCTCCCGGCGTCTCCTGCTCTGGTCTGTGATCGAGCAGACCAGAGCAGGAGATGACCGATAATACTGATCTGTTCTATGTCCTATACATAGAACAGATCAGTATTAGCAATCATGGTATTGCTATGAATAGTCCCCTATGGGGACTATTCAAGTGTAAAAAAAATGTAAAAAAATGTAAAAGTAAAAGTAAAAAAAAAGTGAAAAATCCCCTCCCCCAATAAAAAAGTAAAACGTCCGTTTTTTCCTATTTTACCCCCAAAAAGCGTAAAAAAAACATTTTTTATAGACATATTTGGTATCGCCGCGTGCGTAAATGTCCGAACTATTAAAATAAAATGTTAATGATCCCGTACGGTGAACGGCGTGAACGAAAAAAAATAAAAAAAGTCCAAAATTCCTACTTTTTTAATACATTTTATTAAAAAAAAAATTATAAAAAGTGTATTAAAAGTTTTTTATATTCAAATGTGGTATCAAAAAAAAGTACAGATCATGGCGCAAAAAATGAGCCCCCATACCGCCGCTTATACGGAAAAATAAAAAAGTTAGAGGTCATCAAAATAAAGGGATTATAAACGTACTAATTTGGTTAAAAAGTTTGTGATTTTTTTTAAGCGCAACAATAATATAAAAGTATGTAATAATGGGTATCATTTTAATCGTATTGACCCTAAGAATAAAGAACACACGTCATTTTTACCATAAATTGTACGGCGTGAAAACGAAACCTTCCAAAATTAGCAAAATTGCGTTTTTCGTTTTAATTTCCCCACAAAAATAGTGTTTTTTGGTTGCGCCATACATTTTATGATATAATGAGTGATGTCATTACAAAGGACAACTGGTCGCGCAAATAACAAGCCCTCATACTAGTCTGTGGATGAAAATATAAAAGAGTTATGATTTTTAGAAGGCGAGGAGGAAAAAATGAAAACGTAAAAATTAAATTGTCTGAGTCCTTAAGGCCAAAATGGGCTGAGTCCTTAAGGGGTTAAGGACCCAGGGCGTATCCATACGCCCGTGGGAATTTCGGTCCCCGCCGCGCGCCGGGCGGGGACCGGGCCGGGGTGACTGCTGATATCTATCAGCAGGCACCCCGTGCAAATGCCCAGGGGGGTCATCAGACCCCGCCACGTCGGCGATCGGCGCAAATCGCAAGTGAATTCACACTTGCGATTTGCGCCGATTCCGGGTCATACGGGTCTATTGTGACCCGGTGACCCGGAATAGAAGGGGGATCGCGGTTGTCCAAGACACCCACGATCCCCCTGTAGGCATAGGAGTGAGGTGGCAGGGTTGCCACCCCTCCTATCCCTGCTATTGGTCTGCTATTGATCGTCAGAGGGGACGACCAATAGCAGACCGGGGGCGGGGGGGTTAACTTTCGTTTTCCCCGTCCTGCCCACCCACAATAGGCGGGGCAGAACGGGGAACCGAAGGGGACCGGGCGCCGACGTCCACTTACCCGTCCGGAGGCTGCGGCGACGTTGATCGGCGGGCGGCGTCACGTGCGTCTGAAGAGGACGGCTGCCGGGATCCTACGGAAGCCGGTAAGTAGATCTGGAGGGCTACAGTCTGAGACCGTGGTCTCTAACTGTAGCCCTCCAGATGTTGCAAAACTACAACTCCCAGCATGCCCAGACAGCTGTTTGGGCATGCTGGAATATGTAGTTTTGCAACAGCTGGAGGGCTACAGTTTGAGACCACTATACAGTGGTCTCTAAACTATATCCCTCCAGATGTTGCAAAACTACAACTCCTAGCATGCCCACATAGCTGTTTGTTGTCTGGAGATGCTGGGAGTTGTAGTTTTGCAACATCTGGAGGTCCACAGTTTGGAGATCACTGTGCAGTGGTCTAAAAACTGTAGCTCTCCAGATGTTGCAAAACTGCAATTCCCAGCATGCCCAGAAAGCAAACAGCTGTCTCGGCATGCTGGGAGTTGTAGTTGGGTACCTCCAGCTATTGCATAACTACATCTCCCAGCATGCCCTTCGGTGATTAGTACATGCTGGGAGTTGTAGTTTTGCAACAGCTGGAGGCACACTGGTTGGAAAATATTGAGTTAGGTAACAGAACCTAACTGAAGGTTTTCCAACCAGTGTGCCTCCAGCTGTTGCAAAACTACAACTCCCAGCATGCACGGTCTGTCAGTACATGCTGGGAGTTGTAGTTTTGAAACAGCTGGAGGTTTGCCCCCCCCCCCCCCCATGTGAACGTACAGGGTACATTCACATAGGCGGGTTTACAGTAAATTTCCTGCTTCAAGTTTGGGCTGCGTCAAATTTTTTGCCGCAGTGCAAACTCCTAGCGGGAAATTCACCGTAACCCGCCAGTGTGAATGTACCCTAAAAACACTACACTATACTACCACCTAATAAAGAGTAAAACACTACATATACACCCCTTTACACTGTCCCCCCCCCCCCCCCAATAAACAATTTAAAACGTCTTGTACGGCAGGGTTTCCAAAACGGAGCCTCCAGCTGTTGCAAAACAACAACTCCCAGCATTTCTGGACAGCCACTGACTGTCCAGGCATGCTGGGAGTTTAGCAACAGCTGGAGGCACCCTGTTTGGAAATCACTGGCGTAGAATACCCCTATGCAATCCCTAATTTAGTCCTCAAATGCGCATGGTGCTCTCTTACTTTGGAGCCCTGTCGTATTTCAAGGAAACAGTTTAGGGCCACATATGGGGTATCTCCGTACTCGGGAGAAATTACACTACAAATTTTGGGGGGCTTTTTTTCCTTTTACCGCTTGTGAAAAGGAAAAGTTGGGGGCTACACCAGCCTGTTAGTGTAAATTTTTTTTATTTTTTTACACTAACATGCTGGTGTTGCCCCATACTTTTTATTTCCACAAGTGGTAAAAGGAAAAAAAGACCCCCAAAATTTGTAACGCAATTTCTCCTGAGTACAGAAATACCCCATATGTGGGCGTAAAATGCTCTGCGGGCACACAACAAGGCTCAGGAGTGAGAGTGCACCATGTACATTTGAGGCCTAAATTGGTGATTTGCACAGGGGTGGCTGATTTTACAGCGGTTCTGACAAACGCAAAAAAAAATAATACCCACATGTGACCCCATTTTGGAAACTACACCCCTCACCGAACGTGACAAGGGGTATAGTGAGCCTGAACACCCCACAGGTGTTTGACGAATTTTCATTAAAGTTGGATGGGAAAATGAAAAAAATTATATTTTTTCACTAAAATGCTGGTGTTACCCTAAATTTTTCATTTTCACATCGGGAAATAGGAAAAAAGCCCCCCCAAATTTGTAAACCCATCTCTTCTGAGTAAGAACATACCCCATATGTGAATTTAAAGTGCTCTGCGGGCGAACTACAATGCTCAGAAGAGAAGGAGCGCCATTGGGATTTTGTAGAGAAAATTTGTCCGGCATTGAAGGCCACATGTGTTTACAAAGCCCCCATAGTGCCAGAACAATGGACCCCCGACACATGTGACCCCATTTTGGAAACTACACCCCTCACGTAATGTAATAAGGGGTACATTGAGAATTTACGCCCCACAGATATCTGACAGATTTTTGGAACAGTGGTCCGTAAAAATGAAAAATAAACTTTTTAATTTGCACAGCCCACTGTTCCAAAGTCCTGTGGGGTGTAAATACTCACTGCACCCCTTATTAAATTCTGTGAGGGGTTTAGTTTCCAAAATAGGGTCACATGTGGGGGGTTCCACTGTTCTGGCACCACGGGGGGCTTTGTAAACGCACATGGCCCCTGACTACCATTCCAAACTAATTCTCTTTCCAAAAGCTCAATGGCGCTCCTCCTCTTCTGAGCATTGTAGTTCGCCAGCAGAGCATTTTACGTCCTAACATGGGGTATTTCCATACTCAGAAGAAATGGGGTTACACATTTTGGGGGTCATTTTCTCCTATTACCCCTTGTAAAAATGTAAAATTTTGGGGAAAAACTGCATTTTAGTAAAAAAAAAATAATTTTTTATTTACACATCCAAATTTAACGAAAAGTCGTCAAACACCTGTGGGGTGTTAAGGCTCAGCGGACCCCTTGTTACGTTCCTTGAGGGGTGTAGTTTCCAAAATAGTATGCCATGTGGGTATTTTTTGCTGTTCTGGCACCACAGGGGCTTCCTAAATGCGACATGCCCCCAAAAAACCATTTCAGCAAAAGTTGCTTTCAAAAAGCCAAATGTGACTCCTTCTCTTCTGAGCATTGTAGTTTGCCCGCAAAGCATTTTACATCCTAACATGGGGTATTTCCATACTCAGAAGAGATGGGGTTACAAATTTGGGGGGGCATTTTCTCCCATTACCCTTTGTAAAAATGGTAAATTTGGGGGAAAAACTGCACTTTAGTGAAAAATTTTTTTTTTCATTTACACATCCGACTTTAACGAAAAGTCGTCAAACACCTGTGGGGTGTTAAGGCTCACTGGACCCCTTGTTACGTGCCTTGAGGGGTCTAGTTTCCAAAATGGTATGCCATGTTGGGGTTTTCTGCTGTTCTGGCACCATAGGGGCTTCCTAAATGTGACATGCCCCCCAAAAACCATTTCAGCAAAATTCCCTCTCCAAAATCCTATTGTCGCTCCTTCCCTTCTGAGCCCTCTAGTGCACCCGCCGAACACTTGACATACACATATGAGGTATTTCCTTACTCGAGAGAAATTGGGTTACAAATTTTGGGGGGATTTTTCATCTATTACCCCTTGTAAAAATTCAAAAACTGGGTCTACAAGAACATGCGAGTGTAAAAAATGAAGATTTTGAATTTTCTCCTTCACTTTGCTGCTATTCCTGTGAAACACCTAAAGGGTTAACACACTTACTGAATGTCATTTTGAATACTTTGAGGGGTGCAGTTTTTATAATGGGGTCATTTGTGGGGCATTTCTAATATGAAGGACCTTCAAATCCACTTCAAAACTGAACTGGTCCCTGAAAAATTCTGATTTTGAAAATTTTGTGAAAAATTGGAAAATTGCTGCTGAACTTTGAAGCCCTCTGATGTCTTCCAAAAGTAAAAACATGTCAATTTTATGATGCAAACATAAAGTAGACATATTGTATATGTGAATCAATGTATAATTTATTTGGAATATCCATTTTCCTTACAAGCAGTGAGCTTCAAAGTAAAAAAAATGTAAAATTTTCAATTTTTTCATCAAATTTTGGAATTTTTCACCAAGAAATGATGCAAGTATCGACAAAATTTTATTACTAACATAAAGTAGAATATGTCACGAAAAAACAATCTCGGAATCAGAATGAAAGGTAAAAGCATTCCAGAGTTATTAATGCTTAAAGTGACAGTGGTCAGATGTTCAAAAAATGGCCGGGTCCTTAAGGTATATTTGGGCTGGGTCCTTAAGGGGTTAAAGGGGTGAGAGTCCATTTTTCATCAAAAGTTTCACACCTACTCTTTGCTAGTGTAGAAATCATAAAAATGGTTGCAGTTTTTTTTTAGTTATGGTTTTTTCTTTAGTTATTTTTGGAAAATACTTTTATTTAATCAGTAATTGAAAAATAAATATTAATTGGCAAAAGTAAATAAAAAAAAAATTCTTCTTCATGGTCACTGAATTATCACTTGTCTGGGCACTAGTAATCATGGATTAATAAGTGAGATGGTTCTGCCAGAATATTCTGGGATTTACAATTTGGCACCAAACTTAGCAATTTTGGTGCAATAAAAATTAAAAATGGTGACAAAAGAAATTTGGCTTGAACAAAAACAAAAGTGGCACTAAAATAAACTCTTTCATATTTTCAAAGCAGCACAAGAAAACTTAAAAAATGTGAGAAGAAAAAAAGTATAATTAATATCGCTGGAACAAAAATTACTGTAATTTTTTTTAATATCTCCCCCAACGTGTACATCTAATGACAGTGTGCTATCAAATCATGGTGTTGTGAAAAGCTAGTAAAATAGCAATAATCATGAAGTAAAAAGTTAAAACTTTATACAAGTATTTACATTTCAACTGCCAACTTTGATATTTCTTTTGTGGAAGTTAACATGAACACAAAACTGGTTACATTACTATGTATAAATAAATAACATTTTATTTCCCATATCTTGGAATTATTTTAAAATCTGAGAAGTATCACAGAATTAGTCATGTAGTATAGTCCATATCTAATACCAGCTAAAGTCAGGATACTTTTTTTTGTTCATGATGCCCCTTAAATGCAGTGTAAAATATGTAATAAAGTCACCCCAATTACCACTCATCATATGTAAGATGTCTCCTCATGTGAAGTAAAGACTTTATGAGTCCCTTTACCCTCCAGCACTTGGGTTTCCTCCTGTTAAGCTTGTATAACATTGACTAGAATATTTTGTGAGATACAAAGGTTGAATCCTCTCTGCTGCTACTGTACATAATAAAGTGAACTGATAAAACTTTCAAGAAGCTGTCAGGCTTACAACCTTAAAACCATGCTGGGTTGGCAGAACATAGTGAGATTGCGGCCAACACAGTGGTATCATGCTTCAAGAATTTCTAATGATATCTGGTGTGTGGTAAGAGAGGTGATGGATCAATATTTAAAGATATAGTTTGAGTAGTAAAAATAAGGAACGAGCACAATGATATTTTTGCATTTGCTGCCTCCATTGTAATTTTTGTTACAGGTGGCCAATTCCTATTACTTGTTAAAGGGGTACTCCGGTGGAAAACAATTTTTTTTTTCAATCAACTGGTGCCAGAAAGTTAAACAGATTTGTAAATTACTTCTGTTTAAAATTCTAAATCCTTCCAGTACTTATCAGCTGCTTTATGCTCCACAGGAAGTTCTTTTCTTTTTCAACTTATTTTCTGTCTGACCACCCTGCTCTCTGCTGACACTTCTGTTTGTTTGAGGAATTGTCCAGAACAAGAGAGGTTTTCTATTGGGCCAGTTCCTTACATGGACAGAGGTGTCAGCAGAGAGCACTGTGGTCAGACAGAAAAGAAGTTCAAAAAGAAAAGAACTTCCTGTGGAGCATACAGCAGCTGATAAGTACTGGAAGGGTTAAGATTTTTAAACAGAAGTAATTTGCAAATCTGTTTAACTTTCTGGCACTAGTTGATTTAAAAAAAATGTTTTCCACTGGAGTACCCCTTTAACACGTTAACGACCATAGACGTGTATACACGTCCAGGCAGGTTGCACATTCCCACACCAGGACGAGTATACACGTCTATGGTTCTCGTGGGTGCTGCCCAGTGCACCCACGAGATCATGGCAGGGACTCGGCTGTGTGCACTGCCAGGACCGAAGTAAACTAAAAAAAGTAACCCTTACAGCTGTGGTTGGGAGCTCCCTTTGTCTTCCCTGCAGCACCCCGCAGCGCAATCCCAGGATGCTGCGTGTAATCCCCAGTGGGCAGGGACGTGCCACACTGCCGGGACCGAAGTAAAACTTTGGTCCAGGCAGTTTAACTCTTACAGCCGCGGTCAGAAGCGAGGGTGCCGCTACTTACCTGGGCAGCCAGGGGTCTTCACAAGGACGCCCCTGTCTGCCAGAGGCACGTGCCAGAGGCAGGTCCTGATATGCTGCCTGCCAGTGTAAAACTGGCAAGCAGCATAAACCTGCAAAGCTTTGGAATACTAAGTATTCCAAAGCAGTAAAAAAAGTGCAAGAAAATAATATAAAATGTAAAAAAGTGTAAAAAAAAATGTAATTAAAAATACATTTATTAAATAAATACAATGAAAAATAAAAATGCATAATGTGTAGGATCACACGACGCACATCCGCAGCATGTAATATGCCCGCCAGCAGCCATAATAATGAGCTCCCTGCCGCGGCTGGGTAGCTTTGTGTGTCCACTCATAGCGGCGGATTTCCCGGCGGATGTTGTGTGAAAAAAGCTAATTGGTATTTTTTTCCACTGATTTTGAAATAATTCTAGCCACACAATAAGGGCTCAATGTACTCACTTGTGTCCTAGGTGAATACTTTAGGAAGCGTAGTTTCGAAAATGGGGTCACTTCTGGGGGTGCATTATTTTTCTGACAGCTAGAATGCTTTGCAAGATGAAGTGCGGCCTATAATTTGTATAATGATATCCTGAAAGCCAAATGGTGTTCCTCTCATTTTGGGTCCTACCATGTGGCCATGCAACCAAATATGGCCTAAGCGGGGGTATTAACGAACACAGGACGAACAGTGTAATAAAATATGGGGCGCATTTTCTACTTTTCAGATGCAGTGTACAAAAAATATGTCCCACAAATAATGCATTTGTGAAAGAAAATTTTAATTTTTCCACTGATTTTGTAACCATTCCAGCCACACAAAAAGGACTCAAAGTACTCACTTTTGGTCTAGGTGAATACTTTAGGGGGTGTAGCTTCCAAAATGGGGTCACTTGTGGGGGTTCTGTATGGTTCTGGCAGCTAAAACCCTTTTCAGGAATGAAGTGTGGAGTATAATCCATTCGGCCTAAAATGATGCCCTGAAAGCCAAATGGCGCTCCTTTCCTTCTGGGTCCTACCATGCGGCCAAGGAACCAAATATGGCCTAAGCGGGGATATTTCCAAACACAAAAGCAAATTTAGAATTTTTAACACTGACTTTGTAGTAATTCCTGCCAAAAAACTATGGTGTAAAAATACTCACTGTACCCCATTGCGAATACCTTAAGGGGTCTAGTTTTTAAAATGGGGTCATTTTGGGGGAGGGAGGGTTCCTATGTTCTACCACCTTCAAATTTCTGCAATCCTTGCATAGCATATAAAAAAAAAAAAGATGTACTTTTGAAATTTTCAAATTTTTCAAAATTTCAAGTTAAATTGTTAGGCTTCTAGTTCATTTAAAATGTTAATTAAAAACAAAAGAAATGCTTTCAAAATAAAGTAGACATCTGAAAGTATAAGTTTCATAAACTATTTGGTCAGAAAGTATAAATATTTGCAACCTATTAGTATTAGAATAGCAAAAAATCAAAATTTTTTTTTTTATTTCATGATTTTTTGCATTGTAAAAAAATAAGTTGGTAAAATGTTACCAGAGTTATTCTCTAATAAAGTCAGACATCTCTGATTTGAAAAAACAGGCCTGGTCATTCAGGGGCATACAGGTTTACTTGTGTTGGTCCTTATCTTTAAATATGTTTCACTTATTAAATTATAATGTACATTATAACGTTTTCCAAGAATATTTGTTAGCATGCATAGTACCGTATATACTCGAGTATAAGCCGAGTTTTTCAGCACGATTTTTCGTGCTGAAAACACCCCCCTCGGCTTATACTCGAGTGAACTCTCCACCCGCAGTGGTCTTCAACCTGCGGACCTCCAGAGGTTTGAAAACTACAACTCCCAGCAAGCCCGGGCAGCCATCGGCTGTCCGGGCTTGCTGGGAGTTGTAGTTTTGAAACCTCCGGAGGTCTGCAGGTTGAAGACCACTGCGGCCTTCGACATCATCCTGCCCCCTCTCACCCCCTTTAGTTCTGTACAGTACTCACCTCCGCTCGGCGCTGGTCCGGTACTGCAGGACTGTCCGGTGAGGAGGTCGTCCGGTGGGATAGTGGTTCCGGGCTGCTATCTTCACCGGGGAGGCCTCTTCTAAGCGCTTCGGGCCTGGCCCCAGAATAGTCAGGTTGCCTTGACAACGACGCAGAGGTACGTTCATTGCCAATGTACTTCTGCGTCATTGTCAAGGCAACGCCTCTATTCCGGGCCCGCAGCGCGGAGAAGAGGCGCCCCCAGTGAAGATAACAGCCCGGAACCACTATCCCACCGGACAACCTCCTCACCGGACAGTCCTGCAGCACCGGACCAGCGCCGAGCGGAGGTGAGTACTGTACAGAACTAAAGGGGGGCGAGAGGGGGCTGGATGATGTCGAAGGCCGCAGTGGTCTTCAACCTGCGGACCTCCAGAGGTTTCAAAACTACAACTCCCAGCAAGCCCGGATAGCCGATGGCTGCCCGGGCTTGCTGGGAGTTGTAGTTTTGAAACCTCTGGAGGTCCGCAGGTTGAAGACCACTGCGGGCGGATAATGACAAGAGGATGATGAAGGGGGGGTGTGGGATGATGAAGGGGGGGTGTGGGATGATGAAGGGGGGTGTGTGGGATGATGACAAGGGGATGATGAAGGGGGGTGTGTGGGATGATTACAAGGGGATGATGAAGGGGGTGGGGATGATGACAAGGGGATGATGAAGGGGGGTGGGGATGATGAAAGGGGGTGTGTGGAATGATGATGAAGGGGGGTGGGGATGATGACAAGGGGATGATGAAGGGGGGTGGGGATGATGACAAGGGGATGATGAAGGGGGGGTGTGGGATGATGACAAGGGGATAATGACAGGTGATGATGATGAGGGTCTGGATGATGACAGGCAGTGATGATGATGAGGATGTTAATGACGAGGGTCTGGATGATGACAGGGGGGATGATGTATTTCCCACCCTAGGCTTATACTAAAGTCAATAACTTTTCCTGGGATTTTGGGTTGAAATTAGGGGTCTCGGCTTATACTCGGGTCGGCTTATACTCGAGTATATACGGTAAGTATTGTACAGTACTGTACCTTATATTTTTACAGATAAATAGGGATCCGTTTCTTTCTTTTTTAGGGGAAACATTTTGAGAAATAGCAATAGCAAGCTTTTACTTTGTGCATTACCCATCAATCAGGTTTATACCTACAGCAGAAAAAAACATTGACATAAAATATAGTAGAAAAAACATGTGAACGTATAAATGCATTTAAGATCTAAACAGATTCTTAATCATAGCCAAGAGCACTGCCCACACATGACAAGTACATAAACATCCACAGTAACATGTACAGATTTCATTAAAGTGTGTTGTCTAGATTTTTCTTCCTGATATGAACCAGATACTGAAACATGTTCTTTTTCTAATCTGTTTCTATTTTCTGATTTCTGTACATTTTTTATGTTATGTACATTATTATGGGTGATGCTATCTTTCCTTAGTGATGTACTTTACGGTAGGAGCCATGGTCATAGACAGCAATAGACAGGAGCTGTCCCATTCAGATAAATTAACAAGAATACTGGGCATTCTCTGTGACCTTTTCAGAGGTCATTCTATAGGAAAAGTGGATGCTGATCTCTTCTGTGACAAATGATTTATATAGGACAGAAAGTCTTTGTTTACTTTAAGATCCAGTGGCCATAATGGAAACTGCAAGATTTCAGTATCATTATAAGATATAGATAGCAAAATGGACAATCATTAAAAAGTTTACATAAAAATTTTACATAAAAATCTAATTTACACAATGGGTCATTCTGTGATGACACATACCTTTAATTAAGAATTAAATCCTTTAATTGAATCCTACTATATTTAATCAATATCCAGGATCCTTCAATAGTAAGCAGTTTGTGAGCGACATATTAAAAAACCTTGGTTAGATTTACTTAGCTCAAGCAGTCTAAGGTTGTTCCAGATTTTGAACAGAAATGTATACAACCCTTAAAGGAGTACTGCAGTCTTAGACACTTATCCCCTATCCTGCCGATAGGGGATAAGTGTCTGATCGCAAGGGGTCCGACCGCTGGGCCCCCTCCGATCTCCCTTATGGGGACCTGGCATTGCCACAGCTCTGAGTGGCTAATGCGCATGATGTCAACCTCACTGACGTCGACAACACGCCTCCTCCATACAGCTCGACCAACTCTCCATAAAACACGTAAAGGGGCATGGCCATCATTTCTTTACATTTTAGCAGAGGGACATTCCTTTAGTGTTGTCACATGAAAAGATAGAATAAAAATATTTATAAAAATGTGAGGGATGGACTCACTTATGGGAAATGCTGTAAATAATGTGTGGGGTGGACTCACTTATGTGAGATACTGTATATATAATGTGAGGGGTGGACTCACTTATGGGAGATACTGTATATATAATGTGAGGAGTGGACTCACTTATGGGAGATACTGTATATATAATGTGAGGGGTGGACTCTCTTATGGGAGATACTGTATATATAATGTGAGGGGTGGACTCACTTATGGGAGATACTGTATATATAATGTGAGGGGTGGACTCACTTATGTGAGATAGTGGGTATTTTACTTACCGTAATTCTACTTTCCTCGAGTCCCCGAAGGCAGCACAACTGGGTAATACTGGTCATTTGACCACACACTAGGACCGCCCACCTAGACTCAATAAATTAATTAATTAATTAACACTGGGCCAAATTGCTCATAAAACACCCTCACCAACAGATCCACACTGTGTAATAAAATAGACCGATTGATGCAAAATAACATTTATTGGGTGGGTATGTGTGCTGCCTTCGGGGACTCGAGGAAAGTAGAATTACGGTAAGTAAAATACCCACTTTCCTCATCGTCCCCTCCGGCAGCACAACTGGGATATAACATAGAACACAAAGGGGGGGAATCAATACTTTTTAACTGCGGACAAAACCCCGGTGCTGAAGGCTGGGCCCTTGGTCTGGATATCGAGGCGATAGTGCCTGGCGAAAGTTGATGACGAGGACCAAGAAGCCGCGTTACAGATGTCCAACAGTGATACCTGCTCTCTCTCTGCCCACGAAGTGGAGGTAGACCGAGTCGAGTGTGCTCTCAAAGGATTTGGAGGATCTTTACCTTCTTTAGCATAGGCTTCCAGGATAGTGCAACGAATCCATCGTGCCAAAGTATCTTTGGAGGCTTTTAAACCTTTCCTGACACCTGCAGTTAGGATGAACAGATTTTCCTCTCTCCTGAAGTCCTCAACACGGGAGAGATAGCAGATAAGAGCACGCTTGACATCCAGGGTATGGAATTTACATTCCTCCTTAGAGCTAGGATTGGGACAAAATACTGGGAGAAAAGATTCCTTATTAACATTTGCCGCAGATGGTACCTTAGGAATGAAAGACGGCATCGTGCGGAGGCGAACACCATCTGGCAGAATTTTTAAATATGGTTCCCTAGATGAAAGAGCCTGCATTTCTCCAAGTCTTTTTGCGGAGGTAACTGCAATGAGAAATAACACCTTCATAGAAAGCCATTTTAGATCAATAAGCTCTAGAGGTTCAAAGGGTGGTTCCGTTAATGCGTTCAAAACTAAGGATAAGTCCCAAGAAGCCACCGCAGGCCGTACCAGTGGATCTAGTCTTCTAAGAGCCTTGAAGAATCTAGATATAAGAGGTTGATTGTTAAATCTACCATCAGTCATAGCATTGATTGCAGTAAGATGGACTTTAAGAGTGTTCGGCTTGAGTCCTTTATCAAATCCTGCTTGCAAAAACTGTAGTACCGAGGACAATGACAATTGCAGGTCTTCCATCGTCAGCCAAGATTGAAATTTCTTCCACAATCTGGAATATATAAAATTTGTAGAAGACTTTCTAGATGCAAGCAAGGTGTTCACTACTTTATCTGAAAGACCCAGAAGCCTTAATCTCTCCCCTTCAGATACCAGGCCGTCAACTGAAGGCGCTCCGGACGCGGATGCAAGAACCCTTTCTGTCGGAGCAGATCCGGAACAGGTGGTAACTTGAAGAACTTGCCTCCTGACAGATGTAAGACAACCGGAAACCAGGCCCTCCTGGGCCAGAAAGGTGTCACTAGAATTACAGATGGTGACTCTGCCAAAATCTTGCTCAATACTTTGGGAATTATGGGAAGTGGAGGGAAGAGGTACAGAAACTTCCCGATCCATGGTAAAGAGAACGCGTCCAACACATCCGGACGGTCGAGTCTTCTGAGAGAACCGAACTTGAGTAATCTCCGATTCTCCCTGGTGGCCATCAGATCCATTTCTGGGACTCCCCATAATTCCGTTATCATGTTGAAGTATTTTGTGCTCAGGGACCATTCTCCTGCCTGAAGAGTCTGTCGGCTCAAAAGATCTGCCTGAAGATTCGTCTCCCCCTTGATATGAATGGCTCTTAGACCCAGAACCACAGGCTCCGCCCAATTCATGATCTCTGCACAGAGTTTCTGGAGGGAGCGACAACGAGTTCCGCCTTCCTTGTTGGTATAGAAAGCTGCGGTAGCGTTGTCTGTCCGCACTAAGACATATTTTTTTAAGACAGATGACTCGTAATGGCGCAGGGCAAGCTGAATGGCTTTTAGCTCCCTGAAATTTGATGATTTCTTCGAGACAGTTGGGATCCAGAGACCTTGAGTCCATGACTGTCCTAAATGGGCACCCCAACCCACAGCCGAGGCATCCGTTGTAATCACTACCTGGTCGCTTGGAACGAAACTCTTTCCTTTCTGTAAATGTAGTTTGTTTGTCCACCACAAAAGGTTGGTCCTGACCTTGAAGGAAACATTCATGGAAGCATCCAGGTGAAGAAAACGCTGGTTGGCTAGAAGAATTTCCTGCTGCAGTGGTCGAAAGTGCGCCTTCGCCCACGGAACCGCTTCTATGGTCGCCGTAAGGAGACCAAGGATGCTCATCGCCCTTCTGATGGTCAGTCTCGGAAAGTGATACAGACTCAGTATCATTCTTTTTATCAAATTGATCTTGGCAGATGGCAGGAAAATCTTCATCGCTTGCAGATCTATCATCAACCCCAGAAATTGAATCCGCGATGTTGGAAGAAGTTCCGATTTCTGGTAGTTTATAATGAATCCTACTTTTTGTAATAACTGAATGCAGGCTGATAGATGATCCTTCAATAGCTCTGGGGTGTTGGCAATAACCAGCCAGTCGTCCAGATATGGTACGATTCTCATTCCTTGGAGCCGGAGGGCTGCTACAAGGACCACCACAATTTTTGTAAATACCCTTGGAGCAGGAGACAACCCGAAGGGTAGAGCACGAAACTGGTAATGCAAAATTTTTCCCCTTTCCGAGGAAATCGCTACTCTGAGGTACCTTCTGTGCTCTTCTTTGATAGGGATGTGTAGGTAAGCATCTTTCAAGTCCAGTGATGCCATGACTTCCCCTTGCTGGACGATCCCATAAATGGACCTGATGTTGTCCATTCGAAATTTGGTTTTTAGAAGATGTTTGTTTAAAAAACGAAGGTCCACAATTAAGCGCCACTTTCCGTCGGGTTTGGGCACAGGAAAAACACGTGAATACACTCCTAGGAACTCTTCTTCTGATGGAACTGGTTCGAGTGCATTTTTTGCAACAAATTCTGACAGAAGAGTTAAGACCCGCTGGTCTTTGTCCAGATTGAGCAAATATCTGTCCCTGGGCAGGTGGCAAAACTCCAGAGCATAACCGGATCGGATTATGTTCAAAACCCACCGGTCGGAAGTAATTTCTTCCCAGTTTTCCAAGAAATGGAAAAGCCTTGCACCTACCGGAACCATACCTCTGGCGTCAGAACTCCGGTTTAGGCAGATGGGGACCTGGAGGCTTTTTTCTTCCCTTATCTTGAGATTTGAACTGGAACCTTTTATCCGGTCTTTCCTGAAAACTCCGCCTGCGGAAACCTCCTCTGCCCCTTTGGTTACGGTTCCCTCTGAAGGGTCTGCGAAAGGAATGCGGCAGGACCAGACCACCATCCCTTCTCTTATCCTTAAGGACTTTATCCAGATGTTTCCCAAATAGTCTACCTGGCTGGAAGGGGAAGGTACAAAAGTGAGATTTAGATGAAGAGTCTCCCGACCATGATTTTAACCAGATAGCTCTGCGGACGCAGTTTGCTACTGCCATAGACTTGGCTGCTATCTTCAGTACATCTAAAGAAAAGTCACATAAGAAATCAGTAGCAGAATTGATAGAGGAAATTAGAGTTTTTGCATGATGATTTGGCATTTTTCTCTTTAACCTGCGAGAGAGCTGGCTGGACCACAATCTCATAGCCCTGGATACGGGGACTGAAGACAAAGTTGCTTTATTTAAAGACACCATATTAATATGTAACCTCTTTAGCAAAGTGTCAGCTTTCTTATCCATGGTATCTTTTAACAGGATGGAATCATCAGCTGGAAAAAATGCTTTTTTGGAGATTCCTGCCACCGCCGGATCTACTCTAGCAGGTTCCTCCAACCGTTTAGATACTGAAGGGTCTAACCTGTATAGACGTCTGAATCTGGATCCTAAGTCCAGACGTTTATCCGGCTTCTCCCATTCTTTATTCATGATACTTTCAAGTATCTTATGACCTGATAGATGTTTAGACCTTTTCTTAGGAAAATAAAAGAGTCTTTCTCTCCCTTTAATATTATGCTTATCTTTTCCTGTCTCCACACATTTCTTCACTTTACTTATCAACTTGTTAGTTTTTTCAGAGTTAAACAAGTAATAGTCATCAGATACATCGGACTCCGAACCGGAACTAGAAGAGGAGGATGAGGATAATTTCTTTTTATAATGCTTCCTCTTTTTCCCATAAGAGCTATCAGAAGAAGAAGACAAAACTTTGACCGACTTCTTTACACGCTTCACTCTCTTGGAACACACCGGCCCAGAATCAGATGAAGAACTAGAATGTGATCTAGTTCTCTTAGGCTTCGCACTGCTGTCCGAAGTAATAGGTACAGACATGCGTTCACGCATCCATGAAAAGAAGTCTCTAGCCTCATCCTCAAAGCCTTCCTTCTCAATAGGAGCACAATCATCACAGATATTGGAAGAGGATAAGGCCCCGAGCGGGTGAAGACAGCTTATACAGCGCTTAACTTTACTGGAACCTAGAGACCTCTGCTCCATATTCTTAGAGCAGAGCTCACAGTCATCAAATGGGAAGGCATCAGGAAGGGGTTCATTGCAGAACATACAGCATCTATGTTTAGACTTTGTCTTCTTCTTCCTGCCAGATTCCGACATCTGCAATACAGGAAGAAGAAACCAGCAACCAGAATGCTAGCAACAGCAGCATAACCCAGGAAACACCACCATAAAACTTAAATACCTTATTAGACCAAGAGCCCGGCTGCCCAGCAAGAGGGTGAGCACACCAGACTCCCGGTCTAATATAGTACTAACTGTCGGCACCCCGCTGAGAAGAACGCCAATGACGTCACCAGCGCGCGCCCAGCTGCTGCCTACAGAAGCAACAACTGGAGGCCGCGCGCCCAAGACGCCGGAACACACAGGAGGAGGCGCCGACGTCACAAGCGCGCCTCCAGTACACAGAAGCGCAGCTGGAGGCCGCGCGCACAGCCCGGAAAAGGTAGAGAAGAAGACTCACCGCCACAGCATCTGCCGGAGGACTCAGGTACAATCACGGGACATGTAGACAGGATAGGCTGACAGGATTCTTCACCGCCACATAAGCCTATAATCAGAGTCCGGACATCTCCGCCTCGGAGCCCAGGCCCCGCACTGGTCCGCTCCATCCAAGTCAGGCTACTTCACTGACTGAGCCCTGCCACCTACTCCTGTCCAGGAGCAACTCCGGGACCCCGCACCGGCACATAGGGTGGCAGGGAAGGCCAGGACCCCGCACTGGCAGCATACTCACGTACAAAGATGCAGCCCAGACCCCGCAGGACTGATAGATGGGCGAACAGCGTGTGGCCCTCATCAAAGAGGACCAAAAAAAACACAGTGTGGATCTGTTGGTGAGGGTGTTTTATGGGCAATTTGGCCCAGTGTTAATTAATTAATTAATTTATTGAGTCTAGGTGGGCGGTCCTAGTGTGTGGTCAAATGACCAGTATTACCCAGTTGTGCTGCCGGAGGGGACGATGAGGAAACTGTATATATAATGTGAGTGGTGGACTCATTTATGGGATATACTGTATATATAATGTGAGGGGTGGAGTCACTTATGGGAGATACTGTATATATAATGTGAGGGGTGGAGTCACTTATGGGAGATACTGTATATATAATGTGAGGGGTGGAGTCACTTATGGGAGATACTGTGTATATAATGTGAGGGGTGGACTCACTTATGGGATATACTGTATATATAATGTGAGGGTGGAGTCACTTATGGGAGATACTGTATATATAATGTGAGGGGTGGACTCACTTATAGGAGATACTGTATATAATGTGAGGGGTGGACTCATTTATGGGATATACTGTATATATAATGTGAGGGGTGGACTCACTTATGGGAGATACTGTATATAATGTGAGGGGTGGACTCACTTATGGGAGATATTGTATATATAATGTGAGGGGTGGACCCACTTATATGAGATACTGTATATATAATGTGAGGGGTGGACTCATTTATGGGATATACTGTATATATAATGTGAGGGGTGGACTCACTTATGGGAGATACTGTATATAATGTGAGGGGTGGAGTCACTTATGGGAGATACTGTACAAAATGTAAGGGGTGGACTCACTTATGGGAGATACTGTATATATAATGTGAGGAGTGGACTCACTTATGGGAGATACTGTATATATAATGTGAGGGGTGGAGTCACTTATGGGAGATACTATATATATAATGTGAGGGGTGGAGTCACTCATGGGAGATACTGTATATATAATGTGAGGGGTGGACTCACTTATGGGAGATACTGTATATATAATGTGAGGGGTGGACTCACTTATGGGAGATACTGTATATATAATGTAAGGGGTGGACTCACTTATGGGAGATACTGTATATAATGTGAGGGGTGGACTCACTTATGGGATATACTGTATATATAATGTGAGGGGTGGACTCACTTATGGGATATACTGTATATAATGTGAGGGGTGGACTCACTTATTGGATATACTGTATATATAATGTGAGGGGTGGACTCACTTATGGGAGATACTGTATATATAATGTGAGGGGTGGAGTCACTTATGGGAGATACTATATATATAATGTGATGGGTGGACTCACTTATGGGAGATACTGTATACATAATGTGAGGGGTGGACTCACTTATGGGAGATACTGTATATATAATGTGAGGGGTGGACTCACTTATGAGAGATACTGTATATATAATGTGAGGGGTGGAGTCACTTATGGGAGATACTGTATATATAATGTGAGGGGTGGACTCACTTATGGGATATACTGTATATAATGTGAGGGGTGGACTCATTTATGGGATATACTATATATAATGTGAGGGGTGGAGTCACTTATGGGAGATACTGTATATATAATGTGAGGGTCGGACTCACTTATGGGAGATACTGTATATATAATGTGAGGGGTGGACTCACTTATGGGAGATACTATATATATAATGTGAGGGGTGGAATCACTTATGGGGGATACTGTATATATAATGTGAGGGGTGGACTCACTTATGGGATATACTGTATATATAATGTGAGGGGTGGAATCACTTATGGGAGATACTGTATATAATGTGAGGGGTGGAGTCACTTATGGGAGATACTGTACAAAATGTAAGGGGTGGACTCACTTATGTGAGATACTGTATATACTGTATATGAGGGATGGACTTAGTTTTGTAAGATACTATATATATATATATGAGAGGTGGACTCACTTATGGGAAATACTGTATATAATGTGAGGGGTGGACTCACTTATGGGAGATACTGTATATATAATGTGAGGGATGGACTGACTTATGGGAGATACTGTATATAATGTGAGGGGTGGACTCACTTATGGGAGATACTGTATATATAATGTGAGGGGTGGACTCACTTATGGGATATACTGTATATATAATGTGAGGGGTGGAGTCACTTATGGGAGATACTGTATATATAATGTGAGGGGTGGACTCACTTATGGGAGATACTGTATATATAATGTGAGGGGTGGACTCACTTATGGGATATACTGTATATATAATGTGAGGGGTGGACTCACTTATGGGAGACACTGTATATATAATGTGAGGGGTGGACTCACTTATGGGAGATGCTGTATATAATGTGAGGGGTGGACTCACTTATGGGAGATACTGTATATATAATGTGAGGGCTGGAGTCACTTATGGGAGATACTGTATATAATATGAGGAGTGGACTCCCTTATGGGAGATACTATATACATAATGTGAGGGGTGGACTCATTTATGGGAGATGCTGTATATAATGTGAGGGGTGGACTCACTTATGGGATATACTGTATATATAATGTGAGGGATGGAGTCACTTATGGGAGATACTGTATACATAATGTGAGGGGTGGACTCACTTATGGGAGATACTGTATATATAATGTGAGGGGTGGACTCACTTATGGGAGATACTGTATATAATATGAGGAGTGGACTCCCTTATGGGAGATACTATATACATAATGTGAGGGGTGGACTCATTTATGGGAGATAATGTATATATGTGAGGAGTGGACTCACTTATGGGAGATACTATATATATAATGTGAGGGGTGGACTCACTTATGGGAGATACTGTATATATAATGTGAGGGGTGGAGTCACTTATGTGAGATACTGTATGTATAATATGAGGGGTGGACTCACTTATGGGATATACTGTATATATAATGTGAGGGGTGGAATCACTTATGGGAGATACTGTATATAATGTGAGGGGTGGAGTCACTTATGGGAGATACTGTACAAAATGTAAGGGGTGGACTCATTTATGTGAGATACTGTATATACTGTATATGAGGTATGGACTTAGTTATGTAAGATACTATATATATATATATATATATATATATATATATATATATATATATATATATGAGGTGGACTCACTTATGGGATATACTGTATATAATGTGAGGGGTGGACTCACTTATGGGAGATACTGTATATAATGTGAGGGGTGGACTCACTTATGGGAGATACTGTATATAATGTGAGGGGTGGACTCACTTATGGGATATACTGTATATATAATGTGAGGGGTGGAATCACTTATGGGAGATACTGTATATAATGTGAGGGGTGGAGTCACTTATGGAAGATACTGTACAAAATGTAAGGGGTGGACTCACTTATGGGAGATACTGTATGTACTGTATATGAGGGATGGACTTAGTTATGTAAGATACTATATATATATATATGAGAGGTGGACTCACTTATGGGAGATACTGTATATATAATGTGAGGGGTGGACTCACTTATGGGATATACTGTATATAATGTGAGAGGTGGACTCACTTATGGGAGATACTGTATATATAATGTGAGGGGTGGACTCACTTATGGGAGATACTATATATATAATGTGAGGGGTGGACTCACTTATGGGGGATACTGTATATAATGTGAGGGGTGGACTCACTTATGGGGGATACTGTATATAATGTGAGGGGTGGACTCACTTATGGGAGATACTGTATATATAATGTGAGGGGTGGACTCACTTATGGGATATACTGTATATATAATGTGAGGGGTGGAGTCACTTATGGGAGATAGTGTATATATAAAGTGAGGGGTGGAGTCACTTATGGGAGATACTGTATATATAATGTGAGGGGTGGACTCACTTATGGGAAATACTGTATATATAATGTGAGGGCTGGACTCACTTATGGGAGATACTGTATATATAATGTGAGGGGTGGACTCACTTATGGGAGATACTATATATATAATGTGAGGGGCGGAGTCACTTATGGGAGATACTGTATATATAATGTGAGGGGTGGACTCACTTATGGGAGATAATGTATATAATGTGAGGAGTGGACTCACTTATGGGAGATACTATATATATAATGTGAGGGGTGGACTCACTTATGGGAGATAATGTATATAATGTGAGGAGTGGACTCACTTATGGGAGATACTATATATATAATGTGAGGGGTGAACTCACTTATGGGAGATACTATATATATAATGTGAGGGGTGGACTCACTTACGGGAGATACTGTATACATAATGTGAGGGGTGGACTCACTTATGGGAGATACTGTATATAATGTGAGGGGTGGACTCACTTATGGGAGATACTGTATATATAATGTGAGGGGTGGAGTCACTTATGGGAGATGCTGTATATAAAATGTGAGGGGTGGACTCACTTATGGGATATACTGTATATATAATGTGAGGGGTGGAATCACTTATGGGAGATACTGTATATAATGTGAGGGGTGGAGTCACTTATGGGAGATACTGTACAAAATGTAAGGGGTGGACTCACTTATGTGAGATACTGTATATACTGTATATGAGGGATGGACTTAGTTATGTAAGATACTATATATATATATATGAGAGGTGGACTCACTTATGGGATATACTGTATATAATGTGAGGGGTGGACTCACTTATGGGAGATACTGTATATAATGTGAGGGGTGGACTCACTTATGGGAGATACTATATATATAATGTGAGGGGTGGACTCACTTATGGGATATACTGTATATATAATGTGAGGGGTGGAATCACTTATGGGAGATACTGTATATAATATGAGGGGTGGAGTCACTTATGGGAGATACTGTACAACATGTAAGGGGTGGACTCACTTATGGGAGATACTGTATATATAATGTGAGGGGTGGACTCACTTATGGGAGATAATGTATATAATGTGAGGAGTGGACTCACTTATGGGAGATACTATATATATAATGTGAGGGGTGAACTCACTTATGGGAGATACTATATATATAATGTGAGGGGTGGACTCACTTACGGGAGATACTGTATACATAATGTGAGGGGTGGACTCACTTATGGGAGATACTGTATATAATGTGAGGGGTGGACTCACTTATGGGAGATACTGTATATATAATGTGAGGGGTGGAGTCACTTATGGGAGATACTGTATATAAAATGTGAGGGGTGGACTCACTTATGGGATATACTGTATATATAATGTGAGGGGTGGAATCACTTATGGGAGATACTGTATATAATGTGAGGGGTGGAGTCACTTATGGGAGATACTGTACAAAATGTAAGGGGTGGACTCACTTATGTGAGATACTGTATATACTGTATATGAGGGATGGACTTAGTTATGTAAGATACTATATATATATATATGAGAGGTGGACTCACTTATGGGATATACTGTATATAATGTGAGGGGTGGACTCACTTATGGGAGATACTGTATATAATGTGAGGGGTGGACTCACTTATGGGAGATACTATATATATAATGTGAGGGGTGGACTCACTTATGGGATATACTGTATATATAATGTGAGGGGTGGAATCACTTATGGGAGATACTGTATATATAATGTGAGGGGTGGAGTCACTTATGGGAGATACTGTATATATAATGTGAGGGGTGGACTCACTTATGGGATATACTGTATATATAATATGAGGGGTGGAGTCACTTATGGGAGATACTGTACAAAATGTAAGGGGTGGACTCACTTATGTGAGATACTGTATATACTGTATATGAGGGATGGACTTAGTTATGTAAGATACTATATATATATATGAGAGGTGGACTCACTTATGGGATATACTGTATATAATGTGAGGGGTGGACTCACTTATGGGAGATACTGTATATAATGTGAGGGGTGGACTCACTTATGGGAGATACTGTATATAATGTGAGGGGTGGACTCACTTATGGGAGATACTATATATATAATGTGAGGGGTGGACTCACTTATGGGAGATACTGTATATAATGTGAGGGGTGGACTCACTTATGGGAGATACTGTATATATAATGTGAGGGGTGGACTCACTTATGGGAGATACAGTATATATAATGTGAGGGGTGGAGTCACTTATGGGAGATACTATATATATAATGTGAGGGGTGGAGTCACTTATGGGAGATACTGTATATATTATGTGAGGGGTGGAGTCACTTATGGGAGATACTGTATATATAATGTGAGGGGTAGACTCACTTATGGGAGATACTGTATATATAATGTGAGGGGTGGAGTCACTTATGGGATATACTGTATATATAATGTGAGGGGTGGAGTCACTTATGGCAGATACTGTATATATATAATGTGAGGGGTGGACTCACTTATGGGAGATACTGTATATATAATGTGAGGGGTGGACTCACTTATGGGAGATCCTGTATATATAATGTGAGGGGTGGACTCACTTATGGAAGATACTTTATATATAATGTGAGGGGTGGACGCACTTATGGGAGATACTGTATATAATGTGAGGGGTGGACTCACTTATGGGAGATACTGTATATATAATGTGAGGGGTGGACTCACTTATGGGAGATACTGTATATAATGTGAGAGGTGGAGTCACTTATGGGAGATAATGTATATATAATGTGAGGGGTGGAGTCACTTATGGGAGATACAGTATATATAATGTGAGGGGTGGACTCACTTATGGTAGATACTGTATATAATGTGAGGAGTGGACTCACTTATGGGAGATACTATATATATAATGTGAGGGGTGGACTCACTTATGGGAGATACTGTATATAATGTGAGAGGTGGAGTCACTTATGGGAGATAATGTATATATAATGTGAGGGGTGGACTCACTTATGGGAGATACTGTATATAATGTGAGGAGTGGACTCACTTATGGGAGATACTATATATATAATGTGAGGGGTGGACTCACTTATGGGAGATACTATATATATAATGTGAGGGGTGGACTCACTTATGGGAGATACTGTATACATAATGTGAGGGGTGGACTCACTTATGGGAGATACTGTATATAATGTGAGGGGTGGACTCACTTATGGGAGATACTGTATATATAATGTGAGGTGTGGACTCACTTATGGGATATAATGTATATAATGTGAGGGGTGGAGTCACTTATGGAAGATACTGTATATATAATGTGAGGGGTGGAGTCACTTATGGGAGATACTGTATATATAATGTGAGGGGTTGTTACGCCTAGCGCTCCGGGTCCCCGCTCCTCCCCGGAGCGCTCACGGCGTCTCTCTCCCCGCAGCGCCCCGGTCGGTCCCGCTGACCGGGAGCGCTGCACTGTCATGGCCGTCGGGGATGCGATTCGCACAGCGGGACGCGCCTGCTCGCGAATCGCATCCCAGGTCACTTACCCGTCCCGGTCCCCTGCTGTCATGTGCTGGCGCGCGCGGCTCCGCTCTCTAGGGCGCGCGCGCGCCAGCTCTCTGAGACTTAAAGGGCCAGTGCACCAATGATTGGTGCCTGGCCCAATTAGCTTAATTGGCTCCCACCTGCTCCCAGACTATATCTGATCACTGCCCCTGCACTCCCCTGCCGGATCTTGTTGCCTTGTGCCAGTGAAAGCGTTTAGTGTGTCCAAAGCCTGTGTTACCTGAACCCTTGCTATCCATCTTGACTACGAACCTTGCCGCCTGCCCCCGACCTTCTGCTACGTCTGACCTTGCCTCTACCTAGTCCTTCTGTCCCACGCCTTCTCAGCAGTCAGCGAGGTAGAGCCGTTGCTAGTGGATACGACCTGGTTGCTACTGCCGCAGCAAGACCATCCAGCTTTGCGGCGGGCTCTGGTGAACACCAGTAGCCTCTTAGAACCGGTCCACTAGCACGGTCCACGCCAATCCCTCGCTGACACAGAGGATCCACTACCTGGAAGCCGAATCGTGACAGTAGATCCGGCCATGGATCCCGCTGAGGTGCCGCTGCCAAGTCTCGCTGACCTTACCACGGTGGTCGCTCAGCAATCGCAGCAAATTGCCCAACAAGGACAGCAGCTGTCGCAGTTGACCGCCACGTTACAGCAACTTCTGCCTCTGCTACAGCAGCAACCATCTCCTCCGCCAGCTCCTGCACCTCCTCCGCAGCGAGTGGCCGCTCCTAGCCTCCGCTTGTCCCTGCCGGACAAATTTGATGGGGACTCTAAACTCTGCCGTGGATTTTTGTCTCAGTGTTCCCTGCATATGGAGATGTTGTCGGACTTGTTTCCTACAGAACGGTCTAAGGTGGCGTTCGTAGTAAGCCTTCTTTCAGGAAAGGCCTTGTCTTGGGCCACACCGCTCTGGGACCGCAATGATCCTGCCACAGCCACAGTCCAGTCCTTCTTCGCTGAAGTCCGGAGTGTCTTCGAGGAGCCAGCCCGAGCTTCTTCTGCCGAGACTGCCCTGTTGAACCTGGTCCAGGGTAATTCTTCAGTGGGCGAGTACGCCATCCAATTTCGTACTCTTGCTTCCGAGTTATCATGGAATAACGAGGCTCTCTGCGCGACCTTTAAAAAAGGCCTATCCAGTCGCATCAAGGATGTGCTGGCCGCACGAGAGATTCCTGCCAACCTGCAAGAACTCATCCATTTGGCTACCCGCATTGACATGCGTTTTTCTGAGCGACACCAAGAGCACCGCCAGGAAAAAGACTTAGATCTCTGGGCACCTCTCCCACAGTATCCGTTGCAATCTACGCCTGGGCCTCCCGCCGAGGAGGCCATGCAAGTGGATTGGTCTCGCCTGACCCAGGAAGAGAGGAATCGCCGTAGGGAAGAAAATCTCTGTCTTTACTGTGCCAGTACCGAGCATTTCTTGGTGGATTGCCCTATCCGTCCTCCACGTCTGGGAAACGCACGCACGCACCCAGCTCACGTGGGTGTGGCGTCTCTTGGTTCTAAGTCTGCTTCTCCACGTCTCACGGTGCCCGTGCGGATTTCTCCTTCAGCCAACTCCTCCCTCTCAGCCGTGGCCTGCTTGGACTCTGGTGCCTCTGGGAATTTTATTTTGGAGTCGTTTGTGAATAAATTCAGCATCCCGGTGACCCGTCTCGTCAAGCCGCTCTACATTTCCGCGGTCAACGGAGTCAGATTGGATTGCACCGTGCGTTACCGCACAGAACCCCTCCTGATGTCTATTGGACCCCACCACGAAAGGATTGAGTTATTCGTCCTTCCCAACTGTACCTCTGAGGTCCTCCTCGGTCTGCCATGGCTCCGGCTTCATTCTCCCACCCTTGATTGGACCACCGGGGAGATCAAGAACTGGGACTCTGCCTGCCATAGGAAGTGCCTCTCCCCCCCTCCCAGTCCCGTCAGGCAAGCCTCAGTGCCTCCTCATGGCCCCCGTCCTGGTGTCACACTGCCCCATGCCAGGCTTCGCCCTCTGCCCTCCCTCCCCCTTCCCACTCCTGCTGTGCTGCCTGCCGTTGAGGAAACCCTCCATTCTTTCCCGGTGTCCTCATCCCAGGGGAGGCAGTTACCGGACAAAGAAAAGGGGAGACCTAAGGGGGGGGGTACTGTTACGCCTAGCGCTCCGGGTCCCCGCTCCTCCCCGGAGCGCTCACGGCGTCTCTCTCTCCGCAGCGCCCCGGTCGGTCCCGCTGACCGGGAGCGCTGCACTGTCATGGCCGTCAGGGATGCGATTCGCACAGCAGGACGCGCCCGCTCGCGAATCGCATCCCAGGTCACTTACCCGTCCCGGTCCCCTGCTGTCATGTGCTGGTGGGCGCGGCTCCGCTCTCTAGGGCGCGCGCGCCAGCTCTCTGAGACTTAAAGGGCCAGTGCACCAATGATTGGTGCCTGGCCCAATTAGCTTAATTGGCTCCCACCTGCTCCCAGACTATATCTGATCACTGCCCCTGCACTCCCCTGCCGGATCTTGTTGCCTTGTGCCAGTGAAAGCGTTTAGTGTGTCCAAAGCCTGTGTTACCTGAACCCTTGCTATCCATCTTGACTACGAACCTTGCCGCCTGCCCCCGACCTTCTGCTACGTCTGACCTTGCCTCTGCCTAGTCCTTCTGTCCCACGCCTTCTCAGCAGTCAGCGAGGTAGAGCCGTTGCTGTTACGCCGAGCGCTCCGGGTCCCCGCTCCTCCCCGGAGCGCTCGCTTCACTCTCCCCGCGGCAGCGCTCCGGTCATGTCCTCTGACCCGGGGCGCTGCGATTCCGCTGCCAGCCGGGATGCGATTCGCGATGCGGGTAGTGCCCGCTCGCGATGCGCACCCCGGCTCCCCTACCTGACTCGCTCTCCGTCTGTTCTGTCCCGGCGCGCGCGGCCCCGCTCCCTAGGGCGCGCGCGCGCCGGGTCTCTGCGATTTAAAGGGCCACTGCGCCGCTGATTGGCGCAGTGGTTCCAATTAGTGTGTTCACCTGTGCACTTCCCTATATCACCTCACTTCCCCTGCACTCCCTTGCCGGATCTTGTTGCCTTAGTGCCAGTGAAAGCGTTCCTTGTGTGTTCCTTGCCTGTGTTTCCAGACCTTCTGCCGTTGCCCCTGACTACGATCCTTGCTGCCTGCCCCGACCTTCTGCTACGTCCGACCTTGCTATTGCCTACTCCCTTGTACCGCGCCTATCTTCAGCAGCCAGAGAGGTGAGCCGTTGCTAGTGGATACGACCTGGTCACTACCGCCGCAGCAAGACCATCCCGCTTTGCGGCGGGCTCTGGTGAAAACCAGTAGTGGCTTAGAACCGGTCCACTAGCACGGTCCACGCCAATCCCTCTCTGGCACAGAGGATCCACTACCTGCCAGCCGGCATCGTGACAGTAGATCCGGCCATGGATCCCGCTGAAGTTCCTCTGCCAGTTGTCGCTGACCTCACCACGGTGGTCGCCCAGCAGTCACAACAGATAGCGCAACAAGGCCAACAGCTGTCTCAACTGACCGTTATGCTACAACAGTTACTACCACAGCTTCAGCAGTCATCTCCTCCGCCAGCTCCTGCACCTCCTCCGCAGCGAGTGGCCGCTCCTGGGATACGCTTATCCTTGCCGGATAAATTTGATGGGGACTCTAAGTTTTGCCGTGGCTTTCTTTCCCAATGTTCCCTGCATCTGGAGATGATGTCGGACCTGTTTCCCTCTGAAAGGTCTAAGGTGGCTTTCGTAGTCAGCCTTCTGTCCGGAAAAGCCCTGTCATGGGCCACACCGCTCTGGGACCGCAATGACCCCGTCACTGCCTCTGTACACTCCTTCTTCTCGGAAATCCGAAGTGTCTTTGAGGAACCTGCCCGAGCCTCTTCTGCTGAGACTGCCCTGTTGAACCTGGTCCAGGGTAATTCTTCCGTTGGCGAGTATGCCGTACAATTCCGTACTCTTGCTTCAGAATTGTCCTGGAATAATGAGGCCCTCTGCGCGACCTTCAAAAAAGGCTTATCCAGCAACATTAAAGATGTTCTGGCCGCACGAGAAATTCCTGCTAATCTACATGAACTTATTCACCTAGCCACTCGCATTGACATGCGTTTTTCCGAAAGGCGTCAGGAACTCCGCCAAGATATGGACTCTGTTCGCACGAGGCGTTTCTTCTCCTCGGCTCCTCTCTCCTCTGGTCCCCTGCAATCTGTTCCTGTGCCTCCCGCCGTGGAGGCTATGCAGGTCGACCGGTCTCGCCTGACACCTCAAGAGAGGACACGACGCCGTATGGAGAACCTCTGCCTGTACTGTGCTAGTACCGAACACTTCCTGAGAGATTGTCCTATCCGTCCTCCCCGCCTGGAAAGACGTACGCTGACTCAGCACAAAGGTGAGACAGTCCTTGATGTCTACTCTGCTTCTCCACGTCTCACTGTGCCTGTGCAGATGTCTGCCTCTGCCTTCTCCTTCTCTACAGTGGCCTTCTTGGACTCTGGATCTGCAGGAAATTTTATTTTGGCCTCTCTCGTCAACAAGTTCAACATCCCGGTGACCAGTCTCGCCAGACCCCTCTACATCAATTGTGTAAATAATGAAAGATTGGACTGTACCATACGTTTCCGCACGGAGCCCCTTCTTATGAGCATCGGATCTCATCATGAGAGGATTGAACTTTTGGTCCTCCCCAATTGCACCTCGGAAATTCTCCTTGGACTTCCCTGGCTTCAACTTCATTCCCCTACCCTGGATTGGTCCACTGGGGAGATCAAGAGTTGGGGGTCCTCTTGTTCCAAGAACTGTCTAAAACCGGTTCCCAGTAACCCTTGCCGTAACTCTGTGGTTCCTCCAGTAACCGGTCTCCCTAAGGCCTATATGGACTTCGCGGATGTTTTCTGCAAAAAACAAGCTGAGACTCTACCTCCTCACAGGCCTTATGATTGCCCTATCGACCTCCTCCCGGGCACTACTCCACCCCGGGGCAGAATTTATCCTCTCTCTGCCCCAGAGACTCTTGCCATGTCCGAATACGTCCAGGAGAATCTAAAAAAGGGCTTTATTCGTAAATCCTCCTCCCCTGCCGGAGCCGGATTTTTCTTTGTGTCCAAAAAAGATGGCTCCCTACGTCCTTGCATTGACTACCGCGGTCTTAATAAAATCACGGTTAAGAACCGCTACCCCTTACCCCTCATCTCTGAACTCTTTGATCGCCTCCAAGGTGCCCACATCTTCACTAAATTGGACTTAAGAGGCGCCTATAACCTCATCCGCATCAGAGAGGGGGACGAGTGGAAAACGGCATTTAACACCAGAGATGGACACTTTGAGTATCTGGTCATGCCCTTTGGACTGTGCAACGCCCCTGCCGTCTTCCAAGACTTTGTCAATGAAATTTTTCGTGATCTGTTATACTCCTGTGTTGTTGTATATCTGGACGATATCCTAATTTTTTCTGCCAATCTAGAAGAACACCGCCAGCATGTCCGTATGGTTCTTCAGAGACTTCGTGACAACCAACTCTATGCCAAAATTGAGAAATGTCTGTTTGAATGCCGATCTCTTCCTTTTCTAGGATATTTGGTCTCTGGCCAGGGACTACAGATGGATCCAGACAAACTCTCTGCCGTCTTAGATTGGCCACGCCCCTCCGGACTCCGTGCTATCCAACGCTTTTTGGGGTTCGCCAATTATTACAGGCAATTTATTCCACATTTTTCTACCATTGTGGCTCCTATCGTGGCTTTAACCAAAAAAAATGCTGATCCCAAGTCCTGGCCTCCTCAAGCAGAAGACGCCTTTAAACGACTCAAGTCTGCCTTTTCTTCGGCTCCCGTCCTCTCCAGACCTGACCCTTCCAAACCCTTCCTATTGGAGGTTGATGCCTCCTCAGTGGGAGCTGGAGCTGTTCTTCTACAAAAAAACTCTTCCGGGCATGCTGTCACTTGTGGTTTTTTCTCTAGGACCTTCTCTCCAGCGGAGAGGAACTACTCCATCGGGGATCGAGAGCTTCTAGCCATTAAATTAGCACTTGAGGAATGGAGGCATCTGCTAGCGGGATCAAGTTCTCCTGTTATTATCTACACCGACCACAAGAACCTCTCCTACCTCCAGTCTGCCCAACGGCTGAATCCTCGCCAGGCCCGGTGGTCTCTGTTCTTTGCCCGATTTAATTTTGAGATTCACTTTCGTCCTGCCGATAAGAACATTAGGGCCGATGCTCTCTCTCGTTCCTCGGATGCCTCAGAAGTTGAACTCTCTCCGCAACACATCATTCCACCTGACTGCCTGATCTCCACTTCTCCTGCCTCCATCAGGCAGACTCCTCCAGGAAAGACCTTTGTTTCTCCTCGCCAACGCCTCGGAATCCTCAAATGGGGTCACTCCTCCCATCTCGCAGGTCATGCGGGTATCAAGAAATCTGTGCAACTCATCTCCCGCTTCTATTGGTGGCCGACTCTGGAGACGGATGTTGTGGACTTTGTGCGAGCCTGCACTATCTGTGCCCGGGATAAGACTCCTCGCCAGAAGCCCGCTGGTTTTCTTCATCCTCTGCCTGTCCCCGAACAGCCTTGGTCTCTGATTGGTATGGATTTTATTACTGATTTACCCCCTTCCCGTGGCAACACTGTTATTTGGGTGGTCGTTGATCGATTCTCCAAAATGGCACATTTCATCCCTCTTCCTGGTCTTCCTTCTGCGCCTCAGTTGGCTAAACAATTTTTTGTACACATTTTTCGTCTTCACGGGTTGCCTACGCAGATTGTCTCGGATAGAGGCGTCCAATTCGTGTCTAAATTCTGGAGGGCTCTCTGTAAACAACTCAAGATTAAATTAAATTTTTCTTCTGCATATCATCCCCAGTCCAATGGACAAGTAGAAAGGATTAACCAGATCTTGGGTGATTATTTGCGACATTTTGTTTCCTCCCGCCAGGATGACTGGGCAGATCTCCTCCCATGGGCCGAATTCTCGTATAACTTCAGGGTCTCTGAGTCTTCCTCCAAATCCCCATTTTTCGTGGTGTACGGCCGTCACCCTCTTCCCCCCCTCCCTACTCCCTTGCCCTCTGGTCTGCCCGCTGTGGATGAAATTTCTCGTGACCTTTCCATCATATGGAGAGAGACCCAAAATTCTCTCTTACAGGCTTCATCACGCATGAAGAAGTTCGCGGATAAGAAAAGAAGAGCTCCCCCCGTTTTTTCCCCTGGAGACAAGGTATGGCTCTCCGCTAAATATGTCCGCTTCCGTGTCCCTAGCTACAAGTTGGGACCACGCTATCTTGGTCCTTTCAAAATTTTGTGTCAAATTAATCCTGTCTCTTATAAACTTCTTCTTCCTCCCTCCCTTCGTATCCCTAATGCCTTTCACGTCTCTCTTCTCAAACCACTCATCCTCAACCGTTTTTCTCCCAAATCTGTTCCTCCCACTCCTGTTTCCGGCTCCTCGGACATCTTCTCGGTCAAAGAAATTTTAGCTGCCAAAAAGGTCAGAGGGAAAAATTTTTTTTTAGTGGACTGGGAGGGTTGTGGTCCTGAAGAGAGATCCTGGGAACCTGAGGACAACATCCTAGACAAAAGTCTGCTCCTCAGGTTCTCAGGCTCTAAGAAGAGGGGGAGACCCAAGGGGGGGGGTACTGTTACGCCGAGCGCTCCGGGTCCCCGCTCCTCCCCGGAGCGCTCGCTTCACTCTCCCCGCGGCAGCGCTCCGGTCATGTCCTCTGACCCGGGGCGCTGCGATTCCGCTGCCAGCCGGGATGCGATTCGCGATGCGGGTAGCGCCCGCTCGCGATGCGCACCCCGGCTCCCCTACCTGACTCGCTCTCCGTCTGTTCTGTCCCGGCGCGCGCGGCCCCGCTCCCTAGGGCGCGCGCGCGCCGGGTCTCTGCGATTTAAAGGGCCACTGCGCCGCTGATTGGCGCAGTGGTTCCAATTAGTGTGTTCACCTGTGCACTTCCCTATATCACCTCACTTCCCCTGCACTCCCTTGCCGGATCTTGTTGCCTTAGTGCCAGTGAAAGCGTTCCTTGTGTGTTCCTTGCCTGTGTTTCCAGACCTTCTGCCGTTGCCCCTGACTACGATCCTTGCTGCCTGCCCCGACCTTCTGCTACGTCCGACCTTGCTATTGCCTACTCCCTTGTACCGCGCCTATCTTCAGCAGCCAGAGAGGTGAGCCGTTGCTAGTGGATACGACCTGGTCACTACCGCCGCAGCAAGACCATCCCGCTTTGCGGCGGGCTCTGGTGAAAACCAGTAGTGGCTTAGAACCGGTCCACTAGCACGGTCCACGCCAATCCCTCTCTGGCACAGAGGATCCACTACCTGCCAGCCGGCATCGTGACAGTTGCTAGTGGATACGACCTGGTTGCTACTGCCGCAGCAAGACCATCCCGCTTTGCGGCGGGCTCTGGTGAACACCAGTAGCCTCTTAGAACCGGTCCACTAGCACGGTCCACGCCAATCCCTCGCTGACACAGAGGATCCACTACCTGGAAGCCGAATCGTGACAGGGGTGGACTCACTTATGGGAGATACTGTATATAATGTGAGGGGCGAAAATTAACATATGTGAAAATTAGCATATACAAAATCAACATACGTAACAATTCGCATATGCGAAAATTAGCATATGCTAAATTTCGCATATGCAAATTTTTGCGCGCCAGTCTCACACGGTAGTATTACAGCCTTCTTTACACCACACAAGCTGGAAGCAGAGAGGGGTGATCACTGTGATGTGTACTGTGAAGAAAAAAAAAACAAAAAAAAAACAAATATTCGTAATTACGAATATATAGCGCTATATTCGCGAAATTCGCGAATTCGCGAATATGTGATATTCGCGAATAATATTCGAATTGCGAATATTCGCGAGCAACACTATATATAATGTGAGGGGTGGACTCACTTATGGAAGATACTTTATATATAATGTGAGGGGTGGACGCACTTATGGGAGATACTGTATATAATGTGAGGGGTGGACTCACTTATGGGAGATACTGTATATAATGTGAGGGGTGGACTCACTTATGGGAGATAATGTATATATAATGTGAGGGGTGGACTCACTTATGGGAGATACTGTATATAATGTGAGAGGTGGAGTCACTTATGGGAGATACTGTATATATAATGTGAGGGGTGGACTCACTTATGGGAGATACTGTATATAATGTGAGGAGTGGACTCACTTATGGGAGATACTATATATATAATGTGAGGGGTGGACTCACTTATGGGAGATACTGTATATAATGTGAGGAGTGGACTCACTTATGGGAGATACTATATATTTAATGTGAGGGGTGGACTCACTTATGGGAGATACTATATATATAATGTGAGGGGTGGACTCACTTATGGGAGATACTGTATACATAATGTGAGGGGTGGACTCACTTATGGGAGATACTGTATATAATGTGAGGGGTGGACTCACTTATGGGAGATACTGTATATATAATGTGAGGTGTGGACTCACTTATGGGATATACTGTATATAATGTGAGGGGTGGAGTCACTTATGGAAGATACTGTATATATAATGTGAGGGGTGGAGTCACTTATGGGAGATACTGTACATATAATGTGAGGGGTGGACTCACTTATGGGAGATACTGTATATATAATGTGAGGGGTGGACTCACTTATGGGAGATACTGTATATATAATGTGAGGGGTGGAGTCACTTATGGGAGATACTGTATATATAATGTGAGGGGTGGACTCACTAATGGGAGATACTGTATATATAATGTGAGGGGTGGAGTCACTTATGGGAGATACTGTATATAATGTGAGGGGTGGACTCACTTATGGGAGATACTGTATATATAATGTGAGGGGTGGACTCACTTATGGGAGATACTGTATATATAATGTGAGGGGTGGAGTCACTTATGGGAGATACTGTATATCTAATGTGAGGGGTGAACTCACTTATGGGAGATCCTGTATATATAATGTGAGGGGTGGACTCACTTATGTGAGATACTGTATATATAATGTGAGGGGTGGAGTCACTTATGGGAGATACTGTATATATAATGTGAGGGGTGGACTCACTTATGGGAGATACTGTATATATATAATGTGAGGTGTGGACTCACTTATGGGAGATCCTGTATATATAATGTGAGGGGTGGACTCACTTATGGGAGATACTGTATATAATGTGAGGGGTGGAGTCACTTATGGGAGATACTGTATATATAATGTGAGGGGTGGACTCACTTATGGGAGATACTGTATATATAATGTGAGGAGAGGACTCACTTATGGGAGATACTGTATATATAATGTGAGGGGTGGAGTCACTTATGGGAGATACTGTATATATAATGTGAGGGGTGGACTCACTTATGGGAGATACTGTATATATAATGTGAGGGGTGGACTCACTTATGGGAGATCCTGTATATATAATGTGAGGGGTGGACTCACTTATGGGAGATACTGTATATAATGTGAGGGGTGGAGTCACTTATGGGAGATACTGTATATATAATGTGAGGGGTGGACTCACTTATGGGAGATACTGTATATATAATGTGAGGGGTGGACTCACTTATGGGAGATACTGTATATATAATGTGAGGGGTGGACTCCCTTATGGGAGATACTGTATATATAATGTGAGGGGTGGAGTCACTTATGGGAGATACTGTATATATAATGTGAGGGGTGGACTCACTTATGGGAGATACTGTATATAATGTGAGGGGTGGACTCACTTATGGGAGATACTGTATACATAATGTGAGGGGTGGACTCACTTATGGGAGATACTGTATATATAATGTGAGGGGTGGACTCACTTATGGGAGATACTGTATATATAATGTGAGGGGTGGAGTCACTTATGGGAGATACTGTATATATAATGTGAGGGGTGGAGTCACTTATGGGAGATACTGTATATATAATGTGAGGGGTGGACTCACTTATGGGAGATACTGTATATATAATGTGAGGGGTGGACTCACTTATGGGATATACTGTATATATAATGTGAGGGGTGGACTCACTTATGGGAGATACTGTATATATAATGTGAGGGGTGGACTCACTTATGGGAGATACTGTATATAATGTGAGGGGTGGACTCACTTATGGGAGATACTGTATATATAATGTGAGGGGTGGACTCACTTATGGGAGATACTGTATATATAATGTGAGGGGTGGAGTCACTTATGGGAGATACTGTATATATAATGTGAGGGGTGGACTCACTTATGGGAGATACTGTATATATAATGTGAGGGGTGGAGTCAATTATGGGAGATACTGTATATAATGTGAGGGGTGGACTCACTTATGGGAGATACTGTATATAATGTGAGAGGTGGACTCACTTATGGGAGATACTGTATATAATGTGAGGGGTGGACTCACTTATGGGAGATACTGCATATATAATGTGAGGGGTGGACTCACTTATGGGATATACTGTATATATAATGTGAGGGGTGGAGTCACTTATGGGAGATATTGTATATATAATGTGAGGGGTGGACTCACTTATGGGAGATACTGTATATATAATGTGAGGGGTGGACTCACTTATGGGATATACTGTATATATAATGTGAGGGGTGGAGTCACTTATGGGAGATACTGTATATATAATGTGAAGGGTGGAGTCACTTATGGGAGATACTGTATATAATGTGAGGGGTGGAGTCACTTATGGGATATACTGTATATATAATGTGAGGGGTGGACTCACTTATGGGAGATACTGTATATATAATGTGAGGGGTGGACTCACTTATGGGAGATACTGTATATATAATGTGAGGGGTGGAGTCACTTATGGGAGATACTGTATATATAATGTGAGGGGTGGACTCACTTATGCAAGATACTGTATATATAATGTGAGGGGTGGACTCACTTATGGGAGATACTGCATATATAATGTGAGTCCATTTTATTTCTGGATTTAATAATGATAAAGTTTCATACGTAATTCCATACGTACCACAAACCCATTGCTGGGAACATAGCTTTACATGTAGGTCCTGTCATCCACAGAGCATGATTAGGATTGTGACCAGTGGCATTTATGTAGTCTAAAAGGAATTGTTTCTCCAATGTGTTACTGGAGAATGAGCGTTATTCTATTACACAAAGGTTGACAGGACATAGATGAAGTATGAGACAGTTTAATTGTGCAACTAAAATCTGCATGCAGCAGTAAAGGCCACAACCGTTATTATACCAATTAAAACAGAATAGGCTAAATCATGACAAGCCCATGTTCCCCATCACCTATAGCTAAGAATATACTAGATTTGAGCTATCATTTCATATCATTAAAATATTTGCCTGTGTTACTACAGGATGACAATTGTGTGACAAAAAAAGGCCACCCGCAATTTATGCTAGAACTGAAGTACTAACAGATCTGTTATGTTTCTGAAAGGACAACAGATGTAGTTGTAGATTCATGTACAAAATAAAAAGAAAAGAAGAATTAACCAATGAAAAATGATAAAGGGAGATTTTTTCAAGGGAATTAGAGCTTTTTTTTTCTTCTGGAGAAGTTTATTGTCCATTTCACATGCAGCATACTCTAGAGCACTGTATACATGAAGTATGACTTACATTGGCTCCTGTCACAATCTAATCTCCCTTTCCTAGAGCTCATTCACATTTCCATGTCAGGAAACAGATCAAATATGGAAGTAGAATATGTTTAATGCTCTGTACTCCAGATTGCTCTGTCACCCACACTACTCTGTCCCCCAGACCACTTTGTCCTCTAGGACAGCTCTGTCCCCAAGACTGCTCTGTCCTTTCAACCACTCTGTTCTCCAGACTGCTTTGTACCCCAGATTGCTCTCCCCTCTCCTCCAGATCCCTGTCACCAGACCCCTCTCCTCCAGTACCCTGTCCTCAGACCCTTCTCCTCCCGATCCCTGTCGCCAAACCCCTTTCCTCCAGACCCCTGTCCAAACACCAATCTCCTCCTGACCCATTTCCCCAGGCCCCTGTCCTTCAGATCCCTTCTCTCTAGAAATGTGTCTTTAGACTCCTCTCCTCCATTGAGACTGGAGTTGAATCAACGACCAGAGGGGGGTCACTATGCTGGCACCAGCTGCCACACTGACACACATGCACTGCGCTGACAGTTCACACTTACACAGGAAGTGCAGCCAGACCTGAGCACTAGAAGGACAGGATCTGGTGCCCAATGCCTTGCTGCACTGATTCCTTCTCACACCATAAGTATAGACTGCACGCAAAACACAAGAGCTATGTCTCGGAACTATATATGTTGCCCATAGTCCCACTTTTGAAGTTGGGGCTGTGGTTACAACTGGGGGGATTCCATCATTATCCTGCTCCCCTAGCAGAATTCCTGAATGTGTCCCCCAACAACCCCTCCATTTTCCCCCTGGTTCCTGTGCCCATGCAATACAAGAACAGAAATAGAATATGACCATTGTCCAACACAGATCATATCTAGGTTCTCCTTTGTAACATTTATGGTTTAGCATCTGTAATTTATGAATATATATTTGATCATTGTACCTTGGAAAGTGTATTTATTGCTCCCTGGCCAGCTTCAGTAAGTGATTATTTTTGCCTCTGGAACAATTGATTATGTTATATATAATACATCTTAGTCACTATGTCTTCTTCAACTAGATTCACTGATATGTCTTCAAATAGATCTTTACCCTAGCAGTACTAGCACACAGCTTGACATTTAAGTATGTGTATCAATTTTGTCAGCTTTTATAAGGTCACCAAAGGTTGTTTTGACTAGAAGTTAGTTTAGAACTGTTTCCTAATCCAATCTTCAAGGAACAAGTCATGACTTAAGGATTTCCTCAAAGAAAAATTAAACATAGAAAATGCACAAACATTTGTTTATTTATTTTTTAATCCCAGCAATTCTGTAATCATTTTCTCCTTTCCTTCATTTGCACCTCTGAAGGAGATAAATTAACTGGGACTAACCCTGGCAGGTTGACATATAACTAGTAGTGTTGAGCGGCATAGGCCATATTCAAATTCGTGCTATTTCGCGAATATATGGACGAATGTCAATTATATATTTGCTAAATTTGCATATTCGTAATATCCGCTGTATATTTTCGCATATGTGAAAATTCGCAAATACAAAAATTTGCATATGGGAAAATCTGCCTATACACAAATTAGCATATGCGAAAATTTGAATATGCGAAAATTTGCATATGCTAATATTCGTATATGCGAAAATTCGCATGCCAGTCTAACACAGAAGTATTAGAGCCTTCTTTACACCACACAAGCTGGAAGCAGAGAGGGATGATCACTGTTATGTGTACTGTGAATAAAAAATAAAAATAAAAAATAAATTTAAAAAAGGAATATTCCTAATTGTCGGTTGGAGGCAAATATAGAGTTTGCAACTCTCCCAAAAGGTGACAAAGGCCTTCCTATACAGGGAAGGAGTTATTGAGATTGTGAAGTATTCTAAGGTTGCAACCATTGTCCAACAAAAAATGCAAAGGATCCATTTTTCGAATGAGGTGACACCAGAAAAAAATTGGTTATTCTGAGTAGGAGACAGTGCAGCCCTAAGCTGATCCTAACACACTGTCCCTACCTACTTGGGGGATCTGTCCTAATTGGCAGCCCCCAACTGGGCAACTGTCCCTACAGTAATTAAAGGACTTATCCGGTGAAAATTAACTTATCCCCTATCCACAGGATAGTGGTTGATTGCGGGGGTCCGACCGCTGGGAACCTGGTGCTCTCAGTGAGGAGCATGAGTCATCTACCAATTCGGAAACCAAAACAGTACCAGAAAACTACCTAAGGCTGGGTTCACACTGCAGAATTTCTGGACAGGATTTCTGCCGGAGATCGAGCCGGCGGCACTAGGATCAAGCAGACTGCATTACTGCCCACATAGACTGCAATGCATTTCTGGGTGGCTCTTTTGGAAGATCTACTCAGAAATGCATTGCCATCTATGGGGGCGGCAATGTAGTCCACGTGGTCCTAGTGCCGCCGGCTCGATCTCCGGCAGAAATTCCACAGTGTGAACCTAGCCTAAGTCAAAACAAGAGGTCTCGTCTAGTCCAAAATAAGAATCTAAAAGCAGGGGTTAGAACACAGGCAAAAGTCAAAATCCAGGTGCGCGCACACACACACACACACACACACACACAGAAGTAAAAGCTGAAAAAAAAAACAACCAGGGCACCTTTAGCTTTTGCAAAACTACTGTACATCTCCCAGCATGCTGGACAGCCGCTGCCCAAAGGAGACATGCTGGAGGCATATTTTCTGGGAAAACTACCCTAGTATCACCTCTGGCTGCTATTGCTGCATCATTGGGTATTTTAAATGGTCTCTATTACCTGGTTTATTCTGTACTATCTGAAGACAACATAAAATAGTGATATACACCCTGACTGATATTTCACTTCTTACATCCATTTTTATAACATGACTGTTTCTGAACTACATAGCACAACGGTCTGAAATACTTACAAATGTTTAAGGAAAAAAGATAAATAAATGTCATTTTTGCCTGGAGAGATTCTTTCATGGCTCAAACCAGAATCTATTACCGTTGTTCTAAAAAGGAAGATCAATTGGGTAAACTATTACAAGAAAGTGCCTTAGTTTCTTTATAAATGTAAGACTGCAGGTCCAAGCTGTGAAAATATTCCGCTATGTGCATTTCTTTACATGTTGTCTCTGATGTGAAGAACAATACGAAAATTCAATAGTCAAGATGTGGAAGAATTGAAATAAATGTGATCTTGTAAACCATAAAGAGCGGAAAATGGCATTGTTTCTCATGTCAGAGGCTACGAGTATTAATGATTCATGGTTTAATTGTCGTCAGTCTCAAAAGCAATTTCAAATGTCTCAATCCATTATAAACTAGAAGCAAAATATTATTTTTCTAGCACACAATGTAGTTTATCCATCAGTATTTTGCTTGTACATTATCCCCTTAACCCCTTAAGGACCAGGCCATTTTACACCTTAGGACCAGAGCATTTTTTGAACATCTGACCACTGTCACTTCAAACATTAATAACTCTGGAATGCTTTTACTTATCATTCTGATTCTGAGATTGTTTTTTCGTGACATATTCTACTTTAACATGGAGGTAAATGTTTGTGGTAACTTGCATCCTTTCTTGGTGAAAAATCCCAAAATTTGATGAAAAAATTTAAAATGTAGCATTTTTCTAACTTTGAAGCTCTCTGCTTGCAAGGAAAATGGATATTCCAAATAACCTTTTTTATTCACATTTCCAATATGTCTACTTTATGTTTGCATTATAAAATTGACAAGTTTTTACTTTTCGAAGACACCAGAGGGCTTCAAAGTTCAGCAGCAATTTTCCAATTTTTCACAAAATTTTCAAACTTACTATTTTTCAGGGACCAGTTCAGGTTTGAAGTGGATTTGAAGGGTCTTCATATTAGAAACACCCCATAAATGACCCCATTATAAAAACTAAACCCCCCAAAGTATTCAAAATGACATTCAGTAAGTGTGTTAACCCTTTAGGTGTTTCACAGGAATAGCAGCAAAGTGAAGGAGAAAATTCACAATCTTCATGTTTTACACTTGCAAGTTCTTGTAGACCCAATTTTTGAATTTTTACAAGGGGTAAAAGGAGAAAATTTATACTTGTATTTGTAGCCCAATTTCTCTCGAGTAAGCACATACCTCATATGTCTATGTAAATTGTTCGGCGGGCGCAGTAGAGGGCTCAGAAGGGAAGGAGCAACAAGGGGATTTTGGAGAGTACATTTTTCTGAAATGGTTTTTGGGGGGCATGTTGCATTTAGGAAGCCCCTATGGTGCCAGAACAGCAAAAAAAAAACCACATGGCATACCATTTTGGAAACTAGACCACTTGAGGAACGTAACAAGGAATAAAGTGAGCCTTAATACCCCACAGGGGTTTCACGACTTTTGCATATGTAAAAAAAATATATATATATGTTTTCACTAAAATGTGTGTTTCCCCCCAAATTTCACATTTTTGCAAGGGTTAATAGCAGAAAATACCCCCCAAAATTTGTAACCCCATCTCTTCTGAGTATGGAGGTACCCCATAAGTTGACCTGAAGTGCACTACGGGCGAGCTACAATGCTCAGAAGAGAAGGAGTCATATTTGGCTTTTTGTGAGCAAATTTTGCTCGGGGGGCATGTCGCATTTAGGAAGCCCCTATGGTGCCAGAACAGCAAAAAAAAAAAACACATGGCATACCATTTTGGAAACTAGACCCCTTGAGGAACGTAACAAGGAATAAAGTGAGCTTTAATACCCCACAGGGGTTTCACGACTTTTGCATATGTAAAAAAAATATATATTTTTTTTCACTTAAATGTGTGTTTCCCCCCAAATTTCACATTTTTGCAAGGGTTAATAGCAGAAAATACCCCCCAAAATTTGTAACCCCATCTCTTCTTAGTATGGAGGTACCCCATAAGTTGACCTGAGGTGCACTACGGGCGAGCTACAATGCTCAGAAGAGAATGAGTCATATTTGGCTTTTTGAGAGCAAATTTTGCTCGGGGGGCATGTCGCATTTAGGAAGCCCCTATGGTGCCAGAACAGCAAAAAAAAACACATGGTATACCATTTTGGAAACTAGACCCCTTGAGGAACGTAACAAGGAATAAAGTGAGCCTAAATACCCCACAGGGGTTTCACAACCTTTGCATATGTAAAAAATAAAAATACATTTTCACTAAAATGTGTGTTTCCCCCCAAATTTCACATTTTTGCAAGGGTTAATAGCAGAATATACCCCCCGAAATTTGTAACCCCATCTCTTCTGAGTATGGAGGTACCCCATAAGTTGACCTGAAGTGCACTACGGGCGAACTACAATGCTCAGAAGAGAAGGAGTCATATTTGGCTTTTTGAGAGCAAATTTTGCTCGGGGGGCATGTCACATTTAGGAAGCCCCTATGGTGCCAGGACAGCAAAAAAAAAAAAACACCTGGCATACTATTTCGTAAACTACATCCCTCAAGGAACATAACAAGGGGTACAGTGAGTCTTCACACCCCACAGGTGTTTGATAAATATTCATGAAGTGGGATGTGAAAATGAAAAATTTGATTTTTTTTACACTAAAATGCTGGGGTTACACCAAATTTTTCATTTTCACAAGTGGTAAAAGGAGAAAATGTCACCGTAAGCTTGTAAATACATTTCTTTGGAGTAAGGACATACCTCAAGTCTGGGCGTAAACAGCTTGCACACTGGTCTGAGAGGAGCAGGTCGCATTCAGGGACCCCCCCTCAATAACTGGGGTAAATAACTGGGGTACACTAAATAACTAAAAAGGGGTACAGTGGGACATACAATTATAAAACAGGTTATGTTCCCAGAATGATGACCCAGAGCATAACCAAAACTAAAAAATATGCCCGCCCCAAACCCTATGCTCTGAATCATCATTCTGGGAATGTGATATGTGTGTGTCCATCCCTAACCTGTTGCCTCAAATGCGCACCCCGCTCAGGTGGAGAGAACGCTGCGCATTTGAGGCAACAAAAAAAGTCCCCGATGATAGTGACTCAGTGACCCATGACCCAGAGAAAAAAATACCCCCAGAGGTCTCATCATTTTTTATTTTTAGATGAGTTTTTTTGGGCAATTTAGTGGTTTTATGGTGTTAAAATTTGGAATGTACTCTGGACATGGTACATTGGGGTCAAATTATGGAAAATTAAAATGAAAAGGGAAAATTTAGTACTGCATGGAAGTGTGATACTCCCTGAAGCAGTTTTTAATGCAGAGGCCCGGATGATCGGGGCAAGTGTCCCATTGATAGGTGTCCTTCGGAATCCCCCTCCTGTTACACACTCTGCATTTTTTCTGGGATCGTCCCTTCTTTCCAGTGTGGGGGACCTCACCTGGAAAGTGTTGGCCTGGGACTATCCTGGCACCTATAACTCCAGTTCCTTGGGAAGTCCGGCCTGCTCTTTCCCGGTCGCCAAAGATCAGGACCTTTAGGACTTCTTCTTGGAACTGGAGGAATGTCCCTGTGTTGCCAGCGTACTGGGACAGTACAAAAGCGTTGTACATGGCAACCTGTACCAAGTAGACCCCAACTTTTTTGTACCATACCTGTGTTTTCCGCATGGCCATGTATGGCTTGAGGACTTGATCAGAAAGATCAACTCCCCCCATATACCGATTGTAGTCCAGAATACAATGGGGCTTGAGGACCGGTGTTGTGGTACCTCGCACAGGGACAGGTGAGCTGCCGTTACCATGAATAGTGGTCAGCATAATGGTCCCTCTTATCCTTATACCTGACCAACAACAGGTTTTCATGGGTAAGGGCACGGGACTCACCCTTGGGCATAGGTGTCTGCACGGTCCCACAAGCGGACGTGGATCTGGCGGCAAGGGATGGGAAGAGAGGGATGCTGGTATAAAAGTTGTCCACGTACACGTGGTAACCCTTATCCAGCAAAGGGTGCACAAGCTCCCAAACGATTTTCCCGCTAACACCCAGAGTGGGGGAACAATCTGGGGGTTCAATACAGAAATCTCATCCCTCATACACTCTAAACTTGAGAGTGTACCCGGAGGTACACTCACAAAGTTTATAGAGCTTCACGCCATACCGCACCCGCTTCGAGGAAATATACTGGCGGAAGATGAGTCTCCCCTTAAAACTGATAAGAGACTCATCAACCGAGAGCACCCTGAGGGGTACGTAGGCCTCAAAAAATTTGGCCCCAAAGTGATCGATGACCGGCCTCACTTTGTAAAGCCGGTCATGGGCGGGATCACCTCGGGGCGGACATGCCGCATTATCTGCATAATGCAGGCCTTTCCGAATGGCCTCGAACCGCCTCCGTGCCATGACCATACTGTAAATCGGGGTCTGGTAGAGGATGTCCCCGCTCCAGTACTGTCTGACACTTGTTTTTTTTACGAGGCCCATATGCAGCAAGAGGCCCCAAAATGTCCTCATCTCTGCTGCATTAATGGCGTACCATTCATTGGGCCTGGCCAAAACAGAATCAGGGAGGTGGGCGATGAACTTCCAGGCATACAGATTCGTCGGCTCCACCATGTGATTGACAAAACTGTCACTGAAAAAATTACTGAAATAGTCAATTTCAGTGAATCCAGAATTGTCAATCCGGATTCTGGAGTCGCCAACAAACTCCGGAACCCATGGCTGATAAGCCTCTGGGGGTCTCCAGACAGTTTCACCGGAAGGGGGCTCCGGTAAACTTGTCTGGGGGGTCGGACTCCTAGTACGAGCAGCATCACCACTCGCACTAGTGCCGGCCACTGGGCCACTATCATGGGGGGTGCATGGCCTCCCCTGGCGGCATCTCTGCCGCCGTGCAGGGGGCTCATCATCAGTACTAGATGATGAGGAGGACGATGAAGAACACAGGAATGTTGGATCTTCATCGTCCTCACTGACAGATTCGGAGTCGGAGGCAAGAAAAGCGTATGCCTCCGCTGCCAAAAATGCCTGGCGAGCCATTGCCTTTTTTCTACGGTGGTGGGGGGGGGTTGGTGGCGGGGGGTGGCGGGTGTGTGTGTGGGGGGAGGTGAGTGTGTAGTGTATGTGATTGGTGTAACTAACTTTATGGGGGGGGAAAAAAGCGCTGCGGCCAAAAAAAAAAAAATGGCCAAATGCAGCGCCCTGAATCCCTAATAGGGCCCGGGTCACACTCAAAAAATTGTGGCGGACCCTTTTGGTCCTATTAGGGGGTCAGGGGGGGAAAAACATATTTTCCTTTTTTTTACACTTTCTTTTTTTACTTTATTTTACTGGTTAACCCTACCTGTCCCTGGGGCTGTACTCTCTCCCTGCTCTAAGGGGGTCTTCCTCTGTGAGGGGCTCCGATCTTCACAGAGGGGGGGTCCCTTGGCTCCTACTCGCAGCTCTGGCTGCTGAATGAACTCATGGAGCAAGCAGAGCCGCGAGAAGGGGCCGTTAACCCCTCCCCTGCCGGCTGCTATTGGCCAGACGATCGTCTGGCCAATAGCAGTGATCCTGGGGGGGTGACCTCGCCACCTCCCCATAGATACAGAGGGTGATAGGGGGTGTATCCTACACCCCCTATCACCTTGTATCTCCGGGTCAGCGGGTCTGCATCACCGGAATAGCCGAAAATCGCAAGTGTGAATTCACTTGCGATTTTCGGAGATCGCCTACTTGGGGGGTCTGATGACCCCCCCTGGTCATTGGCGCAGGATGCCTGCTGATCGATATCAGCAGTCACCCCGGACCAGTCCCCGTCCGGCACGCGGCAGGGACCGAAATTCCCACGGGCGTACAGGTACGCCCTTGGTCCTTAAGTACCAGGGAGCAAAGGCGTACCTGTACGCCCTTGGTCCTTAAGGGTTAAGGACCAGGGGGTTTTCCGTTTTTGCGCTTTAGTTTTTTCTTCCTTACCTTTAAAAATAAGCCTAATAATCCATATTATGGCTTATTTTTTGTGCCACCAATTCTACTTTGCAGTGACATCAGTCATTTTACCCAAAAATCTATGACGAAATGGGAAAAAAAATCATTGTGAGACAAAATTGAAAAAAAAAACGCCATTTTGTAACTTTTAGGGGCTTCTGTTTCTACGCAGAAAATTTTTCGGTAAAAATGACACTTTATCTTTATTCTATAGGTCCATACGATTAAAATGATATCCTACTTATATCGGTTTGATTTTGTCGTACTTCTGAAAAAAATCATAACTACATGCAGGAAAATGTATACGTTTAAAATTGTCATCTTCTGACCCCCTATAACTTTTTTATTTTACCACGTATGGGTCTAGAAGTTTTTAGCGGTACCCTTTTTGTATTGATCGGACTTGTTGATCACTTTTTATTCATTTTTTCATGATATAAAAAATGACCAAAAATGTTTTTGCGCGTACGCCATTGACCGTGCGGTTTAATTAACAATATATTTTTATAATTCGGACATTTCCGCACGCGACGATACCACATGTTTATTTTTATTTTTATTTACACAGTTTTTTTTTTTATGGGAAAAGGGGGGTGATTCAAACTTTTAATGATCTTTATTCACTTTTTTTTCACTTTTTTTTGCAGTGTTATAGCTCCCATAGGGACCTATAACACTGCACACACTGATCTTTTACATTGATCACTGGTTTCTCATAGGAAATCAGTGATCGATGATTCTGCCACTTGACTGCTCATTAGTGTTGAGCGGCATAGGCCATATTCGAATTCGCGAATATATGGACGAATATTCGTCATATATTCGCGAATATTCGCATATTCGTTATATTCTCGTTTTATTTTCGCATATGCGAAAATACGCGCATGCGAAAATTCGCATATGTGGAAATTCGCATATGCGAAGATTAGCATATGCTAATTTTCGTATATGCGAATTTTCGCGCGCCAGTCTCACACTGTAGTATTACAGCCTTCTTTACACCACACAAGCTGGAAGCAGAGAGGGATGATCACTGTGATGTGTACTGTGAAGAAAAAAAAAAAAAAAAAAAAAACGAATATTCGTAATTACGAATATATAGCGCTATATTCGCGAAATTCGCGAATTCGCGAATATGCGATATTCGCGAATAATATTCGAATTGCGAATATTCGCGAGCAACACTTCTGCTCATGCCTGGATCTCAGGCACTGAGCAGTCATTCGGCGATCGGACACCAGGAGGCAAGGTAAGAGACCCTCCTCGTGTCTAACAGCTGTTCGGGACGCTGCGATTTCACCGCAGCGATCCCGAACAGCTCCCTGAGCTAACCGGCATGGTTTCACTTTCACTTTAGACGCAGTGTTCAACTTTGAACGCCAAGTCTAAAGGGTTAATAGCGCGCGGCACCGCGATCACTGCTGTGCGCTCTTAGCCACTGATCCCGGCCGTTGTGGCCCAGCGTTATAGAAAGGGAAAGGACTCAGAACGTACCAGTAGGTCCTTGGTCCTTAAGGGGTTAATTGATCTGCGCTTGACTATATACTGATACTGCATCATAGTAATGTTTCTGGCCCCCAGTGGGCACATATCTCTTTAGATCTAATATAAAAAAAATTAAAATATTACAACAACAATAATAATAATAATGATAATAATAATAATAATAATAATAATAAACAACAACAAATAAATGTCCATCAAAGTATTTTCTGTTCCAGCCTCACCCCACCATTATAATAATTACCCCATACGTGTAAACTAAACACTATTTTCTCCTAATAACCCTACTCAAAATAACAACAACAACAATAATAATAATAAAAACCTTAATACTAATAACTAAACAGAAATCCCTGGTCCGGTTGCATTTTTCCTCACACCCAAAATAATTAATTTGTGGCACAAACCACTAAAACACAACAAATGAGAAAAAAAATATAATTTTTTATTTTTTTGTCCCTGAGCTGGTCCCACATTCCATGCCCCCAGTACATGATAACAGATGTACAAGAACCAGCCCAGGATTTTCTGTATATAGAGTCCCATAGATCCCCCTCCCCTTTTTACCCACCACCCAACCTAATACTAAATCCCAACACACGGTGCAAAACAATCCCTAGAAAAAAAAACAGTAATAGGCCATGTTCACACTACAGAATTCTCGCGGAATTCCACGAGCGGAACTTCGCGAGCGGAATTCCGCGGTGTGAACATAACATTAGAGTGAATGGGTCTCTGCGAGATCCGTTCACACTGCGGAATTTCCATGGCGGACAATTCCGCCGCTGAAATTGTTCCGTGCAAAGAAAGAACATGTTCATTCTTTGCGCGGATTCCGCGAGCACTGAATATATGTCAATGGTGACGACTCAGTGCCCCGCGGCCCTAGCGCTGAAGTACATTCGACGGCGTCCGCCAGGCGGAATTCAGCGAGCGGAGATTCCGTAGTGTGAACGAGGCCATATACAAACACTAAATATAAATAAAATCACAAACATCTGTGTGTGTTGTGCTGCTGTGTATTGCTGTCTACAAGTTAGTATTTGTCTAATACATAACGCCCAATTACTTTTGGAGAGACAGCCCCTGTAGTCATAGTAACTGCTCATTATGCCTGTCTCTGCAGAATATTTAGTGCAGATATTCTGAACTCATTCATCTCTGCTATGTTGGAGACCATAACAGTCAATGTGTAAGTTTTTTTTGTGTGTGCTTTTGTGCTGTCCCAGCACCAAAGGCTGTCCTGTGGCTTCCGACTTCCTCAGGCCGGCCTGCGACATACTGTAAGTGTTGGGCCCACTGAGGGACTTATTGTGGTGGCCCAGTACAGAAGGTGCCCTTCTGTACCCCTGCCAGTCCTATTGGGCAGACTCAGTCAATGTCCCCTGACCCCACACTCCTCAGAACTCTCTTTACCATCTTAACCCCTTAAAGGGGTTGTGCGCTGCCCAAATTTTCTCTTCAAAATCCCAACGGTGTTCCTTCTCTTCTGAGCATTGTAGTTCGCCCGCAGAGCACTTTACATCCACATATGGGGTATGTTCTTATTCAGAAGAAATGGGGCAACACCAACATGTTAGTGTAAACATTTTTTACACTAACCGTCTGATGTAGACCCCAACTTTTCCCTTTCATAAGGGGTAAAAGGAGAAAAAGCCCCCCAAAATTTGTAACGAAATTTCTCCCGAGTACGGAAATACCCCATATGTGGCCCTAAACTGTTTCCTTGAAATACGACAGGGCTCCGAAGTGAGAGAGCGCCATGCGCATTTGAGGACTAAAATTGGGATTGCATTGGGGTGGGCATAGGGATATTCTAGGGTTTTTAGGGTACATTCGCACTGGCGCAGGTTTACAGTGAGTTTCCCGCTAGGAGTTTGCGCTGCGGCAGAAAATTTCCCGCAGCTCAAACTTGAAGCAGGAAACTTACTGTAAACCTGCCCGTGTGAATGGGAAACAGCTGGAGGCACACTGGTTGAAAAACCTTCAGTTAGGTTCTGTTACCTAGCTCAGTATTTTCCAACCAGGGTGCCTCTAGCTGTTGCAAAACTACAACTCCCAGCATGTACTGATCGCCGAAGAGCATGTTATGCAAAAGCTGGAGGTACACAACTACAACTCTCAGCATGGTGAGACAGCTGTTTGCTGTTTGGGCATGCTGGGATTTGCAGTTTTGCAACATCTGGAGGGCTACAGTTTAGAGACCACTGCACAGTGATCACCAAACTGTAGCCCTCTAAATCTTGCAAAACTACAAATCCCAGCATGCCCAAACGGCTGTCTGGGCATGCTGGGAGTTGTAGTTTTGCAACATCGGGGGGGGGGGGCTACAGTTTATAGAGCACTGTATAGTGGTCTCCAAACGTTAGCCCCCCCCCCCCAAGATGTTGCTAGGCAACTACTCACCAGCTTCTGTAGTCTTCACCAGGGAGCCACGAGGGAGCCGCACGTCATCGCCGCCCGCTGCTACCGGTCAGGTAAGGGACCTCCACTGGTGCCGTCACCGCTGGTCACGCTACAGTTCCCCCATTCTGCCTGGATTACCGTCGGTGGGCAGGACGGGGGAACCGAACTTTAACCCCCCACCCTCGATCTGCTATTGGTCGTCGCTTCTAGATGACCAATAGCAGGGATAGGAGGGGTGGCCCCCCCCTGCCACTTAACTCCTATCCCTTCAGGGGAACCAGGGGTGTCTTGGATCCCCCCGATCCCCCTCATTTTCCGGGTCACCGGACACCGGTATGACCCGGATCTGCCGAAAATCGCCAGTCTGAATTGACCTGCAATTTCCAGGGATCGCCAACATGAGGGGGTCTCAGGAACCCCCTGGGCATATGCACGGGATGCCTGCTGATAGATATCAGCAGTCATCCCGGTCAGGTCCCCGACCGGCTAGTGGTGGGGAACGGAATTCCCACGGGCGTCTCCATACGCCCTCCGTCCATAAGGACTCAGAATGCAGGGCGTATGCATACGCCCCGAGTCCTGAAGAGGTTAAGTTGTGTATGAGTTAATGTAATGTTATGTATTAATATGTTATTGGGCCTTTAAAACACTGTTGCTGAGGGCTATGTTACCAAGGAAGGTGTAAGGTGAACTTTTGACTTATCTGTCAAATGGGATCCCTCCAAATTGCTCCCTTATATACCAGGGAGGAGCTTGAGTTCTAGTTCTAGTCAGTGAATGCTGAGGTACAGTGAAGTGAAGAGCTGAGAAGTTTGTCTGTGTGATCCAGAGGGCTAGTCCTGCAACCACGCTTCTACTGCAATTTAACCCCTGCAGATGAAAGTCAAAGCCTGGTGGTAAGCACAAGTACAGGGGAGAAGTCTAGTCAAGATAGTCAAGTGTTCTTTACTAAAGTCAGCGTGGGTTGCATAAGTCAGCCCAAGTCCACTACAAGTCCCAGCAAGCTGATAAGCTTCCTAAAGTTCACCATGCATCTCCTTGGGCCTGAACTGACCTTTAAAGACTTTAACACCTTGTCTGCCTCAGTAAAAAGCTGTTGTTTTGTAACCTTGCATCGGAGTGATTATTTGCCCCATGCCTGGCCTAGGAATCATCGGCTATACCTCGGGTGGTGAATTAGGTAAACCATGTCCTGGTGTCACAAACACAAAGGGTTAATAACATCTGCCCTACCAACACCCTCACCACATTATTATTGTGTTTATTATGTCCCAACCCTTTGCCAAGAGTTAATATAATCTTATATGTTATTCCTATCTATGTTATTTACATGTGTTAAGCGGAGAGCAGTGTAAACCCATGTGACCCTGCTTGCCAATGGGAACCCCTAAGTTCACTGTCACTGTGGAGAGCAGAACATAAGGGTATGTTCACACTGAGGAATTGGGGCGGAAATCAAGCAGAAATTTTATGCCTCAAAACATTGTTACTTTTCCGCAAGAACTCACAGAGATTTTGCGCAGAATTGGTGCGGAATTGGCGTGGAAATCGGGGAAATTGGCATGGAAATTCCACGCCAATTTCGCGCCAATTCTGCGCGAATTCCGCATGGAAATGCTTCTGACTCAAAAAAAAGATAACGTTGATCTCTATGGGAGAACGACGCTGATTCCGCCTGAAAGAAAGAACATGTTCTTTCTTCAAGCGGAACAGACTTCCTCGTCAGAATTCTGCTTGAGGAAATTCCTCAGTGTGGACTGAGTGGCAGAAATTCTGCACAGCTCTATGGGGATTTCACTGCTGAATGAATTGGAGAGGAAAAAGCGAGCAGAATTATTCGTAGAAAATCCTCTCCAATTCCTCAGTGTGAACATACCCTATGTGTGGTAAAGGTGTGAGGTGTGTGAAGAAGCTCTAAGGGAAGGCCCAGATCAAATCTATCTTATCCATTCATTCTGCAAGGATCACCTGCACGGTGGAAGTTCATGCCCTGGCGAAGAAAGCTACAGGACCTTGACAGAACCCTAGCTACCAGGATCAATCTTCAATTCTTTCAAGTCAGTATCATTTTATTGGGTGAAAGCACCACAAGTCTCAGCAAGGCAACAGGGCTCCCAAAATGTAATGTTGCATCCTCTCCACTCTGCACCATACTGTCTGTGTAATACCATCTGCACCCTTCTTAGTTAAGTAAGGACCGTTATCCGTAACTTGATGTTGGTGTATTCCTTTACTCCCCGTGTCTGGCCCAGGAAAAGCTGTCTCCAACCTCCGAGCGAGGTTGCATCACGAAGTGCTAAGGTATTTTCCCTATACCACACGTAGTACAACATTTTTTCCCCATTTCATGCATATTACTAGTCCTACAGCACTATTTCTTTTATTCCAGCACAGCTGCATCTATGTGTTTCATTACAGTAATTTGGTCATGTGATCACCAGTCTGACTCTCCAAACTTTAGTTATAGAAGGAAGAAGACCGGACCAGAGGACCTAAGAGCAGTGGCGTTGCAACCCTGGTGCGGGGGGTGCGGCCCGCACCGGGTGACACCAACCTAATGGGGTGACACCAAGACGCTCCGCAGCACCCACACCCCCTCCCCAGCTACACTGACACCCCCCTACTGTGCCCGACCGGCCTCCCATCCGTCAGCAGCCCCCCCCCCCCCCGCCTTCACCTGCGCTGTGTGTGCGGTGCGCCCGTCCGTCAGCAACCCCCCCCCCTTTCAGTGCGCCCGTCCGTCATCACGCTTCACCCCCCCCCCCTCACCTTCACCAGTACTGTGCCCGGCCTCCTCTCCCACGTCTGCGCCGGCCTGACGTCACACCGCATGGCCGCGCAGGGGGACGTCAGTTACGTCACTCGCATTGCGCCCGGTGAGAAGGAGCGCTGCGCTGGATAAGTGAGTGTGTGTGTCTGTCTCTATCTATGTTTGTGTGTGTGACTGTGTGTGTGTGACTCTCTGAATGTGTGTTTGAGTGTGTGTTTGAGTGTGTGTGTGTGTGTGTGTGTGAGACTGTGTGTGTGACTGTGTGTGTGTGACTCTCTGAATGTGTGTTTGAGTGTGTGTGTGTGAGACTGTGTGTGTGACTGTGTGTGTGTGTGACTCTCTGAATGTGTGTTTGAGTGTGTGTGTGTGTGTGTGTTTGTGTGACTGTGTGTGTGTGTGTGTGTGTGTGTGACTGTGTGACTGTGTGTTTGTGTGACTCTGTGTGTGTGACTCTGTGTGTGTGACTCTGTGTGTGACTGTGTGTTTGTGTGACTCTGTGTGTGTGTGTGACTGTGTGACTGTGTGTGTCTGTCTGTGAGTGTGTGTCTCTCTGACTGTGTGTGTGTTTGTGTATGTGTCTCTCTGTGTTGTATGTGGTTTTTTTGTGTGTGTGCGTGTGTGTGTGGGGGGTTGAACCAGCGATCTAATGTGGGGAGACTTTGACGCATTGCGGGGAACCTGCAAGGGAACCTGCGGCCTAATGAGGGGAGTCTATGCTACCTAATGTGGGGAGTCTATGCTACCTAATGTGGGTAACTGGTCTAACTGGTACCTACCTAATGTGGGGTAACTGGTACCTACCTAATGTGGGGGAACTGGTACCAAATGTGGGGAATCTATGCTGCCTAATGTGGGGAAAAGATGCTACCTAATGTGGGGAAACTGCTACCTACCTAATGTGGAGGAACTGCTGCCTACCTAATGCTCCCCCCCTGGCAGTAGCACCCTCATCATCCACCAGCAACACGCCCCCCCCCCCCCCCCAGCAGCACCTCCATCAGCAGATCCTGATGGTGGATGATGGCGGTGCTCCTTCCAGGAGGATGATCCTGCCGATGGATGATGGGGGTAATATTGCCAGGGGGGATGGCCAGTAGCACCCTCATCATCCTTCAGCAACACCCCCCCAGTAGTAGCACCCCCATCATCCACTAGCAACACCACCAATACCCCCCTCCCGTGGTAATAGCATCAGCTAACGAATGTTGAGGGGTGTTACTGCGGTTGTGGTATTATATTCAGAGGGTGCACTGTATGGCAACGTTATATTCATAGGGCGCAGTGGGTGGTAGTATTATATTCAGAGGGCGCAGTGGGTGGTAGTATTATATTCAGAGGGCGCAGTTTGTGGTAGTATTATATTCATAGGGCGCAGTGGGTGGTAGTATTATATTCAGAGGGCACAGTTTGTGGTAGTATTATTAGAGATGAGCGAACTTACAGTAAATTTGATTCGTCACAAACTTCTCGGCTCTGCAGTTGATGACTTGAAAGAGTCTCCTAGGACTGTATCCACCTTTTCCAGCCCATGGGAGCGCCTGAAAGCTGAACTAATTTATGCAGGAAAAGTCATCAACTGCCGAGCCGAGAAGTTTGTGACGAGTTGAATTTACTGTAGTTCGTTCATCTCTAAGTATTATATTCAGAGGGCGCAGTGGGTGGTAGTAATATATTCAGAGTGTACAGTATGTGTTGGTATTATATTCAGAGGGTACAGTATGTGGTAGTATTATATTCAGGAGTACAGTATGTGGCAGATTTATATTCAGAGTGTACAATATGTGTTGGTATTATATTCAGAATGTACAGTGTGTGGTAGTATTATATTCAGTGGGTATGGTGTATGGAAGGTTTATAATCAAAGAGTATAGTGTACAGTAGTATTATATGAGGATACAGTGTCTGGCAGGTTTATAATAATACTTGTTTTCATATAGAGGATAAGAATGCGCTGACATAGTGAGGAGACGTCTGGGCGTCACATTCTGCAGAGAGAAGATTTAGCTGGAACAAGTCCTGGTGGTATGTACCATCTGAATTAGATAAGGGAAGACTATAGAGAAGACATCACCTGTAATCACTGATATCATTGTGTATTCTCCTCACTATAGAGAAGACGTCACCTGTAGTCACTGATATCATTGTGTATTCTCCTCACTATAGAGAAGACGTCACCTGTAATCACTGATATCATTGTGTATTCTCCTCACTATAGAGAAGACGTCACCTGTAATCACTGATATCATTGTGTATTCTCCTCACTATAGAGAAGACGTCACCTGTAGTCACTGATATCATTGTGTATTCTCCTCACTATGTCCTATCAGAGCTGTAGTCACTTGTCAGTTCTACAGTTATGGTGAGTGAAACTATAACTCCCAGCATAACCTCACCACTGCTCAAAGGGGTACTCTACTGGAAAACATTTTTTTTTAATCAACTGGTGCTACAAAGTTAAACAGATTAACAGATTTGTAAATTACTTCTATTTAACCCCTTAAGGACATAGGGTGTATCCATACGCCCCCGTTTCCAAGTCCTTAAGGACCGAGGGCGGATGGATACGCCCTGAGCATTTCCGGCCCCTGCCGCTAGCCGGAGGGGAGCCGGAGCCGGATGCCTGCTGAAATCGTTCAGCAGGCATCCCGGCTTATCGCCCAGGGGGGTCATTATGTACCCCCATGTCGGCGATTGCCGCAGATCGCTGGACAATTCAGTCCAGCGATCTGCGGCGGATTCCGGGTCAATCGGGTCTCCAGTGACCCGATGACCCGGAATTACTGGTTGATCGGGGCCGTCTCGGGGCAGCCAGAGCCAGCAGGGGTGAGGTGGCACTGGTGCCACCTCACGATCGCCCTAATTCGTTGGCCGGTTTCCCGGCTGACCAATCAGGGCACCTGCTGCGGGTGTCACTCCCGCAACCTGCTCCGCCCCTCTTCCGGAGGACGTGAGCAGGTGCGGGCAGAAGACCCCGGGTGCTGGGGACCCCGATCCCCAGCGTCCCTGTTGGGATCGGGGCCCCAGGAGCGACGGCGGCGGCGAGGGACTGACCTGTGCGGCGGCATCGTGGAGCAGCAGCAGGAGGTGAGTGACAGCCTCCTGCTGTTGCTTAGCAACAGCTCCCAGCGTGCAAAAAGGGCATGCTGGGAGCTGTAGTTATGCAACAGCAGGAGGCAGACCACCACAACTCCCAGCATGCCCTTATGGGCATGCTGGGACTTGTAGTTTTGCAACAGCTGGAGGCACATTCTTTCTATGGAAAAGTGTACCTTCAGCTGTTGTATAACTACAACTCCCAGCTTGCACAATCAGCTAAAGTGCATGCTGGGAGTTGTAGTGGTGCATCTGCTGGTTGCATAACTACAACTCCCAGCATGCCCGTTGGCTGTCGGTGACTGCTGAAAGTTGTAGTTTTGCAACAGCTGAAGGCACACTGAGTTAAGTAGCAAACCAGTGTGTCTCCAGCTGTTGCATAACTACAATCCCCAGCATCCCCAGCCAATGTAGTATGCCTCCGGCTGTTGCATAACTACAAGACCCAGCATGCCCTTCCGCTGTCCGTACATGCTGGGGGTTGTAGCTTTTGCAACAGCTGAAGGCACACTGGTTGCAAAACACAGAGTTTGTTACCAAACTCGGTGTTTCACAACCTGTGTATCTCCAGCTGTTGCAAAGCTACAACTCCCAGCATGCACTGATAGACCGTACATGCTGGGAGTTGTAGTTTTGCAACAGCTGGAGGTATTCCCCCCCCCATGTGAACGTACAGGGTACACTCACATGGGCGGAGGATTACAGTAAGTATCCGGCTGCAAGTTTGAGCTGCGGCAAATTTTCTGCCGCTACTCAAACTGCCAGTGAGAAACTACTGTGAACCCCCGCCCGTGCGACTGTACAGTAAAAACACTACACTACCACAAAACAAAATAAAAAGTAAAAAACACTACATATACACATACCCCTATACAACCCCCCTCCCCAATAAAAATGAAAAACGTCTTGTATGCCACTGTTTCCAAAACGGAGCCTCCAGCGGTTGCAAAACTACAACTCCCAGCATGAACAGATAGACCGTACATGCTGGGAGTTGTAGTTTTGCAAAAGCTGGATGTTTCCCCCCCCCCCCCCCCCCCCAATGTGAACGTACAGGGTACACTCACATGGGTGGAGGATTACAGTAAGAATCCGGCTGCAAGTTTGAGCTGCGGCAAATTTTCTGCTGCAGCTCAAGCTGCCAGCGAGAAACTAATGTGAACCCCCGCCCGTGTGACTGTACCCTAAAAACACTACACTAACACAAAATAAAAAGTAAAAAACACTACATATACACATACCCCTGTAAAGCCCCCCTCCCCAATAAAAATGAAAAACGTCTGGTACGCCACTGTTTCCAGAACGGAGCCTCCAGCTGTTGCAAAACAACTACTCCCAGTATTGCCAGATAGCCACTGACTGTCTAGGCATGCTGGGAGTTTTACAACAGCTGGAGGCCCCCTGTTTGGGAATCACTGGTGTAGAATACCCCTATGTCCGCCCCTATGCAAGTCCCTAATTTAGGCCTCAAATGCGCAGGGCGCTCTCCTTTTGGAGCCCTGTCGTATTTCAAGGCAACAGTTTAGGGTCACATATGGGGTATCGCCGTACTCGGGAGAAATTGGGCTTCAAATTTTGGGGGGTATTTTCTGCTATTACCCTTTTTAAAAATGTTAAATTTTTGGGAAAACAAGCATTTTAGGTAAAAAAAAAAAAACATTTTTATACATATACAAAATTCATGAAACACCTGTGGGGTATAAAGGTTCACTTAACCCCTTGTTAGGGGTCTAGTTTCCAAAATGGTATGCCATGTGTTTTTTTTTTTTGCTGTCCTGGCACCATAGGGGCTTCCTAAATGTGGCATGCCCCCAGAGCAAAATTTGCTTTCAAAAAGCCAAATGTGACTCCTTCTCTTCTGAGACCTGTAGTGCGCCAGCAGAGCACTTTTCACCCCCATATGGGGTGTTTTCTGAATCGGGAGAAATTGGGCTTCAAATTTTGGGGGGTATTTTCTGCTATTACCCTTTTAAAAAATGTAAAAATTTTGGGAAACCAAGCATATTAGGTAGAAAAAAAAAATTTTTTTTACATATGCAAAAGTCATGAAACACCTGTAGGGTATTAAGGTTCACATTACCCCTTGTTATGTTCCCCGAGGGGTCTAGTTTCCAAAATGGTATGCCATGTGTTTTTTTTTTGCTGTTCTGGCACCATAGGGGCTTCCTAAATGCGGCATGTCCCCAGAGCAAAATTTGCTTTCAAAAAGCCAAATGTGACTCCTTCTCTTCTGAGACCTGTAGTGCGCCAGCAGAGCAATTTCCACCCCCATATGGGGTGTTTTCTGAATCGGGAGAAATTGGGTTTCAAATTTTGGGGGGTATGTTCTGCTATTACCCTTTTTAAAAATGTAAAATTTTTGGGAAACCAAGCATTTTAGGTTAAAAAAAAATATTTTTTTTACATATGCAAAAGTCGTGAAACACCTGTAGGGTATTAAGGTTCACTTTACCCCTTGTTACGTTCCCTGAGGGGTCTTCCAAAATGGTATGCCATGTTTTTTTTTTTTTTTTGCTGTCCTGGCACCATAGGGGCTTCCTAAAGGTGACATGCCCCCCCAAAACCATTTGTCGCTCCTTCCCTTCTGAGCCCTCTACTGCGCCCACTGAACAATTAACATAGACATATGAGGTATGTGCTTACTCGAGAGAAATTGGGTTTCAAATACAAGTAAAAATTTTCTCCTTTTTACCCCTTGCAAAAATTCAAAAATTGGGTCTACAAGAACATGCGAATGTAAAAAATGAAGATTTTGAATTTTCTCCTTCACTTTGCTGCTATTCCTGTGAAACACCTAAAGGGTTAATACACTTACTGAATGTCATTTTGAATACTTTGGGGGGTGTAGTTTTTATAATGGGGTCTTTTATGGGGTATTTCTAATATGAAGACCCTTCAAATCCACTTCAAACCTGAACTGGTCCATGAAAAATAGCGAGTTTGAAAATTTTGTGAAAAATTTCAAAATTGCTGCTGAACTTTGAAGCCCTCTGGTGTCTTCCAAAAGTAAAAACTCATAAATTTTATGATGCAAACATAAAGTAGACATATTGTATATGTGAACCCAAAAAAAAATTATTTTGAATATCCATTTTCCTTACAAGCAGAGAGCTTCAAAGTTAGAAAAATGCAAAATTTTCATTTTTTTCATCAAATTTGGGGATTTTTCACCAAGAAAGGATGCAAGATACCACAAAATTTTACCACTAAGTTAAAGTAGAATATGTCACGAAAAAACAATCTCGGAATCAGAATGATAACTAAAAGCATTCCAGAGTTATTAATGTTTAAAGTGACAGTGGTCAGAATTGCAAAAAATGCTCTGGTCCTTAAGGTGAAAAAGGGCTCGGTCCTTAAGGGGTTAAAAATCTTAATCCTTCCAGTATTTATTAGCTGCTGTATAAGCGATTCACAGGAAGTTATTTTCTTTTTTAATTTCTTTTCTGTCTGACCACAGTGCTCTGTGCTGACACCTCTGTCCATGTCAAGAACTGTCCATAGTAGGAGCAAATCCCCATAGCAAACCTCTCCTGCCCTGGACAGTTCCTGACATGGACAAAGGTGTCAGCAAATAGCACTGTGGTCAGATTGGAAAGAACTACACAACTTCCTGTGGAGCATACACCAGCTTATAAGTACTGTAAGTCTTAAGATTTTAAATTGAAGTAATTTAAAAATCTGTTTAACTTTCGGGCACCAGTTGATATAAAAGTAAATATTTTCCAGTGGAGTACCCCTTTAAGTAATTCTGGGAGCTGTATATTTAAATGGTGAAAACTTCTTTAACGCTTTCCCATTCTGTGGCAACTGTTATATCTGATTATTATACTGGAATTTCTCACAATGCGCTACAACAGTGGTGTCTGTCACAACAGGCTAAAAACTTACTGAGGGGGGGAGGTATGGGGTGACACCATTTTCTACCGCACCGGGTGACACCAACCCTAGCAACGCCACTGCCTAAGAGCCAAAGCGGCGGGGGAACAGAGGAAGGTGAGTTAATGTATGTTTTTTTGTTTGTTTTTTTGCAGCCCGGGCACACTAAGATGAAGACACTTTGCACTATACTACTCCTTTAATGACATGACCATGTGCAATGATCAAACGCCACACCCAATCTCTTGAAGGAGCCAGAGGATAAATGAAAAAAATGTAGGCAGCATAAGCAAGGGAATTTAGTAATTTATTCACATCCAACATGGGCTTCAACTCAAAACAGGTAAGCACACTTTCTGACATTCTTTGGGCAATGAAAACCAGTGAATGATGATGAGAATTATATGAGATAATATTTATGTCAGATGAGGAAAAAATATGCGATAAAATTTATGTCAGACTTTCCAGATACCTTCTCCTTTTCCCCTCTCTCTCTATGCAGCTAATAATCCTAGTGCTCTACCACTAAATGGATTCCTTAAGTAAATCACCTCTCCTTGTCAATGCAAAAATAAAATGTGAAGAGGCCTCAGCTCTACCAGGAAAATAGCAAATTTCTGTCATTTTAATAAGCCAATCCATTTTATCCAACCTGTTACAGTATTCCTCTGATATTGTCAAAAAGCAATGCCTATCATGTACATGTCTCCCTGTGCTAGAAAAGGCAGTGCATATTTAATGTTTTCTGCATGTTTTCTTTTCTCTCTTTAAAAAAAAACCCTACACTTTGGGATATCTGGTGCAATATTATTGTCATTTATGTGAAATTTGTCAACAAACATTGACCTTGGGCAGCAAGGTGGCTCAGTGGTTAGCACAGTTGCATAGCAGAGCAGGGGCCTTGGGTTCAAATCTCATCAAGAACAACATCTACAAGGAGTTTGTAGGTTCTCCTTGTGTTTGTGTTTCCTCCAACACATCAAAACGTACTGATAGGTAAATTTAGATTGTGAGCCCATATAAGGTATTATTATCTTCTCAAAAAAGATAGTTTAAATATGTAATATACTGAAAATCTGGCCTAGATAAAGGAATGGGCTTTTAACAGGTGGACTTCTGGAAATGTTTCACTGTAATATCATGATCCCCTAACCCGTATATAGTCGAGTATAAGCCAAGTTTTTCAGCACGATTTTTCGTGCTGAAAACGTCCCCTCGGCTTATACTCGAGTGAACAAAAAAACGCTTCTGGCTTAGCTGTGAGGGGATGGGCCAGGCCATTCATCTTCGACCATCTATGCGGCTTGGACTGTCCAGTGGGGAGGGCTAGTCGTTCCGGGCTGTCCATCTTCACCAGGAGGCCCCCTTCTCCGCTCCAGGCTGGCCCCGAACTAGTGATGCTGCATTGACGCCACTGCGCAGGGACGTCACGGACATCTGCTGCGCACAGACGTCCCTCCGCGTCGTCGTCAATGCAACGTCCCTAGTCCCGGAGTGGTGAAGAGGGCCTCCCAGTGAAGATGGACAGCCCGGAGTGACAAACCCTCCCCACTGGACGGTCCCTGCAGAATAGATGGCCGAAGATGGACGGCCCGGACTATCTCACCCTTCCTTCCCACCATAAAAGCAACAACTGGGGAGGTGAGTAGAAAACAAAAGGGGGGTCTGGATGGTGAAAGGATTGACAGGCGGTGATGATGAAGGGGGGATGATGACGAGGGTGATAATGACAGGGTGATGATGACTAGTGTTGCTCGCGAATATTCGCAATTCGAATTTTATTCGCGAATATCGCATATTCGCGAATTCGCGAATATTCGCGAATATAGCGCTATATATTCGTAATTACGAATATTCGTCTTTTTTTTTTCACAGTACACATCACAGTGATCATCCCTCTCTGCTTCCAGCTTATGTGGTGTAAGAGGGCTCTAATACTACTGTGTGAGACTGTTGTGCGAATTTTAACATATGCGAACATTTGCATATGCTAATTTTCGCATATGCGAAATTTCACTTATGCAAATTTTTGTATATGCAAATTTTCGCATATGTTAATTTTCGCACACGCGAATATTCGCATATGCGAAAATAAAACGTGAACATTACGAATTTGCGAATATTCACGAATATGACGAATATTCGTCCATATATTCGCGAATATTCGCGAATTCGAATATGGCCTATGCCGTTCAACACTAATGATGACGGGGTGATGATGACGGGGTCATAATGACAGGGTGATAATGACAGGGTGATGATGGTGATAATGACAGGGTGATGATGACGGGGGTGTTATTTACGGGGATCTGGATGATGACATGGGGGAATGATATATTTCCCACCCTAGGCTTATAGTCGAGTCAATAACTTTTCCTAGGTTTTTGTGGTGAAATTAGGGGCCTTGGCTTATATTCGGAACGGCTTATACTCGAGTATATATGGTAATAAAAAATGTAATGTGTTCCTGTCATTTATTTAAACTTTATTTCATTTATTTAAAAGTTTAGTTTGGTCAGGGTCCAAGTGCTGCGCAGCAGAGAGAGTGCTCAGCCGCAAGCTTCTCTCCCTGCTCATTTTAGCGATTGGTCAGGCTCTAAACACTCAGACTTCCCTAAGGGGTACCTCCTCATTCTAGTGTTTAAACTACTGTAACATCTTAAAGTGACTTTCCCCAAATTACTGTGGAAGATTTATTGCTAAGTTTTCTAAGTAAAAGACTGTTATGTGTATTGCATCTAGATGTCTTATTGTTTTCTGCACATAATACCAAGGGTGCACCATGTTCAAACCACAAGGACATATCCCAGAGGGAGTGCCCCAGGCGATAGCTACCATCATCATCTTAATAATCAGTGCACCCCTTTTCACTGTGCCTACCCGGAGAAGTATGAAAAGACCAGTGAACCCATTCTCACCACTATATAAAGGTATATAAAAAAAGACTCTAGAAATAAAACAATAAAAGTAAAGAAAAAAAAGACACATAAAATAATATCCACAAAAAGAAAAAAGACCATCCACCCTAATGTTTGTTGTAGACTTATAATGAATGAATGAATTAATTAATTAATTAATTAATTATTTGAAATATATATTTAAAATACAATACATTTTATTTAAAAAATGAACGTCAAATACATAACAGCAAAATTACCGATTATCGACAGAGCAACAGATAAAAATGTATAGCCACTAAACTAAATGGATGTAAATTGGCTAAAAGGTGTCTGATGCTGAAGGCTCAAACTAACATATACCTTAAAAGGTACACTTCCAGGTGTACCCTTATAATCTCTGACATATGACACAAGGATTCAAAGAAGAGGAAAGTTATATTTCCTGTTCTATGAACTGCCCCTACAGGCCCTATCCCAGGCATAACACAGTTCATCAGATTTGTCCAAATGTGCCTTTAAATTTAAAACAGCACGGTGGTTAATATAATTACTTTTGTACTATGTTTAGGGAATGAAGGATCATGTAATATATAGATGATGACAATAGATTAAAGGGGTACTCTAGAGGAAAAAAAAATTTCAAATCAACTGATACCAAAAATTGCTTCTATTTTAAAATTGTAATCTTTCCAGTACTTACCAGCTGCTGTATGCTCCAGAGGAAGTTGTGTAGTTCTTTCCAGTCTGACCACAGTGCTCACTGCTGACACCTCTGTTTATGTCAGAAACTGTCCAGAACAGGAGAGGTTTGCTGTAGGGATGTACCCCATTAACTCTTTCAGATTCACTAGATATCATGTGCTTCTGTAAACGGAAATAATAAACTTATACAATGCTGAGTAATACTTTGCCTGACCTGAATGTCATTTTGCTGAAATAAAATCAAGGTTTGGAAAGAGAAATGACCCGTTACCAGTTTTTCAACTACTTCTATAAAAACATAGAAGCGTATAGAAGTAATAACAAAGCAAGACACAATGCAACAGTTATTTTAGGTGTGATTTGACCATTTCTTATCCTTTCTATCTAAAGAAATGGAGTCTGCTTTGCCAGCATGGAATTCATCTGTACAGTCAGCAGGTGGGGTGGACCGGAGGCTAAGTAGTTTTAATCTTGCAAACCCACTGCTTGACATTAGAGTCCATACAGAATTCTATGTGATAAACAACTTTTTAACTTTTAATATTTTTCTATTGTGTAGTTATGGAAAAGTTAGGCAATCCCATGTAATCTTTTAAGTTTATTTTTGTTAATATGTATAAACACATTAACCCCTTAAGGACTCAGCCCATTTTGGCCTTAAGGACTTAAATTTTTACGTTTTCATTTTTTCCTCCTCGCCTTCTAAAAATCATAACTCTTTTATATTTTCATCCACAGACTAGTATGAGGGCTTGTTTTTTGCACGACCAGTTGTCCTTTGTAATGACATCACTCATTATATCATAAAATGTATGGCGCAACCAAAAAACACTATTTTTGTGGGGAAATTAAAACGAAAAACGCAATTTTGCTAATTTTGGAAGGTTTCGTTTTCACGCCGTACAATTTATGGTAAAAATGACGTGTGTTTTTTATTCTGAGGGTCAATACGATTAAAATGAAACCCATTATTAGATACTTTTCTATTATTGTTGCGCTTAAAAAAAATGACAAACTTTTTAACCAAATTAGTACGTTTATAATCCCTTTATTTTGATGACCTATAACTTTTTATTTTTCCGTATAAGCGGCGGTATGGGGGCTCATTTTTTGCGCCATGATCTGTACTTTTTTTTGATACCACATTTGCATATAAAAAACTTTTAATACATTTTTTATAATTTTTTTTTAAATAAAATGTATTAAAAAAGTAGGAATTTTGGATTTTTTTTTTTCGTTCACGCCGTTAACCGTACGGGATCATTAACATTTTATTTTAATAGTTTGGACATTTACGAACGCGGCGATACCAAATATGTCTATAAAAAAAAATTTTACGCTTTTTGGGGGTAAAATAGGAAAAAACGGACGTTTTACTTTTTTATTGGGGAGGGGATTTTCACTTTTTTTTTACTTTTACTTTTACATTTTTTTACATTTTTTTTTACACTTGAATAGTCCCCATAGGGGACTATTCATAGCAATACCATGATTGCTAATACTGATCTGTTCTATGTATAGGACATAGAACAGATCAGTGTTTTCGGTCATCTTCTGCTCTGGTCTGCTCGATCACAGACCAGAGCAGGAGACGCCGGGAGCCGCACGGAGGAAGGAGAGGGGACCTCCGTGCGGCGTTATGAATGATCGGATCCCCGCAGAAGCGCTGCGGACGATCCGATCATTCATTCAAATCGCGCACTGCCGCAGATGCCGGGATCTGTATTGATCCCGGCACCTGAGGGGTTAATGGCGGACGCCCGCGAGATCGCGGGCGTCGGCCATTGCCGGCGGGTCCCTGGCTGCGATCAGCAGCCGGGATCAGCCGCGCATGACACGGGCATCGCTCCGATGCCCGCGGTTATGCTTAGAACGTAAATGTACGTCCTGGTGCGTTAAGTACCACCGCACCAGGACGTACATTTACGTCCTGCGTCCTTAAGGGGTTAAAGGGGTACTCCCCTGGAAAACTTTTTTTTTATTTAAATCAACTAATTCCAGAAAGTAAAACAGATTTGTAGATGACTTCTATTTAAAAATATTAGTCCTTCCAGTACTTATCAGCTGCTATATGCTCCACAGGTAGTTATTTTCTTTTTGAATTTCCTTTCTCTCTGATCACATTGCTCTCTGCTGACACCTCTGTCCATGTCAGGAACTGTCTGGAGCAGGATAGGTTTGTTATTGGGATTTGCTCCTTTTCTGGACAGTTCCTAAAAGGGACAGAAGTGTCAGCAGAGAGCACTGTGGTCAGACAGAAAGGAAATTCAAAAAAGAAAAGAACTTCCTGTGGAGTATATAGCAGCTGATAAGTGCTAGAAGGATTAAGATTTTTAAATAGAAGTAATTTACAAATCTGTTCAACTTTCTGGCACCAGTTGATTAGTTGATTTAAAAAAAAAAAAAAAAAACTTTTCCAGGGGAGTACCCCTTTAAAGGGAAACTGACAGAAGCATCACCCACACTAAGCTGAATATACAGGTTAATAGTGCTGGTGATGCTGTTTAAAACATATTTTACCTGGAAAAAAGCTGCTGTGCTGTTCCTGAGCAATCTGTATTTGTTCAAATATGCAAATTTCATTTTGTAATAAAATGGAGGCAGTCTCTATAGCTGCGGAATCTGTAGGCGCTATATAAATAAATTATTATTATTATTATATCCCCTCCAACTTCATAAATATGCATCCCAGCTTCATAAAATGTATGCACACTTTAACAGCATATACTGAGTTCTAACAAAACCTCACATAGGCCACATTATAAAAGATTCCTGCCATGCATCCTGCCTGAAAAAGATTCCTGCCATGCATCCTGCCTGAAACATCATCACCTCCTTACCCCGAATGAACGTATGTTTGGAGGTACACTTTAAATACCATCAACAATTATTATATTGTTATATCTTAATACTAGCTGAGCACCAATGTTGCCTGTTTTTTCCTTCCTAATCCTTGTTGGGGAGGAAAAGCAACAAAAAAGGAAGCTTTTGACCTTGTATACCGTCCTCATATATTGTCCTCGTATCCCGACCTCATATCCCTTCCTTATATGCCAACCTCATATCTCTTCCTCATATCCCGTCCACATAAATTGTCCTCATATCCTGACCTCATATCCGTTCCTCATATCCCTTCCTCATATCCTAACCTCATATCCTGACCTCATATCCCGACCTCTTATCTCTTCCTCATATCCTGTCCTCATATCCCAACCTCATATTTCATCCTTATATCCCAATCTCATATTCTGACCTCATATCTCTTCCTCATATCCCGTCCTCATATCCCGACCTCATATCCCGACATTTTATCTTCCCTTATATCATGACCTCATATCCTGACATTTTATCAGTTCTAATATCCCGACCTCATATCTTGTCCTCATATCTCGTCTTCATATTTCATCCTCATTTCCCATCCTTATGTCCTGTCCTCATATCCCAACCTTAAGTGGGGCTGAGTTTTTATGAAGATATTGTAAGCCAAAAATAGAAGGAGGTGTGGGTTTGTGGGAGTGGGCGTGATTTGCAAGCCAGACCGATGCACAAAAAAGGGTAGAAAATAAGGGTGGAGGGTGTGGTGCCAGACTGACGCATTCCCCAGGAGATGCAGAGCGGAGCTTGAGGAGTAAGGTACCAGAAGTCCTATATTCTTGCATGGGACTTGAAACAAAAACCCCATCCTTCACATATGGGGGGGTTAGGTTAGGGTTAATTTAACTGTCCTATATATTTATTTGACATTATCGCTTCTCGGCCTTTTGGCTAAGATCAAGTGTAGTATCTGTTCTTATCAGGCAGTCCACTGGTAAGAATGGATGGCTACATGGAGGAGCAGGTGTACCGGGACGTTTCAGGGCTGGTGCCACCTAACCAGCTCAACGGCTGCCCTGATGTGACCCATTCCCTCCGGATCTCACCATGAGGCTGGGAGGGTCTAGAGCTGAGGTACTTTTGTGCCTCGGGGAGTGGTGACCCTGAGGTGCCGAAACTCACTGAGTGAACGCACTGCACCACACACTCTTCCCCTTTGGCACTCAGGGAAATTTTTATAGATCAGTCCGGATGACCGGGCAGTATATCTGCACTCATCCACTTATTTATTTATTTTTTTGTATGTCACTGTGGGACGTTTACGTGTTTGTTTGTACACAGGTTTGTCAGGATGCGGTAGCCCTTCTGGGTGTCCCTCCTAGCGGTCTAGCGGAGGTGTGTGTGGCCATCAGGTTCCTCACCTCCCTGCAACCCCTGGACATCTTGGCTTCGGTCGAGATGTCATCAGTATACGGCTCCATGGCTGATACCCTGGTTAACGCCTAGGTTGAAGCCAGGGACATTTGTGGCCCCTTAGTAGCTTTGGCGAAAAGGGGCATCGAACCTTGATCCTTGCAGGTGCCTTTTGGCCCGGAGGTGAAGGGTAGGTTTGTTGGGGGTGCCTCTCTCCTGTTGGAGAAGGGCTTAGCGATAGACCGCATCCTTTCTGCACATTTTTTTAGTATGACACATTTGCACTTTTTCTTGCACTTTGGGTGATAGAGAGCACTTGCCTCGGCTCTTAAAAAAGTAACATGTGACCAAGTATTATCGAAATATCTCCAGCCGTATGGAAGTTATGCTGGAACATACATTTCACATAGACTTGTATGGTACTTTAAACAAAAACCCTGACCCTCACAAATGGGGGTGGGTAAGGGTTAAATTATCTATTATTGTAGTTGACATATTAGTAACATATGTACCAAGTTACCATGTTAATATCTTTAGCTGTTAGGAAATGATGCTGAAACATACACACTTACATACATACACATACACACATTGAGTTTATTATATTTTCAGTAATTTGGAGTCTTTTTCATTTCTCAAACTTTTTATTTGTAACTTTAGGTGTAGGCTGAGACGCATCTATTTGTTTAGCATTCTTCCGCATGAAATAAGAAAGACAGTTTAGTCGTCTATCATCTATTATTTGAGTTTTCTTTATACAGTTTTTTTTTCTTTTTTTTTTTTTTTTTTCATTTCTACAACAGCTGCCGGTTCCTTTGAGAACCATAAAAGAGACACAAATGATCTGATCACCAAGAACAAAGAAATCCTACTGATGTTAATGAAAAAGATTAATTATATCCCTTACACTTTCACATCTTCTCAAAGGTCAGATGGATAATTACATTACAGCTCCCGTTTTCCCTTTCTATGCATTCTACCAACTTTCTAAAGTTTATATCTTTTTTAAATGTAAATATATGCAAATCTAACACAATCTTGAAAGTACAAAAATCTATAATTATGTGAATATAAGTTTGCTTGATGTTAGAGGTTAAATATAAAATAAAATAAAGCCTGTTAGGGACCTGTATAAAATGGCATTTCAAAAGTAAGGAAATGTATCTAGAATCCCTTTGATAGATAAATAATTACCACCTCCTGCTTAGACGGTTTATCCTGTTAATGGAAATATATATTCTCAGTCAGCTGTTTGTAGGTCTGTGTCACGCAATGATTGTCCAGTATATGAATGCTATAGTGATATGGGAGATAGTAGTTAAAGGGGTACTCTGGCCCTAAGACATCTTATCCCCTATGGGAGGGGCTGTGACACCCCCCCCCCACCCCACCGCAACCAACTACTTATTCTCTATGCTGTGGACAGGGAATAAGTAAGTTTTTGCTGGATAACCCCTTTAACCCCTTAAGGACTCAGGGTTTTTCCGTTTTTGCACTTTCATTTTTTCCTCCTTACCTTTTAAAAATCATAACCCTTTCAATTTTCCACCTAAAAATCCATATTATGGCTTATTTTTTGCGTTGCCAATTCTACTTTGCAGTAACATTAGTCATTTTACCCAAAAATGCACGGCGAAACAGAAAAAAAATCATTGTGCGACAAAATCGGAAAAAAAAACGCCATTTTGTAACTTTTGGGGGCTTCCGTTTCTACGCAGTGCATATTTCGGTAAAAATTACACCTTATCATTATTATGTAGGTCCATACGGTTAAAATGATACCCTACTTATATAGGTTTGATTTTGTCGCACTTCTGGAAAAAATCATAACTACATGCAGGAAAATTTATACGTTTAAAAATGTCATCTTCTGACCCCTATAACTTTTTTATTTTTACACGTATAGGGCGGTATGAGGACTCATTTTTTGCGCCGTGATCTGAAGTTTTTATCGGTATGATTTTTGTTTTGATCGGACTTTTTGATAACTTTTTATTCATTTTTTTAATGGTATAAAAAGTGACCAAAATACGCTTTTTTGGACTTTGGAATTTTTTTGCGCGTACGCCATTGACCGTGCGGTTTAATTAATTATATATTTTTATAGTTTGGACATTTATGCACGCAGCGATACCACATATGTTTATTTATTTATTTTTTTTACACTGTTTTATTTTTTTTATGGGAAAAGGGGGGTAATTCAAACTATTATTAGGGAAGGGGTTAAATGACCTTTATTAACACTTTTTTTTTACATTTTTTTTGCAGTGTTATAGGTCCCATAGGGACCTATAACACTGCACACACTGATCTCCTATGCTGATCACTGGCGTGTATTAACACGTCTGTGATCAGCATTATCGGCGCTTGACTGCTCCTGCCTGGATCTCAGGCACGGAGCAGTCATTCGTCGATCGGACACCGAGGACGCAGGTAAGGGCCCTCCCGGTGTCGATCAGCTGTTCACCGCGGCGGTCCCGAACAGCCCGACTGAGCAGCCGGGATACTTTCAGTTTCACTTTAGAAGCGGCGGTCAGCTTTGACCGCCACTTCTAAAGGGTTAATACCGCACTTCGCCGCAATCGGCGATGTGTGGTATTAGCCGCGGGTCCTGGCCGTTGATGAGCGCCGGGACCGAAGCGATATGATGCAGGATCGCGGCGCGATCCCGCTTCATATCGCGGGAGTCGGCGCAGGACGTAAATATACGTCCTGCGTCGTTAAGGGGTTAATAGTGTATATGAAATTAGTTTTCTAAACTAGACAACTCCTTTCAATTTTCCGATTTTTTTTTTTTAGTTTCTTTATTATTAGATATTTTAGCCCCAGTCAACTAACTGTATGTACGATTATTTATGACTGTCAACAAAGAAAGAGTCACAGTTAAACTCTTTTTACTTGGCAACTCATGCCCATGAAATGCCAGATGAGAGGAATGTTATGACCCATTTGGAATGTCCAGTCAGATTGCAGAATTCTGGCTTGGAGCTTTTTGCTACTGCAGTTTATCCAACATAAAAAGTTATGCTTCTGGTGCATACCAATGAAAGACTATTCCCTAGATATTCCTAACAGTGTTTATTGTCCACTTGGAAAGAAAATTGCAATTGATTATTTTGAGCAAACAAGGTTTACAATAACATTATGAGCATTGTAAAATCCCATCATGTTTACAATAATAATGATATAGAAAATGGATAAAAATTATGTATGATCTTGTAACATAAATTGATATGATTCATTTGGTAACACATTTCATACTGACATGGGAATTCGATGGTTAATCGAAATACCATCAGTTTTTAATAAGCTGAGTCGATCTGAAGGCCTCAATGTTTGCAGACGGTGTACTGGAACTGAAGAAACAGTTTAACCCCTTAAGGACCAAGCCCATTTTGACCTTAATGGGGTACTCCAATGGAAAAATTCTTATTCAAAAATTATCACTTACTCCTGCACCTTTTCTATAAGTATCTGAACCTCCCACTAACCCCTGCCAGATCATTGTCTGAGAGAAAGCTATTATGTGTCTTGCCTAGTAGTGTTGAGCGACATAGGCCATATTCGAATTTGCGATATTTCGCGAATACATGGACGAATATTCGTCATATATTCGCTAAATTCGCATATTCGTAATATTCGCGTTTTATTTGCGTATATGCGAAAATTAGCGTATGCGAAAATTAGCATATACTAAATTTGCATAAGCGAAAATTAGCATATGCGAAAATTAGCATATGCTAATTTTCGCACATGCGAAAATTCGAACGCCAGTCTCACACAGTAGTATTAGAGTCTTCTTACACCACACAAGCTGGAAGCAGAGAGGGGTGATCACTGTGATGTGTACTGTGAAAAAAAAAGCAAAAAAACGAGAAAAAAAAAAACAAATATTCGTAATTACGAATATATAGTGCTATATTCGCGAATATGCGATATTCGCAAATAAAATTCGCATTGCGAATATTCGCGAGCAACACTATTGCCTAGCCATGTTCCAGACCCCTCTATTCTGTGACCTGCCTTTGACCTCCTGCCACATTCCTGTCCACTCATCTGTGCCACCTGCCCTCCCTTCTGCTATCCACAGCACGAGTTGCCATATCCCTCCTGTGCCTTGAATCTCCTCAGCCGCCTGTGTGGTCGAGTCGTGTCAGGGGTAGCAACCTGGGTGCCGCCGGCCTCAGCAAATCCATCCCGCTATGCGGCAGGTTCTAGTGAAAACCAGCAGCACCCTAGACTCTGCTCCCTGGCACCGCCCACGTCATCTACCACACAGGTCCAGCAGATCCACTACTACCCTGAGTGCTACAGCCTACTGCCGTGAATCGTAAAGTAATAAGATCATGATCAAAAATTGATATCCCCTTCCTTTCATCTCTGAACTTTTTGATCGTCTTCGGAGTGCCAAGATCTTCTCCTAGTTGGATTTGCGGGGAACATATGATCTTATTCGTATCTGCGAGGGAGACGAATGGAAAACGGACTTTAATATCTGAGATGGACACTTTGAGTATCTCGCGATGCCTTTTGGTCTCTGTAGTGCTGCAGCTGTATTCCAAGAATTTGTCAATGACATATTCCGAGACCTGCCCTATACATGTGTAGTCGTATACATTGATGACATCTTAATTTTCTCCTCCAATTTGGAGGAGAATCGCTCACCTGTCCTTCTGGTTCTACAGCACCTACGGGAGAATGATCTTTACGCCAAACTGGAGAAATGCCTATTCGAGAGAACTAGTCTTCCATTCCTCGGTTATATTGTTTCTCATCAAGGCCTACAGATGGATCCTGACAAACTGACTGCGGTATTGGATTGGCCTCGTCCTACTGGCCTACGGCTATTCAACGCTTTTTGGGATTTGACAATTATTATTGTCAGTTCATTCCACATTTCTCTTCCTTGGTTGCTCCAATTGTGGCTCTCACTAATGTGATGAGGTGGCAAGGAAAGGGTGTATTTCCTTGGCTAACCCTGGAGGATCTCACCTGCTGCTTAATTAATGAGGCAGCAGGGACGGGAGGTGTATATATTAGATGGAGAGTCAGTGTAAACTGTGCTCTTCCTAGGAGACAGCCCGAGCTATGAGTGACTCAAAGAGTGACATGAATTGTGAGTAGAAGGTTGCAGGGGACATATTTTTAACCGGCTGAGGGAAGCTCAGCGGTTGTTAGTCAGGACAAGCTAATCGGTTTAGTCAGTGACCAGACGGTCTAGGATTTTGTTTTGTTCCTGCTTTTTGTTCATTTTTTTTCCCTGCAACCTGTCTAATAAAACTGGCAAGGTGCCAGATTTGCATTATAAACATTTGTTTGCTGGTTTATGAGAAGAAACGCATCCTGTGGCGTAGTCCAGGACGATCCCAGAGGGAATCCCTGAGGATGGTTCCTTACACTGAGAAGAACTCTAGCCCAAAGACTTGGCCTCCTGAGGCCGAAGAGGCCTTCACTCGCTTAAAGTCAGCATTTGCCTCTTCTTCCGTGCTTTCAAGAACTGATCCTGAGAAACCCTTTGCTTTAGAGGTAGATTCTTCATCTGTAGGAGCCATTGCCTTTCTTACCCAGAAAAACTCCAAGGGCAAGATTGTAATCTGTGGTCTTTTCTAAGACTTTCTCGCCTGCGGAGAGGAACTACTCTATTGGAGATCAAGAACTCCTTGCTATTAAGCTTCCCTTGGAAGAGTGGCGACATTTATTGGAGGGTTCTTCTCATCTGGTTAGCATTTATTCAGACCATAAGAATCTCCTATATCTCCAGTCTGCTCAGCGACTGAACCCTCGCCAGGCTAGATGGTCTCTTTTCTTTTCCAGATTTAATTTCTTCATTCATTTCTGCCTTGCTAACAAGAACATCAGAGCCAATGCTCTTTCCAGGTCCTCCAATGTCGTAGGATTGGATTCCATGCCAAGGCATTTTATTCCTCCCGAGCGTTTGGTTTCAGCAGCTCCTGCTGCTCTTCAGCATGTTCCCCCCGGGAAATCTTTTGTGCCTGTTAAACTCAGACGTAAAGTCTTGAATTGGGGACATTCTTCTTTGCTGGCTGGTCACTCTGGAATACGAAAGACTATTCAACTTATCTCCTGGCTTTACTGGTGGCCGCACATTGAACGCACTATCGACGATTTTGTCTGTTCCTTTGTTATCTGTGCCCCTGACAAAACTCCTTGGCAGAAACCTGCAGGACTCTTACAGTATTTGCCCATTCCGGAAACTCCCTGGTCTCACATAGCTATGGACTTTATTATCGATATGTCACCTTCCTGTAAATACTACGGTCCTCTTGGTGGTGGTTGATCGATTTTGCAAGATGGCTCATTTCATTCCGCTTCCGGGTCTTCCATCTACTCCCTAGCTGGCGAAGCACTTTCTTCAACAAATTTTTCGCCTTCATGGTCTTCCGAATCATATTGTCTCGGATTGTGGAGTGCAATTCGTTTCCAAGTTCTGACGTGCTCTCTGTTCCCGTCTTGTCACCAATCTGGACTTTTCCTCTGCCTTCCACCCTCAGTCCAATGGTCAGGTGGAGAGGGTAAATCAAATCCTAGAGAGATACCTCCCTCATTTTGTTTCAGATTGACAAGACGATTGGGTGGACCTTCTACCTTGGGCGGAATTTCCCTACAATCATAAGGATTATGAGTATACGAGGTCTTCTCCATTCTTTGTTGTTTATGGTCATCATCCTCGTTCTCCTCTTCCTATCCCAGTCTCCTCGGGTGTGCCACCTGTAGATGAACCTGTCGAGACTTCTCCATTTGGCAACAGACTCGGCATTCTCTGTCTCAAGCCTCCTCACATAAGAAAGACCAAGCGGATAAGAAAAGAAGACCTCCTCAGTCCTTCTCTCCCAGTGATAAGGTTTGGCTGTCCATCCATTTCAAAATTCCCTGCTACAAGTTTACACCTCGCTTTCTGGGTCCGTTTGAGGTGTTGCAAAGAATTAATCCGGTCTCCTATAAACTTCGTCTTCTTTACATATTCCTAATTCCTTCCATGTGTCTCTCCTCAAGCTACTTGTGACCAACCATTTTTCACAAAAGAATGTTGTATTCTTGCCTGTCTCTAGTTCTTCGGATGTCTATGGACTCAAGGAAATTCCTTCCACTAAAACCGTGAGAGAAAGACGATTCTTCTTGGTTGACTGGATGGGATTAGGTCCAGATGAAAGATCTTGGCAGCCAGAAGAGAATATCCTGGACCGTGATTTATTCCAGAACTTTTTGTGCCAAAAAAAGAGGGGGAGACCAAAGGGGGGGTACTGTTACGTCTGACGCTCCAGAACGCTGGCCATGAGCGCTCCCGTGCTCTGTCTTCATCTGCTGGTGGACAAAAAAAGAAAAAGGACACGCGCCCCTAGTGTAATACTTCCAGACCTTGGGGTAAGGGAAGGGGTTAATATTCCACTTACCAAATGGTGTTGCGCTATGGGCACAACACCTAGATGAGCTCGAGTTTTGATGCAGTGTGCTGAATGCAGCCTGGATCCTCCAGTATCAGCGTAGCTGGCCGACATGCAGAGATATCAGGAACAGGGAAGGAAAGATGATCCTCAATAGGCACAATAAACAGCAGTGAAGGAGATTTCAATAGTCATCCATAATTCATATAGAGATATTTATTGAGCACACAGTGGCAAGAAACGCGTTGCCACTGTGTGCTCAATAAATATCTCTATATGAATTATGGATGACTATTGAAATCTCCTTCACTGCTGTTTATTGCGCCTATTGAGGATCATCTTTCCTTCCCTGTTCCTGATTCATCTGCTGGTGGGGCAGAGATTCGCATGGCGGGACACGCCCGCTTGCGAATATCAGCCCGCCACTCACTTTCCCAGTCTGTTGTCCCTCCGGTCCTCTCGGAGTGCCTGCACATGTGTCCCCGCCTCCTAGGGCCGACCCAGGCTGGATCTCTTAGATTTAAAGGACTAGTGCACCCGTAATTATCACTTACTCCTGCACCTGTTTCTATAAGTATCTGCACCTCCCACTAACCCTTGCCAGATCTTGGTTTGCCCTAGTGCTTGAGAGAAAGCTATTCTGTGTCTTGTCTTGCCGTGTTCCAGACCCCTCTATTCCGTGACCTTACCTTGCGGTGCCGCCTGCCTTTGACCTCCTGCCACATTCCTGTCCCCGCATCTGTGCCGCCTGCCCTGACCTTCTGCTATCCAGACCATGAGTTGCTGTATCCCTCCTGTGCTTTGAATCCCTCAGTCACCTGTGTGGTAGGGCTAGCAACCTTAGTGCCGCCTGCCGCAGCAAATCCATCCCACTTTGAGGCGGGCTCTGGTGAAAACCAGTGGCACCTTAGACTCTGCTCTCTGGCACGACCCACATCATCTACCACACAGGTCCAGCGGACCCACTACTACCTTGAGTGCTATAGCCTACTGCCGTGAGTCTTACAATAGGTTTACTCTGAGGATTTGGTTGTACTCTGGACAGTTCCTGACATGGACAGAGGTGTCAGCAGAGAGCACTGTGGTCAGACAGAAAAGGATTAAAGAGAGAAATACAACTTCCTCTGGAGCATACGGCAGCTGATAAGTACTGGAAGGGTTAAGATTTTTAAATAGAAGTAATTTACAAATCTGTTTAACTTTCTGGCACCAGTTGATTTAAAAACAATTGTTTTCCACCTGAGTACCCCTTTAACCCCTTAAGGACCAGGCCAATTTTCACTGTAGGACCAGAGCATTTTTTGCACATCTGACCACTTTCACTTTAAGCATTAATAACTCTGGGATGCTTTTACCTATCATTCTGGTTCCGAGTTGTTTTTTCGTGACATATTCTACTTTATGTTATTGGTAAAATTTTGTCGATACTTGCATCATTTCTTGGTGAAAAATTCCAAAATTTGATGAAAAAAATTGAAAATTTTGCATTTTTCTAACTTTGAAGCTCTCTGCTTGTAAGGAAAATAAACATCCTAAATAAATAATATTTTGATTCACATATACAATATGTCTACTTTATGTTTGCATCATAACGTTGAGATGTTTTTACTTTTGGAAGACACCAGAGGGCTTCAAAGTTCAGTAGCAATTTTCCAATTTTTCACCAAATTTTCTAAATCAGAATTTTTCATGGACCAGTTCAGGTTTGAAGTGGATTTGAAGGGCCTTCATATTAGAAATACCCCACAAATGACACCATTATAAAAAACGGCACCCCTCAAAGTATTCAAAATGACATTCAGTAAGTGTGTTAACCCTTTAGGTGTTTCACAGGAATAGCAGCAAAGTGAAGGAGAAAATTCAAAATCATTTTTTTACACTCGAATGTTCTTGTAGACCCAGTTTTTGAATTTTTACAAGAGGTAAAAGGAAAAAAATCCTCTCAAAATTTGTAACCCAATTTCTCTCGAGTAAGAAAATACCGAATAGGTGTATGTCGTGTTCGGCGGGCGCAGTAGAGGGCTCAGAAGGGAAGGAGCGACAGTGGGATTTTGGAGAGTGAGTTTTTCTGAAATGGTTTTTGGGGGGCATGTCACATTTAGTAAGCCCCTATGGTGCCAGAACAGCAAAAAAAAAAAAAACATGGCATAGCATTTTGGAAACTACACCCCTCAAGGAATGTGACGAGGGGTACAGGGAGCCTTAACACCTCACAGGTATTTCACGACTTTTTGTTAAAGTCGGATGTGTAAATGAAAAAATTTTTCACTAAAATGCTGGTTTTTCCCCAAATTTACATTTTTACAAGGGGTAATAGGAGAAAATGACCCCCAAAATTTGTAACCCCATCTCTTCTGAGTATGGAAATACCTCATGTGTGGACGTCAAGTGCTCTGCTGGCGCACTACAATGCTCAGAAGAGAAGGAGCGCCATTAAGCTTTTGAAAAGGGAATTTGTTTGGAATGGAAGTCAGCGGCCATGTGCGTTTACAAAGCCCCCGTGGTTCCAGAACAGTGGACCCCCCCCCCCACATGTGACCCCATTTTGGAAACTACACCCCTCACAGAATTTAATAAGGGGTGCAGTGATTATTTACACCCCACTGGTGTTTGACAGATCTTTGGAACAGTGGGCTGTGCAAATTAAAAATTTCAATTTTCATTTTCACGGACCACTGTTCCAAAAATCTGTCAGACCCCTGTGGGGCGTAAATGCTCACTGTACCCCTTATTACATTACGTGAGGGGTGTAGTTTACAAAATGGGGTCACATGTGGGTATTTATTTTTTTGCATTAATGTCAGAATGGGGAAACCGAAAGTAAAGCCCCCCGCCCCCGATCTGCTATTAGTGGTCGCGTTTAGACCACCAATAGCAGGGATAGGAGGGGTGGCACCCCTGCCACCTCACTCCTATGCCTTCAGGGGGATCATGGGTGTCTTGGACAACCGCGATCCCCGTTATATTCCGGGTCACCGGGTCACCATAGACCCTTATGACCCGGAATAGCCGCAAATCGCAAGTGTGAATTCACTTGCGATTTGCGGTGATCGCCGACATGGGGGGTCTGATGATCCCCCTGGGCATTTGCGCGGGGTGCCTGCTGATAGATATCAGCAATCACCCCCGTCCGGTCCCTGCCCAGTGCGCGGCAGGGACTGAAATTCCCACGGGCGTACTGGTACGCCCTTTGTCCTTAAGTCTTAGGGCTTAGGGCTTAGGGGTTAAGGACCAGGCCAATTTTATTTTTGTATTTTTGTTTTTACCTCCACACCTTCTAAAAATCATAACTCTTTTATATTTCCATCCACAGACCCAATGACAGCAATTTTGGACTTTTTTATTTTATTTACGTTTACGCCATTCACCGTACGGGATCTTTTACATTATATGTTTATAGTTTGGACATTTATGCACGCAGTGATACCGAATATATTTATAAATTATTATAATTTACAAATTTTTGGGAGAAAATAGGAAAAAGGGGCCATTAAAATTTTTATTGGGGAAGGGGATTTTTCAAATTCAAAAAAAACTTTTTTTACAATTTTTTTTTACACTTTTATAGTCCCCATAGGGAAATATTTATAGCAACCATTAGATTGCTTATACTGAACAGTGCTATGCATAGATCCGGTCACAAAACCGGTATGGGGCAAAAATTAGCTGAACGGAGTCACTATCTGACTTCAGTCGGCTCATTAAAGTGAATGGGTTTCAGCAGCAGTACCGAAACCCATTCACTTTAATGAGCTGATCGGATTCAGATAGTGACTACGGTCAGCTCATTTTTGCCCTGTATCCGGTTTTGTGACTGGACCTAAAACTGTAGTATACCACGGTTTTCTGTGATACATTTTTCTGCTTCTAAAACATCAACTTCAAGAACTGACTGTTCACCTGCTGTCTAATATATATCATACCCCTTGACAGGTTCCATTGTAATGAGATAACATTTTTTATTTACTTCTATTGTATACCAAAGAAACAGAACAGCTATGAAGGAATAACGGGATGCATAGTCACAAAGACATTCAGGGAACACAGACACAAATTAATCTGTATAAAATGGGTAATTACATAGATGTCGATCTCCTCCCTTCTTAACGAGAATCTGACAACCTGTTCACCTGCACTAAATCCAAGATACTGGGTTATAGTGCGAGTGAACAGCTTTACAAATAGCGGTCCCTTAGTTAAATCAGTTGACTATATGAAGAGTTCTGGTACTGTAAACTTCCTGCTGCCTTGCTATCTATGGGGCAATGGAGGCAGGGAGCCGGCTCACTCACCTCCCCTGCATCCTCAATATTATCTGTCTGCCCCACCCCCTTCATTAATATATTAAGAAATGCCGCAGGTGAGCCCACTGCTCTCTGGTGGCCTATATGGTGCATATGCACTTGGTATAGGTAAATAGGTATCACTTCTTCCAATTTTAAAGGGGTACTACCGTGGAAAACTTTTTTTCTTTTTTTAAATCAACTCGTGCCAGAAAGTTAAACAGATTTGTAAACCACTTCTATTAAAAAATCTTAATCCTTCCAGTACTTTTTAGGGGCTGTATACTAAAGAGAAATCCAAAAAGAAATGCATTTCCTGTGATGTCCTGACCACAGTGCTCTCTGCTGACCTCTGCTGTCCATTTTAGGAACTGTCCAGAGAAGCATATGTTTGCTATGGGGATTTTCTCCTGCTCTGGACAGTTCCTAAAATGGACAGCAGAGGTCAGCAGAGAGCACTGTGGTCAGGACATCACAAGAAATGCATTTCTTTTTTGGATTTCTCTTTAGTATACAGCCCCTAAAAAGTACTGGAAGGATTAAGATTTTTTAATAGAAGTGATTTACAACTGGCACCAGTTGATTTTTAAAAAAAAAAGTTTTCCACGGTAGTACCCCTTTAACCTCTTAAGGACCAGGCCATTTTACACCTTAGTACCAGAGCGTTTTTTGCACAACTGACCACTCTCACTTTAAACATTAATAACTCTGGAATGCTTTTAGTTATCAATCTGATTCCGAGATAGTTTTTTTGTGACATATTCTACTTTAAAATAGTGGTAACATTTTGTGGTAACTTGCATCCTTTCTTGGTGAAAAATCCCCAAATTTGATGAAAAATTTTACAATTTTGCATTTTTCTAACTTTGAAGCTTTCTGCTTGTAAGGAAAATGGATATTCAAAATATTTTTTTTTATTCACATTTCCAATATGTCTACTTTATGTTTGCATCATAAAATTGAAGTGTTTTTACTTTGGAAGACACCAGAGGGCTTCAAAGTTCAGCAGCACTTTTCCAATTTTTCACAAAATTTTGAACCTCGCTTTTTTTCAGAGACCAGTTCAGGTTTGAAGTGGATTTGAAGGGTCTTCCCATTAGAAATACCCCACATATGACCCCATTATAAAAACTACACCCCCCCAAAGTATTCAAAATGACAATCAGTAAGTGTTTTAACCCGTTAGGTGTTTCACAGGAATAGCAGCAAAGTGAAGGAGAAAATTCACAATCTTTATTTTTTACACTCGCATGTTCTTGTAAACCCAATTCTTGAATTTTTACAAGGGGTAAAAGGATAAAATGTATACTTATATTTGTAGCCCAATTTCTCTCGAGTAAGCACATACCTCATATGTCTATGTAAAGTGTTCGGCGGGCGCAGTAGAGGGCTCAGAAGCGAAGGAGCGACAAGGGGATTTTGGAGAGTACGTTTTTCAGAAATGGTTTTTGGGGGACATGTTGCATTTAGGTAGCCCCTATGGTGCCAGAACAGCAAAAATAACCCACATGGCATACCATTTTGGAAACTAGACCCCTTGGGGAACATAACAAGGAATAAAGTGAGCCTTAATACCCCACAAGTGTTTCACAACTTTTGCATATGTAAAAAAAAATATATTTTTTTTCACTAAAATGTGTGTTTCCCCCCAAATTTCAAATTTTTGCAAGGGTTAATAGCAGAAAATACCCCCCAAAATTTGTAACCCAATCTCTTCTGAGTATGGAGGCACCCCATAAGTTGGCCTGAAGTGCATTACGGGCGAACTAAAATGCTCAGAAGAGAAGGAGTGATATTTGACTTTTTGAGAGCAAATTTTGCTCGGGGGGCATGTCGCATTTAGGAAGCCCCTATGGTGACAGAACAGCAAAAAAAACACATGGCATACCATTTTGGAAACTAGACCCCTTGGGGAACGTAATAAGGAATAAAGTGAGCCTTAATACCCCACACGGGTTTCAAGACTTTTGCATATGTAAAAAATAAATAAAAAATTTCCACTAAAATGTGTGTTTCCCCCCAAATTTCACATTTTTGCAAGGGTTAATAGCAGAAAATACCCCACAAAATTTTTAACCCCATCTCTTCTGAGTTTGGAGGTACCCCATAAGTGGATCTGAAGTGCACTACGGGCGAACTACAATGCTCAGAAGAGGAGGAGCACCATTGAGCTTTTGGAAAGAGAATTCATTTGGAATGGTAGTCAGGGGCCAGGTGCATTTACAAAGCCCCCCGTGGTGCCAGAACAGTAGACCCCCCCCCCCCCACATGTGACCCTATTTTGGAAACTACACCCCTCACAGAATTTAATAAGGGGTGCAGTGAGCATTTACACCCCACTGGCGTTTGAAAGATCTTTGGAACAGTGGGCTGTGCAAATGGAAAATTTAATTTTTCATTTTCACGGATCACTGTTCCAAAAATCTGTCAGACACCTGTGGGGCGTAAATGCTCACTGTACCCCTTATTACATTACATGAGGGGTTTAGTTTCCAAAATGGGGTCACATATGGGGGGGTCCATTGTTCTGGTACCATGGGGGCTTTGTAAACACAAGTGGCCTTCAATTCCGGACAAATTTTCTCTTCAAAATCCCAATGGCGCTCCTTCTCTTCTGAGCATTGTAGTGCACCCATAGAGCACTTTACATCCACATATGGGGTATGCTCTTACTCAGAAGAAATTGGGTTGCAAATTTTGGGGGGCTTTTTTTTATTTTCCCTTGTGAAAATGAAAAATTTAGGGTGACACCAGCATTTTAGTGAAAAAAAAATTTTTTTTTCATTTTCTCATCCAACTTTAATGAAAATTTGATATATAAGTAGATGGTGTGGTATCTACGGACCAGTGTAATTAATCAGCTCCCAAAAATTAAATTGGAAAAAATGGGGGGAGTGTGCATAAAATATAACTTTTAATAACCACCTCTAAAATATTATATTAATAGTGATGAATAATAATCAGCCATTTGACCCGGATAGGGGCCTCTTAGCAATAGTACGCCAAAGCTATGCTGCTAAAATATAGACCAGGGGAAAAAATCCCAAGTATATGTAACAAGATATCACATCCAGGATACAATCTGCCCAGAGGGACTAGATGTATCCCATGACACAACGGCCCTACGCGTTTCGGCACAAAGTAGCATGTGTCCTCCTCAGGGGCTCAACAAATGGATGCCATAAAACAAAACAAAAAATCATTTATCCACAGTGATTTATTGGATAATGGTCTATAGCCAGGATGTGGCTCGAAGTATCGGAAACGCTTCCTTCACCCTTCCCAGATTCAACCTGTAAGAAAGATGCAGACAACAGGAAACCATATTCAGTACACCATGTCGTAGCTGGGAAGGGGAGATGCTAGCCACAGTACAAAAACAATACACTCACGGTCCTGTCGGGACTCGACGTGAAACCTGTAATAAAGCATAGAGGAATATATTGTTCTCCACCTATCCCTTATGGTAGTTATGATCAATACCTGCAAGGGAAGAATTTTACTCACGGTTCTGGCGCAAGAGGTAAGTATGAAGCGCTCCGGACAATGTGTGTAACCCGCAGTGGCGGGGAGCCGAGCTGTATGCCGGCTTCTCACACACATGTCCGGAGCTAACGGCGTCTGACGTCTTATCCGCTTCCGGAGCCATGGGAGGAGTCTCCGCCCGTCTGCCGTCTCCATGCGAACGCCTGACGCTGGAGGGCGTAACCTACACACCGCTCGTATCGCGGGGTAGCGGGCAAAGAACAGTTAACCCTTTGAGCTCCGTGGGATAAGTACGGTTCATGGGTCAGAGGTAAGCTGGCCCATGAACAGAAAAGGGCTTTATTTGGATAAGTCCAGATAACACCAAAGAAAAAACCCGGATTAGTAATGATGAGGAAAGTGTTACCAAGTGATGTAAATGATACTGAACAAACATATCCAATCAGAAAAATAGTGGACCTCCTACTAAACAAAGAATCTATTTAAGGAGGAACGATGCAGGCAGAGGGACCCCAGAGGAGAGGCACAGGGAAGCCCATATCTTAATGAGAAATTGCGCATAGATTTAAACAAATAAGTAAGATAAAACCAGCTGTAATTGAGGCGCGATTGGCCGCTGGGGAGAGGGGAACCCCTAGTATGAAAAGGGGGGGAGGGAGAATATGCGGGGGCCTAGTGAACCTAGATACACGCTATTAGACTCTAAAACTAGTCCCTAAACCTAGGCGGGGTGGCCGCCCTAAAAAGGGCGGTCCCGCACAGGAACCTAGTCTAGGATACCCTACACATCCCTAGTTAAGGGGTGTGTCCTAGCTCAAAGGCTGACTACAGCCCCCACTAACTACCTATAGTCACCCCTAGAAATATCCCCAGCGGTCAAAGCCACAACTAAAGGAAACTAGTATAGCACAATTGCTCATTAAGTCCCTTGGGGGTTACTGAATCTAAAGTATAAATCCAACGTGTCTCATGTTGAAGCAGCATCTGGTCCAGATTACCTCCTCTCGGTGAGGGTCGCATCTTTTCTATGCCAAAAAATTCTAGATGTTGAGGATCACCCCCATGAGATTCATTAATATGCCTCGCCACTGCTGTGTCCCTTTTATTGCGGATGTCACCTATATGCTCAAGCACTCTACGGCGCAGTTCTCTAATAGTTTTGCCTACATATAGTAGGTTGCAGGAGCATATGGCGACATAGATAACTGCTTTTGTACTACAGTTAATCATACCTTTGATTTTAAACATTTTATCAAGTGATCGCACCGTGATACTTTCCGTTTTCCTCATAAAGGGGCAGGCCTTACAGTGGCCGCATTTGTAAGATCCATTCGTCGTACCACTGCCCAGCCATGTCTTAGAGGGTGAGGGGGGTGCTAGATGACTTTGAGTGATGTTATCCCCTACACTTCTCCCTTTTCTGTACGTAATTAGTGGGTAATTGCCCACTAAAGGTGCTATGTCTTTGTCCATCATTAAGATACTCCAATGCCTTTGTAAAATTTCTCGGACTTGTGTAGATTTGTTATCAAAGGTACCTATGACTCTACAAGTGTGTGATTTTTCAAGTTGGATTTTAGGGACTAGCAATTCCTGCCTAGGAGTTGTTGCCGCATGTTGAAAGGCTGGGGTAAGCACCTGATCAGGGTAGCCACGTTCTCTGAACCTCTCCCTCAGATCCCTCGCCTGCACAATAAAATCTCTCTCCTGTGAACAGTTCCTCCTGAGGCGGAGGTATTGCCCTTTGGGGATCCCCTTTTTAAGGGGCCCCGGATGGCAACTCTCCCACCTCAGGAGGCTGTTCGTTGCAGTAGCCTTGCGAAAAACATTAGTGACTAGACCACCGTGATCATCCTTCTTGATGGTCACATCCAAGAAGTCCAGATGTGAGAGGCTGAGTGTATATGTAAACTTCAACCCTATATCATTAACATTAATTGAGTCCATAAACTGTTTAAAGTCACTCTCAGTGCCCGTCCATAGAATGAAGACATCATCAATATAGCGTGTCCACAAGGGGACATATTCCAAAAATCTTTCCTTCTCTTCGACGAACGCCACCGTGGCCTCCCACCAACCCAAGAAGATGTTAGCATAGGTTGGCACACAGGGACTGCCCATGGCAGTCCCTCTGAGTTGGTGATAGTAGCGTCCGTCGAAGAGAAAGTAATTGTGGACCAAGATAAACTCCATGAGTTTAATGACAAGGGCATTATGACTCTGCATATAGGTTCCCCTCGTGGAGAGATAATAGGTCACTGCCTCAATACCTTTGTCATGTGGGATTGAGGAATAGAGTGATTCGACATCAATACCTCCCAGTATGGTGTTGCTCTCCACCTCAATCCCATCTAGTTTAGACAGAAGGTCCATGGTGTCCCTTGTAAAAGATGGCAATGATGTAACAAAATACCTAAGGACTCTATCTATATATACCCCCACGTTCTGTGAAATACTGCCTATTCCTGAGACAATTGGGCGTCCTTTAAGTGGAGATGTACCTTTATGGACTTTAGGCAGCGCATAGAACGTGGGGGTAATGGGAGCCACTGGTGTTAAGAACTCAAACTCCTTGTCGCTAATTAGGCCTGCCTCTCTTGCCTCTTCCAAAATAACCATCAGCTCCTGTTTGTATCTCAATGTAGGGTCAGAGGGTAGAATCTCGTATGATTCTCTATCCCTAAGGATCTTGTAGCACATTTCTTTATATTGGTTCCTACCCATAATGACTATGTTCCCCCCCTTATCGGAGGGTTTAATGACTATCATCTCATTGGTCATGAGATCCCTCATGGCCCTTTTTTCATTATTTGAGAGATTATTTCTGACACCACTTTTCTGGGCGGCAAGGAGTTTGAGGTCGCGTGTAACCAGTTCTTTAAAAATTTCAATACAAGAAGTCTCTCCTACCGGTGGTTGTGCTTTGCTTTTTAGTTGTAAATCAGTGAATGGTCCTAAACCACGGTCCCTTTCACCAGAGTCTAGAAGGTCTGTTAGTTCCCTTACCGTGGCCATGTCCTCTACCGAGATCCCCAATTCACTACTCTTTTTACGTTCTATATCTTTATGAAATTTATGCCAACCCAATTTACGTATGAAAAGGCTAATGTCCTTTGTCCATGTGAACGCATCAAATTCAACTGTAGGTACAAAGGACAAGCCCTTATTGAGTACGGCTATCTGGGACTCAGTAAGGACATGGTCAGATAGGTTCATTATTTGGGGAGCTTTGGTGCTGCTGGTTACATTTGGGGTCTGCCCCGTCCTGTGGTTGGACGTAACATATAGGGATTTTCCCCCTCTAAAAAAGGAGGATAGGCAGAGGAAGAAGAGGGAGCAGAGGAGGAGCCTGTATTTCCACATGTTTGATTATACTGTTGATTTCTGACTGTGGCTCTATGTCGATTCCTACCTCTATTATATGGTCTACCTCTCCCTTTCCCCCTTCCTTTGTCACTTTTACCCTTTTCCCTATCTGACGTGTCAGTTTCAGAGGAAGAAGGCTCCGTCTCTGTTTCCCTTTGTGGGTATGATTTTTCCAGTACTGTATATGCTCTATTATCCCTAAAGTCCTGGAGATCTCTGACAAATTGTGAATGTTTTCGTTCCTTAAGGTGATAACAAAACCTTTCTATTGTGTTTTGAAGTTGTGTCTCTTTTGAGACAAATTCTGATTCACCCCTAAATTTTGCAGCAATATCTTGCTGTTCTTTAAGTTTTTTGCCAGAGATCTCCAGAAGTCTTTTCTCTTCTTCAAGTAAAATTTGTAAAAATTTCACTGAACAGGATGTTGCTTCTTCCTCCCACTTCTTCAGTACCCTCACCGAGAGGAGGTAATCTGGACCAGATGCTGCTTCAACATGAGACACGTTGGATTTATACTTTAGATTCAGTAACCCCCAAGGGACTTAATGAGCAATTGTGCTATACTAGTTTCCTTTAGTTGTGGCTTTGACCGCTGGGGATATTTCTAGGGGTGACTATAGGTAGTTAGTGGGGGCTGTAGTCAGCCTTTGAGCTAGGACACACCCCTTAACTAGGGATGTGTAGGGTATCCTAGACTAGGTTCCTGTGCGGGACCGCCCTTTTTAGGGCGGCCACCCCGCCTAGGTTTAGGGACTAGTTTTAGAGTCTAATAGCGTGTATCTAGGTTCACTAGGCCCCCGCATATTCTCCCTCCCCCCCTTTTCATACTAGGGGTTCCCCTCTCCCCAGCGGCCAATCGCGCCTCAATTACAGCTGGTTTTATCTTACTTATTTGTTTAAATCTATGCGCAATTTCTCATTAAGATATGGGCTTCCCTGTGCCTCTCCTCTGGGGTCCCTCTGCCTGCATCGTTCCTCCTTAAATAGATTCTTTGTTTAGTAGGAGGTCCACTATTTTTCTGATTGGATATGTTTGTTCAGTATCATTTACATCACTTGGTAACACTTTCCTCATCATTACTAATCCGGGTTTTTTCTTTGGTGTTATCTGGACTTATCCAAATAAAGCCCTTTTCTGTTCATGGGCCAGCTTACCTCTGACCCATGAACCGTACTTATCCCACGGAGCTCAAAGGGTTAACTGTTCTTTGCCCGCTACCCCGCGATACGAGCGGTGTGTAGGTTACGCCCTCCAGCGTCAGGCGTTCGCATGGAGACGGCAGACGGGCGGAGACTCCTCCCATGGCTCCGGAAGCGGATAAGACGTCAGACGCCGTTAGCTCCGGACATGTGTGTGAGAAGCCGGCATACAGCTCGGCTCCCCGCCACTGCGGGTTACACACATTGTCCGGAGCGCTTCATACTTACCTCTTGCGCCAGAACCGTGAGTAAAATTCTTCCCTTGCAGGTATTGATCATAACTACCATAAGGGATAGGTGGAGAACAATATATTCCTCTATGCTTTATTACAGGTTTCACGTCGAGTCCCGACAGGACCGTGAGTGTATTGTTTTTGTACTGTGGCTAGCATCTCCCCTTCCCAGCTACGACATGGTGTACTGAATATGGTTTCCTGTTGTCTGCATCTTTCTTACAGGTTGAATCTGGGAAGGGTGAAGGAAGCGTTTCCGATACTTCGAGCCACATCCTGGCTATAGACCATTATCCAATAAATCACTGTGGATAAATGATTTTTTGTTTTGTTTTATGGCATCCATTTGTTGAGCCCCTGAGGAGGACACATGCTACTTTGTGCCGAAACGCGTAGGGCCGTTGTGTCATGGGATACATCTAGTCCCTCTGGGCAGATTGTATCCTGGATGTGATATCTTGTTACATATACTTGGGATTTTTTCCCCTGGTCTATATTTTAGCAGCATAGCTTTGGCGTACTATTGCTAAGAGGCCCCTATCCGGGTCAAATGGCTGATTATTATTCATCACTATTAATATAATATTTTAGAGGTGGTTATTAAAAGTTATATTTTATGCACACTCCCTTTAATGAAAATTTGCCCAACACCTGTGGGGTGTTCAGGCTCACTATACCCCTTGTTACGTTCCGTGAGGGGTGTCGTTTCAAAAATGGGGTCACATGTGGGTATTTATTTTTTGGGGTTTATGTCAGAACCGCTCTAAAATCAGCCACCCCTGTGCAAATCACCAATTTAGGCCTCAAATGTACATGGTGCGCTCTCACTCCTGAGCCTTGTTGTGCGTCCGCAGAGCATTTTACGCCCACATATGGGGTATTTCCGTACTCAGGAGAAATTGTGTTACAAATTTTGGGGGTCTTTTTTTCCTTTTACCTCCCGTGAAAATAAAAAATAAAGGACAACACCAGCATGTTAGTGTAAAAAAAATTTTTTTTTTACACTAACAGGCTGGTGTAGACCCCAACTTTTCTTTTTAATAAGGGGTAAAAGGAAAAAAAGCCCCCAAAATTTGTAGTGCAATTTCTCCTGAGTACGGAGATACCCCATATGTGGCCCTAAACTGTTTCCTTGAAATACGACAGGGCTCTGAAGTGAGAGAGCGCCATGCGCATTTGAGGACTAAATTGGGGATTGCACAGTGGTGGACATAGGGGTATTCTACGCCAGTGATTCACAAACAGGGTGCCTCCAGCTGTTGCTAAACTCCCAGCATGCCTGGACAGTTAGTGGCTGTCCGGAAATGCTGTGAGTTGTTGTTTTGCAACAGTTGGAGGCTCTGTTTTTGAAAAACTGCCGTACAATACGTTTTTTTATTTTTATTAGGGGGACAGTGTAAGGGGGTGTAAATGTAGTGCTTTACTCTTTATTATGTGTAAGTGTAGTGTTTTTAGGGTACGTTCACACTGGCGCGTTTACAGTGAATTTACCACTAGGAGTTTGCGCTGCGGTGAAAAATTTGCCGCAGCTCATACTTGAAGCAGAAAACTTACTGTAAACCCGCCAGTGTGAATGTACCCTGTATGTTCACATGGGGGGGCAAACCTCCAGCTGTTTCAAAACTACAACTCCCGGCATGTACTGACAGACCGTGCATGCTGGGAGTTGTACTTTTGCAACAGCTGGAGGCACACTGGTTGGAAAACCTTCAGTTAGGTTCTGTTACCTAACTCAGTATTTTCCAACCAGTGTGCCTCCAGCTGTTGCAAAACTTCAACTCCCAGCATGTACTGATCGCCGAAAGGCATGCTGGGAGATTTAGTTATGCAACAGCTGGAGGGATCACAACTACAACTCCCAGCATGCAGAGACAGCTGTTTGCTGTTTAGGCATGCTGGGAGTTGCAGTTTTGCAACATCTGGAGAGCTATAGTTTAGAGACCACTGCACAGTGGTCTCCAAACTGTGGACCTCCAGATGTTGCAAAACTACAACTCCAAGCATGCCCAGACAGCAAACTACTGTCTGGGCATGCTGGGAGTTGTAGTTTTGCAACATCTGGAGGTGCACAGTATAGAGATCACTTTGCAGTGGTCTCAAACTGTAGACCTCCAGTTGTTGCAAAACTGCAACTCCCAGCATGCCTAAACAGCAAACAGCTGTCTCTGCATGCTGGGAGTTGTAGTTGCGATCCCTCCAGCTGTTGCATAACTACATCTCCCAGCATGCCTTTCGGCGATCAGTACATGCTGGGAGTTGAAGTTTTCTTCCGACGATCGTCACCCGCTGCTGCCGCTGATCGTCGCCCGCTGCCGTCGCTGATGGGTAAGTGGATCTTCGGCGCCGGTCCCTGTCGGTTTCCCCGCCCTGCCCCGCCTATTGTGGGTGGGCAGAACGGGGAAATCGAAAGTAGACCACCAATAGCAGAGATAGGAGGGCTGGCAACCCTGCCACCTCACTCCTATCGCTACAGGGGGATCGTGGGTGTCTAGGACACCCGCGATCCCATCTTCTATTCCGGGTCACCGGGTCAACATAGACCCGTAATGACCCGGAATCGGCGTAAATCGTAAGTGTGAATTCACTTGCGATTTGCGCCGATCGCCGACATGGGGGGGTCTAGATATCAGCAGTCACCCCGGCCCGGTCCCCGCCCGGCGCGTGGCGGGGACCGAAATTCCCACGGGTGTACAGGTACACCCTTGGTCCTTAAGTACCAGGGAGCAAAGGCGTACCTGTACGCCCTTGGTCCTTAAGGGGTTAAAGGAAAACTGTCAGCCTGTTCACCCACAATAAACCCAATACACTGGGTCATAGTGTAGGTGAACAGGAGTCCAACAAGGGATCACTTACTTAAATATGTCCAGTAGGTCCTAAGATATGTCCCCCAGAAGATCCTTTGCTGAATTCAGTGAATCGCACGAAGGGGGCTGGGCTTCACTGACGCAATTTACATATTCATTGTCTGTGACTCCACATTTTAGTGATATGAAGTCACAGACATATTCTGTGAAGCCCTGCCCCCTGTGTTCAATTCACTGAATACAGGATCTACTGGGGGAGATATGTTGGGACCTACTGGACATATTTAAGTAAGTGACCCCTTGTTGGACTCCTGCTCACCCACACTATTAACCAGTGTATTGGGTTTAGTTTGGGTGAACAGGCTGACATTTTTTTTTCTTTTATCTTTTATTTATATCATTCATTAAAACAGTTATACAAAGATAAACCTTGTACATAATAAGATTATTCAGTACATATAAAGATAATTTCTCCCCCCCCCCCCCCCCTAAAAAATGTTTGTATTTTTTTTTTAATGTCCTTTTTCTCCACTTTGATACCTTAATAGTTAGTTTTGTAATCTCTTCTTGTCATTTCTACCCATTCCCTTCTACTCGGAGGGGGGTTGATCAATCTATTTCTTTACAATTATATATCTGGCGCAGAGTAGCATTTCATGTAATTGCTGTCTTTTCCCTCTACTTAATTCAAACCCATTTAATCTCCTAATATACCTACTATTGGAGATGGCCCAAGTGCTACCCCCAATTGTTTCCCTATTTCCTCATATACCTCCTTCCAAAATTCCTGAATTTTATCACATTTCCATAACATATGCATAAATCCCGCCCCATCTATACCACATTTTAAACATTTACTATATGATCTCTTTCCTATCTTACACAAAAAACTGTGGTGTAGTATAATCTATATACTATATTGAATTGGACAATTTCATGATTATTATTTCGCGGAATCTGGTTAATCTTTCTGTATTACCCATCCATTGCTCATCATCTCTTATTCCTAGGTCCTCACACCATGCGCGTGTACTACTGTGTTTCAAATTTTTTCCCGGTGCATTAACCAGTGTCTTATACACACTCAACATTATTTTCTTATTCAATCTACTTTCTATAGTTTTCCTTACGCTTTCCTGTGTATCAATAATCAACAACCCCTTCTCTAGTGTGCTCCTATATATGCCTTCCATCTTTATATATATTAAAGGGGTATTCAAGGAAAAAACTTTTTTATATATATCAACTGGCTCCAGAAAGTTAAACAGATTTGTAAATTACTTCTATTAAAAATTCTTAATCCTTTCAGTACTTATGAGCTTCTGAAGTTAAAGGGGTAGTCCAGTGGTGAAAAACTTATCCCCTATCCTAAGGATAGGGGATAAGTTTGAGATCGCGGGGGGTCCGACCGCTGGAGCCCCCTGCGATCTCTCTGTACGGGGCCCCGGCTCTCCGCCGAGATAGCGGGTGTCGACCTCCGCACGAGGCGGCGGCCGACACGCCCCCTCAATACATCTCTATGGCAGAGCCGGAGATTGCCGAAGGCAGCGCTTCGGCTCTGCCATAGAGTTGTATTGAGGGGGCGTGTCGGCCGCCGCCTCGTGCGGAGGTCGACACGCCCCCTTCCAGCGGGCTGTCGGGGCTCCGTACAGGAGATCTCGGGGGGCCCCAGCGGTCGGACCCCCCGCGATCTGCAACTTATCCCCTATCCTTAGGATAGGGGATAAGTTGCTCACCACTGAATCACCACTGGACTACTCCTTTAAGGATGTTCTTTTCTGTCTGATGCTCTCTGATGATACGTGTCTCGGGAACCGCCGAGTTTAGAAGAGGTTTGCTATGGGGATTTGCTTCTAAACTGGGCGGTTCCCGAGACAGGTGTCATCAGAGAGCATCAGACAGAAAAGAACAACCTTAACTTCAGAAGCTCATAAGTACTGAAAGGATTAAGATTTTTTAATAGAAGTAATTTACAAATCTGTTTAACTTTTTGGAGCCAGTTGATATATAAAAAAAAAGTTTTTTTTTTTCTGGATAACCCCTTTAACCTCTTAAGGACCCAGGACGTACGGGGACGTCCCCGCACCCTGGGCCTTAAGGACCCAGGACGTCCCCGTACGTCCTGGCGTTTTCCAGTCTCTGCCGCTCGCCGGGCAGAGATCGGAACTGGATGCCTGCTGAAATCCTTCAGCAGGCATCCAGGGCAAACGCCGAGGGGGGCCAAGTAGGCCCCCCATGTCGGCGATCGCCGCAAATCGCAAGGGAAATCGCTCTTGCGATTTGCGGCGATACCGGGCTGATCGGGTCTCTGGGACCCGACCGCCCGGTAATTTCGCATGATCCCGGCTGTCACAGACAGCCAGAACCATGCTGAAGTATCGGAGCGAGGTGGCAAGCCTGCCACCTCCTCCGATCCCCCTGCGATCTGTCGGTTAGTTAACCGACCAATCGCAGGAGGGGGGGCGGTTACTTCCTCCCGTCCTGCCCGGCCCCTGAAAGTCCGGAGAGGACGGGAGGAAGACCGGAGGACGCGGCGGGGGACGGGGGAGTGCTGGGGACCGGCCCCGGTACTTACCTCGTCCCTGAAGACCCGGATCCAGACGATGAAGACGGCGGCGACAGGTGAGTAGATCTTCAGCCGCGGTCGGGCCCTTTACAGCAATGCACGTCGCCGTAAAGCGACATGCATTGCTGTAATAGGACCCTGTAAACTACAACTCCCAGCATGCCCAGACAGCCCTTGGCGTCTGGGCATGCTGGGAGTTGCAGTTTTGCAACATCTGGAGGTCCACAGTTTGGAGACCACTGTGCCCTTCCAGTTGTTGCAAAACTACACATCCTCAGCATGCCCTTACTGTCCAGGCATGCTGGGAGTTGTAGTGCTGTAACATCTGGCCCTTCAGATGTTGCAGAACTACAACTCCCAGCATGCCTGGACAGTTTTGGCATACTGGGGGTTGTAGTTTTGCAACATCTAGAAGGGCCCAGATTGGGAACCACTGTATTAGTGGTCTGCAAACTAGTCCTCCAGATGTTGCAAAACTACAACTCCAAGCATGCTGGGAGTTGTAGTTCGGCAACATCTGGCTCTAAAGAAGTTGCCGAACTACTACTCCCAGCATGCCTGAGAATGTTTGGGAGTTGTGGTTTTGCAACAGTTGGAGGCACACTGGTTGGGAAACATTGTTTCCTAACTCAGTGTTTCCCAACCCGTGTGCCTCCAGCTGTTGCAAAACCACAACTCCCAAACATTCTCAGGCATGCTGGGAGTAGTAGTTTTGCAACAGCTGAAGGTCCCCCCTGTGAATGTACAGGGTACATTCACATGGGCAGGCGGCTTACAGTGAGTATCGGGCTGCAAGTTTGCAATGCAGCAAATTTTGCGCGGCAGCTCAAACTTGCTGTAACCCCCCCCCCCCCCCGCCCGTGCAACTGTACCCTAAAAACACTACACTACACTACACTACCACATAATAAAATAAAAAGTAAAAAACACTACATATACACTTACCCCTACACAGCCCCCCTCCCCAATAAAAATGAAAAACGCCTGGTACGCCACTCTTTCCAAAATGGAGCCTCCAGCTGTTGCAAAACAACAACTCCCAGTATTGCCGGACAGCCGTTGACTGTCCAGGCATGCTGGGAGTTTTGCAACAGCTGGAGGCACCCTGTTTGGGAATCACTGGCGTAGAATACCCCTATGTCCACCCCTATGCAAATGCCTAATTCAGGCCTCAAATGCGCAGGGCGCTCTCACTTTGGAGCCCTGTCGTATTTCAAGGCAACAGTTTAGGGACACATATGGGGTATCGCCGTACTCGGGAGAAATTGACTAACAAATCTTGGGGGTCTTTTTCTCCTTTCACCCATTATGAAAAGGTGAAGTTGGGGTCTACACCAGCATGTTAGTGTAAAAAAAATAAACTTTTTACACTAACATGCTGGTGTTGCCCTATACTTTTCATTTTGACAAGAGGTAAAGGGGAAAAAAATTGTAACGCAATTTCTCCCGAGTACGGAGATACCCCATATGTGAGCGCAAAGTGCTCTGGGGGCGCACAACAAGGCCCAGAAGGGAGAGTGTGCCATGTACATTTGAGGTGATTTGCACAGGGGTGGCTGATTGTTACAGCGGTTTTGACAAACGCAAAAAAAACAAAACCCCACATGTGACCCCATTTCGGAAACTACACCCCTCACGGAATGTAATGAGGGGTGCAGTGAGAATTTACACCCCACTGGTGTCTGACAGATCTTTGGAAGAGTGGGCTGTGCAAATTAAAAATGTTGTATAGCCCACTGTTCCAAAGATATGACAGACACCAGTGGGGGGTAAATGCTCACTTTACGCCTTCTTACGTTCCTCAAGGGGTCTAGTTTCCAAAATGGTATGCCATGTGGGGGTTATTTTGCTGTCCTGGCACCATATGGGCTTCCTAAATGCGACATGCCCCCCGAGCAAAATTTGCTCTAAAAAAGCCAAATATGACTCCTTCTCTTCTGAGCATTGTAGTTCGCCCGTAGTGCACTTCAGGTCAACTTTTGGGGTACCTCCATACTCAGAAGAGATGTGGTTACAAATTTTGGGGGGTATTTTCTGCTATTAACCCTTGCAAAAAATGTGAAATTTGGGGGGGAAACACACCTTTTAGTGATTTTTTTAAATTTTTTTTTTTACGTATGCAAAAGTCGTGAAACCCCTGTGGGGTATTAAGGCTCACTTTATTTCTTGTTACGTTCCCCGAGGGGTCTAGTTTCCAAAATGGTATGACATGTGTTTTTTTTTTGCTGTCCTGGCACCATAGGGGCTTCCTAAATGCGACATGCCCCCGAGCAAAATTTGCTCTCAAAAAGCCAAATATGACTCCTTCTCTTCTGAGCATTGTAGTTCACCCATAGTACACCTCAGGTCAACTTATGGGGTACCTTCATACTCAGAAGAGATGGGGTTACAATGTTTGGGGGGTATTTTCTGCTATTAACCCTTGCAAAAATGTGAAATTTGGGGGGAAACACACATTTTAGTGAAATTTTATTTTTATTTTTTTACATATGCAAAAGTCGTGAAACACCTGTGGGGTATTACGGCTCACTTTATTCCTTGTTACGTACCTCAAGGGGTCTAGTTTCCAAAATGGTATGCCATGTGGGGGATTTTTGCTGTTCTGGCACCATAGGGGCTTCCTAAATGCAACATGCCCCCCAAAAACCATTTCAAAAAAACGTACTCTCCAAAATCCCCTTGTCGCTCCTTTGCTTCTGAGCCCTCTACTGCGCCCGCCGAACACTTTACATAGACATATGAGGTATGTGCTTACTCGAGAGAAATTGGGCTACAAATATAAGTATACATTTTCTCCTTTTTCCCCTTGTAAAAATTCAAAAATTGGGTCTACAAGAACATGCGAGTGTAAAAAATGGAGATTGTGAATTTTCTCCTTCACTTTGCTGCTATTCCTGTGAAACACTTAAAGGGTTAAAACGCGGACTGAATGTCATTTTGAATACTTTGGGGGGTGCAGTTTTTATAATGGGGTCATTTGTGGGGTATTTCTAAAATGAAGACCCTTCAAATCCACTTCAAACCTGAACTGGTCCATGAAAAATTGTGAGTTTGGAAATTTTGTGAAAAATTGGAAAATTGCTGCTGAACTTTGAAGCCCTCTGGTGTCTTCCAAAAGTAAAAACACGTCAATTTTATGATGCAAACATAAAGTAGACATATTGTATATGTGAATAAAAAAATAAATTATTTGGAATATCCATTTTCCTTACAAGCAGAGAGCTTCAAAGTTAGAAAAATGCAAAATTTTCAAATTTTTCATAAAATTTGGGGATTTTTCACCAAGAAAGGATGCAAGTTACCACAAAATTTTACCACTATGTTAAAGTAGAATATGTCACGAAAAAACAATCTCGGAATCAGAATGATAACTAAAAGCATTCCAGAGTTATTAATGTTTAAAGTGACAGTGGTCAGATGTGCAAAAAAAGGCCGGGTCCTGAGGTGTAAAATGGCTGGGTCCTTAAGGGGTTAAACCCTAATTCCCAACCCAATTCCCTGTCTGTCTTTAATTTTCCCCATTCTATAAATTTCCCATTCTTCCAAACATCTTTAACTAAATTAAACCCTAACTTCTGCATTGTGTTCATCTCTAGCTGACAGTTCATCTCTGGCTGATAGTTTTAACATGTCATAGATTGAACAACAATAGTTTGGGGGCTAATTAAGCATAGAACTACTTTGAACAGTCACATATTTGCCCTATGTGTTTTATGTTATCGATTGATTCAGGAGATCCTGTCCTGAAAACTGTCACTGTCCACAAGCACCACTGAATACAAGACAAAGAAGGAACATGTGCTGGACCAAAGTAATACAATAAAATTGACTTTAAATTTCATCCAACACAAATAACAAAACAAAAAAAAACAAAATGGGTTTTGAGGTGAAAGAATGCTTATTTGTCCAAGTGAACATACCCTTAGAGTGATTTTAGGGATTTTTCCTATCTCAGCTTGTCATGCCCTATGCAACAGATAGGGGATAACAAGCTAAAGTGTGGGGATCTGACCACTGGGCCCCCCACCGTTCCAGAGAATGGGAATAAAGTTTTTCTTTGAACAAATTAAGCACAATGCAGATGTGCTGCATCCAGCATTTCATTAATTCTCTATGGGGCTACAGAACATTTCCATGTTTGAAAGTCCGATAGAGAATCAATGGAGTGCTGACTGTGCATGTAGAGTGTGCTCTATTCATTCAGGGACAATGTCTCAGGATCAGTAAGAGTTTCAGACACCCACGATCAGTCTGTTTACCCCTATGGTCCTCCATAAGAAATCATTTTAATATTTATTTCCTACAGATATTAAGGTTCTATTACCATGGCAATTATGAACCAAACATACCCATATTTCCCTGTGTAACAGGCCCAGGAATCAGTCGATGAATAAGAAAACACTTGTTTGACAGCTGATCGCATCTTTTGGGCTAGTAAAAGAAAAACATTGTTCTTCAGCCGCACATCTTCTCTTACAGTATGTAAGGTTGCGATTGTTTATACAATAATTTTAGAAAGGTCAAATCATCATCTTTAAGACCCTGGATTGGCTAACTAAGAGCACTCACAAATATCATCCTGTGATTGATATAAGCCATAAACTCGCTTATTAAACATCTAACTAATAAGTGAAGCAAATTATGAAGACAAGGAACAAAGGAAATAAGGTACAAGCCGGGCTCTGAAGATGATTTAATTTATGCCTTGCCCAAATCCTCTTAAATGGGTATTCTGGCTTTATACATTTTATCCCCTATATGGGATAAGATGTATGATCGCAGGGGTCCACCGATGGGGACCCTCGCGATCTCGGTGCCCCCCGTCACACCCCCTCCCAAAGACATGAATGGAGGGGGCGTGGTCATGATGTCATGTCCCCGTCTCGGGGGCAGTGCCCAGTACAGAATGCCCGGGGCTGCACCGAGATCGCGAGGGTCCCCAGCGGTGGACCCCTGCGATCATATATCTTATCCCCTAAACTCTGGATAGGGGATAAGATGTTTAAAGCCAGAATACCCCTTTAAGAACCTTCACATGATGTGTCTAAAGTGCTTTAAAGAACCTGATACCTACCAGGTCCAGGTCCTAATAATATTGTAGATTCTGTGGATTCCAAGGACTATAGCTTGCTGCTGTGAAAGCAAAGTTTTATATGGAGGACAGCAACACTATTGTATACAGAAGACTCTCCTTCATGCAGAACCCATGATCATGGCATGATGAGTATTCTTCATGTGCCAGTTGACTTCTTCCCTCCCTGTACTCTACATTCCTCAGAAGAAAAGAAAAAAGCAAGGCTGCTAGGTGGTTGTACTGACTGTGCAGCCTTACATCTATAAAGTAAGAAGTGCATAACATCTTTGATAAAATATAGGTCTGTGAGAATCAACATCTTAAAAGGAGTCTTGCAGAATTACCCGAGAGAACTCACTTCCTTGATCACAAAACAGCTGTTCGAGGCTATGCTTCAGGAGAATATCAACACCTTCATAGCAAACCTGGAGAGAGAACCGAGAAAAATAAACTGTTACCATGTAAATGTTTCTGTCCGTCATTCCTGTTATCTGTTTTCATTAGAAGAATCCACTCTTTTTAACCCTGTAAGGGTTTACTATTATGCAGCTGTCTATTGAGTTTTGCACTGGAGTTTAGCGTCTCTCCTGTCATGTACAAGACAAGCATTCTGGGAAACTAGGTTCACACTGCGTATTTGCATCCTGTTTCATGATTATAAAAATACCTTGAAATCAGAATGCAATAGTAACATGGTAACATAGTTCATAAGGTTGAAAAAAGACCATCAAGTTCAACCTATATCCCTAATGAGCCCCTACTGAGTTGATCCAGAGAGGAAGGCAAAAAACCCTCATACTAGAGGTAAAAATCCCTTCCCGAGATCAAGGTTCTGTCCCTATAAATCTAGTATCCATAACCAGCGATGTTATTATTCTCCAAAAATGCATCCAGACCCCTTTTGAACTCTTTTACCGAGTTCACCATGACCAACTCCTCCGGGAGAGAGTTCCACAGTCTCACTGTTCTTACAATAAAGAATCCCCATCTGTACTGGTGTTGAAACCTTCTTTCCTCTAAACAAAGAGGATCTTGTATTAGATATAGTCCTTGGTTTAAATAAATCATGGGAGAGATCTCTGTTCTGCCCCCTGATATATTTATACATAGTTATTAGGTCTCCCCTAAGCCTTCTTTTTTCTAAACTAAATAACCCTAATTCTGATAATGTTTCTGGGTACTTTTAGTCCTCCCATTCCCCGTATTACCCTTTGAACCCACTCCAGCTCCACTATATCTTTCTTGTACACTGATGCCCAGTAATGTACACTGTATTCTATGTGTGGTCTGACTAGTGATTTGTACAGCAGTTTAATTATTTCCTTGTCATGGGCATCTATCTGTTTACATCTTTTGCAATTTTGTAGCCCGAGAGTGGTCCAAAACAACAGCGATCAGGATACTTCTACCAAGCAAATTCTCCCAATGATCCAGAAGCAATAAACCATGGTTTTTCCAGTATGAAAAAGACCATGTCACAAGGCAAAAGTAATAACTAAGTGGCTCAGTGAACATAACATTGAAATTTTGGATCCAGGGCCATGCAACTCCCCAAGTCAAAATCCCATTGAGAACCTGTGGTCTATCCTCAACAAGTGGGTTAGTCACTAAACAAAAGCACAGAAATTGGGATAAACTCCAAGCAATGATTAGGTAAGAATGAGTTGTTGTCAGTCAGGATTTGACCATGAATCTATTACCCAGCCTGCCAGGAAGAATTAGAAAAGTCATGAGAAAGAAGGAGGGTAACACTGTAGTTATTGAGTCTTTCCATAAACTTGTATTTGTATTATAAATAAAAATTTAGAACTTATGAAATGCTAATAATTGTACTTCAGTAACCATAGAAATATCTCACTAAAAGATCAAAAAACACTGAAGCAGCAAAGTTTGAGAAAACTAAAATTTGTGTCAGTGTCATAACTTTTGGGCAATGACTTGTCGTGAATCATCATTACCTACAGCTGTAGAGCTTTGTCAAAACTGTGGATGGGCTCCTGGCCAGATTCATGTGGTCAGCTGTTTGTATGACCATTCTCTATGAAGAATAGAACTTATAAAAAAACACATAGGTCTCTATCTCCTATTTCTATGGTTCTTCTGACCACAAATGTGCAGCCACCTCTCCACTGAACTACAAATCTTGGCTTAAACAATAGGACTTGTGCATCCTACAGATCAAAGGATGCCCTTGCATGTTAATCTTCACCAAACTGGATCATTAACATGCCAAGTGTGTAAAAACTATAGTCATACTGTCCATAGAGGCCAAGCACATAGACCATATCTCTTTTCACATACTGAAAATATAACTTATTTTGCAAAGACAATGTGAAATGGGTATAACTATTGTATTTATAACTTTTATTACTGCACAAGTGTAGTCCTGCATTTTTCAACCAACACTAAATATATCATATATTGAGGAAAACTTTAAATATGTGAGTTAATTCAAGTTGTTGTTAAATAACTTTACATATAATGTGCAAAACTAAAATTAACTATGTTCCATATGGTGAATATTACAAAAATGTTTAGCTGCTCATCGTATACATAAGAATTTGTGGTCAGCCCTTCTTGTAGTATTTTTTTATATTTCTGACATAAAGAAATATTCTGTGGTTCTTGCAGAATATTGCCCAATTACAGCTGCGTTCCAGAATCAATATTGCTAACAACAACAATGATGCTCTTTGCAGTCTCCAGCATAAGAGTTCACTGTCAGTGGAGAGTCATGGCTGTAGGTGATTCATTAGGTCCCAAACCCAGTCCTCAAGGCCCACCAATTTCCCAGGTTTTTTCAGTTGCTCCATTTAAATAGAATAGTTAAAAATGTAAATCCTGGACTAGGTGCCCCTGGACATCTTATCCCCTAAAATGGATAGAGGATAAGATGTCTGATCGCGGGGGTCCCAACCATCACGCCCACTCCCATAGACTTGTATTGAGGGGCGGGGCGTGACATCAGGATTCTCCGGCCCCAGTATTGCCCATCATCTGGCATGGAGCGAAGTTCGCTCCGTGCAGCAGATGACACAGGGTGTTGCAGGAGAGATCGCCAGGGTTCCTTTGGATAGGGGATAAAATGTCTTGGAACGGAGTACCCCTTTAAGAACTGGGTTTGGGAACTCTACATTACATTGATGGTCTGCAATCTATGGCTCCCTTGCCATTGCAGGATTGCAGCTCTCAACATGCCTTGTTAGGCTCTGGATGTTAAGGTATGGTAAGCCAAGTTCACACTTTGGAATTTCCGAGCGGAAATCGGCTTTTGAATTTAGGTCGGACATTCAGCTGCCTGAGGGTAAAATGTGAGTGAATGGGTTTTAACCGTAACTCCTCCACACTGCAGAATTTTCTGGGTGGAATTTTAGTCAGAAAATTCCATCTAAAAATTCCACCAGAATATTGAACTTGCACATTGTTCTGGCAGAATCCGCGCTGCAGATATTGGCATCTAACGAGAATCACTGGCCACACTCAGAATCTCCATCCAGAATTCTGATCGTGGATTCTGTAGTGTGAACCAAGCCTTAGAGTTGAAGTTTTTCTACTGTTGGATAATACAGTACAATGAAGTAGTGCAGTTGCCTTCAGTACCTATTGAACTAGTAGTATTGATCTGGCCAACAATTTAAAAGTCATCAAAATGCAAGGTTAGATATATGCAATAATGAAGGAATACCAGACAGTTACTGGACACTGCAACTTATTATGTATACTATCCATGTCTTCCTAGCACCTAATACTGAGAAATAAATGCACCTATATAAGGTAGATGGCAATTGTCATCTTTTCTGTGACAAGTAATTAAACATCAAAGATGCATCGTGAAAATATTCAGGTCATGTTCACAACCTTCTATTACATTTTTATTTACTCAGGATGAATGTTGCTAATTTTAGATAGCTTTGATGCACATTACATATTTGATATACAGTATTTCAGAAAGTGGATGTGAAATAACACAATTTGGAATTAGAGCCTTGGGAGGTGCACAGGGAAAGCTGCAACAGAAGACACTTTGTCACACTTTACAATACTGAGATTTTCCCCGGAGACCTCTGAGAGATAAGTGAGAAAAGTTACACTTACAATTCTAAGTAGAACAAATAATGTTAAGGGTTCTTCTGAAAGGTCAAGTAAAGATAGTGGTGCAAAAATGTCATTGTAGTCTGTGAAGGAAAGGGAAAGAACACATTGTGTCATAAGAAGAACAGTAGACCGTAAAGTACATGGACATATTTTCCACACGCGTTTGCACTGCACTGATGGAGGCCGTACTGTTGGTGGCACAGGCGTTCTCTTGCCATCTGGTTGACTCCACTTCCTTAAGGCAACTAATGGAGTATGCTCAGCCCAGTTTGGGCATACCTAGTTTCCATTATTTTGCAATGAAAGCCATTCCTGCTTTATACAATCATGTGGCGGAGAGGGTAGGTCACTTCATGCAGTTGTCTGTGTGCATAACAGTGCATGCCACAGTAGATATGTGGAGTAGTACCTACGGCCTTTTATGGCCAACTGGGACAACATCCTACAGAACAAGGCCAGGAAATTGTAGTAACTCCTTCACGGTTGCGTGGATCAAGTTCAACTGCAGACACCACTTGTTTACCATTCTCCTCACGTGGGTCCTCCTCCACTTACATCTTGTATCCCCCACGAGGAAGAGAGTAACTTACCCTCCTCCTTCTCCCCTCCATCGGTGAAAAATCAAACGCTGCCATGCTGTGTTACATCTTCTGAGCCTGGGTGACACACTGCAGAGGAGCTGCTGCCCTGTCTGCAACAGGAAGTTTCCCACTGGCTTTCTGGTCATGATCTGACATTAAGAAACATGGTTGTTGATAACAGTAAAACATTGTTAAAGCCCTGCATCTAGGTGACATGACACACTATCCCTGTTAGACACATGCTAAATGTTGTCATCAAACGTTTCTTGAGCACTTGTGCTGGTTTCTCACAAGTGCTGGCTCTGTGCAGGAAAGTATGCATTATGTTAAGCAGTTCATATTCTTTTAAACATGTCTTCCTTTACCTCCACATCACCTCATTTGCAACATTGCAGCACAGTAAAACTCAAAAGTACACATGTTGAACCACCTGTACCAGCAGTGCAAAGTGGTAACAGACTTCCTAATTGTCACGATTCGGCAGGCTGGAGGTGGATCCTCTGTGCCAGAGAGGGATTGGCGTGGACCGTGTCGGTGGACCAGTTCTAAGTTGCTACTGGTATTCACCAGAGCCCGCCGCAAAGCGGGATGGTCTTGCAGCGGCGGTAGCAACCAGGTCGTATCCACCGGCAACGGCTCAACCTCTCTGACTGCTGAGATAAACGCGGTACAAGGGAGTAGACAAGAGCAAGGTCAGACGTAGCAGAAGGTCGGGGCAGGCGGCAAGGTTCGTAGTCAATGGTGATAGCAGAAGGTCAGGAACACAGTAGTGGTAAACACAGAGTAGCTTTCTCTAGGCACAAGGCAACAAGATCTGGCAAGGAAGTGCAGGGGAAGTGAGGTCATATAGCCAGGGAGCAGGTGGAAACTAATTAGGGTGATTGGGCCAGGCACCATCATTGGTGCACTGGCCCTTCAAATCTCAGAGAGCTGGCGCGCGCGCGCCCTAGAGAGCGGAGCCGCGCGCGCCAGAGCATGACAGCCGGGGACCGGGACAGGTGAGTGACTTGGGATGCGATTTGCGAGCGGGCGCGTCCCGCTATGCGAATCGCATCCCCGCCGGCAATGTCAGTGCGGCGCTCCCGGTCAGCGGGTCTGACCGGGGCGCTGCAGGGAGAGAAACGCTGCGAGCGCTTCGGGGAGGAGCAGGGACCCGGAGCGCATGGCGTAACACTAATGCAGCAGAAATACATTTTTTGGAGCCAGTGCGACTTTCAGCTGAGGGATTGACAGCTAATCAGGGACACGTGTCAGGCCTTTCGATGTGACTACAAGGTTTGTCAGCAAAAACAAAAGTGAAATTAGTGATGTATGCTGCTGATATTCCTTTTAGAGCAAATGCTAACAGTGATGATTGAAGAAGGTGGGATGGAGGAGAGTTCCCATCTGTTTGGCAGCAGTACAGATGTTCTCCTTGTGCAGAGTAGTTGGATGAGGAGATAGAGTAAAAGAGACCTGAGGAGGAGAATTTGGAGAATAACTCTGTGAAAGGGATAGGGGACAAGGACCACAAGGCGACACTGATGATGACGAGGACCATGATCAACCTTTGCAGTATGGAATGGAAGTAGAACAAGCTGGGAAAAGCTGGCAAGGATAGCTAGCTAGATGCTTACTTGCTGTCCACTGGCTATATCTCCCACCAGTCCAATACTGCATGCTGTGCAATCCGCTGGCTACTACAACTCCCACTAGTTCAAACATTGCCTGCTTTCCTGTCTGCTGACACTACAACTATCACTAGTCCACCACTGCCTGCTGCATTGTTCGCTGGCTACAACTACAACCAGTCCATCACAGCTTGCTGTATGCTGGCTAGAACTCTCACGAGTATGTCATCACTAGAGATGAGCGAATATTAGAAAGATTCAATTCGGCCGATTTGCCGAATTTTTCAAAAAAAATTTGGTTCGATCCGAATTTATTCGCTGCAAATCTATATGAAAAACGGTTATTTCTGGACTACAAAGAGCCTCAATAGGGGTGTAGAACACTTTGCTGTGTTCTAACACGCATATGGAGTGTGCTGAGGTAGTGAAATAATACTATTATTAAATATGACATGCAGATTACAGGCATCGCTTTTAGAATCCCTGCCACAGAGCGGCACAATTACAGAGCCTGGAGGTGGCATCCGTATGAAGAGACCATATAGTGACTGAATGACACAGCGTGGAGGTGTTGACAGCATGAGGAGACTATATAGTGGCTAAATGACACTGCGTGGAGGTGTTGGCAGCATGAGGAGACCATATAGTGGCTAACTGAAACAGCGTGGAGGTGTTGGCAGCATGATGAGACCATATAGTGGCTGAATGACACAGCTTTGATGTGGCCGAAGCATGAGGAGACCATATAGTGGCTGAATGACACATCTTGGATGTGGCTGAAGCATAAGGAGACCATATAGTGGCTGAATGACACAGCGTGGAGGTGTTGGCAGCATGAGGAGACCATATAGTTGCTGAATGACACAGCCTGGAGCTGGAAGCAGCATGAGTAGACACTAGGGCTTCACAATCCCTAAGACTAAAAGATGAATTTTGAAATTTAAATTGAAGATTTATGGTAGCTACTGCTACCATAAATTTGTTTAGGCTCAGGCCCAGCAGCATCAGTAAACCATATATTGGCTGAATGACACAGCCTGGAGGTGGCTGAAGCATGAAGAGACCGTATAGTGGCTGCATGACACAGCCTGGAGTTGACTGAAGCATGAGGAGACCATATAGTGTCTGAATGGCACAGCCTGGAGTTGGCGGCAGATGAGGAGACAATAGAGCCTCACAATCTCTAAGAATAAAAAATGAATTTTTAAATTTCCATACAAGATGTATGGTACCTAGTGCTACCATAAACACATATAGGTAATGTCCTAGGCCCAGCAGCATCACTAAACCATGTAGTTGCTGAATGACACACACTGGAGCTGGCTGAAGCATCAATAAACCATGTACTGGATGAATGGCGCAGCTTGGAGGTGGCTGAAGCATCAGTAAAACTTATATTGGAGTAATGGCACAGCCTGGAGGTGGCTGAAACATCAGTAAACCATATATTGGATGAATGGCACAGCCTGGAGGTGGCTGAAGCATCAGTAAACCATATATTCGATGAACGACACAGCCTGGAGGTGTTGGCAGCATGAGGAGACCATATAGTTGCTGAATGACACAGCCTGGAGCTTGCAGCAGCATGAGCAGACACTAGGGCTTCACAACCCCTAAGATTAAAAGATGAATTTTGAAATTTAAAATGAAGATGTGTGGTAGCTAGTGCTACAATAAACATTTTTAGGCCCAGGCCCAGCAACATCAGTAAACCATATATTGGCTGAATGACACAGCCTGGAGGCGGCTGAAGCATGAGGAAACCATATAGTTGCTGAATGACAAAGCCTGCAGTTGGCTTAAGCATAAAAAGAGACCATATAGTGGCTGAATGAGACAGCCTGGAGGTGGTAGGGGCAGCATCAGGACTCCTGAAAGTGACCCGGTGACAGAGTGGTGCGGTCGTTGGCAATACCAGTACCCGGTGACGAAGATGGATGAAAAAAGGTCTGATGCAGAGGAATGTTTGTAACTGGGCAGCAATGCCTTAAATCTGTTTGGCACTATCCATATTTGTGAAGTGTTGGTGTGGCACCATGGTCAATCTACTCTATTGAATCAGGCATTGGTGGTTGGAAATCCTGGCTGATCCATGCTTGATTCATCTTTACAAAGGTCAGTCTCTCCACATATTTTGTGGACAGACGAGTTCTCCTTGGGGTGACCACTAAACATCCGCTCTAATGGTACACTACTGGCCGGGCAGGACAGCTTTACAAAAGGTAAACTCTGCTAGTTGCAGCCACAAATCAAGTTTGGCTGCCCAGAAGTCCAGCGGATCTTCAAGGTGCGTTGGCATGGGCATTTCAAGGTATGCCACCACCTGCTGGTTCAGGTCCTGCTCCAGGTCTACCTGCTGCTGATTAGTTGCTTCACTATGCGGGTGAAGAAAGCTACTCATCAGCGACTGTAGACTCAGGCTGCTGCTGTTTGAGTTGGTACTGCTCCTGCCACACCACAGGGGGCACCTCGATTCAGACCTGCAAGAAGATTGACAATGGCAGCAATAGGCATCGGCCAACTGATTACATAGGAAGGATGCCTCTTTAGTAGGTCACTTTGTCCTCCCTCTCAGTGGGTGTAAAAAAGGCCCTATTTTATGGCGGAAGCGAGGGTCCAATGAGGTGGAGATCCAAAAGTCACCCGGCTGCCAAATGGTGACAATTCGTCTGTCACTACACAAGCAAGTGAGCATGCATTATGCCATTTGTGCAAGTACATGGAGGGATTCCCTACCTCCATCTCCACTGCATACTGCCACGGTGTGTCTGGGTTCTCTGTCTCGCCTTCCTCATGGCCCTCTGGCTGCTCCTGCTCCTCCTCTCCTGTCAGATTACTAGAAAAAACTCCAATTTGGCAAATACTAAACTGTGCTCCTCTGTGCCCCTCCTACTCCACTTCAGCCCCCACAGGGCTCATGTGGCCGTGAGATGTAGGCGCCACGTCTCCAGTACCCTGACCAGCCATCGTATCCAACACGTGTTGTAAGAAATGAAGCAGTGGAATGATGTTGTTCATCCCGTAATCCTGGTGACTTACCAATAATGTGGCTTTCTCAAGGGGCCTGAGCCAACGGCAGGTGTCACGTATGAGCTGCCACTGGTTCACATTGAAGTTGCACAGGGGAGTCCCCCTATCCGCTTGGATCATCAAGAAATCGGTGATGGCTTTTGTCTGTTCGTACAGTCGGTCTAACATATGGAGGGTGGAATTCCAACGTGTGGCAATGTCACAAATTAGACTATGTTTGGGGATACCGTTCTGACACTGTAGCTCAAGGAGGGTGTACATTACAGTGTTCGAGTGGCTGAAGTGCATGTGAGGTTTCTTTCCCATTGTTAGAATGTCTTGCAAAGGGGGGAACACTTCAGGAACTGCTTCACAACCAAATTGAACACGTGTGCCATGCAGGGCGCATGGCTCAGCCTTCCCAGTCACAGCGCATGCAAGATGTTCTTCCCATTGTCAGTTGCCATGGTTCCCATTTCCAGTTTTCCTGGAGTAAGCCATGCTCTGATTTCTTTACGTATTACTTTTAGCAGTTCCTCCCATGTGTGAATCTTTTCACCAAGGCAAACCATGTGAAGAACAGCGGGACACCTCCGTGCCCTGCACACAGACTTGTCTGGGCAGTGGAGGCTTAGGACATGGTGGAGGATGAGGAGGCGGAGTAGCACACTGTCACAGGACCGATGGCCTTAGAGCGTGGATGAGGAAGCGGCGGGACCTTTCCAAGTTGGTGTTAGAACCTATAGGGTTAAAAGGTTCTGACAGGTTCTTTGTTTGCTTTTGTTGCTAGGTTACACCTAGCTGTCTAGCTGGTCAGCTGACCGCTTGATGAGAGCATCTGTGAGTTGCCTATTTAACCTGGCAGTTGGCTCTCAGTCAGCGCCTGTGAAAGAGACATTTTGCTACAGTAACTAGCATGTATTCCCTGCTTCTCCTGTATTACCCAGCATCCTTGACTTTTGGCTTTTATTTCGACTTCTCTCTGGTATTAGTGACTTGGTACTTTGACTTCTCCTGGCTTTGACACGGTAGTTGACTCTGGACTATTGTGTGAGTGTGTAGTTGTATTATATTAGTCTGTCTGTTATCCCACTGTCCCCGGACCTAGTCAGTGTCATTGTAGTTTATTATTTTGACAATCACTCCCCTCATGTATGCAGGAAGGGATTGTCTTTGTGTTACGGACCTGTCGTTTAGGGCAGGTACGTAAATAGGCAGGGATAGGGGAGCGGGTGAAATTAGTGTGCACTCCTTCCCTGCCCATACGTGACAGTTGGTGTTGTGGCTGTGCAGGAACCACATTCACCCAGTGAGCCATAAAGGACATGTATTGTCCCTGACCATAGTTGCAGCTCCAGACGTCTGCGCTGCCATGCACTTTGGTACACACCGACAGGCTCAAGGACTGGCCCACCTTCTCTTCCCCAAAATTGTGCAGGGCTGGTACTGCCTTCTTCGCAAAGAAATGACGGCTTGGCACTCTCCACCTCGGCTTGTCACAAGCCATCAGTTCTCTGAAAGGTGCAGAGTCCACCACTTGAAAAGAGAGGGACTGCAGCACCAGCAAGTTAGACAGGAGCACATTCAGCTTCTGTAGGATGAGTGGGCACATACTGTTGTCTCTTGGACATGGCTTCGCTGATGGATTGTTGACGGAAGGGCTGACTAAAAGTGGGAGAAGCAGGAGCATCTAGAGTGACAGAAGGAGGGTATGACACACAGCTCCCTTCAGCTGAGGTGGTGGAGCCTTGGCTGGATGAAAGAGGGAGCAGCGTGCCACTGGTTGATGCAGCAGGCTGGGCCACTACATCGGAGCCACGGTTCTCCCAGGCTACTTTATGGTGGCGAAGCATATGTTGACGCAGAGCCGTGGTGCCAACATTAGGACCCTGGCCACGCTTCACCTTCTGCTGACATATCTTGCATGTGGCTATGTGAACCTCCTCCAGATGCTTGATGAAAAACTGCCACACCGCTGAGTAGCTGATTTTTCCACCAACAGTCCACACTAACTGACTGCTACTGGCACTGTCTCCAGGAACCCCTGTTCCACTGCCTACCGGGAAGGTAGGCTGCCACGAAGCAGTTGGTCTCCCTCGGGCACGTTTGGCTCCAGAATTTCCACTTCTGCCACCATGCTGACTGCCAACCATGCAACCACCTTGCTGGCTCAGCTGCTGCCTCACGGGCAACCTGCAACTCTCTTCTCCTGATGATGATGAAGCCCTTTCTGCGGTACACACTTATGAGGGCAGAAAAATACAGTACAGTACGCTTAAAATAAACGTACTTTTGCACAACACCAGCAGTACACAACAGTGCTGCAGCACAAAAATGCTGTGTACTAAACACAAAATTGCACTCTGTCAAAGACTATTAGGAATGGACTGTTGGGTATTATACCGTCTACAGACTAGTATAACCAGCAGATGATTTGTTGTGGAACAAAGACACAAAATTGCGCTGAAAAGTTATTCCTGCCTCCTCTGCTAAGGTTCATGAAGTTGAGGCAGCTTGTTGAAATGCAACACACAGCTATCTGCCCCTCTCTGTAATACAATGTTGAAGAAAGTGACTGGGAGGTTAACCCCTTAAGGACCAAGCTCATTTTAACCTTAAGGACCAGGCCAATTTTATTTTTGTGTTTTCGTTTTTTCCTCCTCGCCTTCTAAAATCCAAAACTCTTTTATTTTCCATCTAAAGACCCATATAAGGGTTTGTTTTTTGCGTGACTATTTGTACTTTGTAATGAAACCTCTCATTTTACCATAAAATGTACGGCAAACCCAAAAAAATATTTTTTTAGGGAGGTAATTTAAATGAAAACCACAATTTTGCACATTTTGGAGGGTTTCGTTTTCACACTGTACACTTTACGTTAAAAATGACATGTGACATATGGGTCAATATGATTGAAATAATACCCATGACTAGATACTTTTATATTTTTGTACCGCTTAAAAAAAATCTAAAACTTTTTGTACAAAATCAGTAATCTAAAATCGCCTTATTTTGACCACCTATTTTTCCGTATATAGGGCGGTATAAGGGCAAATTTTTTGAGCCGTCATCTGTACTTTCTATCGATACCACATTTGCCTATATAAAACTTTTAGATTAGTTTTTTTATAAAAAATTTTGGGAAGAAAATGGGACAAAAAAGCAGCATTTTTAAATTTTTTACGTTTACGCCGTTCACCGTGCGGGATCATTAAATTTTTTAAAAATTTTTCACATTTTTTTTTACACTTTATATGTCCCCATAGGGGACTATCTATAGCAATCATTTTATTGCTAATTCTGTTCAGTGCTATGCATAGGACATAGCACTAATCAGTATTATCGGCTATCTCCTGGTCTGGTCTGCTCGATCTCAGACCAGAGCAGGAAATGCCGGGAGATGGATGGAGGCAGGTGAGGGGACCTCCATCCGCCATTACAGATGATCGGATCACTGCAGCAGCACTGCGGGCGATCCGATCATCCATTTTAACTTGCGCATTGCCACAGATGCGGTGATCTGTACTGATCACGGCATCTGTGTGGTTAATGGCGGACACCCGCGCGATTGCGGATATCAGCCATTACCGGCGGGTCCCCGGCTGCTGATATCAGCCGGAACTTGCCGTGTATGACGCGAGGTACCGCCAAACCAGGACGTACATTTACGTCCGTGGTCGTTAATGGGTTAATGGCTGCAGTAAAAATCCTTTTCAGTTAAAAAAAAACACTGCTCTCTGTCCACCAGAACGCTGATGTGACTAGGATGTGAAACACTTCTGGAATGAGCTTTTCTGTGTAACACACACAGCGATGTCCGTTTTATCTCTATGCACTGTAATGAATGATATGACGAGCCGCAAAATGGCTGCCGAATATATAGGGCTGTGACATCACAGGGGTGACTGGCTGCTGATAGGCTGCATCCCGCATGTGATTCAGGGTTATCCCACCTACTTCCCTTCAGCCTTGCCTTCCCGCCTTCCCATCGTTCCTTGCCCCATGTACTGACATGTGGATCTGCCATTTTAGATGCTCTGGAGCTTTGACTGCAGTAAACGGAGTTTAATGAAGCGATTCACGCAATAGAATCGCGGCAATATTCGCATTCGTTGAGAATTGAATATTTCATAAAATTCTTAACAAATTCGGCTTCGTCAGCTTCGATTCGCTCATCTCTAGTCATCACACTTGCTGCTGCTACTACTGGCCAGGTCTACACATACAAAATCGATGAACCAAAAAAAATAAAGGAATTTTTTTTTTATTTGACTATGCTACAGGGGCTGTAAAGTTATCGTAGTTCATAATGTTGGCCAGCATTTATCATTGTAGGTGTAAGTGAAGCATTTTTCTACACCTATTTTTTGTGTGCTGGTAATGTGTAGGAACACCAAATTTATTAAATGGTGACAGAGCATTTAATACATTTTGTGCAGGCCATATTTTCTGAAATCTCTCTCTTCACATACACCAAAAAGCTAAGCTAAGTCTGGGCTGGTGTTGTTTTAGAGACTTTTCAGTGGCTTTGCGCCTTTTTTGTGCCTTTTCACAAAAAGGCACAGATCATATTGCAAAAATCAGTGGATTGCAACTCAAAATCAGCAGAAATGTGTAAACCAAAAGGCGCAAAAAAGGCGCAAATAAACCCTGTTTGCGCCTTTTTTGCCCCTTTTCTAGTCACAAAAAACAGTCTAAAGATAATGATAAATGTCAGCCATAGTGTCTGTACCTGTGTGTGACAGTTTTCTCACAATTCTTCTGTGATTTTCACTCCAATTTTTATTTTTAACAGCATACAAAATGACTGTTGTCTCAGATTTTTCCCAGCTTTCAATGCGGCCGAGACCTGACTCACTAGTCTGCTGATGACAGGGAGCATGTCTGCTTCAATGGGTGGAGGGATCAATCTGCAACTAATGCAACAGCTGTAGGCACCCTGATTGAAAACCACAGGTCTTTTTGAATGGTTGCAGCTCATTTATGTTTCAATGGGTGGGGTGGCTGATGTGTGGGAGGGAGAAAAATGGAATTGTGGGATTTGTAGTCATAAAAAGAAAAGTCAAACAGGAAATACCAGTTCACAAAAAGCATAGCCACAGTGTTATGGTAATCTCACAACATAGCCATTTAGCCCCAAGACAATCCTTCCTAAACATGTCCATTACTGCCTACCAGGTACGTACTAAAATCACCTTCTGGTGGATAACCCCTTTAAGTGATAAGCTTTTTATTGTCTACTACTTTGAGACACCAATATTTATGCCACTTCCAAAAGGGAGAATATTTGGAATGCTTATAAAAATCAATGGCGTCTTTACTTGCCAAACTCAAAATTTGTTGCCTCTCCCAAAAAGGGAGAATTTTTGGAATGCTTATAAAAAGCCGTTACGTTTTCCAATAAATCTGTGTTAATTTTTAACACCAACAGGCATCTGCCAACAAAAAAGTATGCTTTATCATGTGCAGCTATATAAAGCAAATCTTTATCATGTGCAGCTATATAAAGGTAATTTCATTTGGTTGGAGTTCTCCTTTAAAGTAAAATAGAAAAGCCATAAATTAAAAATTAATGGAGTACTCTGGGAAAGTCAACTTATCCTGTCTGATCACTGGGTATCTAACCATTATCTCCTGTTCAGGAACCACCAATTCACATGTGCTCAAAGCACTCAAGGGCCTACCTTTCGAGACAAACGGGAGTGACAGGGGATAAGTTGACTTCCATGTAGTACTTCTTTAAGTACATCCCATGAAACAATAAGCCATTGTGATGTAACAGCGTGAAGTAACATTATTATATTATTATTATAATATTATTATTAATATATGGACCCGTCTGCGTAGTTCCCAAGTGGTAAGTCCTATGTATGTTAAGCCGCAAGGGCATTTGGCATGGTATATGATACCCATTGTGTTGCATGAAATACTGTGGGTGATCTGGTATTCCTTTCCCTGTGAATCAACAAAGATATTGGCTGTTTCAATGTTCACGCATGCTACACATTTCCCACAAGTTTTGTAGCCCCATTTGGATCCACGGGAGGCTTTCTCATGTCTGGTAAATAATAGATGGAACCTTCTAGACATAAAGAAGCCAAATTGGGTCTGCTCTGGGTATATCCCAGTATTTCTGCAATACTTGATGTACTTCATTAGCCTGTGCATAAAACTTAGTGATGAATCACACTTGAGTGTCCTTTTCTGAGCTTTTCTTCTATTGGAACATTTGGCTCTCCAATAGGCACTTCTAAGAGATCTCTCACTGTACCCCCGTTCATGAAAGCGAGAACGTAATTCCTGGGCTTGTTTTTCAAAATCCTGGTCCATGGAATATATATGATGTATCCTCAAGAATTGTCCAATAGGGATTCTTTGTACCAGCTTTCTTAGTGTGAGAAGAGTGAGCCTGTAAAAGTGAGTCGACAGCCATGGTTTTTCTGAAGAGATCAGATTGGATAACACCCTCCTCATCCACATAAAAGTTTACATCCAAAAAATCCATGTTCTGGCGACCATATTTGTAAGTCAACTTAAAGGGGTTATCCAGCATAAGGTGATTTTAGTACGTACCTGGCAGACAGTAATGGACATGCTTAGGAAGGATCTGCCTTTGTCTTGGGGCTAAATGGCTATGTTGTGAGATTACCATAATACTGTGGCTAGCTGTTTGTGAACTATAATTTCCTGTTTGACTTTTCTTTTTTTGACTACAAATCCCACAATTCCATTTGCCTCCCTCCCACACATCAGCCACCCCACCCATTGAAGCATAAATGAGCTGCATCCATTCAAATCAGTGTGGTTTTCAATCAGGGTGCCTATAGCTGTTGCATTAGTTGCAGATTGATCCCTCCACCCATTGAAGCAGACAGGCTCCCTGTCATCAGCTGACTAGTGAGTCAGTCTCGGCCGCATTGCAAGCTGGGAAAAATCTGAGACAACACTCATTTTGTATGCTGTTAAAAATAAATATTGGGGTGAAAATCACAGAAGAATTGTGAGAAAACTGTCACACACAGGTACACACACTCTATTATGAACTACACTAACTTTACAGCCCCTGTAGCATAGTCAAACAAAAAATCCTGGAATACCCTTTTAATGTTGAGGTCATTTTTGTTTAGGTCCGACATGAATTCCTGAAGTTGTTACTGGGCCCTGCCATATAAAGAAGATGTCATCTATATAGTAGGCCCAGCATTGAACCTTGTCAATCAAAGGGTGTGGATCAATAAGGAAAATGCATCTTTCCCAAAAACCCAAGAATAGGTTTACGTACGTGGGCGTGCAAGCTGCGCCAATGGCCGTGCCTTGTAATTGGACATAAAATGTCTCCCTGGGTAAGTACAAATTCCAAAAGTTGGGTAATAAACTCACTAAATTCAGGGGTGTAATCTGTCATGGAGAGGAAAAATTTCACTGCTCGGAGACCCTCTTCATGTCTGATGGAGGTATATAATGCCTCTACTTCACGCGTGACTTTACATTTTCTGTGTCCAATTGAATATGTTCCAACCATCTAAGGACATCCATTGTATCCTGCAAAAAGGAAGGCACTGTTTCAACCCTTTGCCGCAAGACGTGGTATATCATTTTACAGGCAGGTTCACAGAGATTGTTGCAGCCAGAGACTATTGGACGGCCCGTTGGATTCTGTATTTGTTTGTGCACCTTGGGTAATAAATAGAATGTAGCAATTGTTGGGTTAGTGACAGTAAGACATCTCAATTGTTGTCAATTGTTGTGATGTAATAACTCCCTGTGAATGGGCATGTAAGTGGATTATGTTAAGCTCATCTTGGAATTTCTTCAGGGGGTTAAACGTCAGGCGTTTATAACATGTGGTGTCCCTAAGATGTCTCATATAGTTTAACCGGCCACACCACCAAATTGCCCCCTTTATCCGATGGCTTTATAATAACATCAGCCATTTGTTTTAATTCCTCTCATGCCATGCGTTGGGGGAGTGTGGAATTGTCATACAATCTCTTCCGTGATATTTTATTAATTTCTAAAGTGCAGAAAAGGACACTCAGCTATGCTGTTTGGACTCCAGTTGTCTTCTTCTCTTTTTACAAATTTTTTCCTGCCTGGACACTTTATATTAATGTATACCCAGTGTACAGCTGTAACTATTTTATCCTGATCCCAGTAGCTATGAGATAATAAGTCTTGATGATTTGCATGCACTTTATTATATGAGATACAAATTGGATTAATTAGATATTAAATCCACTTTTATTATAATTACATACATAATTACACATTTATTATTGCTCACTATCGCAAATTTTCATATGGATTTTTCACATAAAGTTTTTATTTATATTTATTAAATTGCACTATAGTGCACAATATTATATGCTATATATACACTATACTATTACATTTTTTTCACATATACACTGTATATACACGTAGTCATGAATTTTCCACTCTGATGTTTATTATATATCTTAGATATTCACTTCACTGTTTTCTTATAATATTTGTATATTTATCATAGTACGTACCTCTCATATATTTACCATTATAATAATTTTTTTAATATTGCATGAATGCATATCAGCATTCATATCCCTATAGGCTTTAGAACACAACATGGCTATGATTATTTATTTTAACACTAATAACCGTTTTCACAGATGGGGGTATGTACTTCACTCACGCATGTTGCACTGATCACGTCACTTTATTAGTTTGTTCGCTGTGTATTCACATTATACTTTGTAGTTTTATCATGATCTCTCACCTTTATGCGCATGCGCTAGTTGAACGGCAATTCATAGCTGCATACATCGCGATACTGGGAACGATATTCTCGACAGGAGTACGGATACTGATCACGTGACTTTGGCTCTTGGTGCATAGTTTCGCGAGATATGGGATGATACTCGGATCCACAGACTCAGAGATATGACGTACCTCTAATGAATACTTCAGCTGTGTATTGGCAGCATGAGGTAGAATTGACAGAGTTATCAGGCTGTGTATAATTGGTTAGTATGGATGGTGTGAATGTGAAGATGGATGTGATTGGCCAATGTCAGCCATATATAGCCACAAGTGACCCCACGCCCCCTGAGGAAGCTCAAAGGAACAAAACATATGTAGGGGTTTGGCACATGCCCTGGTGAGGCTTATCACATGATTAGTACTGGTTATTTTTTGTTACTCTTTCCCTCTGCATCTGTATTGATATCTATGCTATATACTTATATTCAGCTATTACGGCACATATGAGAGTGGGTTCAGTTGATTATATCTACATGTACACTATTCAACAGCCTTCCATGGTGTGTGTTTACCATAGGGTTCTTCTATTGTGCTATTATTCTTTTAATGTTTTATCATTATTCTTGTTATTTTCAATAAAAATAATTTTTTTATTCCATATATTGGCTTGGATATTGTCCTTTTCTTTTGGGTGCTGATTTAATAATTGAGACACTGTCCCAATCATATGTTACCTTGCAGTGGTAGTTCCCTGCAGGATGTGTTTTGGAGTATACAACTCACCAGTCACACCATCTCAATTATTTTGAAGTTTGGACTTTGACTGGGTCATTGCAACATCTTGATTGCAACAGCATTCTGTTGTAGTTTCGCTGATGTTCTTGGGTTTGATATCTTGTTGCATGACCTAGTTTTAAGATTAAACTGTTTAAGAATCACATTTGACTCTACAATACTTTGGTATATAGAGGAGCTTATAGTCCACGCAAAGCAAGCCAAACCATTCACCACTGTACTTGACAGCTGGTAGGAGGTGTTTGTGCTGATGTGCTGTGTTTGGACTTTGCAAAACTTAAAAAGGTATTCCGTTATTTATTATTTTTTTTTTATTATGTAAGACAGGGGCAGCAAAGTTAGTCTAGTTACTAATATACTTTACTTACCCATGCTTGATGGCTAGTATCAAATTTATTTGTCTTTATTTTCCCAGGAAGGAGTGTTGCTCTTCTGAGAGTTGCTGTGTATGAGGGGGCGTGAAAGAGGAGTTCCAAAAACAGGAGTTTGAAAGCAGGAGGTTGAGATCGCTGTGAGTGTTAATTTCTGAACCCACAAGGTCTACAAAAATTTGAAGTGTAATTTTGACTGTCTGTTTTTGCCTATACATTTGTGAAATCCCCATAACTAGATGGCCTCCATGTTGGAAAATGCAGTCCAATGTACATCCTGTTCAATGTATGCAATCCTTGAACAGCAGTTTGAGGGTGCATATTGTTGTGCGAGATGTGTGCTAGTTGTTCATTTGGAAGCCCAGATCCTGGATCTAGAGGAGCGACTGGCAACAATGAGAAGCATTAACAACATGGAGAGGAGTCTCCTGCTTACTGAGCAGGCACTCTCGGGAGTAGAGGTGGAGAAGGACAGTGGGACGGAGTTGCAGGACAGTCAGGCAGTTAGCTGGGTTACAGTTAGAAAGCGGGGTAGGGGAAAAAGTGTCAGGGAGGCTAGTCCTGAACTGGCACACCCCAACAAGTTTGCCCGCTTGGCAGATGAGGGGGATGCCATTACAGAGCTAGCAGAACTGCAGCAGGATACTGCCTCTGACCGCCAGGGGGGTGTCTGCTCCAGTAAGGAGGGAGGGAGGAGTACAGGGCAGGCCAGACAGGTACTAGTGGTGGGGGACTCAATTATTAGGGGGACAGACTGGGCGATCTGTCACAAAGACCGGGATCGCCGAACAGTGTGTTGTCTGCCTGGCGCACGAGTTCAGCACATCGCGGATCAGGTTGACAGGTTGCTGGGCGGGGCTGGAGAGGACCCAGCAGTCATGGTACATATTGGCACCAATGACAAAGTAAGAGGTGGGTGGAGTGTCCTTAAAAATGATTTCAGGGACTTAGGCTGCAAGCTTAAGGCAAGGACCTCCAAGGTAGTATTTTCTGAAATACTACCAGTACCACGAGCCGCACCAGAGAGGCAGCGGGAGATCAGGGAGGTAAACAAGTGGCTCAGAAGCTGGTGTAGGAAGGAGGGGTTTGGGTTCATGGAGAACTGGGCTGACCGCTGTCGGTTACCGGCTTTACCGTAGGGATGGGCTGCACCTCAATGGGGAGGGTGCAGCTGTGCTTGGGGAGAAGATGGCTAGAAGGGTGGAGGAGTGTTTAAACTAGGGACTTGGGGGGAGGGAACCTACAGCAAAGAGGGGGAAGATAGTGTAGATAGAGAGGTGGGAATTATAAATATACCTGGGGGTGGAGCGGAGGGAGGGGTTAGAATAGTTAATAGGAATAGGCTTCATAGGAAAATAAAACTTACACCCTTGAATCCCATTAACCCCAATAACATAAAGGATGGAAATGTAAAGTGTATGTTCACAAATGCCAGAAGTCTAGCAAATAAAATTGGGGAGCTTGAGGCCTTGATACTGGAGGAACATATTGATAAAGTTGGGGTCACTGAGACATGGCTGGACTCCTCGCATGACTGGGCTGTCAATCTGCAGGGGTTTACATTGTTTCGCAAGGATAGAATGAACAGAAAAGGTGGTGGAGTCTGTCTGTATGTAAGAAGTGGTATGAAAGTCAGTGTGAACGATGCCATAGTGTGTGATGATTCTGAGGATGTGGAATCACTGTGGGTAGAATTACAAAAGGAGGGAAATACTGAAAAAATAATACTTGGTGTAATCTACAGAGCCCCTAATATCACTGAAGAGATAGAAGGTCAGCTGTATAAACAAATAGAGAGGGCCGCCCGGGCAGATACAGTGGTAATAATGGGAGATTTTAACTATCCAGATATAGATTGGGGTCCGGGGTTGGCTAAAACTACAAAGGGGCGACAATTCCTAAATTTATTGCAGGATAATTTTATGGGCCAGTTTGTGGAGGACCCAACAAGAAGTGATGCCTTGTTGGATCTGATCATTTCCAACAACACAGAGCTGGTTGGTAATGTAACTGTGCAGGAAAACCTTGGTAATAGCGACCACAATATAGTTACTTTTTACTTAAAATGTAGAAAACAAAGACAGGCGGGGAAGGCAAAAACATATAACTTTAAAAAGGCAAATTTCCCTGGGCTGAGATCTGCATTACAGGACATAGACTGGGGGGAGGTGTTGTCAAATACTGATACAGAAGGTAAATGGGACATCTTTAAATCAACTCTAAATAACTATACAGCTAAATATATACCAAAGGGGAACAAATATAAACGATTAAAACTAAATCCTACATGGCTGACACATGACATTAAAAGAGCAATAAACAACAAAAAAATTGCCTTCAAAAAATGCTAATCTGATGGGTCAGCTATAACATTTAAACAGTACAAAGAGCTTAATAAAATCTGTAAAAATGTAATAAAAACAGCAAAAATTCAAAATGAGAGACAGGTGGCCAAAGAAAGCAAAACTAATCCTAAATATTTTTTTAGATATATAAATGCAAAAAAAAAACAAGGACAGAGCATGAAGGACCCCTTAATAATGATAATGGGGAGGTTGTCACAGGCGATAAAGAGAAGGCGGAGCTACTGAATGGGTTCTTTAGTTCTGTATACACTATGGAAGAAGGAGCTGACATTGGCCAGGTCAGTGCTGGTAACACATCATGTAATGTACTGAACTGGCTTAATGTAGAGATGGTACAAGGTAAGTTAAGTAATATAAATGTAAGCAAATCTCCAGGGCCAGATGGATTGCACCCAAGAGTTCTTAGATAGGTAAGTTCAGTAATATCTGTACACCTGTTCATGATATTTAGAGATTCACTGGTGTCTGGTATTGTGCCAAGGGACTGGCGCAAGGCGAATGTGGTGCCAATCTTCAAAAAGGGCTCTAGGTCTTCCCCAGGAAACTATAGACCGGTAAGTTTAACGTGCATTGTGGGTAAATTGTTTGAAGGACTTATAAGGGATTACATACAGGAATACATAGGGGATAATTGTATTATAAGTGATATCCAGCCTGGGTTTACTAAGGATAGAAGTTGTCAAACCAATCTAATTTGCTTTTATGAAGAGGTGAGTAGAAGCCTTGAAAGAGGAATGGCTGTGGATATAGAGGGGAGCTCTGTATATAGAGGAGGGGCTGTGTACATAGAGGGGAGCTCTGTATATAGAGGGGGGCTGTGTATATAGAGGGGGGCTGTGTATGTAGAGGGGGGCTCTGTATATAGAGGAATGGCTGTGGATATAGTGTTTCTGGATTTTGCTAAAGCGTTTGATACTGTCCCTCACAGACATCTGACAGGTAAGTTAAGGTCTTTGGGTTTGGAAATTTTAGTTTGTAACTGGATTGAACACTGGCTCATGGATCGTACCCAGAGAGTGGTGGTCAATGATTCGTTCTCTGATTGGTCCCCGGTTATTAGTGGCGTACCCCAAGGTTCTGTACTGGGCCCGCTGTTGTTTAATTTATTTATCAATGATATAGAGGATGGTATTAACAGGTTTGTTTCTATCTTTGCAAATGACACCAAGCTTTGTAGCACGGTACAGTCTATAGAGGATGTGCATAAGTTACAAGATGACTTGGATAGACTAAGTGTCTGGGCATCCACTTGGCAAATGAGGTTCAATGTGGATAAATGTAAAGTTATGCATCTGGGTACTAATAACCTGCATGCGCCATATATCTTAGGGGGGATTAAACTGGCAGAGTCACTGGTAGAGAAGGATCTGGGTGTACTTGTAGATCACAGACTACAGAATAGCATGCAATGTCAGGCTGCTGCTTCCAAGGCCGGCAGGATATTGTCATGTATCAAAAGAGGCATGGACTCGAGGGACCGGGACATAATACTCCCCCTCTATAAAGCATTGGTACGGCTTCACCTGGAATATGCTGTTCAGTTTTGGGTACCAGTCCATAAAAGGGACACTGTGGAGCTGGAAAGGGTGCAGAGACGTGCGACTAAACTAATATGGGGCATGGAACATCTTAGCTATGAGGAGCGATTAAAGGAGTTACAATTGTTTAGTCTTGAGAAGAGACGTTTAAGGGGGGATATGATAAATGTATATAAGTATATTAATGGCCCATACAAAAAATATAAAAACAAAATGAAAAATAGCCAGCACAAAAACCTAATACACAGGTGCCCGCTGCTGTGGCAAATATAAAATGTACATAAAAGAAAGTTGCAACAGCACTCTAGGTCAAAAAATGGAGGCTCTTAGCGCACTTTTTGATCAAAATGTGTCCCCCCATCCACCACACGGAGGTGGCCTCATATCGGATGGGACCCTAACATGATAACTCACCTCTGCTGTGCATATAGCCTCTGACTGTGTGACATGTTGGATCAGCCATTGACTAAACCACCTCCAGTCTGAGAGGGGTGGGGTGCACGGCTAAAGAGGGTGCCACACCCCCAACTTACAAAGGAAAAACAAAAGGAAAAATAGCCAGCACAACAACCTAATACACAGGTGCCCGCTGCTGTGGCAAATACAAAATACAAAATGTACAAAAAAGAAAGTTGCAACAGCACGCTAGGTCAAAAAATGGAGGCTCTTAGCGCACTTTTTGATCAAAATGTGTCCCCCCATCCATCACCAGGTGGCCTCATATCGGATGGGACCCTAACATGATAACTCACCTCTGCTGTGCTCAAAAAGTGTGCTGTGATCAAAAGTGCGCTAAGAGCCTCCATTTTTTGACCTAGAGTGCTGCTGCAACTTTCTTTTTTATACAAAAAATATGGAGAAAAACTGTTCCAGGTTAAACCCCCCCAAAGGACGAAGGGGCACTCCCTCCATCTGGGGAAGAAAAAGCTTAGTCTCAAGGGGCGACACGCCTTCTTTACCATTAGAACTGTGAACTTATGGAACAGTCTACCTCAGGAACTGTTCACAGCAGGAAATATTAACAGCTTTAAAACAGGATTAGATACATTCCTGGAACAAAATAACATTAATGCTTATGAAGAAATATAAAATCCCATCCCTTCCCCAATATCGCGCCACACCCCACAATTCCCTGGTTGAACTTGATGGACATATTTCTTTTTTCGACCGTACTAACTATGTAACTATGTAACACCTTTCTCAACTTGCTGTGTGGCCCGAGACAATACATGACAAGTCAGGTGCTAAAAGGGGGCTTGGCTGCTTTGTCTGTTGTGTGTGTGAAGCCAGCCCTATGATGACGATACTCAGCACACGTGCACGCATTCAACATCACACAGATCCACAGCTTATGTGTCAGGAGATGTTGGTCAAGTCATGTGATTAAAGGGAGCGTGGCTGTGCTGATATGAGAGGGCGACCAATGTGTGGGAAGGAAATAATTCACCTCCCTCCTTGAAACAAAGGATCTTGGGTATTGTAGTCTGAGGGAAGTCACACAAAAAGGTAGTAGCCCATTTCCAAAAACATACCAGCAGCGTGATGGACACAGGACTCAGCCATTTATCACCAACACAAGCACAGATCCTTGGTGAGCATGTTCATTACTGTATGACACTTAATTTCTTGAGCCACCTTATGTTGGATAACCCTTTAAGCCGTGCTGCCATGTTTTTTTCTTTTTTAGAAAAAAGAAGCTTTCACCTAACAACCTTTTCAAACAAGCTATACTTATTCAATCTTCTATTTCTAATTGTACTGTAATAAACATTTAATATGCTAACTGTCGACAAGAACGTCTGAGATGTAGATCTTGTGTTTTTTTGTAATTTTGTAATCTTTCACAGCACAGAATAAATCAATAATTGGTGGGTCAATAAACAAAACAATACTACTGAAAAATGATAAGCCCCTTTAAAATATAACTTTTAATAAATAAATAAAAATAATGAATTTAGACAAACAAGGACCATAAAGTCTACCATATACGGGTATATTTTGTAGGTTGACTTAAAGCAGGAAAAAAAGTGCTCAAATAACCCATGTACAGTTATAAAATGAAATAAGTTTTTTTTAGTGCTACTAGAAAAAATTTCCCATATTTGCTAGAAGCACTGAAAAAGACCTTAGTAGCTATTGGTTTATTTTCCTGCATCGTATTCACAGGGATCCAGAAGCATCATAACTGTGAGTAGAACATTAATCTATAATTGTGCATGTGTTATTTATGCATTTTTTCCTGCTTAAAGTCAACCTACAGAATATTGCTGTGTATGGTGAGTTTTGCTTTTTTTTTCCTTTTGTTTCCCTCTTAATTCCTCTGGAAGCAGTATGGGTAGACCAAATTTTTCACATAGTATTTGTGTATTTTGGCCTAGTTTTTCTTATATAAACAATGACACAGTGTAATTTGATGTGTTGTTGTTCATCTGATGTTGCATTTACCTAATTTCAAGGATGTTGTTTTTCTCTCATGACTGTGAAATGCTTTTTCATATAAATGTATTCCAGAGGGTCGTGGCTAACTTTCCAAGACAAACATGTGGGACAGTAGCTCCAACTACCAACACTCTGTTCCCTGGTTTTCTGCATCAGATACAGTACTTATTTTGTTGAAAACCTCTCTTTGGACCCATGTTCACCTGGAGTATCGGTTTGATCCATCTTGGTCCTAGTCCAGCTGGATTGCCTGCCACAATACTTTCAACCTGCTCTGTTCAGTTCCAGGCTTTCCTTCCTCTCGTTCCCAGCTTATCGTAAAAAAAAAAAACCATAGGGCTAGCCTGATTATCAGCCTATAGGCCTGGTACTCCCTCTGCCTCAGCAAAGGAAACTCTTTCTCCCACTGGTGCACTTATGCACTGGGACCCCGGGTGTCCTTAAAGGGGATTCACACAAACAAGTAGCTTTTTCCACTAGCATAACAGTTATTTCTATTTTGCCCCTCTCTCTTTATTTTAGACTGCTCAGGCCCAAACCACTAACCTTTCATGTTTGCTCTGGATCTGATGAGTGGGCTTAGTAGAAGAAGTGCATTAGCACTCTTTGTTTGCCACACTTTTCACTGTGTTTTTTGCCTTCTGTTTGCCAACAACCAGTAAAATAACAGCTCAGACCTTCCATGTCATAGTTACGCTGTGCTTGTTATTCCATAAACTGCTCACTCGGTGACACTGGTACTCCATCTCTCAAGATTGTACCAAACAAGCATAGAAATTCACTATGCTGCAACCTGCTTACTGGAAACCTTCTTTAGGACTTTTTCCTCGCATGTTTCTCTCCACGAAGTGTGAATCTTAATTCTGTGTTTTCATCCCTTAACTAGCCTTTCCATGTACTGACTCGCTGTTTAATATGTAAACATTGATGCTTTTGCACCTTTTCTGTACCATTGCAATAATCTTCCACAGCTACGGTTTCCATATCTCTTCCATACACCTGGTCTCACCTGATAATTCCTCATAGATTACCTCCCAATTAGGGGATCCCTCCAATATTATGAAATCGTTTAGATCTCAGTCACATACACCAGCCATTTCAGCTCCTGTGGCAGTGTCACCATCTTCTTAGTCTCCCCCTTCAGCCCCTAATCCTCACCTTTCTCAACTAATGGACGGATGAACAGCAAGGACGGCCATTGGGATTTAAAAAACTATCTTCACTCCCTGCTAAGGTGGCTCCCAACACTTAGGGGGTATCATTAGTGTTTGAGGTGCTATAGGTTCTGAAAAAGTTCAGAACCTAAGAAAAAGTTGTCCTGGCAGTCTGGGTAAGATAGAGAATAAAAGTGATGGACTCTCATCAGAAAAGATTTCACCTATAAATCACTGGATGTTACTCCACTGTAACCTCTAATAGGGTCGGTACGGTCTGTACTGTTATTGGTTATGGTGTGGCATATTTTTTTAGGTTTTAGGTTTTATGTACAATAACCAACAAGCAGATGAATAAATACAAACAAGGCAGGATTTAGCATACTAACATACAGTTCAGAAATCGGGATCAAGATTAACGGCAGATATGATAATATGAACAAGACTATGAGGATAAGTTTACAGCAGACAAAACCAAGAGATGCAGGGGATGAACAGGTTAACTGATTGTCAGAACACTAAATGGATCACACTAAACGGATCAGGAAATCAAGAGAACTGTTCACACTGAACTCAGCACAAGGAACACACAGGACACCCCACTCCAATCATGGAGGGACATCAATACCAAAGCCAAATAGGCTCCTAGTTGTAACGTCGGGCAGGGATAGAGTGCAGCCCTGATCTCGCCCATTCCCTCTGTCTCTGCCTATTGCATACTCGCCCTAGGCAGCAGGTCCACAGTGCCGTTCCCTTCCTAAATAAGTGAGGGACAGTCACAGGTCAAAACAAAAAACCACAAAAACAGACAAGGTCGGGAAACAGCTGGAGGCACACAAAACTAACAGAAATAAACCTAAACGCACACACAATGGATATAAAGTCAACAAGTCGAGTCAAAGCCAGGAGGGAAACGGAGTACAATAACAGAGCCAAAGAGGAGTCAAAAGCCAAGCCAAAAAGTCACAGAACCAGATAGACAATAATAATACAGAGGTTGATAGTTTCAGCTACAAGAACTTTTACAGGCAAAGCAAGACTGAGAAGGACTTCCTTAAATATCCCTGTGCTACTAACAGGAGGATTCTAATAGGCTAAGCAAGCTGAACCACACCCAGAAGCACAGAGGCGTAGTCCCAGCAAGCAAAATAAACAAAAGGGCTAGAAAGCATTAACAATATGGGGTCATCATACTAGCTAGTGGGCACACTCCATCATGTGATCAGTATACTAGCCTAGGAGGAAACAAAAATACAAGCAAACACGGGTACAGACACAAGACTAACTCACTCCTAGATAGACGGATTAGCACAAGTTTCAGAATAGGATTCTATCCTAGGAGATCCAGGATTAAACAAGGTCAAAACAGGACTGACAAAATGCACAGTGTGAATACGGACTCAGGAAACACAAAACATATGCAGAAAGAACATACAAGAAGGCTAAAATCTGTATATCAAACAGGAAAGATAACCATGGTTAAAACTGAGGACGTGCACAGACAGACATAGTGAACATCATGCCAACATGGTCAGAGTACAGGTCTAATAACCAGCCCTGAAAAGCAACTGAAGAAGCCTTATATATCCACCCAGTGCTGAAGTGAGGAAGGTAAACTTTTCTAATCCTAGGGAGAATTAACACAAAAATTGTTCCAACACAAACAATGTCTGAACAGCACCCAAAGCAGAAAATACAAAATTACAGTTAAACAGACATCACAGATGGTCAAGTAGCCCCTCAGATTGCATGATCTCTTTGACCAATTAATTTGAGTATTTTGTATTGGGGGGCTGTTTATTGTGACTCCTTAGTGCATACTGTTTTAAACCTCTTAGATGTTTGTAGTGTCCCTGTCTCATAAACTGTAGTAAGAAATCTATTTCAGTATTGTCTATGGAACTTTTATTATTGGCTGATCTGGTGTAAGGATGGCAGAGAACTTGAAGAGGAGGAAGCTCTGACCTCATCTCTAGAAGGAGGATTGCGGCAGGGTATGTAGTCTCTGATGTTGGGGAGGCCAGATACTACACAGCAACTTAAGGCACTGCGGTTGATACTCATGCCATAAATTTCATACCATTCATTTGTAATTTCATCATAGCATTCCACATCCATTGTGGTGGTGAATCCATTGAATCCTCCGATGACAAAAAGAAAATCATCTAAAACCTCAATTCCAAAGTTGCTTCGTGCTGTGTACATGGAAGGTACCACACGCCAAGTGTCGTCATCTGGGTTGTATGTCTCAGCACTACTGAGACGATTAGTTCCATCAAAACCTCCCACCTGAAAATTGAAATAAAGATCATTAAATATTTAATTATAAAGTACTTTTTAACAGAAGTTGGTGAATATTGGGTGTTTTCCATATTTACCAGATTTACCAGTGCTGGTAGTGTTATGTCTTAAGGAAATAACGTCTTAAACAAACTGTCACCTATAATACATTGTTCTCAGTCATTACATAGTATAGGCATAACTAGGATGCACTAAGCACCAAAGCAAGTCAGGATTGTTTCTCCACCAAGGTGACAGTAAGCTGGCTGTTATGCCCTGCGCTCCGGCCGTCGTGAGCGCATTGTGCATTTGTCCCTGGCTGCCAGGGGGGTCGGGATTCGCATCGCGGGAGGGGCCCACATGGGAATCCCGGCTCGTTACTCACCCTGTACTGCTGCCACTTCCGCTCCTGTGTCTCGGCTTGAAAGGGCCAGTGCGCCCATAATTACTGTTTGCCCCTGGCACTACCTTATAAAGTCCCTGCACTTCCCTGCCAGATCTTCAGTGCCCCTAGCCTGAGATTAAGCATTCCCTATAGCCTGTTTGCCTTATTTGACTCTGCACCTTGCCGCCGGCCTTGACCTTCTGCTACATTGACTATGCTACTGCCTTATCCTCCTGTACCTTGCCTTGCCCAGCTACCTGTGTGATCGAGCTGTGTTGGGGATAGGGACCTGGGTGTCGTCTGCCTCAGCAAGCCCATCCTGCCTTGCGGTGGGCTCTGGTGAAGACCAGCGGCACCTTAGACTCCGCTCCCCGATACGGTCCGAGTCATCAGCCACACAGGTTAGAGGATCCACATCCAGCTTCGTTACAGCAAGATCTAGCCATGTATCCCGCTGGGGTTCCTCTGCCCGATAGTCCGGATCTCGCTTCCACCGTGGCCCTCCAGTCCCAGCAGTTGGCCCTGCAGGCACAGCAGATGAAACAGTTATCCGCCTTGATGCAGCAGATGCTGTCTGCTCAGCAGCAACCGTCACAAGCACAGCCTCCTCCTGCTCCGGTGGTGCCTTCCGCTCCTGCAGTCGTCTCCAGTTCTAGACTCCGCCTGTCTCTTCCCGAGAAATATGAGGGGGATCTGAAGTACTGTCATGGTTTCGTGACTCAGTGCTCCATGCACATAGAACTCATGGCGGATCTGTTCCCTACGGAACAAGCAAAGGTGGCCTTCATCCTCAGTCTTTTAACTGGAAGGGCTTTGGCCTGGGCAACTCCGCTTTGGGACCATGGTGAAGCTCTCACTACCAATCTCCAGGTGTTCCTGATGGAATTTCGGGGTCTCTTCGAAGAACCTGCTTGAGCTCCCTCCGCTGAGTCGGCATTGCTGAGCCTTACTCAGGGCAACTCCTCTGTGGGCGAGTATGCCATTCGCTTTCGTACCCTGGCATCGGAGTTAGCATGGAATGAAGAAGCTCTCTGCGCCACCTTCAAGAGAGGACTGTCAATTCCAATCAAGGAAGCTCTCGCTGCCGGGGAATTGCCATTTAATCTCAATAACCTTGTACAGTTGGCCTCCCGGATTGATATCCATTTATCAGAGCGATGTGAGGAACTACACCAAGAAAGGGAGTCTGCACAACATCGGCACTTTCCTTGTCTGGCACCAGCCTTCCAGCAACCACCGCAACCTTCTATGTTGCCTCCCGCAGTGAAGGCTATGCAGGTGGATCGGTCTCACCTGACCGCGCAGGAAAGGAATCACCGATGAACTGAGGATCTCTGCCTATACTGCGCCAGTGCAGATCACTTCCTAAAAGACTGTCCTCTGCGTCCTCAGCGAGGGAAACGCTCGGACCTAGGGTTTGTGGGAGAGGCATCCCTGGGTGTGAATACCACCTCTCCACGCTTAAATATGACCATCCAGCTTTTTCTACCTTCCAAAGAGATCATCTATGTTATTGCTTTTCTGGACTCTGACTCCGCAGGAAATTTTATTGATGCTTCTCTAGTGCATAGGCATCGTCTGCCGGTGTTCCGCCTGTTAAAGCCTCTCTTCATCTCCTCAGTGAATGGTGAAAGACTGGATTGTACCGTGCTATATCGCAGAGAACCATTGACTATGCAGGTCAGAGTCTCGCATAGGGAGAACTTGTCCTTCTATGTTATCCCACATTGTACTTCTCCTCTCTTGCTTGGTCTACAATGGTTGTAACTCCATGCTCCGCAGCTGGATTGGAAAACTGGAGAAGTTCCTCGTTGGGGTCTGCAGTGCAACAATAACTGTATCCACATACGTATCACAAAGATGGAACCCTCATTTTGTCCTATGCCCGGTTTGCCTTCCTTTCTTATGGACTATGCTGATGTCTTCTGTGAAAAGCAAGCCGAAGTGTTACCACCACATCGGCCCTACGATTGTCCAATTGACTTGCTACCCAGCACCACACCTCCCAGGGGCAGAATCTACCCTTTATCTGTTCCTGTAACTCAGGCCATGTCTAATTATATCCAGGAGAACCTTCAGAAGTGTTACGCCGAGCGCTCCGGGTCCCCGCTCCTCCCCGGAGCGCTCGCTTCACTCTCCCCGCGGCAGCGCTCCGGTCACGTCCTCTGACCCGGGGCGCTGCGATTCCGCTGCCAGCCGGGATGCGATTCGCGATGCGGGTAGCGCCCGCTCGCGATGCGCACCCCGGCTCCCCTACCTGACTCACTCTCCGTCTGTTCTGTCCCGGCGCGCGCGGCCCCGCTCCCTAGGGCGCGCGCGCGCCGGGTCTCTGCGATTTAAAGGGCCACTGCGCCGCTGATTGGCGCAGTGGTTCCAATGAGTGTGTTCACCTGTGCACTTCCCTATATCACCTCACTTCCCCTGCACTCCCTTGCCGGATCTTGTTGCCTTAGTGCCAGTGAAAGCGTTCCTTGTGTGTTCCTTGCCTGTGTTTCCAGACCTTCTGCCGTTGCCCCTGACTACGATCCTTGCTGCCTGCCCCGACCTTCTGCTACGTCCGACCTTGCTTTTGCCTACTCCCTTGTACCGCGCCTATCTTCAGCAGCCAGAGAGGTGAGCCGTTGCTAGTGGATACGACCTGGTCACTACCGCCGCAGCAAGACCATCCCGCTTTGCGGCGGGCTCTGGTGAAAACCAGTAGTGGCTTAGAACCGGTCCACTAGCACGGTCCACGCCAATCCCTCTCTGGCACAGAGGATCCACTACCTGCCAGCCGGCATCGTGACAGTAGATCCGGCCATGGATCCCGCTGAAGTTCCTCTGCCAGTTGTCGCTGACCTCACCACGGTGGTCGCCCAGCAGTCACAACAGATAGCGCAACAAGGCCAACAGCTGTCTCAACTGACCGTTATGCTACAACAGTTACTACCACAGCTTCAGCAGTCATCTCCTCCGCCAGCTCCTGCACCTCCTCCGCAGCGAGTGGCCGCTCCTGGGATACGCTTATCCTTGCCGGATAAATTTGATGGGGACTCTAAGTTTTGCCGTGGCTTTCTTTCCCAATGTTCCCTGCATCTGGAGATGATGTCGGACCTGTTTCCCACTGAAAGGTCTAAGGTGGCTTTCGTAGTCAGCCTTCTGTCCGGAAAAGCCCTGTCACGGGCCACACCGCTCTGGGACCGCAATGACCCCGTCACTGCCTCTGTACACTCCTTCTTCTCGGAAATCCGAAGTGTCTTTGAGGAACCTGCCCGAGCCTCTTCTGCTGAGACTGCCCTGTTGAACCTGGTCCAGGGTAATTCTTCCGTTGGCGAGTATGCCGTACAATTCCGTACTCTTGCTTCAGAATTGTCCTGGAATAATGAGGCCCTCTGCGCGACCTTCAAAAAAGGCCTATCCAGCAACATTAAAGATGTTCTGGCCGCACGAGAAATTCCTGCTAATCTACATGAACTTATTCACCTAGCCACTCGCATTGACATGCGTTTTTCCGAAAGGCGTCAGGAACTCCGCCAAGATATGGACTCTGTTCGCACGAGGCGTTTCTCCTCCTCGGCTCCTCTCTCCTCTGGTCCCCTGCAATCTGTTCCTGTGCCTCCCGCCGTGGAGGCTATGCAGGTCGACCGGTCTCGCCTGACACCTCAAGAGAGGACACGACGCCGTATGGAGAACCTCTGCCTGTACTGTGCTAGTACCGAACACTTCCTGAGAGATTGTCCTATCCGTCCTCCCCGCCTGGAAAGACGTACGCTGACTCCGCACAAAGATGAGACAGTCCTTGATGTCTACTCTGCTTCTCCACGTCTTACTGTGCCTGTGCGGATGTCTGCCTCTGCCTTCTCCTTCTCTACGGTGGCCTTCTTGGACTCTGGATCTGCAGGAAATTTTATTTTGGCCTCTCTCGTCAACAGGTTCAACATTCCGGTGACCAGTCTCGCCAGACCCCTCTACATCAATTGTGTAAATAATGAAAGATTGGACTGTACCATACGTTTCCGCACGGAGCCCCTTCTTATGAGCATCGGATCTCATCATGAGAGGATTGAACTTTTGGTCCTCCCCAATTGCACCTCGGAAATTCTCCTTGGACTTCCCTGGCTTCAACTTCATTCCCCTACCCTGGATTGGTCCACTGGGGAGATCAAGAGTTGGGGGTCCTCTTGTTCCAAGAACTGTCTAAACCGGTTCCCAGTAACCCTTGCCGTAACTCTGTGGTTCCTCCAGTAACCGGTCTCCCTAAGGCCTATATGGACTTCGCGGATGTTTTCTGCAAAAAACAAGCTGAGACTCTACCTCCTCACAGGCCTTATGATTGCCCTATCGACCTCCTCCCGGGCACTACTCCACCCCGGGGCAGAATTTATCCTCTCTCTGCCCCAGAGACTCTTGCCATGTCCGAATACGTCCAGGAGAATCTAAAAAAGGGCTTTATCCGTAAATCCTCCTCTCCTGCCGGAGCCGGATTTTTCTTTGTGTCCAAAAAAGATGGCTCCCTACGTCCATGCATTGACTACCGCGGTCTTAATAAAATCACGGTTAAGAACCGCTACCCCTTACCCCTCATCTCTGAACTCTTTGATCGCCTCCAAGGTGCCCACATCTTCACTAAATTGGACTTAAGAGGCGCCTATAACCTCATCCGCATCAGAGAGGGGGACGAGTGGAAAACGGCATTTAACACCAGAGATGGACACTTTGAGTATCTGGTCATGCCCTTTGGACTGTGCAACGCCCCTGCCGTCTTCCAAGACTTTGTCAATGAAATTTTTCGTGATCTGTTATACTCCTGTGTTGTTGTATATCTGGACGATATCCTAATTTTTTCTGCCAATCTAGAAGAACACCGCCAGCATGTCCGTATGGTTCTTCAGAGGCTTCGTGACAACCAACTCTATGCCAAAATTGAGAAATGTCTGTTTGAATGCCAATCTCTTCCTTTTCTAGGATATTTGGTCTCTGGCCAGGGACTACAGATGGATCCAGACAAACTCTCTGCCGTCTTAGATTGGCCACGCCCCTCCGGACTCCGTGCTATCCAACGCTTTTTGGGGTTCGCCAATTATTACAGGCAATTTATTCCACATTTTTCTACCATTGTGGCTCCTATCGTGGCTTTAACCAAAAAAAATGCTGATCCCAAGTCCTGGCCCCCTCAAGCAGAAGACGCCTTTAAACGACTCAAGTCTGCCTTTTCTTCGGCTCCCGTCCTCTCCAGACCTGACCCTTCCAAACCCTTCCTATTGGAGGTTGATGCCTCCTCAGTGGGAGCTGGAGCTGTTCTTCTACAAAAAAATTCTTCCGGGCATGCTGTCACTTGTGGTTTTTTCTCTAGGATCTTCTCTCCAGCGGAGAGGAACTACTCCATCGGGGATCGAGAGCTTCTAGCCATTAAATTAGCACTAGAGGAATGGAGGCATCTGCTGGAGGGATCAAGTTCTCCTGTTATTATCTACACCGACCACAAGAACCTCTCCTACCTCCAGTCTGCCCAACGGCTGAATCCTCGCCAGGCCCGGTGGTCTCTGTTCTTTGCCCGATTTAATTTTGAGATTCACTTTCGTCCTGCCGATAAGAACATTAGGGCCGATGCTCTCTCTCGTTCCTCGGATGCCTCAGAAATTGAACTCTCTCCGCAACACATCATTCCACCTGACTGCCTGATCTCCACTTCTCCTGCCTCCATCAGGCAGACTCCTCCAGGAAAGACCTTTGTTTCTCCTCGCCAACGCCTCGGAATCCTCAAATGGGGTCACTCCTCCCATCTCGCAGGTCATGCGGGTATCAAGAAATCTGTGCAACTCATCTCCCGCTTCTATTGGTGGCCGACTCTGGAGACGGATGTTGTGGACTTTGTGCGAGCCTGCACTATCTGTGCCCGGGATAAGACTCCTCGCCAGAAGCCCGCTGGTTTTCTTCATCCCCTGCCTGTCCCCGAACAGCCTTGGTCTCTGATTGGTATGGATTTTATTACTGATTTACCCCCTTCCCGTGGCAACACTGTTATTTGGGTGGTCGTTGATCGATTCTCCAAAATGGCACATTTCATCCCTCTTCCTGGTCTTCCTTCTGCGCCTCAGTTGGCTAAACAATTTTTTGTACACATTTTTCGTCTTCACGGGTTGCCTACGCAGATTGTCTCGGATAGAGGCGTCCAATTCGTGTCTAAATTCTGGAGGGCTCTCTGTAAACAACTCAAGATTAAATTAAATTTTTCTTCTGCATATCATCCCCAGTCCAATGGACAAGTAGAAAGGATTAACCAGATCTTGGGTGATTATTTGCGACATTTTGTTTCCTCCCGCCAGGATGACTGGGCAGATCTCCTCCCATGGGCCGAATTCTCGTATAACTTCAGGGTCTCTGAGTCTTCCTCCAAATCCCCATTTTTCGTGGTGTACGGCCGTCACCCTCTTCCCCCCCTCCCTATTCCCTTGCCCTCTGGTCTGCCCGCTGTGGATGAAATTTCTCGTGACCTTTCCATCATATGGAGAGAGACCCAAAATTCTCTCTTACAGGCTTCATCACGCATGAAGAAGTTCGCGGATAAGAAAAGAAGAGCTCCCCCCGTTTTTTCCCCTGGAGACAAGGTATGGCTCTCCGCTAAATATGTCCGATCCGTGTCCCGAGCTACAAGTTGGGACCACGCTATCTTGGTCCTTTCAAAATTTTGTGTCAAATTAATCCTGTCTCTTATAAACTTCTTCTTCCTCCCTCTCTTCGTATCCCTAATGCCTTTCACGTCTCTCTTCTCAAACCACTCATCCTCAACCGTTTTTCTCCCAAATCTGTTCCTCCCACTCCTGTTTCCGGCTCCTCGGACATCTTCTCGGTCAAAGAAATTTTAGCTGCCAAAAAGGTCAGAGGGAAAAATTTTTTTTTAGTGGACTGGGAGGGTTGTGGTCCTGAAGAGAGATCCTGGGAACCTGAGGACAACATCCTAGACAAAAGTCTGCTCCTCAGGTTCTCAGGCTCTAAGAAGAGGGGGAGACCCAAGGGGGGGGGTACTGTTACGCCGAGCGCTCCGGGTCCCCGCTCCTCCCCGGAGCGCTCGCTTCACTCTCCCCGCGGCAGCGCTCCGGTCACGTCCTCTGACCCGGGGCGCTGCGATTCCGCTGCCAGCCGGGATGCGATTCGCGATGCGGGTAGCGCCCGCTCGCGATGCGCACCCCGGCTCCCCTACCTGACTCACTCTCCGTCTGTTCTGTCCCGGCGCGCGCGGCCCCGCTCCCTAGGGCGCGCGCGCGCCGGGTCTCTGCGATTTAAAGGGCCACTGCGCCGCTGATTGGCGCAGTGGTTCCAATGAGTGTGTTCACCTGTGCACTTCCCTATATCACCTCACTTCCCCTGCACTCCCTTGCCGGATCTTGTTGCCTTAGTGCCAGTGAAAGCGTTCCTTGTGTGTTCCTTGCCTGTGTTTCCAGACCTTCTGCCGTTGCCCCTGACTACGATCCTTGCTGCCTGCCCCGACCTTCTGCTACGTCCGACCTTGCTTTTGCCTACTCCCTTGTACCGCGCCTATCTTCAGCAGCCAGAGAGGTGAGCCGTTGCTAGTGGATACGACCTGGTCACTACCGCCGCAGCAAGACCATCCCGCTTTGCGGCGGGCTCTGGTGAAAACCAGTAGTGGCTTAGAACCGGTCCACTAGCACGGTCCACGCCAATCCCTCTCTGGCACAGAGGATCCACTACCTGCCAGCCGGCATCGTGACAAGAAGCCATTCATCAGGAAGTCCTCTTCCCCTGCCGGAGCTGGTTTCTTCTTCGTGAAAAAGAAAGACAGGTCTCTGTGACCTTGCATCGACTACCGTGGTCTGAATAAAATTAGGGTAAAGAACTGCTTTCTCGGCTTTGCCAATTTGCCAATTACTATCGACAGTATTGTCTCGCTTACCAAGGAGACTGGAAATCCAAGAGTCTGGACTCCTGAGGCTGAAGAAGCTTTCAAACAGTTAAAGTCTGTTTTCGCTTGGGCTCCTGTTCTGTCTAGACCCAATCCTAGCAAGCCATTTATCTTGGAAGTAGATGCTTTGTCTGTTGGAGCAGGTGCAGTGTTGACACAGAAGTCTAAGGGGAGACCTTTAACCTGCAGATTTTTCTCCAAAACCTTCTCCCCTGCGGAGAGAAATTACACCATCGGAGATCACAAGCTCTTGGCTATTAAGTTGGCATTGGAAGAATGGCGTCACCTCTTGGAAGGCTCTGTACACCCGCTTACTATCTATTACAATCACAAGAACTTGCTCTATCTTCAGTCTGTTCATCGGCTCAACCCCCCGACAGGCTCGTTGGTCTCTGTTTTTCTCCAGGTTTAACTTCCTTATCCACTTTTGTCCTGCTGAGAAGAATCTTCATGCTGATGCTCTGTCCAGATCCTCCGATGTTCAAGGCCTGGAATCCGATTCTCAGCATATTATTTCCCCAGATCGTCTCATATCAGCAACGCCAGCGTGTCTTCAGCATTTACCACCAGGGAAGACTTATGTACCTCCTCATTTAAGACTCTGAGTCCTGAAATGGGGTCATTCCTCTTTATTGGCAGGTCATGCTGGAATACGTAAGTCCATACAGCTCATCGCCCGACAATATTGGTGGTCCACTCTAAAACAGGATGTCGTTGACTTTGTACGAGCTTGTTCAGTTTGTGCCCAGGACAAGACCCCCCGTTCCAAGCCTGCTGGTCTACTACATGCTTTGTCAGTTCCAAAGCAGCCCTGGACCGATATTGCAATGGGCTTTATCACTGATCTTTCCTCTTCTGGCAGAAATACTGTAATTTGGGTTGTTGTGGATAGATTCTCTAAAATGGCTCATTTTGTGCCATTACCGGTATTACCCTCTGCACCACAGCTTGCCAAGTTGTTCCTCTGCCCTATCTTCTGCCTGCATGGATTGCCCTCCCATATTGCCTTCCCAGATTCGTATGAAATCACAAGCGGACAAGAAAAGACGTCCTCCTACAGAATTCTCTCCAGGGGACAAAGTGTGGTTGTCTTCCAAGTACATCTGTTTTAAAGTTCCTGTCACGATGCCGGCTGGCAGGTGGTGGATCCTCTGTGCCAGAGAGGGATTGGCGTGGACCGTGCTAGAGGATCGGTTCTAAGTCACTACTGGTTTTCACCAGAGCCCGCCGCAAAGCGGGATGGTCTTGCTGCGGCGGTAGTGACCAGGTCGTATCCCCTAGCAACGGCTCAACCTCTCTGGCTGCTGAAGATAGGCGCGGTACAAGGGAGTAGACAGAAGCAAGGTCGGACGTAGCAGAAGGTCGGGGCAGGCAGCAAGGATCGTAGTCAGGGGCAACGGCAGAAGGTCTGGAATCACAGGCAAGGAACACACAAGGAACGCTTTCACTGGCACTAGGGCAACAAGATCCGGCGAGGGAGTGAAGGGGAAGTGAGGTGATATAGGGAAGTGCACAGGTGTAAACACTAATTGGAACCACTGCACCAATCAGCGGTGCAGTGGCCCTTTAAATCGCAAAGACCCGGCGCGCGCGCGCCCTAGGGAGCGGGGCCGCGCGCGCCGGGACAGAACTGACGGGGAGCGAGTCAGGTACGGGAGCCGGGGTGCGCATCGCGAGCGGGCGCTACCCGCATCGCGAATCGCATCCCGGCCGGAGGTGGTAACGCAGCGCCCCGGGTCCGTGGAACCGACCGGGGTGCTGCAGTGAGGGAAGTGTAGCGAGCGCTCCGGGGAGGAGCGGGGACCCGGAGCGCTCGGCGTAACAGTACCCCCCCCCTTGGGTCTCCCCCTCTTCTTGGGGCCTGAGAACCTGAGGATCAGACTTTTGTCCAGGATATTGTCCTCAGGTTCCCAGGACCTCTCTTCTGGACCACAACCCTCCCAATCCACTAAAAAAAAAGTTTTTCCTCTGACCTTTTTTGAGGCTAAGATCTCTTTGACAGAGAAGATGTCCGAGGAGCCGGAGACAGGAGTGGGAGGAACAGATTTAGGAGAAAAACGGTTGAGGATGAGAGGTTTAAGAAGAGAGACGTGAAAGGCATTAGGGATACGAAGAGAAGGAGGAAGAAGAAGTTTGTAAGAGACAGGATTAATTTGACACAAAACTTTAAAAGGACCAAGATAGCGTGGTCCCAACTTATAGCTCGGGACACGGAAACGGACATATTTAGCGGAGAGCCATACCTTGTCTCCAGGGGAAAAAATGGGAGGAGCTCTTCTTTTCTTATCTGCGAATCTCTTCATGCGAGAAGAAGCCTGTAAGAGAGAATTTTGGGTCTCTTTCCATATGGTGGAAAGATCACGAGAAATTTCATCCACAGCGGGCAGACCAGAGGGCAAGGGGGTAGGGAGGGGGGGAAGAGGGTGACGGCCGTACACCACGAAAAACGGAGATTTGGAGGAAGATTCAGAGATTCTGAAATTATACGAGAATTCGGCCCAAGGTAGAAGATCTGCCCAGTCATCCTGGCGGGAGGAAACAAAATGTCGTAAATAGTCACCCAAGATCTGGTTAATTCTCTCTACTTGTCCATTGGATTGAGGATGGTATGCAGAAGAAAAATTTAATTTAATCTTGAGTTGTTTACAGAGAGCCCTCCAGAATTTAGACACAAATTGGACGCCTCTATCCGAGACGATCTGTGTAGGCAACCCGTGAAGACGAAAAATGTGTACAAAAAATTGTTTAGCCAACTGAGGCGCTGAAGGAAGACCAGGAAGAGGGATGAAATGTGCCATTTTGGAGAATCGATCAACGACCACCCAAATAACAGTGTTGCCATGGGATGGGGGTAAGTCAGTAATAAAATCCATACCAATCAGAGACCAAGGTTGTTCGGGGACAGGTAGAGGATGAAGAAAACCAGCGGGCTTCTGGCGAGGAGTCTTATCCCGGGCACAGATAGTGCAGGCTCGCACAAAGTCCACCACATCAGTCTCTAGAGTCGGCCACCAATAGAAGCGAGAGATGAGTTGCACAGATTTCTTAATGCCCGCATGACCTGCGAGATGGGAGGAGTGACCCCATTTGAGGATCCCAAGGCGTTGGCGTGGAGAAACAAAGGTCTTTCCTGGAGGAGTTTGCCTGATGGAGGCTGGAGAAGTGGAAATCAGGCAGTCAGGAGGAATGATGTGTTGAGGAGAGAGTTCAATTTCAGAGGCATCTGAGGAACGAGAGAGAGCATCGGCCCTAATGTTCTTATCAGCAGGCCGAAAGTGAATTTCAAAATTAAATCGGGCAAAGAACAGAGACCACCTGGCCTGACGAGGATTCAGCCGTTGGGCAGACTGGAGGTAGGAGAGGTTCTTGTGATCGGTGTAAATAATAACTGGAAATCTTGATCCCTCCAGCAGATGCCTCCATTCCTCAAGTGCTAATTTAATGGCTAGAAGCTCTCGATCCCCGATGGAGTAGTTCTTCTCCGCCGGAGAGAAGGTCCTGGAAAAAAAACCACAAGTAACAGCATGCCCGGAAGAGTTTTTTTGTAGAAGGACAGCTCCAGCTCCCACTGAGGAGGCATCAACCTCCAATAGGAAGGGTTTAGATGGGTCAGGTCTGGAGAGCACGGGAGCCGAAGAAAAGGCAGACTTGAGTCGTTTAAAGGCGTCTTCCGCTTGAGGAGGCCAAGACTTGGGATCGGCATTTTTTTTTGTTAAAGCCACAATAGGAGCCACAATGGTAGAAAAATGTGGAATAAATTGCCTGTAATAATTGGCGAACCCCAAAAAACGTTGGATGGCACGGAGTCCGGAGGGGCGTGGCCAATCTAAGACGGCAGAGAGTTTATCTGGGTCCATTTGTAGTCCCTGGCCAGAGACCAAGTATCCTAGAAAAGGAAGAGATTGGCATTCAAACAGACATTTCTCTATTTTGGCATAGAGTTGATTATCACGAAGTCTCTGAAGAACCATACGGACATGCTGGCGGTGTTCTTCAAGATTGGCAGAAAAAATCAGGATATCGTCCAGATATACAACAACACAGGAGTATAGGAGATCACGAAAAATTTCATTAACAAAGTCTTGGAAGACGGCAGGGGCGTTGCATAGACCAAAGGGCATGACCAGATACTCAAAGTGTCCATCTCTGGTGTTAAATGCCGTTTTCCATTCATCCCCCTCTCTGATGCGGATGAGATTATAAGCACCTCTTAAGTCCAGTTTGGTAAAAATATGGGCACCTTGGAGACGATCAAAGAGTTCAGAGATGAGGGGTAGGGGGTAGCGGTTCTTAACCGTGATTTTATTAAGACCGCGGTAGTCAATGCAAGGACGTAGAGAGCCATCTTTTTTGGACACAAAGAAAAATCCGGCTCCGGCAGGAGAGGAGGATTTACGGATAAAGCCCTTTTTTAAATTTTCTTGGACGTATTCAGACATGGCAAGAGTCTCTGGGACGGACAGAGGATAGATTCTGCCCCGGGGTGGAGTAGTGCCCGGGAGGAGGTCAATGGGACAATCATAAGGCCTGTGAGGAGGTAGAGTCTCAGCTTGTTTTTTGCAAAAAACGTCCGCAAAGTCCATATAGGCCTTAGGGAGACCGGTTACATGAGGAAGCACAGGGACACGGCAAGGTTTACTGGGAACCGGTTTTAAGCAGTCCTTGGAACAAGAGGGCCCCCAACTCTTGATCTCCCCAGTGGACCAATCCAGGATTGGGGAATGGAGTTGAAGCCAGGGAAGTCCAAGAAGGATTTCAGAAGTGCAATTGGGGAGGACCAACAGTTCAATCCTCTCATGATGAGATCCGATGCACATTAGAAGGGGCTCCGTGCGGAAACGTATAGTACAGTCCAATCTTTCATTGTTTACACAATTGATGTAGAGGGGTCTGGCGAGACTGGTCACCGGGATGTTGAACCTGTTGACGAGAGAGGCCAAGATAAAATTTCCTGCAGATCCAGAGTCCAAGAAGGCCACAGCAGAGAAGGAGAAGGCAGAGGCAGACATCCGCACAGGCACAGTAAGACGTGGAGAAGCAGAGTAGACATCAAGGACTGTCTCACCTTTGTGCGGAGTCAGCGGACGTCTTTCCAGGCGGGGAGGACGGATAGGACAATCCCTCAGGAAGTGTTCGGTACTAGCACAGTAAAGGCAGAGATTCTCCATGCGGCGTCGTGTCCTCTCTTGGGGTGTCAGGCGAGACCGGTCGACCTGCATAGCCTCCACGGCGGAAGGCACAGGAACAGGTTGCAGGGGACCAGAGGAGAGAGGAGCCGGGGAGAAGAAACGCCTCGTGCGAACAGAGTCCATATCCTGGCGGAGCTCCTGACGCCGTTCGGAAAAACGCATGTCAATGCGAGTGGCAAGATGGATGAGTTCATGTAGGTTAGCAGGGATTTCTCGTGCGGCCAGAACATCTTTAATGTTGCTGGATAGGCCTTTTTTAAAGGTCGCGCAGAGTGCCTCATTATTCCAGGATAATTCTGAAGCAAGGGTACGGAACTGTACGGCATACTCGCCAACGGAAGAATTACCCTGGACCAGGTTCAACAGGGCAGTCTCAGCAGAAGAGGCTCGGGCAGGTTCCTCAAAGACACTTCGAATTTCCGAGAAGAAGGAGTGTACAGAGGCAGTGACGGGGTCATTGCGGTCCCAGAGCGGTGTGGCCCAAGCCAGGGCTTTTCCAGACAGCAGGCTGACTACGAAAGCCACTTTAGACCTTTCGGTGGGGAACTGGTCCGACATCATCTCCAAGTGTAATGAACATTGGGAAAGAAAGCCACGGCAAAACTTTGAGTCCCCATCAAATTTATCCGGCAAGGATAGTCGTATTCCAGAAGCGGCCACTCGCTGCGGAGGAGGTACAGGAGCTGGCGGAGGAGATGATTGCTGGAGCTGTGGTAGTAACTGTTGTAGCATAACAGTCAGTTGAGACAGCTGTTGGCCTTGTTGCGCAATCTGTTGTGACTGCTGGGCGACCACCGTGGTGAGGTCAGCGACAACTGGCAGAGGAACTTCAGCGGGATCCATGGCCGGATCTACTGTCACGATGCCGGCTGGCAGGTGGTGGATCCTCTGTGCCAGAGAGGGATTGGCGTGGACCGTGCTAGAGGATCGGTTCTAAGTCACTACTGGTTTTCACCAGAGCCCGCCGCAAAGCGGGATGGTCTTGCTGCGGCGGTAGTGACCAGGTCGTATCCCCTAGCAACGGCTCAACCTCTCTGGCTGCTGAAGATAGGCGCGGTACAAGGGAGTAGACAGAAGCAAGGTCGGACGTAGCAGAAGGTCGGGGCAGGCAGCAAGGATCGTAGTCAGGGGCAACGGCAGAAGGTCTGGAATCACAGGCAAGGAACACACAAGGAACGCTTTCACTGGCACTAGGGCAACAAGATCCGGCGAGGGAGTGAAGGGGAAGTGAGGTGATATAGGGAAGTGCACAGGTGTAAACACTAATTGGAACCACTGCACCAATCAGCGGTGCAGTGGCCCTTTAAATCGCAAAGACCCGGCGCGCGCGCGCCCTAGGGAGCGGGGCCGCGCGCGCCGGGACAGAACTGACGGGGAGCGAGTCAGGTACGGGAGCCGGGGTGCGCATCGCGAGCGGGCGCTACCCGCATCGCGAATCGCATCCCGGCCGGAGGTGGTAACGCAGCGCCCCGGGTCCGTGGAACCGACCGGGGTGCTGCAGTGAGGGAAGTGTAGCGAGCGCTCCGGGGAGGAGCGGGGACCCGGAGCGCTCGGCGTAACAGTTCCGTGTTATAAACTGGGTCCCTACAAAATCAAAAAATGTTTAAACCCTGCGGCTTATTCTCTCCATCTGCCCTCTTCTCTCCGGATCCAGAATTCCTTTCATGTATCCCTCTTGAAACCTGTTATTCATAACCGCTTCTCTAAAAAAGTAATCACTCCTACTCCAATCTCTGGTACCTCCGATGTTTATGTGGTCAAAGAAATTTTGGACTCCAAGTTGGTCAGAGGAAAACTTTTTTTCCTTGTGCATTGGGAAGGATTTGGCACAGAAGAAAGATCTTGGGAGCCGCATGACAAAATTCTAGACCGTGACCTTATTCACATGTTCTTGTCCTCAAAAAAGAGGGGGAGACCAAAGGGAGGGGTATTGTTATCCCAGCCTGTCCCTGGCTGCCAGGGGGGGTCAGGATTTGTTTCGCGGGACGGGCCCACATGAGAATCCCAGCCCGTTACTCACCCTGTACTGCTGCCGCTTCCACTCCTGTGTCTCGGCTCAGTCGAACAAGCCCCCGTCTTCTAGGGCGCGCGCAACAGAGCTCTGAGATTTAAAGGGCCAGTACGCCCATAATTTCTGTTTGCACCTGACACTACCTTATAAATAGTGTTGCTCACGAATATTCGCAATTCGAATATTATTTGCGAATATCGCATATTCGCGAATTCGCGAATTTCGCGAATATAGCGCTATATATTCGTAATTACGAATATTCGTTTTTTTATTTATTTATTTATTTTTTTCACAGTACACATCACAGTGATCATCCCTCTCTGCTTCCAGCTTGTGTGGTGTAAAGAAGGCTGTAATACTACTGTGTGAGACTGGCGTGCGAAAATTCGCATATGTGAAAATGCGCATATGCTAATATTCGCATATGCGCATTTTCGCGTATGCTAATTTTGTATATGCTAATATTCGCATATGTTAATTTTCGCATACGCGAATTTACGCATATGCGAAAATAAAACGAGAATATAACGAATATGCGAATATTCGCGAATATATGATGAATATTCGTCCATATATTCGCGAATATTCGCGAATTCGAATATGGCCTATGCCGCTCAACACTACTTATAAAGTCCCTGCACCTCCCACACTTCCCTGCTAGATCTTCAGTGCCCCTAGCCTGAGATTAAGCGTTCCCTATAGCCTGTTTGCCTTTTCCATGTACCCAGACCTTCCGCTACATTATTTGACTCTGGACCTTGCCGCCTGCCTTGACCTTTTACTACGTTGACTCCACTACTGCCTTATCCTCCTGTACCTCACCTTGCCCAGCTACCTGTGTGGTCAAGCCGTCTCGGGGGTAGCGACCTGGGTGTCGCCTGTCACAGCAAGCCCATCCTGCCTTGCGGCGGGCTTTGGTGAAGACCAGTGGCACCTTAGACTCTGCTCCCCGATACGGTCCAAGTCATGAGCCACACAGGTTAGAGGATCCACATCCAGCTTCGCCGCATGCGTAAATGTCCAAACTATAAAAATATATCGTTAATTAAACCCCACGGTCAATGGTGTACACGTGAAAAAATTCTAAAGTCCAAAATAGCTTATTTTTGGTCACTTTATATACCATTAAAAAAAATGAATAAAAAGCGAACAAAAAGTCCAATCAAAACAAAAATGGTACCGATAAAAACTTCAAAAAATGAGCCCTCATACATCCCCATATAGGGGTCAGAAGAGGATATTTTTAAACATATACATTTTCCTGCATGTAGTTATGATCTTTTTCAGAATTATGACAAAATCAAACCTATATAAGTAGGGTATCATTTTAACCATATGGACCTACAAAATAATGATAAGGTGTTATTTTTACCGAAAAATGCACTGCGTAGAAACGGAAGTCCCAAAAATTACGAAATGGTGTATTTTCTTCAATTTTGTCGCACAATTATATATTTTTTTCAGTTTTGCCGTGGATTTTTGGGTAAAATAACTAATGTCACTACAAAGTAGAATTGATGGTGCAAAAAATAAGCCATAATATTAATTTTTAGGTGGAAAATTGAAAGGGTTATGATTTTTAAAAGGTAAGGAGGAAAAAACGAAAATGCAAAAACTAAAAACGCTGAGTCCTTAAAGGGGTATTCCGGGCAAAAACATCTTATCCCCTATCGAAAGGATAGGGGATAAGATGTCTGATCGCGGGGGGCCTGCCGCTGGGACCCCCCGCGATATTCCTGCAGCAACTCGCATTCTATGCATAGTTGCGTCTGCAGTTTCGGAAACCGCTGGCTTCTGAGACGGGGACATGACGTCACGCCACGCCCCCGCCATTAATTTCTATGGGAGGGGGTGTAACGGCCGCAATGCCCCCTCCCATAGACATGAATGGAGGGGCATGGCATGACCTCATGTCCCCGTCTGGGAAGCTCGGTTTCCGAAACTGCAGACGCAGCTATGCATAGAATGCGGGCTGCTGTAGGGAGATGGCGGGGGGTCCCAGCGGCGTGCCCCCCGCGATCAGACATCTTATATCCTTTCGATAGAGGATAAGATGTTTTAGCCCGGAATACCTCTTTACCATCCTGCAACAAGTAAGTAATTGATTATTGAATGCGTAAGCTTTCACATTTTCATGGTTTGCATGCCTAATAACAGGTATTATATAGGAGTCCATACCACATACACTTTTTCTTCATAGGCAATAACTCCCACTCCACTACGCCTGGTCATCATTGGAGTGATCATATTCCATTGTTTTGTAGCAGGGTTGTACATCTCGGCAGTGAATAAACATTCATTTCCATTGAATCCTCCACATATATATATCTGTATAAAAAAACAGACATCATTTTTTATTATATTACACATTTTGCTATGTTGCAGCCTTGTGCCTAAGTTAAAAAATAAATAAATAAAGTTTTACTCAATTATTTTGCTCTGGATACCCCCTGGATACAAGTGGATACAAGTGAAAACAGAATTTTAGAAATGTTTGCAATTTTATTAAAAAGAGATCTTCAAGATAGAAAAAGTCCTAAGGATAGGGGATAAGTGTCAGATTGTGCCAGTCCGACCACTGGGACCCACCATGATCTCCTGCTCTGCTCCTGAATGGGGCGTGTCAACCACCACATGAAGCGATGGCTAAAACGCCCCCTCGATGCTTCTCTATGGGAGAGCTGGAACGCTGCACTAGGAAATCTCCAGCTCTCCTGTAGAGCTGCATGAAGGGGGAATGTTGGCCATTGCTTTGTGCGGTGGTTGACAAACTTCATTTAGATGGAGAGCCGGGGCCCTGTACAGGAGATCACGGAAGGTCCTAGCGGTGGGACCCCCAGTAATCTGACACTTTTCCCTATCTTAGGCCCCGTTCACACTACGGAATTCCGCGGTGTGAACTTTAACATTAGTGTGAACGGGTTTCCGCGAGACCCGTTCACACTGCGGAATTTCAGCAGCCGACATTTCCGCCGCTGAAAGTGTTCCGCGCAAAGAAAGAACATGTTCATTCTTTGCGCGGATTCCGCGAGCACTGCATAGCCGTCAATGGTGACTGCTCAGTGCCCCGCGGCCCTAGCGCCAAAGTCCTATCGGTGGCGGCCGCCAGGCGGAAGCTCAGCTCGCGGAATTCATCCGCGAGAATTCCGACGTGTGAACGCACCCTTAGGATAGCAGATACATTTTTATATCTCAAAGATTGCAAACATTTCTAAAATTCTGTTTTTACTTTGCTCTCTGGGGTATAAAGGAAAAACTAAACTTTGGTTTACAGACCCTTTGCTATGAAACTTGAAATTTAGCTTGGGGGGGGGGGGTTTGCTCTCATTTCTCTTGATCATCTCTGAGATGTTTCTACACCTTGATTGAAGTCAGCTGTGGAAAATTCAGCTGATTAGACAGGATTTAGGAAGACACAGCCCTGTCTATATAAGATCTCAGAGTATCAGAGTGAAAACCGAGCTTCGAATAGGCTGAATTTTTACCTTCCAAAAAGACAATGGGGGAGATTAATCATTGCATTTAAAGCATTTTTTTCTTTTTTGCTTTCTCCTGGCGCACAAATAGTCTCACATGCGCCTAAGCACGATTTTGGGGACTTTTGTGGGCACGCATAAAGTTGGAAACAGCCTTACCTAAGCAAATTTTAGTTTTCCCTTTGCAGTGGTCAAGAATTTATGATGTGCAAATGGCACACATAGGCATAAAAAAGACACAAACCCTTCAAAATGTTGTAAGTCAAAGCCAGGTCATAACCGCCTTTTTTGAGCACTTTTAACCCCTTTACTCAACAGCCTGTTTTGATCTTAAAGGGGTACTCCGGTGAAAAACTTTTTTTTTTTTAAATCAACTGGTGCCAGAAAGTTAAACAGATTTGTAAATTACTTCTATTAAAAAATCTTAATCCTTCCTGTACTTATTAGCTGCTGAATACTACAGAGGAAATTATTTTCCGTTTGAAACACAGAGCTGTCTGCTGACATCACGAGCACAGTGCTCTCTGCTGACATCTCTGTCCATTTTAGGAACTGCCAGAGTAAAAGGAAATCCCCATAGCAAACATATGCTGTTCTGAGCAGTTCCTAAAATGGACAGAGATGTCAGCAGAGAGCACTGTGCTCGTGATGTAAGCAGAGAGCTCTGTGTTTCAAAAAGAAAAGAATTTCCGCTGTAGTATTCAGCAGCTAATAAGTACAGGAAGGATTAAGATGTTTTAATAGAAGTAATTTACAAATCTGTTTAACTTTCTGGCACCAGTTGATTTAAAAAAAAAAAAAAAGTTTTTCACCGGAGTACCCCTTTAATGACCAATGCCTTTTTTTCAAATCTGACATGTGTCTCTTTATGTGGTAATAACTTTTGAACGCTTTTACTTATCAACGCAATTCCAAGATAGTTTTTTGTGACATATTGTACTTCATTTACGTGTAAAAAAAAAGTGATAACATTTTTATAAATTGGCGAAAAATATCAGTTTGCAAGAAATTTTAAAAAATTTAAGTTTTTTGCTACTTTCAACTGTTATATATGAAGTAAGTATCTATATACTATGAATTTTTTTTTCAGTTACATATTTCAATTTTTTTACTTTATTTTGCCATCAGTTAAAAAAAAAAATTTGAATACTTTATAAGACTTCAAACTTTATTAGCTAGCATTTTTAAACATTTTGTAAAAGCTCATTATGATAACAATGATGAACACCCCCCCCCCCCCCAAATGACCCCATTTTGAAAATTAGACCCCCTAAGGAATTCTTCCAGGGGTGTGATGAGTATTTTGACCTCACAGTTTTTGGAGCAAACTTATGCAAAGCGGGAGGAAAAAAAGGAAAAATTCAGTTTTTTGCACAAATGTGTCACTGTAAAGTCATTTACCGTATTTATCGGTGTATAACACGCACTTTTTAGGCTAAAATTTTTAGCCTAAAGTCTATGTGCGTGTTATACGCCGATACACCCCCAGGAAAGGCAGGGGGAGAGAGGCCGTCGCTGCCAGCTTCTCTCCCCCTGCCTTTCCTGGGGTCTAGAGCCCTGCTGCCGGCCCTTCTCTCCCCCTGGCTATCGGCGCCGCTGCCCGTTCTGTCCCCCTGACTATCGGTGTTACGCCGAGCGCTCCGGGTCCCCGCTCCTCCCCGGAGCGCTCGCTACACTTCCCTCACTGCAGCGCCCCGGTCGGTTCCACGGACCCGGGGCGCTGCGTTACCACCTCCGGCCGGGATGCGATTCGCGATGCGGGTAGCGCCCGCTCGCGATGCGCACCCCGGCTCCCGTACCTGACTCGCTCCCCGTCAGTTCTGTCCCGGCGCGCGCGGCCCCGCTCCCTAGGGCGCGCGCGCGCCGGGTCTTTGCGATTTAAAGGGCCACTGCACCGCTGATTGGTGCAGTGGTTCCAATTAGTGTTTACACCTGTGCACTTCCCTATATCACCTCACTTCCCCTTCACTCCCTCGCCGGATCTTGTTGCCCTAGTGCCAGTGAAAGCGTTCCTTGTGTGTTCCTTGCCTGTGATTCCAGACCTTCTGCCGTTGCCCCTGACTACGATCCTTGCTGCCTGCCCCGACCTTCTGCTACGTCCGACCTTGCTTCTGTCTACTCCCTTGTACCGCGCCTATCTTCAGCAGCCAGAGAGGTTGAGCCGTTGCTAGGGGATACGACCTGGTCACTACCGCCGCAGCAAGACCATCCCGCTTTGCGGCGGGCTCTGGTGAATACCAGTAGTGACTTAGAACCGATCCTCTAGCACGGTCCACGCCAATCCCTCTCTGGCACAGAGGATCCACCACCTGCCAGCCGGCATCGTGACAGTAGATCCGGCCATGGATCCCGCTGAAGTTCCTCTGCCAGTTGTCGCTGACCTCACCACGGTGGTCGCCCAGCAGTCACAACAGATTGCGCAACAAGGCCAACAGCTGTCTCAACTGACTGTTATGCTACAACAGTTACTACCACAGCTCCAGCAATCATCTCCTCCGCCAGCTCCTGTACCTCCTCCGCAGCGAGTGGCCGCTTCTGGAATACGACTATCCTTGCCGGATAAATTTGATGGGGACTCTAAGTTTTGCCGTGGCTTTCTTTCCCAATGTTCATTACACTTGGAGATGATGTCGGACCAGTTCCCCACTGAAAGGTCTAAGGTGGCTTTCGTAGTCAGCCTGCTGTCTGGAAAAGCCCTGGCTTGGGCCACACCGCTCTGGGACCGCAATGACCCCGTCACTGCCTCTGTACACTCCTTCTTCTCGGAAATTCGAAGTGTCTTTGAGGAACCTGCCCGAGCCTCTTCTGCTGAGACTGCCCTGTTGAACCTGGTCCAGGGTAATTCTTCCGTTGGCGAGTATGCCGTACAGTTCCGTACCCTTGCTTCAGAATTATCCTGGAATAATGAGGCACTCTGCGCGACCTTTAAAAAAGGCCTATCCAGCAACATTAAAGATGTTCTGGCCGCACGAGAAATCCCTGCTAACCTACATGAACTCATCCATCTTGCCACTCGCATTGACATGCGTTTTTCCGAACGGCGTCAGGAGCTCCGCCAGGATATGGACTCTGTTCGCACGAGGCGTTTCTTCTCCCCGGCTCCTCTCTCCTCTGGTCCCCTGCAACCTGTTCCTGTGCCTCCCGCCGTGGAGGCTATGCAGGTCGACCGGTCTCGCCTGACACCCCAAGAGAGGACACGACGCCGCATGGAGAATCTCTGCCTGTACTGTGCTAGTACCGAACACTTCCTGAAGGATTGTCCTATCCGTCCTCCCCGCCTGGAAAGACGTCCGCTGACTCCGCACAAAGGTGAGACAGTCCTTGATGTCTACTCTGCTTCTCCACGTCTTACTGTGCCTGTGCGGTTGTCTGCCTCTGCCTTCTCCTTCTCTGCTGTGGCCTTCTTGGACTCTGGATCTGCAGGAAATTTTATCCTGGCCTCTCTCGTCAACAGGTTCAACATCCCGGTGACCAGTCTCGCCAGACCCCTCTACATCAATTGTGTAAACAATGAAAGATTGGACTGTACTATACGTTTCCGCACGGAGCCCCTTCTAATGTGCATCGGATCTCATCACGAGAGGATTGAACTGTTGGTCCTCCCCAATTGCACTTCTGAAATCCTTCTTGGACTTCCCTGGCTTCAACTCCATTCCCCAATCCTGGATTGGTCCACTGGGGAGATCAAGAGTTGGGGGCCCTCTTGTTCCAAGGACTGCTTAAAACCGGTTCCCAGTAAACCTTGCCGTGTCCCTGTGCTTCCTCATGTAACCGGTCTCCCTAAGGCCTATATGGACTTTGCGGACGTTTTTTGCAAAAAACAAGCTGAGACTCTACCTCCTCACAGGCCTTATGATTGTCCCATTGACCTCCTCCCGGGCACTACTCCACCCCGGGGCAGAATCTATCCTCTGTCCGTCCCAGAGACTCTTGCCATGTCTGAATACGTCCAAGAAAATTTAAAAAAGGGCTTTATCCGTAAATCCTCCTCTCCTGCCGGAGCCGGATTTTTCTTTGTGTCCAAAAAAGATGGCTCTCTACGTCCTTGCATTGACTACCGAGGTCTTAATAAAATCACGGTTAAGAACCGCTACCCCCTACCCCTTATCTCTGAACTCTTTGATCGTCTCCAAGGTGCCCATATTTTTACCAAACTGGACTTAAGAGGTGCTTATAATCTCATCCGCATCAGAGAGGGGGATGAATGGAAAACGGCATTTAACACCAGAGATGGACACTTTGAGTATCTGGTCATGCCCTTTGGTCTATGCAACGCCCCTGCCGTCTTCCAAGACTTTGTTAATGAAATTTTTCGTGATCTCCTATACTCCTGTGTTGTTGTATATCTGGACGATATCCTGATTTTTTCTGCCAATCTTGAAGAACACCGCCAGCATGTCCGTATGGTTCTTCAGAGACTTCGTGATAATCAACTCTATGCCAAAATAGAGAAATGTCTGTTTGAATGCCAATCTCTTCCTTTTCTAGGATACTTGGTCTCTGGCCAGGGACTACAAATGGACCCAGATAAACTCTCTGCCGTCTTAGATTGGCCACGCCCCTCCGGACTCCGTGCCATCCAACGTTTTTTGGGGTTCGCCAATTATTACAGGCAATTTATTCCACATTTTTCTACTATTGTGGCTCCTATTGTGGCTTTAACAAAAAAAAATGCCGATCCCAAGTCTTGGCCTCCTCAAGCGGAAGACGCCTTTAAACGACTCAAGTCTGCCTTTTCTTCGGCTCCCGTGCTCTCCAGACCTGACCCATCTAAACCCTTCCTATTGGAGGTTGATGCCTCCTCAGTGGGAGCTGGAGCTGTCCTTCTACAAAAAAACTCTTCCGGGCATGCTGTTACTTGTGGTTTCTTTTCCAGGACCTTCTCTCCGGCGGAGAGGAACTACTCCATCGGGGATCGAGAGCTTCTAGCCATTAAATTAGCACTTGAGGAATGGAGGCATCTGCTGGAGGGATCAAGATTTCCAGTTATTATTTACACCGATCACAAGAACCTCTCCTACCTCCAGTCTGCCCAACGGCTGAATCCTCGTCAGGCCAGGTGGTCTCTGTTCTTTGCCCGATTTAATTTTGAAATTCACTTTCGGCCTGCTGATAAGAACATTAGGGCCGATGCTCTCTCTCGTTCCTCAGATGCCTCTGAAATTGAACTCTCTCCTCAACACATCATTCCTCCTGACTGCCTGATTTCCACTTCTCCAGCCTCCATCAGGCAAACTCCTCCAGGAAAGACCTTTGTTTCTCCACGCCAACGCCTTGGGATCCTCAAATGGGGTCACTCCTCCCATCTCGCAGGTCATGCGGGCATTAAGAAATCTGTGCAACTCATCTCTCGCTTCTATTGGTGGCCGACTCTTGAGACTGATGTGGTGGACTTTGTGCGAGCCTGCACTATCTGTGCCCGGGATAAGACTCCTCGCCAGAAGCCCGCTGGTTTTCTTCATCCTCTTCCTGTCCCCGAACAACCTTGGTCTCTGATTGGTATGGATTTTATTACTGACTTACCCCCATCCCATGGCAACACTGTTATTTGGGTGGTCGTTGATCGATTCTCCAAAATGGCACATTTCATCCCTCTTCCTGGTCTTCCTTCAGCGCCTCAGTTGGCTAAACAATTTTTTGTACACATTTTTCGTCTTCACGGGTTGCCTACACAGATCGTCTCGGATAGAGGCGTCCAATTTGTGTCTAAATTCTGGAGGGCTCTCTGTAAACAACTCAAGATTAAATTAAATTTTTCTTCTGCATACCATCCTCAATCCAATGGACAAGTAGAGAGAATTAACCAGATCTTGGGTGACTATTTACGACATTTTGTTTCCTCCCGCCAGGATGACTGGGCAGATCTTCTACCTTGGGCCGAATTCTCGTATAATTTCAGAATCTCTGAATCTTCCTCCAAATCTCCGTTTTTCGTGGTGTACGGCCGTCACCCTCTTCCCCCCCTCCCTACCCCCTTGCCCTCTGGTCTGCCCGCTGTGGATGAAATTTCTCGTGATCTTTCCACCATATGGAAAGAGACCCAAAATTCTCTCTTACAGGCTTCTTCTCGCATGAAGAGATTCGCAGATAAGAAAAGAAGAGCTCCTCCCATTTTTTCCCCTGGAGACAAGGTATGGCTCTCCGCTAAATATGTCCGTTTCCGTGTCCCGAGCTATAAGTTGGGACCACGCTATCTTGGTCCTTTTAAAGTTTTGTGTCAAATTAATCCTGTCTCTTACAAACTTCTTCTTCCTCCTTCTCTTCGTATCCCTAATGCCTTTCACGTCTCTCTTCTTAAACCTCTCATCCTCAACCGTTTTTCTCCTAAATCTGTTCCCCCCACTCCTGTTTCCGGCTCCTCGGACATCTTCTCTGTCAAAGAGATCTTGGCCTCCAAAAAGGTCAGGGGAAGAACTTTTTTTTTAGTGGATTGGGAGGGTTGTGGTCCAGAAGAGAGGTCCTGGGAACCTGAGGACAATATCCTGGACAAAAGTCTGATCCTCAGGTTCTCAGGCACCAAGAAGAGGGGGAGACCCAAGGGGGGGGGTACTGTTACGCCGAGCGCTCCGGGTCCCCGCTCCTCCCCGGAGCGCTCGCTACACTTCCCTCACTGCAGCGCCCCGGTCGGTTCCACGGACCCGGGGCGCTGCGTTACCACCTCCGGCCGGGATGCGATTCGCGATGCGGGTAGCGCCCGCTCGCGATGCGCACCCCGGCTCCCGTACCTGACTCGCTCCCCGTCAGTTCTGTCCCGGCGCGCGCGGCCCCGCTCCCTAGGGCGCGCGCGCGCCGGGTCTTTGCGATTTAAAGGGCCACTGCACCGCTGATTGGTGCAGTGGTTCCAATTAGTGTTTACACCTGTGCACTTCCCTATATCACCTCACTTCCCCTTCACTCCCTCGCCGGATCTTGTTGCCCTAGTGCCAGTGAAAGCGTTCCTTGTGTGTTCCTTGCCTGTGATTCCAGACCTTCTGCCGTTGCCCCTGACTACGATCCTTGCTGCCTGCCCCGACCTTCTGCTACGTCCGACCTTGCTTCTGTCTACTCCCTTGTACCGCGCCTATCTTCAGCAGCCAGAGAGGTTGAGCCGTTGCTAGGGGATACGACCTGGTCACTACCGCCGCAGCAAGACCATCCCGCTTTGCGGCGGGCTCTGGTGAATACCAGTAGTGACTTAGAACCGATCCTCTAGCACGGTCCACGCCAATCCCTCTCTGGCACAGAGGATCCACCACCTGCCAGCCGGCATCGTGACAATCGGTACCGGCCAGGGGGAGAGAAGGGGCAGCGGCACCCATTGCCGTTGCCGCTGCCCCGTTGCCTCCCCCCATCCCCGGTGGCATAATTACCTGGGTCGGGTCCGCGCTGCTGCATGCCTCCGGCGTGCGTCCCCTTCGTCGTTGCTATGCGCTGCACGGCAACGTATAGCAACGACGCAGGGGATGCATGCCGGAGGCCTGCAGCAGCGCGGACCCAACCCAGGTAATTATGCCACCGGGGATGGGGAGAGGCAACGGGGCAATGGGTGCCGCTGCCCCTTCTCTCCCCCTGGCTGTCGGCGCCGGCAATGGGGCATCGGTACCGATAGTAAGGGGGACAGAATGGGCAGCGGCGCCCATAGCCAGGGGGAGAGAAGGGCCAGCAGCAGGGCTCTAGACCCCAGGAAAGGCAGGGGGAGAGAAGCGGGCAGCGACGGCCTCTCTCCCCCTGCCTTTCCTGGGGATGTATCGGGGTATACATGCACACACACGCACCCTCATTTTACCATGGATATTTGGGGAAAAAACTTTTTTTACCCAAATATCCTTGGTAAAATGAGGGTGCGTGTTATAGGCCGTTGCGTGGTATACCCCGATAAATACGGTATTTTGTACTGTGCATATGAAAATAATAAAATGTACAACAAAACTTATAACTCCATTTCTTATGTGATCAGAAATATCCCCGTTGTGGTCCTTACTCGAAGTCTGGACATATGGCAGGGTCCAAAACGATAGGAGGCCCCAGAGGATTTCAGAGAATCAATTTTGCTTGGGAATAACTCAGGCCCCATTGCACAATTGCCAAAGGAATAATCTGCCAGAACAATAGAAACCCCCCCCCCCCAAAAAAAAAATTACCCCATTTTGAAAACTAGACCCCCTAAGGAATTAATTCAGGGGTGTCATGAGTATTTTGACCTCACCGTTTTTGGAGCAAACTTATGCAAAGCAGGAGGAAAAAAGGAGAAATTAATTTTTTCCCACCAATGTGTCACTTAGGACCAGAGCGTTTTTTGAACATCTGACCACTGTCACTTTAAACATTAATAACTCTGGGATGCTTTTACCTATCATTCTGATTCCGAGATTTTTTTTTTTGTGACATATTCTACTTTATGTTATTGGTAAAATTTTGTCGATACTTGAATCGTTTCTTAGTGAAAAATTCCAAAATTTGATGAAAAAATTGAAAATTTTGCATTTTTCTAACTTTGAAGCTCTCTGCTTGTAAGGAAAATGGATATTCCAAATATTTTTTTTTTAATTCACATATATAATATGTCCACTTTATGTTTTCATCATAAAATTGACAAGCGTTTTCCTTTGTAAGACACCAGAGGGCTTCAAAGTTCAGGAGCAATTTTCCAATTTTTCATAAAATTTCCAAAATCACAATTTTTCAGGGACCAGTTCAGGTTTGAAGTGGATTTGAAGGATCTTCATCTTAGAAATACCCCACAAATGACCCCATTATAAAAACTGCATCTTCCAAAGTATTCAAAATGACATCCAGTCAGCATTTTAACCCTTTAGGTGTTTCACAGGAATAGCAGCAAAGTGAAGGAGAAAATTCACAATCTTCATTTTTTACACTCGCATGTTCTTGTAGACCCAATTTTTGAATTTTTACTAGGGGAAAAAGGAGAAAATGTATACTTATATTTGTAGCCCAATTTCTCTTAAGTAAGCACATACCTCATATGTCTATGTAAATTGTTCGGCGGGCGCAGTAGAGGGCTCAGAAGCGAAGGAGCGACAAGGGGATTTTGGAGAGTACGTTTTTCTGAAATGGTTTTTGGGGGGCATCTTGCATTTAGGAAGCCCCTATGGTGCCAGAACAGGAAAAAAAACACATGGCATACCATTTTGGAAACTAGACCCCTTGAGGAACATAACAAGGAATGAAGTGAGCCTTAGTACCCCACAGGTGTTTCACGACTTTTGCATATGTAAAAAATGTTTAAAAAAATGTCACAAAAATGTGTTTCCACCCAAATTTCACATTTATGCAAGGGTTAATAGCAGAAAATACCCCCCAAAATGTGTAACCCCATCTCTTCTGAGTATGGAGGTACCCCATAAGTTGACCTGAAGTGCACTACGGGCGAACTAAAATGCTCAGAAGAGAAGGAGTCATATTTGGCTTTTTGAGAGCAAATTTTGCTCGGGGGCATGTCGCATTTAGGAAGCCCCTATGGTGCCATGACAGCAAAAAATACCCACATGGCATACCATTTTGGAAACTAGACCCCTTGAGGAACGTAACAAGGAATAAAGTGAGCCTTAATACCCCACAGGGGTATCACGACTTTTGCATACGTAAAAAAAAAAAAATTTCACTAAAATGTGTGTTTCCCCCCCAAATTTCACATTTTTGCAAGGGTTAATACCAGAAAATACCCCCAAAATTTGTAACCCCATCTCTTATGAGTATGGAGGTACCCCATAAGATGACCTGAAGCGCACTACGGGCGAACTACAATGCTCAGAAGAGAAGCAGTCATATTTGGCTTTTTGAGAGCAAATTTTGCTCGGGGGGCATGTCGCATTTAGAAAGCCCCTATGGTGCCAGGACAGCAAAATAACCCCCACATAGCATACCATTTTGGAAACTAGACCCCTCACAGAATGTAATGAGGGGTACAGTGAGCATTTACCCCCCACTGGTGTCTGTCAGATCTTTGGAACAGTGGGCTGTACAAAATTTTTAATTTGCACAGCCCACTGTTCCAAAGATCTGTCAGACACCAGTGGGGTGTAAATTCTCACTGCACCCCTCATTACATTCCGTGAGGGGTGTAGTTTCTGAAATGAGGTCACATGTGGGGTTTTGTTTTTTTTGCATTTGTCAAAACCGCTGTAATAATCAGCCACCCCTGTGCAAATCACCTCAAATGTACATGGTGCACTCTCCCTTCTGGGCCTTGTTGTGCGCCCCCAGAGCACTTTGCGCCCACATATGGGGTATCTCCGTAGTTGGGAGAAATTGCATTACAAATTTTGGGGGGCTTTTTTCCCCTTTACTTCTCGTCAAAATGAAAAGTATAGGGCAACACCAGCATGTTAGTGTAAAAAATTAATTTTTTTACACTAACATGCTGGTGTAGACCTCAACTTCACCTTTTCATAAGGGGTGAAAGGAGAAAAAGCCCCCCAAAATTTGTTAGGCAATTTCTCCCAAGTACGGCGATACCCCATATGTGACCCTAAACTGTTGCCTTGAAATACGACAGGGCTCCGAAGTGAGAGAGCCATGTGCATTTGAGGCCTGAATTAGGGATTTGCATAGGGGTATTCTATGCCAGTGATTCCCAAACAGGGTGCCTCCAGCTGTTGCAAAACTCCCAGCATGCCTGGACAGTCAACGGCTGTCCGGTAATACTGGGAGTTGTTGTTTTGCAACAGCTGGAGGCTCCATTTTGAAAACAGTGGTGTACCAGACGTTTTTCATTTTTATTGGGGAGAGGAGGGGGGCTGTGTAGGGGTATGTGTATTCGTAGTGTTTTTTACTTTTTATTTTATTTTGTGTTAGTGCAGTGTAGTGTGGTGTTTTTAGGGTACAGTCACACGGGCGGGGGATTACAGCGAGTTTCCCGCTGCGAGTTTGAACTGCCGCGCAAAATTTGCTGCATCGCAAACTTGCAGACTGATACTCACTGTAAGCCCCCTGTACATTCACAGGGGGGGGGGAACCTCCAGCTGTTGCAAAACTACAACTCCCAGCATGCACAGTCTTTCAGTGCATGCTGGTAGTTATAGTTTTGCAACAGCTGGAGGCACACAGGTTGGGAAACACTGAGTTAGGAAACAGACAATGTTTCCCAACCAGTGTGCCTCTAGTTGTTGCAAAACCACAACTCCCAAACATTCTCAGGCATGCTGGAAGTAGTAGTTCGGCAACATCTTTAGAGCCAGATGTTGCCAAACTACAACTCCCAGCATGCTTGGAGTTGTAGTTTTGCAACATCTGGAGGACTACAGTTTGCAGAACACTAATACAGTGGTTCCCAATCTGTGCTCTTCCAGATGTTACAGAACTACAACTCCCAGCATGCCTGGACAGTAAGGGCATACTGAGGATGTGTAGTTTTGCAACATCTGGAAGGGCACATTGGTCCCAAAACTGCAGACCTCCAGATGTTGCAAAACTGCAACTCCCAGCATGCCCAGACGCCAAGGGCTGTCTGGGCATGCTGGGAGTTGTAGTATACAGGGTCCCAATACAGCAATGCATGTCACTTTACGGCGACGTGCATTTCTGTAAAGGGCCCGAACGCGGCTGAAGAGGAACTCACCTGTCGCCGCCGCCGTCTTCATCGCCGGGATCCGGGTCTTCAGGGAAGAGGTAAGTACCTGGGCCGTCCCCCGCCGCGTCCTCCGGTCTTCCTCCCGTCCTCTCCGGACTTCCAGGGGCCGGGCAGGGCGGGAGGAAGTAACCCCCCCCCCTGCGATTGGTCGGTTAGCTAACCGACAGATCGCAGGGTATAGGAGGAGGTGGCCGGTTTGCCACCTCGCTCCTAGCCTCCATCATGGTCCTGGCTGTCTGTGACAACCGGGATCATGCAAAATTACCGGGCGGTGGGTCCCAGAGACCCGATCAGCCGGTATCGCAGCAGATCGCGACGATTTGCGATTTGCGGCGATCGCCGACATGGGGGACCCACATGGCCCCTCTCGGCGTTTGCCCTGGATGCCTGCTGAAGCATTTCAACAGGCATCCGCTTCCGATCTCTGCCCGGCGTGCGGAAGGGACCGGAAAACGCCATGACGTTGTGGGACGTCATTGGTCCTTAAAGCCCAGGGTGCCATGACGTTCCTCAACGTCATTGGTCCTTAAGAGGTTAAAGTAATTTATTTTGTACTGTGCACATGAAAATAACATAATGCACCACACAACTTATAATTCCATTTCTTTTGTGATCAGAAATATCCCCGATGTGGTTCTTACTCAAAGTCTGGACACATGGCAGGGTCCAAAACGATAGGAGCCCCCAGAGGATTTCAGAGCATCAATTTTGCTTGGGAATGTCTCAGGCCCCATTGCACACTTTCCAGAACAATTAAATTCCCCATAATATATCCCATTTTGAAAACTAGAGTCCCTGAGGAATTCATTTTTGGATGTTATGAGCATTTTTACCCCACAGTTGTATGAACAAATTTAGGCAAAGTGACGTATTTTTTGCCGTATAAGACGCACTTTTTCTTCCCCAAAACTGGGGGGGAAACTGGGGGCGTATACACCTTTCGGGTCAGTCCCTGCGGCCATCAACGGCCAGGACCCGTGGCTAATACAGGACATTATTGATCGCTGTGATGCCCTGTATTAACCCTTCAGACGCGGCGATCAAAGCTGACCGCCGCATCTGAAGCGAAAGTCTGGCTGTTTGGGACCGCCGCGGTGAAATCGTGGCATCCCGAACAGCTTACAGGACACCGGGCGGGACCTTACCTGCCTCCTCGGTGTCTGCTCCATGCCGGGATCCCCTGCATGGTGGCGCTCTCCTTCGACGTCATCACGACGTCGCGCACGCCGTCCCGTCATCCAACAGGAGCGGCGTGCGTAGCGACGTGATGACGGCGACGTGATGACGGCGACGTGATGACGGCGACGTGATGACGGCGACGTGATGACGGAGACGGAGAGCGTGGATCCCGGGGAAGAAGACGTCTGGAGCGTCAGGGACACCACGGGGACGTGGCGACAGCGATGGAGCGACATCCAGGGCAGCGGTGACGGGTCCGGAGCGGCGGGGACACGTAAGTATTAACTCCTACCAGTGGTCTTCAGCCTGCGGACCTCCAGATGTTGCAAAACTACAACTCCCAGCATGCCCGGACAGCCAACGGCTGTCCGGGCATGCTGGGAGTTGTAGTTTTGCAACATCTGGAGGTCCGCAGGTTGAAGACCACTGTTGGGTGCAGAATCTTTTTTTTCTAGATTTTGCACCTTTAAAATTGGGTGCGTCTTATATGCCGGTGCGTCCTATAGGGCGAAAAATACGGTATGTGAAATAATTGAAAAATTCAGTGTTTTTTCACCAATGTGTAACTTTAAAGTAATTTATTTTGTACTGTGCACATGAAAATAACAAAATGAACCACAGAACTTATAATTCCATTTCTTCTGTGATCAGAAATATCCCTGTTGTGGTCCTTACTCGAAGTCTGGACACACGGCTGGGTCCAAAACTAAAGGAGCCCCCAGAGGATTTCAGAGCATCAATTTTGCTTGGAAATGCCTCAGGCCCCATTGCACACTTTCCAGAACAATTCAATTCCCCATAATGTACCCCATTTTAAAAACTAGAGTCCATGAGGAATTCATTTTTGGATGTCATGATTATCTTGACCCCACAGTTTTTTAACAAATTTAGGCAAAATAGGTGAAATAATTGAAAAAAATGCAGTTTTTTTTCACCAGTATGTCTCGTTAAAGTCATGTTTTGTGACTGCACTTACAAAAATGACAAAATGCACCACAGAGTTTATAACTCCATTTCTTTTGTGAACAAAAATATCCCCATTGTGGTCCTAATTTGAAGTCTTTACACATAGCAGGGCCCAAAACAATAGGAGTCCCCAAAGGATTTCAGAGCATCAATTTTGCTATTGTAAACTTTATGAGATAATATATGAAGGGAAATGAGAGCTAAATGTTTTTTTTTTTTTTTTTAGGAAACACTTCACAAAAGATCCAAGAACATGAGTGCCTCCTTGAAGAAAATTCCACCCATCAAAATATTCATCTAGGGATATAATGGGAATTGTTGCTTGTTTTATTTCACTCATCAAAGTATTCATCTAGGGCGTTGATGGCGAACCTATGCCACGCGTGACACAGGTGGCACGCCGAGCCCCCCTCTGTGAGCACGCGGTCATAGTTCACCATGGATGCCTTTCCGCCATCTGTCTTGGCGGAATTTCTAAAAATGTATATTTTTTTATTTATTTGCGGCTCCGGCCGCTCTATCCCCTCCGGCCGCTCTATCCCCCCTTCCCCGGCCGAGCACACTGCTGCGCTAATGGCAGGCGCAGGGGCTGCACTGCAGGTGCGCACGTCTGCTTCCACCTCCTGAGATGCTCCTGGCCACAACTCCTGGTGCCCAGTGTACATTCCTCGGCGTGAGGAAGAAGTGGGCGATGGTGCAAAGTTTGCAGCAGATGGGAGTGCACGCGCCCGGCCTCTGACCCCAACATGGCTGCCGCAGGTGACCGAGGACGGGAGGGGGGGTGGAATGTATGTGTGATGTGTGTAATATGTATGTATGATGTGTGTAATATGTATGTATGGTGTGTGTATTATGTGTGTATGATGTATTTATGTATGATGTGTGCATGTGTATATTAGGTATGTATGTATTATAAATGTATGATGTTTGTATTTATGCATTATGTATGTATATATGTATAATATATATATATATAGACACACACACATACATAATGCATAAATACAAACATCATACATATATAATACATACATGTATGTTATGTATGTAGGATGTGTGTATGTATGATGTATTTATGTATGATGTGTATATGTATATATTATGGATTTGTATATGTATTATGTATGATGTGCATATGTATGTATGATGTATGTATTATATATGTATGATGTATGCATGCACTATATATATGATGTATGCATGTACTATATATGTATGATGTTTGTATTATCTATTTATGATGTTTGTATTATCTATGTATGATCTTTGTATGTTTCTATATATGATGTATTTATGCATTATGTATGTATGATGTGTGTATATATATATATGGTAGTGTGTTATGTATGTGTGATGTGTGTATGTATGTATGACGTATGTATATATGTATTATGAATCAGAACAAAAGATAAAAGAAAGTTTCCTCCAGCTCTTCCAAGGATAACAGTGCATGTAGTATTAAAACATCAAACCTTTAATCTGAATGCATTAAAAATAGAAAAAGGTGGACATCATAAAAGAAAAGTGAAACTCCAGTGCGTTTCGGGCTACATGTAGCCATGATGAAGAGCTACATTTTGCTCAAAACATGTTGGAGTCTCGCTTCTCTTTTATGATGTCCACCTTTTTCTATTTTTAATGCATTCAGATTAAAGGTTTGATGTTTTAAAGCTACAAGCACCTTGAAAGAGGCACCTTTCTTTTTTCCTTTGTTCTGATACACGGGACACGGCCCACTCTCTGCAGTCCGTGCTCTTGTACCAGCAAATATACTAAAAACTACTACAGCACTGACCTAGCATCCAACCCGGTAGCTGAAATAAATTATTTTTTAATTTTTTAAATGTATTATGTATGTATTTTGTATTATGTATGTATTATGTATCCCATCCCCCACACAGCACCCATAGCACCCCTCAAACACACACACAGCACCCCCACACACAGCACCTCACACACACACAGCACCCCCACACACAGCACCTTTAGACATACAGCACCCCTCAAACACACACACAGCACCCCCACACACAGCACCTCACAGACACACACAACACCCCTCAAACACACACACAGCACCTTTAGACACACAGCACCCCTCAAACACACACAGCCCCTTTAGACACACAGCACCCCTCAAACACACACACAATCATTCCCACACACAGCACCTCAGACACACAGCACCCCTCAAACACACACAGCACCCCACAGACACACACACATCACCCCCACACACGGCACCCCACAAACACACAGCACCCCAGAGACACACACAGCACCCCTGAAACACAGCCCCTCACACACACAACACCCCTGAAACACAGCACCTCACACACACAGCACCCCTCAAACACAGCACCTCACACACACAGCACCCCTCAAACACAGCACCTCACACACATCACCCCCACACACAGCACCCAACAAACACACATCACCCCAAAGACACACACAGCACCCCTCAAACACACACACACAGCACCCCCACACACAGCACCTCACAGACACACACAACACCCCTCAAACACACACACAGCACCTTTAGACACACAGCACCCCTCAAACACACACAGCCCCTTTAGACACACAGCACCCCTCAAACACACACACAATCATTCCCACACACAGCACCTCAGACACACAGCACCCCTCAAACACACACAGCACCCCACAGACACACACACATCACCCCCACACACGGCACCCCACAAACACACAGCACCCCAGAGACACACACAGCACCCCTGAAACACAGCCCCTCACACACACAACACCCCTGAAACACAGCACCTCACACACACAGCACCCCTGAAACACAGCACCTCACACACACAGCACCCCTCAAACACAGCACCTCACACACATCACCCCCACACACAGCACCCCACAAACACACATCACCCCAAAGACACACACAGCACCCCTGAAACACAGCCCCTCACACACAAGCACCCCTCAAACACAGCACCTCACACACACACACATCACCCCACACTCAGCACCTCAGACACACAGCACCCCTCAGGCAAATACACAGCACCCCTCAAACACACATCACCTCTCACACATAGCACCCCTCAAAAACACACTGCACCCCACAGAAAAACACACAGCACCCCTAAGAAACACACAGCACCCCTCAGACACACACAGCACCCCTCAAGCATACATCATCCCACACACATCAGTATTCTGATTTCATTGCTGTGCTGGCACTTTGAGGGGAAAAAAAGTTGGCATGCATTACGGTTTGAGCACTCGGGCTCAAAAAGGTTCGCCATCACTGATCTAGGGATATAATGGGAATTTTTCCTTGTTTTATTTTACTCATCAAACTATTCATCTAGGAATATAATGGGAATTTTTGGGGGGCTTTTAAGGGAATTTCAGATGGTAAAATGGGGGAAAAGCAGATGTAAAATTAAATTAAAGAAATCAGGAAGTATGAGAAACTAATTTTGTTTTTACAGTTTTTTCAATTCAGGGGCTGTATGGTAAGCTCGAAAGCATTCGCCAATACAGAGGCCTGGGTTAGAGAGGCACGTTTAACAAATATGGGTTGTATATTTTTTAACCCCTTTTGCATAACAGATGCAACAAAGTTTTTGGGGTCTCCTTTTCTGTGGGAGGTAATATGCCAGGGAAATGTTGTCCACGGACAATTCTTGAGACCTCCATTTGGGGAGAAGTGGTGGCCTCTTCTTTCTACTCCCCAAATATGAGAGATCTAATGACTGCTTCCTGGAATTCTAGGAAGGACCCTCTGTGGCCAGCATTCCTATAAAGGACAAAGGAATTATACAGCCCAACTTAGGTCAGGTACACGGACACCTTTTTATACCATGCCTTAGATTTACTTAAGGCGCTGTAGGTCTGCAGGACCTGATAGGAAAGGTCCACCCCTCCCATGTATTTATTATAATCCTGGATACACACACGCTTGATGGTCCCTCGGATTGGGACTGGGATTGACTGGTCACCTTGGAGTGTTGTCAACACAAGGACATCTTATTTGTCTTTGTATTTGAGCAACATCAGAGTGTCTGAACAAACAGCCGTACTTTGTCCTCTGGGCACTGGTGTCACAATAAAAGTTTTCGGTAGATCTGTTTGATTTTTTCTGATGGTGCCACACACAACTGTACTTGTGGCAGCAAGGGACTTCAGAAGGGGGACACTGTTGTAAACATTATCAAAATACACGTGGTAACCATGGTCCAGTAAGGGATGGATTAAATGTATAACCTGTGGCGCATTCACAAAGTTTATACAGCTTTAATCCGTACCTAGCCCTTTTGTTGGGAAGGTACTGCCTGAAACGTAGCCTGCCCGTGAAATGGACCAGAGATTCGTAGACTGAAATCCTTTTTTTTTTTTTTTTTGGGGGGGGGGGGTAGAAACTTGACTAAATTTACAATTATAATGAGTAATTATAGGCTGAATTTTAGATAGCCTATCAAAGGCGGGGTCACTTTGAGGTAGGCACTCATCATTATTATTATAGTGCAGGAATCTAAATAAAATTTAAAATCAAGTCCTAGACATAACAAGCAGGTAAAGAGGGGTATGGTATAGGACGTCTTTATCCCAATAGGACCTGATAGTGTTTTTTTTTGCAAAGGCCCATATTTAGTACAAGTCCCCAAAACTTGTACATTTTTGTGGCATCAGTAGGGGTCCATTGTGGGGCTTAGCATAATATTTGCTGGGATTGCATGCAATGAATTTCTCTGCAAACAAATTTGTTTCTGCCACCATGAGGTTTATCAGGTCAAGCGAGAAAAACTATTAAAAAATGAATTTCCCAAAACCCTGTGGTGTCTACATGGATGCCCGGGGTGGCTGTTAAATCGGGGATCTGGGGTATAAAATTACTAGTGGGGATCCGTGTATGGACATCTGAACTTGGCTGCTCTTGTGCACTAGGCCTAGGGCGCCTTTCAGGGGATTCATCAGATGAGGATGATGAGGATGCTAAAAATTCCAGATCCTCTCCGCTGTCAGAGCCAGAAACGGCAAACAGCATCTCATAGGCCTCTTCTGCACTGTAGACACGCTTAGTCATTTTTGTAGATGTCAAGCACAGGTGGACAGTGATAAGGTACAGGACAGTGATGGCGATACAACTAGGTGTCTCAACTCCCTACTGATGGCACCCTAGATATAGATCTGGGAGGCAGGTAAAATGTAAAAACTGTGTCACTGAATGCTGGTATGTAACAGAGCACTCGCCCTAATAAGAGCAACTCCAACCTTAGACTTTCCCTAGACGCTAACTAAAAGTGTATTTTTTTAAAACTTTTTTACTTTTTTGTATTTTCTTTTTAATAAACCAATGGAACTAAACAGGATGACAACTGACAGGATGACCACTGATAGTGAAGGCGAATAAGGGCGAATCCAACTTTAAACTTTCCCTAGATGCTACTAAAAGTGTATTTTTTTGTTTGTTTGTTTTTAGTTTTTTCTTTTTTTTAATAAACCAAAGGAACGAAACAGGATGACAACTGACAGGATGACCACTGGCAGTGAAGGCGTTAAACAGTGACTGACAGGATGAGCTGTGGTTATGATGATCTTTGACACACTGACAGCTGGCAGGTTTACTACACTCTGCTCCTTCCTGCCTCACTGTCATTGTCACTTAAGGGGTTAACATATGCTTTTTATTGATATTTGGGGGCAATCTGTGGTAAGATGCTGGCTCTCCTATACAGGCTGCTTCTCCGATCGCTTCTCTCATCACACTGAAGCGTCGGAGACAGTCAGCAGGAGGAGCGATGCTTCCCGGGCTTAAAATGCTGCCTATTGGTCAGCTGTCACACAGACTGACCAATAGCAGTGATCCTGGGCCAAGGACCTGTGCGATTGGTCCCTGGATGATGACACCCATTACCAGGCAGTGTGTAACTGGGATCGCGGCGCTGCGGCTGTTTAAAGTCATCAGGTACTTGTACCTAATGTTGCGAGAAGTCACCACTAATGGTAAACAGTTTGCGTAAACGGGTTGAAAAGTCTCACAAAAAGCATGCAGAAAAATTGCAGAGGAGAGGAGGAGTCATACAAAGTGGTGTTCTGAAGTGATTTTTTTGTTTTTTGTTATGTGTGCCAAATTTATCACCCCCCCCCCCTGTAAATATGTTGCATATAAGCAAACCCAAACATCTCTAGAAGGACTTAAATGGCTATTCCAGTGGAAAACAATTTTCTTTACATCAACTGGAGCCAGAAAGTTAAACAGATTCGTAAATCACTTCTATTAAAAATTTTAATCCTTCCAGTACTTATCAGCTGCCGTATTCTCCATGGGATGTTCTGTTTGACCACAGTGCTCTCTGCTGACACCTCTGTTCATGTCAGAAACTGTCCAGAGCAGGAGCAAATCCCCATAGCAAACCTCCTGCTCTGGACAGTTCCTGACATGGACAGAGGTGTCAGCAGTGAGCACTGTGATTAGACAGAAAATACATTCAAAAATAAAAGAACTTCCTGTGAAGCATACAGCAGCTGATAAGTACTGGAAGGGTTAAGATTTTTTTTAAATAAAGGTAATATACAAATCTGTTTAACTTTCTGGAACCAGCTAATTTAAAAAAAAAAATCCACCCGAGTACCCCTTTAAAATTGCTTCCACTGACAGTCTCTATCCAATCTGACAGAGCTTGGGAGGATCTGCAGAGAAGAACTGCAGAAATTGCCAAATCCAGGTGTGCCAATTTGGTGAGATCCAACCCAAGAGGAGGCTTGTAGGCTGTAACCGTTGCCAAATAGGGCTTGAACTAAGTACTGAGTAAAGATTATGAATACTATTTGCAAAATATTTCTTGCCTTGAATGATATGATGCCACTGGCAAGGGGTTCACATTTGAGTGCACAGTCAGTAATGCAGTGACAAGGCATAGAGATGTGTCCTTACTTAATTTATCACTAAACTCAACATATCCTGAGGTGGATGGTGAGAAATGCTTTACACATGTGGGTACCCAGTGAGTCTTACAGTATTTGATTCATGAGAAATTGGAGTCCTCTGAATCATCACAGAAGTAGTGTTTAGAAGTTTACACTCACTGAGAGGCAAAGCATACACTGTATGCCTCACCACTCAGTTAACAGTCTCTAGGCTGCCCCAGGAAACATGTGTAAGTGGGGATGATTACCTCCAAGAAGCCTGACACATTTACTGAATGAAATACAAATGGATGTCCAGCGCAAGTGGATGCAGAACAGTGCTCTTTATTGCGGTAAAAACTTCAGTGCATGCGAGACATAGGTACAGGTGACGCATTTCGACCCTGGCGTCGGGCCTTAGTCATATGACTAAGGCCTGACGCCAGGGGCGAAACGCGTCACCTGTACCTACCGTATGTCTCGCATGCACTTAAGTTTTTACCGCAAAAAAGAGCACTGTTCTGCATCCACTTGCGCTGGACATCCATTTGTATTTCAGTCTACATATTCAGGCGCTGCCCACGCCAGTCCACGCTGCGGGCTTGGGAGAAGAGCTGGACTTCACTCTACACCAGTTAACATTTACTGAATGAATGTGAATGTCACCCTGGTAAGTCATACAATGTATGCCTCACTGTTCAGTAAACGTAAAAACTTGATTTACCCAAAACGAACACCTTTTGAATGTGCATAACCCTTCCACTGTGAAATCACTCTTGTGCAGTACGTGCCAAGAGGGTGTTTGATAGAAGGAAGCAGGCAGGATGTCAGGGTGCACTTTGGGCTTGGGAACACCCCATGTGCACCAAGCCAGCTCATTTGCATATACAGAAAAACAGACATAACAGAGGAACGGAGCCACAGTTCACAAAATGGTAAACACCTTGTTATCAGTGCCATTCGCACTACAAGCCTACAGGTTAATATGGGTGATGCTGATGACAGATTATGTTTAAATGTTTATATCCCTACAGTCAACGTTTTTAGAGCTATGAGATAATGCTCTGAGATCTGGAACCATGTTCCTGCTCACAGATTCTCTTTAACATCGATCAGTATCCTCTTACCTTGTTATTAAGTGTGGTGGCACTAGCATCACTCCGCTGCTCATTCATAGGGGCAATCAAACTCCATTGGTTGGTTTCTGGCTCATATCGTTCAGCAGTGTTTAGACGAAAATAGCCATCAAAGCCTCCCATCGCATAGATATTTTCATTCAGGATGGTGACGCTGACGTAACATCTTTTTGAGTACATAGGTGCTACCTCCTGCCATGTCTTTAGGACTGGGTTGAAACGTTTTACGTTGTTAAAATATTCCACGCTGTCAAATCCACCAATGATGTAGACGTAGCCCTTTAAGTATACTGCTCCATGATAAGCTCTCGGATTCTCCGTTTCAGATGTAACGTTGAACCATCTGTCAGCACGCGCATCATATGACTCAATAGCATTGGTTGGGCCTCCTCCACTCCAGCCTCCAGTAGCTAACAAGACAGAATAAGGAATGCGGGGTGTGCTCATAAGGTTTTCAAATTCAAAATTTGGGAAGCCATCCATAGTCAGGTCATGTAGAGCTCTGAAGGCATTTTGAAGGATAGGTTTACACTTTTTATCATCCCTAACATAGTTGGTGGTTTTGACAATGTTGTTAAAGTAGTCATGATGCATAAAGGCAAAGCGAACCTAGAAAAAAACAGTAAAGCAGTATACATTAAGTAAGACAACTAATTAAAGCAGTATACAGTAAGACAACTAATTATTCCTTAAAAAAAAAAAAAAGATGAAGTAAATAAAAATCAACATTATACAGTATACAGACCAACACCAGTACTGGCATATGTGAGCGATAAAACATCAACTATACACAGAAACCCTTTAAATATTTAGGTGAACATACCTCTGGGAGAAGAAGTGAGATATACTGATTCCGGCTTGCTGGGTTATGATTGATCCACTTTATAATGGCTTCAAATACAATTTCCTCCTGTTTAACATTCAGCTCTTCTTTTTCTATAAGACTTTTAAGATCTGAAGGTGAAAGGTCAAGGAATTCATCTGAGGTCTTCATTATATCTTCAAAATGATGCAAGATGTACATACATGTCTTCTGGTGGAGGTCGGGGCAATAATAATAGTCAGTGAACTTGTAGATGCCGATACTGTTTTGCGGGCAGAGTTGGTTCATCAGGAAGTTAGAGCAAATTTCTACAAGGTCTACAATGTTCAGGTAGTCTGCCGCAATAATGAGATTTAACACATTGTCCATGTTGATTCGGACCTTCAAGGTATAGGCATACTCTAGAATCATTTCCATGGTGTCTGGAGACACGCCAGGGATTTCATATATTTTCTGTTCACTGTTGTTCCAATTACTTGTGAACAATACTCTGCAAATAAAATGAAGTCAGGAATTAGAGCATATATAACCATCAACCATGGAATAAAAATAGATTACATGGGTTTTGCAGAAAGAAAAATATATCTTACCCTTAAAAGTAAAAATCAGTGTGATTAAGTGGTTTTGTTTTTTGTTCCCTCAAATGTTATCAGTCTAAAGGGGCCGCAGGGCTTTCTTGATCACTGCAACCCTATTAGTGTTTTCCCCAAGCTAGCTAGGTTGGCTCCATGGTTAGTACTGTTGCCTTGCAGCACTGGGGTCCTAGGTTCAAATCTCACAAAGAACAATGCCTGTTAGAAATGTGCTATTATTGATCGAAAGAGATGGAGGAAAAAAAACGGAATGATAGCGCAATCCACTCAGATGTTGGTTTAAATAATAATCTTCTTTATTAAAGCCAAATCACAGCGTGTTTCGAGGCTTACACATGCCTCTTCCTCCCTGGGGGTGGGGCTATGGACCAGACATCAGTTTAATGTTAGATGACTAAACACGCATTTGAAAATTGTGTTGCCACGCCCCCTGGGGCGGGGCTATGGACCTGACGTCAGTTTAATGACTAAACATGCATTTAAAATAAACTTAAAATAGCATAATGAGCTCCAGTGGTTTTGGCATGCAGATAGAACAGTAGAAAACAGTTTTTCTTAGTGACAATAAACACACGGGGTTTTTTCCTTTGTAATGCGCTCCTGTGTTGAGGAGCCGGTCCTGTTAGTTTGCTGGGTACCAGCATGAGAAGCGCTAGCTGGCGCTCCTGCGTATGTGCCAACTGTGAAAAATACTAATGATGACGATTCTTGTGTTGGGGCGATCGGAGCTGGAACTGAAGACATGCTGGGCGCTGGTGTGCAGGCGCCAGCTGTGCAAGATACTAGTGATGACAGTTTAGATGTTGCAGGGATGGTGGAGCCTTTGGAGAAGCCATAGCTTGCGCTGTGGGGGGGGGGGGGGGGAGGGAAGTGCGCCAACCTGCAACAGTTTGTATAATGAATGATTGAACTAAAAAAAAAAAAATATATATATATATATATATATATATATATATATACATACACATACACATATTATAAAAAAAATGATTAATAAAAAAAATAATATTAATACAAAAATATATATAAATATATATATATATATATATATATATATATATATATATATATAAATATATAAAAAAAATATTATTATTATAATAAATGGTCTCCTTATTTGGTGTATGTGTCACGTTTTTTTGAAATTGTGATTTTGAGGAACTGGGACACCCCTGGACAAACAACATAAAACTATACAAGAGGTACATAGTTGATTTGCTATTTATCTGGAGTGGAAAAAGAGAAGAATTCATGGAATTCACAAATCATCTAAACAATAACCATAACAATATTACACTTACTGGCAAATGTGACAACCATATGGAATACCTGGACCTTGAACTATTCAGTGAAAAAGGTAAGATCATAACCAAAACATACTTCAAGAAAGTGGACTGTAATAGCCTTCTATCCTACAGCAGCTGCCACTACAGGAAGTGGAAACTAAATCTACCATATGGACAATTTAACCATATACGTAGAAACTGTACAAAAACTAAAGACTATGAAGCCCAAAGCAACACCATATCCAACTGCCTCATCGAAAAGGGATACCCCCAAAAAATTATAAAAGCAGCCTACCAGCGAGCCCTGACAGAGGAATGGGAGGAGAGAAATGGCACTGTTGAAAGGAGCATAGACTCCAGAGACCATAATGTGGAATTCAGTGGAGTGGTGAACCCAAACAGGAAGAAAGAGAAGAGCGGACAAAAGGGAAAAGTCCAAACCGAATATGAACACAACTTTATAACCACTTATTCCATGAAACACAACACCATCAGGCAGATTCTGGAAAAAAACTGTGACATTCTCCTAAAAGACCCAGTCCTAAATCAGCACATTCCCAAAAAACCACACCTAACATACAGAAGGGCTGCCACACTCAAAAGCAAATTAGCTCCTAGTCGACTCAAGAGCCAACAACCAGCCGCAAGAGTCATAGAAAAAAGACCTGGTACCTTCAGATGCGGGAGCAATTCCTGTAAGTGCTGCCTGAATATTCAGCATGGGACAAAAATATTCAAAAGTAACACCACAGGGGAAACCTTCAAAATAAAAAACAAAATCGACTGTTCTACAACACGTCATCTACCTATTGGAATGTGAATGCAAGTTACAATATGTCGGACGGACCATACAACAACTAAGATCAAGGATGAACAAACATCGGTCCAACGTCCAAAAGGGCTTTTTGTTCCACAGCATCTCACACCAAGCAAAGGAATCTCACAACAATAACTTTTCTGCATACAAAATCATAGCCATAGAAAGCATCCCCATTGAAACACACAACAGATTTGAAAAACTACAAGACAGGGAGTCATATTGGATCTACAAACTGAATACGATGTCACCTGCAGGCCTCAAGGAATGTATGGACATAGTCCGGTGATGCACCACCGTCCAACATTTTCTTCCATTTTCATCCACCGTTTATACATGTGTATACATACTAAAATCCTCTACTAACCCAGTTCCTCAAAATCACAATTTAAAAAAAACGTGACACATACACCAAATAAGGAGGCCATTTATTATAATGATTATTATTATTTATTTGTTTAATATTTCAGATCCGTAGCCCTGCCCCCAGGGGGCGTGGCCTGGTGATTTTTGGTGCCAAGAAAATCCTTTTAAACAGACACTTTTATTCTGCAGGTATGTAAGCCTGTTTTTACCTGAGGAAGAGGCATGTGTAAGTCTCAAAATGCGTTGTGATTTGGCTTTAATAAAGAAGATTATTATTTAAACCAACATCTGAGTGGATTGCGCTATCATTCCATTTTTTTCCTGCATCTCTTTCCATTATAACCATCGGCCTGGAATCTCTCCACACCGACCCCGGAAAAGCGGCACCACTTCCTTGGATACCTACAGAAACAGTAGTTGTGGCTCACACACCAACTACCAAAGGTGAGCAGTTTTGCAATTTTTTGTTCCTACATGAACACACCTAGAATCCAGCAATACCATCCCATGGGAAGCTCTGCCTCTTTCTGTTTTATAGTATATTCATGCTATTATTGATTGAGGCAGTCTATATTAGAAGTTTGAGGCGGTCTATATTAGTTGTTTGTATGTTCTCCCCATTTGCTTGTGTTTTCTCCCACTCACCAAAACACACTGATCAGTAAGATTGTGGGCCCCAAAGGAGACAGGAACTGATTTAAAGGGGTATTAAGAACATTATATCCCCTATCCAAAGGACAGGGGATAAGATGTGCGAACGCGGGGGGCCCGACAGCCATCACGCCCCCTCCCATAGACATGAATGGAGGGGGCGTGGCATGACGTCCCCAGTCCCGGAAACCCGGAGGTTTCCAAAACTGGAGACGCAGCTCCCGCATAGAATGCAGGTGCTGCAGGGAGATTGCGGGGGGTCCCAGCAGCCTGCCCCCCGCGATCACACATCTTATCCCCTGTCCTTTGGATAGGGGATAAAATATTTTTACCCGGAATACCACTTTAAGTGTACAGCACTGTAGAATTTGTGTGCGCTATAAAAAAATGATAATCATTATATATGTAACTGTACCTGATAATGCAGCTCATCATCTTCTACTGAATGGGGTGAGCAGCAGCAGCAGACATAACTCCATGTACAGACAAGTTGCTGTGCCTGTATAGCGATTAAAGGACCCCTTTGTTCTGTACACTGATTCATATTGATAGCCTAGACTTATATTTATCGAAAATCCATTAAAATAGATATTCATAAAATCTGGCCCCTATAACTTTTTATTTTTCTTTACAACTTTTGCCTACATTTGATTTTGAATATTATATGTTATATTAATAGTTCTGAATATTCCACACGTGACTATGTCAAATATGTTTATTTTTATTTTATTTAAAGAATTGGAAAACGGTTAATTAAGGTGAAAGCTTTTGAGCTGTTGCTCTCCAGCTGTTGCAAGACAACAGTTCCTAGCATGTCCTGACACTCCTCATGTGCTGCGTTCCCCAGCGATGCCTCCAGCGCTCTAACACATCCAGTGCTAGACATGTTGAAGTTTGTGCATCAATGTGTCCAGCGATGGATGTGTTTTAGATGCCAGATATGGGAGCACTGAAAGATACGTTCTTCTGCCCAGTGTGTCTGGCGATCTAGCTCCAATTGAAGTGCTGGATGATCTGAACTGTCCCATTCAAATCAATGTGAGCAGCAGTAAAGGGCCGGAGAAAAATATATGTCAAGGGGGCCTAAAAATGTAATTCTCTCTAAACATGATAAACACTTACCTAAAGTATGGGCTGCAGCCACATAGTATGATCTTGTGAGCTTTAAACTCAACCCCGCTGGCTTGGATGAAGACATCACATAACTTGCCATCCACTCTCAGCTCATTATAAATAGAGCAAAACATGTGACACGGTTTGGTATCCATGTTGTTGGTTGGGAAACGTTCACCACTATCCATGACGAGAATACTGTATGGTGTCCTATCCTGTCATCTCTTCTCCAAGCCTTTCACATTGTGGAATAAAGTCTCAAGTTCTTTTATGACATCATACTCTGTCATGTGTGATGGAGTTCTGAACACAGCGGTCAAATAGGATATCTGTGTCTCAGCTAAATACCAAATCTAGTCTTTTGTTTCTTTATCTGATTATGTTTTTTAGAGCCCTAAAATAGCCCTTAAATACCAAAAGCTATGGCCTGGCCAAGGCATATCTTCTGAATGGTCCCCATGCAGTTATACATTTACACACACTGTATGGCTGACCAGAGCTTCCCCTGCGATCACAGCTGATCAGCAGGCCGACTTCATCAGTTGCTTTTATGTTTTGTTTTTTATTGTACCATGATTTTAGTAAGTGAAGCAAAAGGGCAACAATGTTATAAAGAAAAAGAAAAAAAAACCTTGTGAAACTAGTAGCTCAGCTAAATGTTTAGGGGCAGTAGTTATGCCTGTTTTTGGTCCTTATTTTTGTGTATGTATTTTGAGTATTTTTTGCATGTGCCATGTTTTTTGAATATTTTTAACATCCCTGTATCTGAAGGAATTTTTGCAATACTGACTTGATAGACATTTTTCACTGGTTGTGCATGCAGTGGTCAGAAATTTATTATTTATACAAAAATACAATGAAAACGGTCCAAAAATTCGCAAATCTTCATCACCCCAAGCAGAGCTCTAGAAAAAGGTATCCTTACATGTTTTTAGCCTCACAGCCTTCTTTAGTGTACTTGCACAACATTTGCCCCACATCTTGCAAACTTTTAATAAAATTCCCTCAACTCCACAAAATTCAAGACAAAAAAATTCTGTGTAATTTGATAGCGCTATATAAATAATATATGATTATTATCAAGATTATTAGCATAATCCAAAATACCTGAACCTTCTTTCCCCCAAAATTAGGGAAACTGCCATAGACATTAGTACACCTTTTTTGGAATGTAACCCTGGAAGCTGCAGTACTACCAGACACAGTTCAGACACAGGGGGAGATTTATGAAATTCTGTTTAGAGAAAAAGTTGACCAGTTTCCCATAGCAACCAATCAGATTGTTTGTTTCCTTCTTAAAAAGGCCACTGACAAATAAAAAGAAGCGATCTGATTGGTTGCTATGGGAAACCGCTACAGTTTTCATGTGCACAGGTTTTAATAAATCTCCCCCATAGAATCTAAATGGCTGTAGAAATCTAAATTAACCCCTTCTCGCAAAATCAGGTACATGTACCTGATGATTAGGGATGACTTTCCGCAACACCGTGCACATGTAACTGATGAGAATAAACTGTCACAGTGCCGCCAGGCGCTGTGACAGTTTATTGAGCTCGACTGTGCTTCATAGCCGAGCCTCCCTGAAGCCGGAAACGGACCAATCGCAGCAGTCCCCGGCTGGCGATCCCTGTTATTGGTCCGTCAGTACAGACAGACCAATAGCAGGGATCTGTTGTGGGTCTCCTCCTCCACACTCTCCTCTTTCACTTCACTGTTTTCACTGTGTGAAGCGATCGATTGTGAAGGGGGGGCATCACTGAGACCGCAGCGTCTATAAGGGTAACAGAGGGAGGGAGCTCCCTCTGTCACTGATCGGCGCTCTGCAAAGCGAAAGCAGAGCGCCTTACACTTGCCTCCGTTGTCATGGCAATATGAGCGATCAGTCCTACCTAAGGTAGGCACTGATCTATCCTATGCCTGTCAGTACTGACAGGCGTGGGCATAATTCAATGGAGTACAGATGTGTACTCCATTGAATTATGAGTTTAAAAAAAAAAGTGAAAAAGGTGGAAAAAATTTAAAAAGTGAAAAAAATGTGAAAAAAGATCAAATTAAAAAAAAATTCAAATACACGTACCATCACTAGTCCTACAGCACATTTTACATGTCTTTTTACTTTAACGTGGTCATATGATCTCCAGCCTGACTCACAGGAAGTTTTTTTTTACTTAAAGGGGTACACCGGAAATCCTTTTTTTTTTAATCAACTGGTGCTAGAAAGTTAAACAGGTTTGTAAATTACTTCTATTAAAAAATATTAATCCTTCCAGTACTTATCAGCTGCTGTAATGATCCACAGGAAGTCCTTTTCTTTTTGAATTTCCTTTCTGCCTGACCACAGTGCTCTCTGCTGACACCTCTGTCCATTTTAGGAACTGTCCGGAGCAGGATAGGTTTCATATGGGGATTTGCTCCTACTCTGGACAGTTCCTAAAATGGACAGAGGTGTCAGCAGAGAGCCCTGTGGTCAGGCAGAAAGGAAATTCAAAAAGAAAAGGACTTCCTGTGGATCATTACAGCAGCTGATAAGTACTGGATGGATTAAGATTTTTTAATAGAAGTAATTTACAAATCTGTTTAACTTTCTAGCACCAGTTGATTTAAAAATAAATGTTTTCCAGTGGAGTACCCCTTTAAAGGCATTGTCCCATTAACTCCTTCCTGACCCATGAAAACAGAAAATTGTAATGTGCGTATGTATTCCTGTACAACACAAATCGAGAAACACAGCCGCACATCCACCATTTGTATTTTGATCTACTTGCTTCTCAGCATAATTTAAAAAACTAACAGGTTGTTACTATACATTTTGATCAAAAAGTACAAGCCCACTCGCCACGTCAAGGCCACCTGGTCAGAGTGGGTCCCTAACCTGACACTGGAATAGTGCCGGGTGGCGACCACTGCCTCCGAGACAACAATCCCACCGGGGTAATGACCCAGTGGCCAGGCAGCCTCACTGCTGCCCGACCAAGACCCTGGCTCTAGGCCGCACCACCCCACAGACAAAGCATCACAGAAACAATGGCCGCCACAGAGAACCACACCAGTGCGAACACCTACCATGTGCTCCCTACCAGAGGGCCGTGAGAATGTTAGGAGGAAACTCTTATGCAGTCTCCTGCTAATTTAAAACACCTGGGCCGAATGGGTGGAGTGGAGTGCAGGCCATGGAAGAAGGGAGAGATTACAAATGTACAACACAAATAGAGAAACATAGCTGCACATCCACCATTTGTATTTTGATCTACTTGCTTCACAGCATAATTAAAAAAACTAACAGGTTGTTAGTATACATTTTGATCAAAAAGTACAAGCCCACTCGCCACGTCAAGGCCACCTAGTCAGAGTGGGTCCCTAACCTAACACTGACTTAGCACTGGGCGGTGACCACTGCCTCCGAGACACCATGCCCACAGGGGGAAACCCCACTCCACCCATTCGGCCCAGGTGTTTTTAATTAGCAGGAGACTGCATAAGGGTTTATTCCTAACATTCTCCCAGCCCCCTGGTAGGGAGCACATGGTAGGTGTTCACACTGGTGTGGTTCTCTGTGGCAGCCATTGTTTCTGTGATGATTTGTCTGTGGGGTGGTGCGGTCCAAAGCCAGGGGCTTGGTCAGGCAGCAGTGGGGCTGCCTGGCCACTGGGTCGTTCCCCCTGTGGGCATGGTGTTCCGGAGGCAGTGATTGCTGCCCAGCTCTACATCAGTGTTAGGTTAGGGACCCACTCTGACTAGGTGGCCTTGACGTGGCGAGTGGGCTTGTACTTTTTGATCAAAATGTATGCTTAAACCTGTTCATTTTTTTTTAATTATGCTGAGAAGCAAATAGATCAAAATACAAATGGTGGATGTGCAGCTATGTTTCTCTATTTGTGTTGTACATGCGTATGTATTAACCCCCTTTGTTAGTAAAACTATAAAAAGCTCTGGTGCTACCAATTACCTTCAGAAGTCACATAATTAGTGAAATGATGTCCACCTGTGTGCAATCTAAGTGTCACATGATCTGTCATTACATATGCACACCTTTTTTGAAAGGCCCAAGAGGCTGCAACAACTAAGCAAGAGGCATCAGTAACCAAACACTTCCATGAAGACCAAGGAACTCTCCAAACAAGTAAGGGACAATCTTGTTGAGAAGTACAAGTCAGGGTAAGGTTATAAAAAAAATATCCAAATCTTTGATGATCCCCAGGAGCACCCTCAAATCTATCATAACCAAATAGAAAGAACATGGCACAACAGCAAACCTGCCAAGAGACGGACGCCCACCAAAACTCACTGACCGGGCAAGGAGGGCTTTAATCAGAGAGGCAGCACAGAGACCTAAGGTAACCCTGGAGGAGCTGCAGAGTTCCACAGCAGAGGCTGGATTATCTGTAAATAGTACAATAATAAGCCGTACACTCCATTGAGGTGGGCTTTATGGCAGAGTGGCCAGAAGAAAGACATTACTTTCAGCTTAAAACAAAAAGGCACATTTTGAGTTTGCGAAAAGGCATGTATGAGTCTCCCAAAAGGAAGGTGCTCTACTCTGATGAGACTAAAATTGAACTTTTCAGCCATCAAAGAAAACGCTATGTCTGGCGCAAACCGATCACATCACCCAAAGAGCACCATACCCACAGTGAAACATGGTGGTGGCCACATCATGCTTTGGGGATTTCTTTCAGCAGCTGGGACTGGGAAACTGGTCAGAGTTGAGGGAAAGATGGATGGTGCTAAACACAGGGATATTCTTGAGCAAAACCTGTACCACTCTGTGCATGATTTGAGGCTAGGACGGGGGTTCACCTTCCCAGGACAATGATCCCAAACACACTGCTAAAGCAACACTTAAGTGGTTTAAGGGAAAACATGTAAATGTGTTGGAATGGCCTGGTCAGAGCCCTGTTCACAAGCGCAAACCACCCAACTTTAAGGAGCTGGAGCAGTTTTGCCAAGAGGAATTGGCAAAATCATAGTGTTAAGATGTGGCAGATCATAGAGACTTATCCAAAGTTACTTAGAGCTGTGATTGCCGCAAAAGGTTGGCTCTACAAAGTATTGACTTTAGGGGTGTGAATTGATATGCCTATTGACTTTTTCTGTCATTTTGTCCTATTTGTTGTTTGATTCACAATAAATAAATAAAAAAAAACATATTCAAAGTTGTGGGTATGTTCTGTAAATTAAATTATCAAAATCCTTAAACAATCCATGTTAATGGATTGTGAGGCACCAAAATATGAAAACAGGCAAGGGGGTGAATACTTTTGCAAGGCACTGTAAGTGATTATATACAGAACTATTCAGAGGTAGATACCAGCTGTACACATGAGCTGTATATCACATAAGTGATTATATACAGGACTCTATAGAGGCAGATACCAGCTGTACACAGTACCTGTATACTATATAAGTGATTATATACAGGACTAAATAGAGGTATATACAAGCTGTACACAGATCTGTATGACATATAAGTGTAAGATCTGTGTAACATGTAGGTAATTACAGATACATTCAGGGATTGCAGTCAAAAATGTATCTCTCCAGCATCTGCAGGACAAATATTTTAGACTCCAAATTTTTCCAGTGAACTCCCCATCTATAGGCCCCAAAACTTCAATAATACCCCCTTGGTGCCCAACACAGTAAAAGTGTTTAGTAGGTATTTCCCTCATTAGGTAAGTATGTCCCACAGTAGTTAGATGTTCACTTGGGTAGATTAATTCCACCCCTCCCCCAAATAAGGTAAATACATTGTAAGGAAGGTAGCCAGATATGTAGGTAGGTAGCCAGGTTGGTAGGAAAAGAGCCAGGTCGTTAGATAGATAGAGCAGGAAAGCAGCACTCCAGGGTAAATAAAAAAGGTGCTCGGGTGCCTACTGTGTCGGGTCTAGGTTGGTTACCCCTCCAAAATACAGAAAAATCAAATAGACAGTGGCACACCAGGTGTCAGCAAAAAAAAAGGTGATTTATTCAAAAGACGTGTTAGGCAACGTTTCAGCTGGCTCACCCAGCCATTTTCAAGGCTTTTCAGGTCGTTAGATAGCTAGATAGCCAGATAGGTAGGCAGCCAGGTAGGTAGCTAGGTAGCCAGGAAGGTAGGTAGCTAGGTAGCCAAGTAGCCAGGAAAGTAGGTAGATAGCCAGGTAGTTACAAAAAAGGATAAGTTGGCCAGCACATTCTAATACCAAACTACTGCATGGACCTGGTGTACAAGTGCACGCAGCTAGGCTAAATAGACATAAACAGAAGAATACAGCAGCACACTGCTAGCACAATGCAAAAAATGAAGTTACTTTGCTCACCATTTGGCAGCCAAATAGTTTGGACCATCCCACCACGATAAGGTGACCTCATTGGGATGGACCATACTCTGTGAATATGCCTCTGTGCAATCAGTTACTAGGCTTGTAAGGTCTGGAACATCCAGCACCTTATAAAGATGGGTGGGGGGCAGGAGCCAACATGGAGGTAGCCACTCCCCCATATGTATAACACAAAAAAGGATGTTCCAGACCTTGCAAGCCTAGTAACTGATTGCACAGAGGCAAATTCACAGTGTAGGGTCCGTCCCATTGAGGTCACCTTATCGTGGTGGGATGGTCCAAACTATATGGCCGCCAAATGGTGAGCAAAGCACCTAAATTTTTGCATTTTTTGCATTGTAGCAATATAGCATTTCATATTTCATATATATCTTTGTGCTAGCAGCGTGCTGCTGTATTCTCCTGCTTGTGTAAATTTAGCCTAGCAGCATGCACCTGTATGCCAGGTCCATGGAATAGTTGTGTATTCGTATGTTTGGCCAACTTATCCTTATATATATATATATATATATATATATATATATATATATATATGGAGAAAAACATTTCCGGGAGGGCTTCTTTAATTCTATAAATTGTGCCCTTCTTATCTGCTACCCCTCCTCTTGGCCTTGAGATGGAAAAGTGCTACAACATATATTGTATGTGTAAATATATACACTTACAGTACACAGCAAGTACGTGGTATATATAACAAAATGTTTTCAATTATATGAATCCTACTTTTATCAGTAAGTCATTTAGTTAAAAATGAGTTACAGAACAAGGCTTGACACTAGAACACAAGAATAAACTAAGTTGATGATGTCATGATATCGATCTCTTATTCTGTCTGGCAATAATGTTTCACTTGTTTTGCTGGAAGTTATGCACATAAATTAAAAAAATTCAATTCAATTAAAAAAAACTATTTTAATATTGCTGCACAAATTAAATCCGGGTATTGCAGGGTTCAACATGTAACAGGTTTGATGAATAAGATAGGAAGTCGATAGGATAAAATTGACTGTATTTAAAATGTCTGATTGATGTGATAAAGCGTTGTTGTCAGAAAATCCTCTTATTAATGTTCGGCATAATTTATAGGTGTTATTCAGAAGAAGGAAAGAAATATCCTTTCCTTGCTCCCCAGCGCTTCACTTCTGCCTCAGTGTTGTCTCGAAAGTATACCTTCAGAGATGGGGGGAGGTTACTCTGTGGAGATAATCACATGAAAGACAAGGATGCCCACAGGTGGTGACCAATTGTTGCCAGATGTTACTGATGTTCCAGTAGCAACATCTTGTGGCCATAGGTCACTACATGCGATGATCGCAAGTACCCACCGCAGTGTATTGAATGAGGCTTTATATACTGTATGTAAAGCTATGGGATCAAAGTCAGTCAGGACACGGTCAGATGCAGAATTATTATTAAGGCTTTATGTGTTTCTGTTGATTTAAAAATATTTTTCCTAGTGATAGTTTCCCATAAAAATAAAAATAAAAAAAAATAAAAAAAATAAAAAAAAAAAAATATATATATATATATATATATATATATATATATATATATATATTATTTACCAGACACTGTATGTAGCTAATTGGTGCACAGTTGACACATTTACAAACATGGGGGGGATATATTAAAGTTTTATGCCAGTCTTATTAAATACACCCCATAAAGATCACAGCAAAATTAAGGTTTTTAGGTGTCAGAGATATTTTAATACCCACAGTCAAATGTAAATTGGATAACAAATAAAGGGAATAGGGAAATGTTAACACATAGCAGATACCAAGACAGATCAGAGGGTAGACATACGTTTCTAGATATTACAAACAAGGAATCACATTTCCAAAGTCTAGTTTCATTACATCCACTATTAGCTTTTTTAGCTTTGTCCTCAAGGGACGCACAGACATAATAGTTAGAAGCTTGTTCATTGTATGTATTGATTTTGTCATTCACATTAGATACCAAGATAATTAGACGTCTTTCCATGAGACTTGTAAATTAAAGAAATTCTGTGATTTTCTTCGAAAAGCTTGACTTGGCCTTAAAATAAGTGGGTTATAACAGAAGTAGCAGTAAAAGAAAGTTAGTCAGCTGATCTCCCACTGAACCTCTCCGCACGGATCTGTACTGACTGGGTACGTTGTGTAAGCAGGAAAGAAGAAAAGTTGATCCAGCGCTTGAGTAAAATCTTCAGCTTTATTGTAAATCCTTTTAAAAGCAAAATTCACTCCATAGTACACAAAACTTGACCATCTGGATGCGTTTCAAGCGGATCACCGCTCTTTATCACAGACTGTGATAAAGAGAGGTGATCTGCACGAAACACGTCCAGATGGCTAAGTTTTCTGCACTATGGAGTGAAGTTTGCTTTTTAAAGGATTTACAATAAAGCTGAAGATTTTACTCAAGCGCTGGATCAACTTTTCTTCTTTTGTAGTTAAAACAGAAGCTTCAACAACAAACACCAACTTTAAACTCACAGAAGTAAAAAAAAAACTCTTTATGTGAACCAGTCCTCAAAAGCACAGGGGAGAGAAAAAGGAAAAGACTAGTGGAGATGGGATCCAAGAAATGGTCTTTATTATATAAAAAGGATATATATGACCAATCGCCTAGCAGGGCCCTTGCTAAAGGCGAATGGAATATACTGGGTAAAAAATAATAAAAAATACAGAATATAGTAGGATTAAAATGAGATAAATATGATGGGTAAGTAGCACCAAAGAAAATTCATTAATTAAATATCTGCTGCATATATCAGGAGAAAACGTTCTCAGTCCATGTAATTCATAGGGATATTTCAATGAAAAATCCACAAGAAATGTCCAGAATGAAAAGTCACAATTAGTTTGGGTGTGTCCGGAGTAACGATATATGGTAGTGAGTGTAGCCACAATAGCTACAATAGGAAATTCATGGACAGGTAATGCAGACAATGTGGCAAACACTGTCAGCGACAGAACATGTCTATGGACCTCTCCTTTGAAGTGCCCTCCTCCTGCTTTTTTACATTTTTATATTTTTTTATATCATATTCATCCATTTTCATATTTTTTATTAATTAATTTCTATCTTTTATCAATTAATTTTTATATACATTTTTACTAAATTTCATCAATTAATCCATTCCCACTGTGGCTTAACTTTATATAATTTTAATTTCTATACACACCATAAACTACATATGTACCATTTACATCATTATCAATACATTATCATATCTTGCATTGCAGTTGTTCACTTTTTTATCAAAATATTTATTTATTTATTTATTTTTATTTTTATTTATTTTTTCACACACCTTTTAAGAATTTTACTATTCATATTTTTTCTCATGATTTCCACTATAGTCTTGATCCATAGTGCATCTCTACACATACCCAATGACCATTATTTTTTTATTTATTTATCTATTTATTTTTTCTCCTGACTCACACTCATATTTAATCCACCATCTTTATCCCTATGTTTTCTTTTCTTTCTTCTCTTCCCTATTCCCATTTTCTATCTGGATCCATTACCCATTTTACAACATACCTGAAACTTCCAGTCTCCACTTTTTCCTCTTTTCCAATTAGTATTACATCATCACTGCATGGAGACTATATAAAACCAGCATTTCCACCCTTTATCCACACCTATAGCTACTGAAGAAAAGGCCCGAGGCCTTGAAACGCGTCTAGCCCATTATCTGCACCTTATCCATAAGTGTATATCACTTCAAATAGACTGTATCTGCCATATTCCAATTGCAACAGCTGGATGCCCACGATTCCGGGACCACTGCTGCACGCGCGCTGTTAGCACCTTATTCATACGTGCAATCCGCACCACCTGTTACCTGCATCCTCTCACAGCCCCGGTCGGCAGAGTTACTCCTGGACATCATCCTCCCCAAGGCCGGACGCCTCCCGTGCCAGCCCAGGACACTCGGACCCCCGGAGATTCAGCCATTCACCCAGTATACCACCCAGGCGGGCATTGATATCCAGAGTGCCGGACTCAGCCGTGCCAGCCCGGACCTGAGGACTCCAAAGGAGGGTGAGTGGTGCTGTGCACCGAGACTTGACATCTTCATCGCTGACAGTGTTTGCCACATTGTCTGCATTACCTGTCCATGAATTTCCTATTGTAGCTATTGTGGCTACACTCACTACCATATATCGTTACTCCGGACACACCCAAACTAATTGTGACTTTTCATTCTGGACATTTCTTGTGGATTTTTCATTGAAATATCCCTATGAATTACATGGACTGAGAACGTTTTCTCCTGATATATGCAGCAGATATTTAATTAATGAATTTTCTTTGGTGCTACTTACCCATCATATTTATCTCATTTTAATCCTACTATATTCTGTATTTTTTATTATTTTTTACCCAGTATATTCCATTCGCCTTTAGCAAGGGCCCTGCTAGGCGATTGGTCATATATATCCTTTTTATATAATAAAGACCATTTCTTGGATCCCATCTCCACTAGTCTTTTCCTTTTTCTCTCCCCTGTACTTTTGAGGACTGGTTCACATAAATATTTTTTATTTATAATTTCTACATATTACATTAGGCCTTTTGGGTGAAGGCAACACCTTTAACCTCAAGCACATTATTTCTTTTATCCTAAGTGAGCTACACATATTTTACATTTCCTAAAAAAAAAACTCCCTTTTGCAAACACAGACTGAGGCCACTTTCACGCAGCAGGTCAATATTTTCCATCAGTGTTTGTAAGTCAAGACCAGGAATGGGTCCAGAAGAAGAGGTGCAAATCTTTTCCATTTTAGTTTTCTCTGCCTATGTGGGTTTGATTTACAAAGACTGGTACAAAATACTGCCAAGTGGCATAAAATAAATATGTAAGTACATGTAACCTGCATCCAACAGATAAATAAAGAACTCATAGATAAATAATAGAAGCTAGAACTTAAAGGGGTACTCCGCCCCTACACATCTTAACCCCTATCCAAAGGATTGGGGATAAGATGTCTGATTGTGGGGGTCCCGCCACTGGGAAACCCGGCAATCTCTCTGCTGCACCTGGCGTTCATTTAGAGCGCCAGAGGCTCTCTAAGTCTTTGTCACGCCAAGCTTGTGATGTCATGGCCACGCCCACTCAATGCAAGTCTATGGGAGGGGACGTGACAACTGTCCCCTCCCACATCGCCAGTCATCCGGCACGGAGCAAAGTTCGCTCTGTGCATCGGATGTTTGGGGTGCAGCTAGGGGATAAGATGTCTAGGGACGGAGTACCCCTTTAAACTTGTTGCTCATTATTAGAAAAAAACATTTTAAACTGTCAAATGTGTGGGCTCATAGAGGGACTCTGGGTTATGCCACTCAAGCTAAGTCACATATCAAGGAATGCTACCCTTATCACATCAACCCACTACATTACCACTACAAGTCCCCTGGCGTAACACAAACATATATATTGTGTATATATTGTTTGTAAACAATCGCACAGAATCATTTTATTAAGTAGATAGATTGATTTTAACTGAGAGCATCACTTTTACTGGCAATGGGTTATATATACGAAAACATACTAATGTGATAATAGAGAGCTATAACAATTAAGCTTCTAATGTATTGCTTGATTGCACATACGGTTTAATAAATCGCCCATACAGGATGATCTATAGATACAGTATAATGAACCTCAGAGGAACAGATAAGCAGCACAGACTTACAATCAGACATGTAGACAAGATAACTGGAACAGATTGAGAAACAAAGAATCCATTAGCAATGCATAAAATTCATCCCTGAGCCTATTAAGGTTTATCAGTATCCTGTGGAAAATAAAGTTAACACTTAGATTAATGGCACAAGAAACTGGAACATTAAAAGGGGATGGCTCATTGCGTAAACTCCTTTCCATGTGCCTTATTAGAGCAAATGAATGTAATAGAAGAATCTTCCTTATCGAACCCTGATCAATGAGACATGCCAAAAGTTTTGATCAGCCGGGGTCTCAGTGCAGAGACCTCCACCAATCAGGAGAACGAGCAAGGATAAGCCAGTGGCGGCGCAGTTTACTTCCCGGCTCTCAGCAGTCTTTATTATGGTACTCCATAGACATAGATTGGAGCCGCGATACATGGATCACTACAAACTAGGGAGTAAACTGCACTTCTTGGCACTTCTCCTGCCTCATTTTTCTGATCGGTAAGATTAACAGCAATGAGACCTTGACTGATCAAAGCTTCTTACATGTCTCTAGGACATAGTAAAAAAAAAATTAAGTGGCCTTGTCCATTTAAAGAGGTTTTCCGGGAAACAGAAAGGTATCTCATTGTGTGTCTTGTGTTATTGTATTAGCAACCTGCAACTCACAAATCACATTCTGAAAATACCACTTTGGTCATTATTATAACTACTATAATTTATCACAGATGAATTTCCTTTAAAAACCCCTTAAGGACCGGGGTTTTTTCCGTTTTTGCATTTTTGTTTTTTGCTCCTTGCCTTTAAAAAATCATAACTCTTTCAATTTTGCACCTAAAAATCCATATGATGGCTTATTTTTTGCACCACCAATTCTACTTTGTAATGACGTCAGTCATTGTGCCCAAAAATCTACGGTGAAACGGGAAAAAAAATCATTGTGAGACAAAATTGAAAAAAAAAACGCCATTTTGTAACTTTTGGGGGCTTCCGTTTCTACGTAGTAAATTTTTCGGTAAAAATGACACCTTACCTTTATTCTGTAGGTCCATATGATTAAAATGATACCCTACTTATACAGGTTTGAATTTGTCGCACTTCTGGAAAAAATCATAACTTCATGCAGAAAAATTTATACGTTTAAAATTGTCATCTTCTGACCCCTATAACTTTTTTATTTTTCTGTGTATGGGGCGGGATGAGGGCTCATTTTTTGCGCCGTGATCTGAAGTTTTTAACGGTACCATTTTTGCATTGATAGGACTTATTGATCGCTTTTTATTCATTTTTTCATGATATAAAAAGTGACCAAAAATGCACTATTTTGGACTTTGGAATTTTTTTGCGCGCACGCCATTGACCGTGCGGTTTAATTAACGATATATTTTTATAATTCGGACATTTCCGCACGCGGCGATACCATTTATGTTTATTTTTATTTTTAATTACACTGTGTTTTTTCTTTTATGGGAAAAGGGGGGTGATTCAAACTTTTAATAGGGAAGGGGTTAAATGATGTTTATTCACTTTTTTTTTGCACTTTTTTTTTGCAGTGTTATAGGTCCCATAGGGACCTATAACACTGCACACACTGATCTTTTACATTGATCACTGGTTTCTCATAAGAAACCAGTGATCGATGATTCTGCCGCATGACTGCTCATGCCTGGATCTCAGGCACTGAGCTGTCATTCGGCGATCGGACAGCGAGGAGGCAGGTAGGGGCCCTCCCGCTGTCCTGTCAGCTGTTCGGGATGCCGCGATTTCACCGCGGCTATCCCGAACAGCCCACTGAGCTAGCCGGCATGCTTTCGGTTTCACTTTAGACGCGGCGTTCAACTTTGAACGCCGCGTCTAAAGGGTTAATAGCGCGCGGCACAGCGATCAATGCCGCGCGCTATTAGCCACGGGTCCCGGCCGTTGTTAGAGGCCGGGCCCGAACCGCTATGACGCGGGGCCACGCCGTGGCCCCGCGTTATAGATCGGGAGTGGACACATGACGTTCCAGTACGTCATGTGTCCTTAAGGGGTTAAAGCAGTGTCCACATACAGCACATTGTAGGGCGAATGTTCTTTCCAAGTCTTCTAGGTATCATCTGAAAAGGGAAAACAAAAAGGAAACAAAACAAAAGTTCTTCAGTTTCATAGACTAAGTAAAGAAAAAGTAAATAAAAAAAAACACTGCAGGGGACTTAAAAAGTGTAAAAAGAAAAAAAATGAAAACTTTAACCCCTTAACGACCACGGACGTAAATGTACGTACTGGTTTGGCGGGACTTCCCGCACCAGGACGTATATTTACGTCCTGTGTATGACCGAGCGCATCGGAAGGGTGCTCGCGTCATTCACGGCAGGTTCCGGCTGCTAGCAGCAGCCGGGGACCCGCCCGTAATGGCCTACATCCGCGATCGCGCAGATGTCCACCATTAACCCCTCCGATGCCGTGATCAATACAGATCACGGCATCTGCAGCATTGCGGCACTTTGATTGGATGATCAGATCGCCCGCAGCGCAGTCCTTAAGGTGAAAATGGGCTTGGTCATTAAGGGGTTAAGGAAACAGCCCACTTAGGCCTCGAGGATTTTCATTTTTGCATTTTCGCTTTTTCCTCCTTTCTTTTTAAGAGCCATAACTCTTTTGTTTTTCCATCCACAGATCCATATGAGGATTTGTTTTTTTTCGCAACCAATTGTACTTTGTAATAACCCCTTTTTTTCACAATAAATGTACAGTGCAGCCAACAAAATATTATTTGTGGGAGGAATTTGAAAAGACAATTTTGCAACTTTGGGGGGGTCCAAAACAGAACAGAAAATGTAAACATACAAACTAATCAGGTCAGATTAGTTTATATGTTTACATTTTCTATGTTGTTTTGGATTTTTTAATGATTTTGGAATTAAGGTTATAGATTTAAATGAATTTTTTCACCGGATCATTGTTTTGGATTACTGCATGTAACATCACCATGCACCTGCAGAGCAGGCAGGGAAAAGTAGATACTGGTGGACTGTGCAGGAACAAGGAGCAAGATCAGGGAAAGGTGTATGGATATTTTTTATGTATAGAAGAGGATGAAAACTACCTGCCTGCAAAGGAGATGTTATTTACAGGGGGGCTTACATGCAGGGGAGATAATATATATGGGGGGGCCTACCTACAGTGGGGGGCTACCTTCAGTTGGCATTACATACAGGGGAAAATCTACCTACAGGGGTATACTATAAGGAGATCTTCCTACAGTAGGACCTAACTATAGGAGAACCTACCTACATGGGGTCCTACCTACAAGGTGCACCTATCTACTCAGGGGAACCTACGTAATGGATAAAACTACTTACTGGAGAAAAATGCCTACCAATTGAAGCATCCTACCTACCTAATGACGGGACATAACTAGTGACATAAATGTGAAAGTTGTAATCATAAAAGTGAAAACAAATTACATGTGTGCAAACTTACAAAGTCTCAAATGTGTCAATAATGTACATATTAGGATTTTTGGGCAAAAAAGGTAAAGACCCTTGTAATCAGGGTCACTCACATTATTAGCCTGTACCATCTGGTTAGTGCATGTGATGCTGCTGTCAGTTTCCCTTTAACATAAATTACCAATTCCTGCAGCCTTTTCATGGTTGTTCTCTATTGAGTTCAATGGGGAAAACAAAAGCACTAAAAATGTCATATTTCCTTTAAAAGTGGAATAAGAATAATTAAGTCTACAGTTTTATCCTGGTCTGACAGCTGTCATCGCAGTTTACTTTGTGCTGGTAACTTGTTTTGTTCTAAATCAGATATGATTCATAGACAATAGGTTACAAGTAAAAGGCATCAGACGATTTCAAAGGACTTTTTTCCTTGAATAGACGATATATACAGTTATGAAACTAAAATGAATTAACACCTTAATGTTACACAGAGCTGTTCAATCTATTCTTAAGATAGGAAATATGAGGCTGCAGGCGTAGAACAAAGGCTTATTGACAAATCTGTTTATACACAATATCTGGATAATGACAAAGCATAATGTAGAGTAGAGAAAGTCTATTTACTTGTCCCTTCTTAATAAACTCACATTTGTTCCCAAATTATCGTGACAACGAAAGCCTTAAAGTAAGCAATTTAGAACTGTTATGTGGAGAATGATGTTATTGTACAAGTGAGTCTTATAAGCTTTTGATGTAAACACTGGAACATTAATAGAAAGCACTTTTATAAAGTCATTTAAATAAAATTCACATGAGGCCAAAACATATTTCCACTTCAAAAGGCATCTTATACGTAATTGTGCTCAGCATCGGTAGAGTAATATACGAAATACCATAAAGGCAGATCATTCAGCTGCTATGGGATCTGTGGAGAAAGGGGGCTTAGCCCATGTTTTATTTTATTTTTTAAGCTAGTAAGGGTGTTCAAAATTGACCTACAGTAGAGGGAAAAACATACAAAGGGGTTACTTATCCTGGATGGCAAAAGCTTCTTTAATAGGTGGTAGCGTCCCACCTTGGCCAGTCGTGCCCCACCTTAGCCAGTGATTGGCTAAACGGGCAGGTCCTGCAACTAGAGCTCATCTCAAAAGCAGGAAGTAGGCTGAAGATCAGGGGACCTAACAATGCTAAACTGGAACTGAGGGGGACCAGTGTGGGACAAGGACTAGGTGAGTAAAGGTTTTTATATATTTTTTTCCTGGCCCCTAGCAAGAAATTATTATTATTTTTTTTTTTTTAAAGATGGTTAAAACCTTTTAAGGCCAAAACTAGCCTGTAACAGGGCATTCCTTGCTCACAAGGCAAAACTTTGTGGTTAAACAAGTAACTTTATTTCCAAAGTAGTAAAGTAGGGAAGGAAGAAGATTGCAACACATCTTGCCTTGTTTTGAGCTAAATAAAGCCTAAAAAGATTACTTCAGCTCTGGGTGGGTGCCACAATCTTTTCCCTTTCTACTTTACCACTTTAGAACTGTGATTTCCTAAGCTTACAGCTTTGCCTAAAGCACTGTCCATACTGCACTGTAGTAACAGGGCCATCTTGTTCGTAGAGCCAAGACCCCTCTTCTCTAAAACATTTGGAAGTAACTTTGTTTCCAACTGCAGTGGCATGGCCAATTTAGTTTTTTAAAACGAATTACATAACACTAGAACACAGCAATAGAATATGTCAATGACATGTGACGATAATGATCTATTATTCTGTCCGACAATAATGTTTTATTAGTTTTGCTGAAAGTCTATTACTCCAGGTATATCCTGTAATCTACATATAAATTAAACAATTTCTAATATCGCTGGCCATATTAAGGCAGGGTATTGAGTAATGTATTGCAGGGCTCAACATGCAATTGAGTTGCTGGATAAGATAGGGAGGCTTTAGGATTTCATTTGTCGTGTCAGAATACATTAAAGACTAGTGTTATCAGATCAGGCAGGTTCACTGCTGGCAGGATGAGCCGGGGTGAAATCATTTTTTATCATTATTTTATGGTGTCTAATGGATGTGAGAAAAATGTATTTTTAGGAAAACCCTATGAGGACTATTCCTTCCAAAAGAATTTATTTCCTATTGCTCAGATAAGTGACAAATACTAGATCAGAGACAGTCTGACTGCTGGGACCTCCACAGTGGAAAACTTGGGTTCCCTTTTGACCCCCCCCCCCCCAAACCCCCCCCCCCCCCCCCCCGCCCCTTCAACCCTTGATTTACCAAGTAAGCATCCAATAGATAGATGTTAAATGCTTCTGTCTGGAATATTCCTTTAAGTATAGAGACAAAATACAGGAGTTGCGGGCAGGACAAGCAGGAGGACAAGCTGCAGACAGGACAAGCAGGGCTCTGTACACTGAGGGCAAGAAGGGCTCTGTACACTGAGGACAAGAAGGGCTCTGTACACTGAGGACAAGCAGGGCTCTGTACACTGAGGACAAGCAGGGCTCTGTACAGTATGGACAAGCAGGGCTCTGTACAGTATGGACAAGCAGGGCTCTGTACAGTGAGGACAAGCAGGGCTCTGTACACTGAGGACAAGCAGGGCTCTGTACACTGAGGACAAGCAGGGCTCTGTGCACTGAGGACAAGCAGGGCTCTGTGCACTGAGGACAAGCAGAGCTCTGTGCACTGAGGACTAGCAGGGCTCTGTACACTGAGGACTAGCAGGGCTCTGTACACTGAGGACAAGCAGGGCTCTGTACACTGAGGACAAGCAGGGCTCTGTGCACTGAGGACAAGCAGGAGGACAAGCTGTAGACTGAGGACAAGCAGGAGGACAAGCTGTAGACTGAGGACAAGCAGGGCTCTGTACACTGAGGACAAGCAGGAGGACAAGCTGTAGACTGAGGAAAAGCAGGGCTCTGTACACTGAGGACAAGCAGGGCTCTGTACACTGAGGACAAGCAGGGCTCTGTACACTGAGGCTTTGTGATAACTCACAAAACAGGCTTATTGGCACCCGAGCCCATTCCATAGAAAAACACTGGCGCCTCGTGTATTACCCAAGAACAAAAGAGCAAAAAGCCACAGGGACTGACGTCTCTGATAGATGGCCGCTCACATCAACTGAGTGATACATGAATATTAAAATATTAAAGGAGATGTCTTGTGGATAGTCTTGTAAATAAGTTTTAGATCGCGGGGGGGTTCGACCATTGAGGCCCCCCAAGATCTCCTGTATGGCTCTCCTCAGCAGTGGCACGTCACAACCCCATCCTGAAGAGGGGGCCGCCCCGCCCCCTCTATATAGCTCTATGGGAGAGCAAAGATAGTAGAATGGTTTTCCCATAGAGCTATATGGAGGGGGCTTGGGGCGGGTGTCGTGACGTGCTACTGTGGAGGAGAGATGGGACTCCATACAAGAGATCGCGGTGGGCCCTAGCGGTCAGACCCCCTGTGATCTAAAACTTAGCCCCTATCTTGTGGATAGGGGCTAAGTTTTTTTTCCACTGGATCTTTCCTTTAATATGCAGTATAGAAAAAGAGAGAAATAAATGGTCAAAATTATATATTAATAAATTATTATGATATATAGCGGTGATAAAAATCAAATAAATAAAATTATATACCTGTATACATAAAGCATATAATTTATAGATAATTAGAATAAATATTAATAATGGTGAATATACTCAAATAAAGTAAAATCATTATTATGACAATTTTATTATATTCACCATTATTAATATTTATTCTACTTATCTATAAATTATATGCTTTATGTATATACGGTGTCTGTATATATAAAATTATTTTTATTTGTATAATTTTGGCCATTTATTTATCTCTTTTTCTACACTGCATAATATGTGTTAATATCCATGTGGCCTTGCTTCTGCCATGCTTTGTTTTGTTTGTTAGCGGCAGGATCCACGTGTTTATCCACTGTGTGTAAAGCCTCATTCCCATTCAACTTCAAGCCTCATTGTGGTTGCCCAAAAGGATATAAGTATTTACTTTTATGTGTGTATTATTTTCTATATGTACTTATAATAAACTCATTGTAATTATGTTATAGGTACATCTGTGTATAGTGAATTTTTGATGTATAGTACCACACATGTGGTAACTGTGACTCCACCCACAATGTGTTTGGGTGCCCATTTGTTGCTGTATTGTGCCTCTAAACTGTTTGTACCCCATCAATCTGAAGAAGGTGGTGGTGACTCCCGAAAGGCATCATTGTATTTTATTATTTTATTTAGTAAATCGCTTGGCGGTATCCCTGGAGTTTCTCCTCCTTCCTCGACCAGAAGTAGCAGCGCCAGGTACAAGAGATTTTTTGCACCACCATATTAACACCACTATGATATACAGGTACGTTATGGAGGCCTAAGAGGTGATATTCTCCGGTGATGAGCTACTCTTGAAAAAAGTGTCTTGCCGCAATCTTGTTCTACCTTATTTTATTACTTTACATCATGATTCTTTCCATGTATTAACCATTTTTATTTGGTTCTTTTAAAAACATAAATCACGACATAGAAGTGAACAGGGGCTGAGATAGAGAATACTGACAGATGAGAAAATATGGGCCATAAAACATATCTGTGAGCCTAAACCTGAGGAATAGTATAACCTTGAGGAAAGAAGAGCAATATGACTGAAACCTTTAAATATGATTGCATGATATTCAGATAGATACTGAAATAACAGGAGGGTGCGATCTAAAGCCAAAAGCGTAAAATATCAGGATGAGTAACAGCATTTTCATCTTCTTGTTTTTACCTGCAGCAAGAAGGGGTCTAAGTCAGGACAAGTGGATAATACTTTCAGATTTGATGTGAAATTACAATTCACTTCATGACTTGTATTGTGTATGTACCAATTAGATGTGGTCTTTACCTCATATTCTGTTTGCTTTGTATTCATCTAAATGTTCTTAACTCTCAATGTGACCTGAGCGACCTCTACTGGCCATACGTCTATATGACAATTGTTGTTCAATTTTGTTTCCGATGTGGACAATTTTTAAATCATTGCATATATTTGCAATGCATATAGGAAGTTTTCAGACCCTTTCACTATTTTCACATTTTGTTATGTTGCAGCATTGTGTTAGCTGTATGTGACAGCTGTATTGTCAGCCTGGGACTAAATGGCTCAAGGACAGTCTGCTGGGGCTGTAGTTAAAGGGGTACGCCACTGCTCCAGCATTCTGAACATTTTGTTCCGAACACTGAGTGCAGGCGCTGGGGCTCGTGACATCCCGAGCCCAGATTCCCTTCTCAATGCAAGTCTATGGGAGGGGGCGTGGCCATGATGTCACGAGCCCCGGCGCCCACACTCAGTGTTCGGAACAAAATGTTCCAAATGCTAAGGCAGTGGAGTACCCCTTTAAGGAACATCAGCACAGGTAAAACACTTAGGGAAGAGAGGGATGTGCTCAAATCTGAAAAAAGCTGGAGCTATATCCTGTTGGTGGCTGACCTTGGGGGGCCATTTGATGCAATATAGTTTTGGTTTCCCTGGAGGCCTGAGAAGTGGCCTTGATGATAAGACAAGTAGTGTAGCCTGAACGGGTGAGTCCTGAAGAAATATAAACTTAGCTTGGATGGTAAGAGTAGGGGTCGCAGAGTGTAACCCTTGAGAATGAGGTCTGGGAAGCAGCGACTACCCTCCTTTCTGTTAGAACAAGGATTCTGAAGAGGGCCTTTTGGATTGGGGCCTGGGTTGGTAAGGGTTAACTAGTAGTCATACAGTGGGAATATAAGAGAAGGCCCATATAAAGGGGTTCAGGTAGCTGTTATAAAGTCAGTGAAAATCTGAAATTAGTGATAGAGACAAACACATTTTGGTTAACTGTTATGTCAGAGTTGTATTCAGAAACATTAAAGCAGCAGTGCCACCTTGTGTGTAATGTTAACACAAAGATTGTGTGGCTCGTTGCAGTAGTCTAACCACCAAGCTTGTTATACCAATGCAAGTAAAGTGTGTTGTGATTATATTCTATTGAAGGGGTTTGGAGGCACCAAGAGAAACCCAATGTAGCTACAAGCTCTGCTACAAGATACAACTCTTCTGTTCTATTGCTCACTAGAGTTGCTGTCCAGTATGTGAAACACAATTCCTCCTGTGACGGAGAGGAAGACGAGCCATGGAGCAGTGGAGATAAAGGTTTATAATGCATAACATCCTGTACATCAGGGAGAAGGAAAGGAAGCATAACCACAAGCTCAGCCACATTTGCTCTGGGAATCTAGAGCTACTTGTCCCACATTCCTAGGCAAGCACTAAGTTCTGGTGATGGACCGAGTATAGTATCAGCTCCTTGCTCCTTACTTTCTCAACTCAACAATCGCCAACAAGGTCACGTCCAGACACAGGCAGCATGATGACATCATCACGCACACTTCCTACACTAGGCACATCCTGCTGGAAAAGGAGCCTCAGTGCAACAGCTGGGAAAAGAAAGATTCTTTTTTTTTTTTTTTTTATATTTTTATAATTGGTGCAAAGGGCACTCTGTTAGGTAAAAGTTTGCCCCTCAATAGGAACCTTGTGCCCCACACAGTACACCCCCCCCCTTTAAGGGGTTCTCCGATTTGTAAATTACTTCTATTAAAAAAAAATCTTATTTTTTCCAGTACTTATTAGTGGCTGTATACTACAGAGGAAATTATTTTCTTTTTGGATTTATTTTCTGTCACGACCACAGTGCTCTCTGCTGACACCTCTGTCTATGTCAGGAACTGTCCAGAGGAGGAAAAAATCCCCATAGCAAACATATGCTGCTATGGACAGTCCTTAAAATGGACAGAGGTGTCAGCAGAGAGCACTGTGGTTCGTGACAGAAAAGAAATCCCAAAAGAAAATCATTTCCTGTGTAGTATACAGCCACTAATAAGTACTGGAAGGATTAAGAATTTTTAATAGAAGTAATTGACAAATCTGTTTAACTTTCTGGCACCAGTTGATAAAAATAAAAATAAAATAAGTTTTCCACTGGAGTACCCCTTTAAGTTGGGGGGGATACCGTGTGGGGCACAAGGTTTCTATTGAGGGGCAAACTTTTGGAGACACTAATGGGATAACCAGTATATGGGGGACTAATAGGGGGTTAACTACAATTTGAGGCCACTAATAGGGGCTAACCTGGGATAAAGTCCTACAGAAATGTATGGGAACAGCAGGAACACTGTTCCCAAGGAGTGAAAATCTGGGGTGAGTTTCCACACTTTTATTCCCTGGACTTGACCCTGGGGCTAACTACTGTTTGGAGCACCAATGGTGGCCAACTACTTTGTGGGGGAAAAATTAGGGGGTTAACTATTGTAGGGCACCATTTGGTGGCTTACTACTGTGTGGGCACTAGTGGGGGGGATAATTACTGTGTTGGGGCACTACTTTTATATCTCTGTGCATATACAGTACATGTTATATACACAGTACATACCAGACAGTCAGACTAGTAAATAATTCTATCCTTTTGTTCCAGCCTTAAAGGAAATCTGTCACCAGTGTCACCTGAACTAACTTGTCAGTACCGACAGGTAGGGCAGGTGACACTGATGACAACGGTACTTACCTTGTCCTGTTACGTGCAGGGGATATCCGGTAACCTGCACTAACCTGTCGGTACCGACAGGGGATCTTTGGTAATCGTGTCTGTTAGCTTCAGCTCCAAGCACCCGACTTGGGGAATGGGCGGAGCTTAGTGACCTCGCTGCTGTCTGCTGGGTCCCAGCAGCAGGGACATTACTAAGCTCCGCCCGTGCCCAAAGCCGGGCCCGGAGCTGAAGCTAACAGACAAGATTACCGAACATCCCCTGTCGGTACCGACAGGTTAGTGCAGATGACATTGGTGACAGATTTCCTTTAAGTGAGGAACTAAGGAAGCCTAATAGCCATCATTCATTCAGTCTGCTGGTTTGAAATAGTGACCTCACGCTGAAGTCACTTTAGGCGATACAGTCAGCCAGCCATGATATCTGATCTAGTACAATAAAGGCCAATGTGAACCAAGAAGAAGGAGCACAACTGAAAATGAGGACTTCGGTTACGGGCGCTTCTCCCCCTTAGTAGGTAATAGTAGGCTTAAGCGTGGAGCTCCATATGGAAGAAGGTTTATTGCAACACAAAGGTTTCGAGTCCCTGTGCCGGACTCTTCATCAGGCATATATAAATCAGTGAAACAAACATTTAAAAAGACCCGGGAACACACTTGTTCCGGGTAAAAGGTCACATAAAAGCTTGACATAAAATAACAGAAATACAAAAATAACACGTTAAACATATGTATTATAAGGAACCCTTTGTTCCCTGGGTAAAATTTCCCCATATTTATATGTTCGGCAGCGCTGGAGGCTCCTATTAACTTTCTATTCATGCCGACTCTCCGTGAAGCCGGTATACCTAATCTGTGCATGCGCCACTCAGTTACATTTGTAAACAAAGTAGCGCGTGGCGATACATGGTAACAGGCTTACTAGAATTCATGAATGGAACCGATGCGCCGCAATCATGATATCTGATCTGAGGTTCCCGACCAGTAAGCAGAAGCCGCTAACAGTTATAGTCTCTCTTATCAACAGTGGCCAACAATTCATAATAACCAAAACTCCTCAGTTATAGTACAGTACTTTTACAATTGCACAGCTTGGCATGAATTATATCTCAGTTTTCATATATTTACAGGCCATATAACAGCAAGAAAATGCAGACTATTAATAATTTTTCCTGTTGGCAAACAGATGATCTCTTATTAGACTGCCAATTTTATAAGCAACAATGACAGCTGGAAATTATAGCTATTACAGACTTCACAGTAAGTAGATTTTGAAAACAGAATTAAACGAATTTGTAATAAATTGTAATTTTCCAAGAAAATTTTATAAATCTCTATTAATTGATCAGACATTTTACTCAAAATGCAAAGAAAATAATGTCCAGCGCCAGCTCGTGGAAAGGAACTTATTTATTAGGTTGCCATAGGAAACAACAGGAACTCAAGTGACATGACGCGTTTCGGCCTGCGGGTCACGTCACTTGATTTCCTGTTGTTTCTTATGGCAACCTAATAAAGAAGTTCCTTTCCACGATCTGGCGCTGGACAGTCTTTCTCTTTGCATATCATGTGGACGAGTCCTGGTCCAGTCCGAGCGCAAATCCAAGGGTGAGCTGGATACACCCGTTTCTAATTTTACTTAAAATATATGCTAGCCATAACAGGCTTCATAATAACAGAGAGAACAATGGACTATAAACAGGATTTCAATGACTTCCTAAAGTTGGCTGAACTTACTGGTCCCAATTTTTCCCCATTGACAGATGTTGGGAGGAAGGAAGATTTTGCATGCTTAGTCCATTGTTCCTATAGTGTTGTCTAACAGAAGACTATGCCCCTCTTCTTATTGAAAATATATGTAGTATAAGGAAAGTCATTATGTACATAGTATTTTGAAGGAAAGAGGAACAGCGGTCAGCCAAATATCTGTCCACTAGTGTATAGGAAGTTAAACACTACAATAGGTAGGTAGCCAGGTAGGTAGCCAGTTAGCTAGGTAGCCAGGTTGGTAGGTAGCTAGCTAGGCATCCCCACAGTATCTATATCCCCTCACCTTATGCCAAGATAAAAAACAAAAACATATGTCTTATCCAGAGTAATGACCCCTTGCATAGCAAGACCTATCCTTCCTTCTCCACAAGACAGGTGCCAATGAGTGATGTTGTGCCTGCACTGCGTGGGGTTGTGCCTGCACTGCAGAGGTCATGGTCTCCTCACCCCTCAAGTCCTGTGCTTACATTGAAAAGAAACTTTTAACTCCATGCGCTTGTGTGCATACAGCTGAAAGTGGTGCTTGCTCAATTGGGGATCCCCATTAGCTAGGGAGCACTTGTGTTGGGAAAACATTTTTTTGCTCGCCCCTGTCAAGGTGCAGCCTTTGTTAAATGGATGGTAGTGATGAGCGGCAGGGGCCTTATTCGAATTTGCGATATTTTGCGAATATATGGTCGAATTTTCGCCCTATGATCGTGAAATTCGCATATTCGCTATGTGAAAATAATAATGAAATTTGTATAGTGCGCATGTGCGATTATATCTTTCAACTAAATAACACTAAAACCTACACTAGAACCTATCTGCTAAACTAACCTACCCTATCTAAAGCTAAAAAAAAAGGGAGGGATCAGTGTCCTCCGGAAATGCCGATATTCACGAATATTTGCATATTCGCATATACGAAATATTCGCACTCCATAACGACTCACACAGTAAATAATACTGGAGCCTTCTTTTGACCACAAGCTTTGACCACAAGCTTTGAATATTCATCATTATAAATGTATATTAGGATTCGGCAGGCTGGAGGTGGATCCTCTGTGTCAGAGAGGGATTGGCGTGGACCGTACCGATGGACCGGTTCTAAGTTGCTACTGGTATTCACCAGAGCCCGCCGCAAAGCGGGATGGTCTTGCTGCGGTGGTAGCAACCAGGTCGCATCCACCGGTAACGGCTCAACCTCTCTGACTGCTGAGACAGGCGCGGTGCAAAAGGACTAGGCAAGAGCAAGGTCGGACGTAGCAGAAGGTCAGGGTAGGCAGCAAGGGTCGTAGTCAAGGGCAACAGCAGAAGGTCTGGAACACAGGCTTGGGACATACACTAAACGCTTTCTCTGGCACAAGGCAACAAGATCCGGCAAAGCAGTGAAGGGGAAGTGAGGTTATATGAGCAGAGAGCAGGTGAAGGCTAATTAGACTGATTGGGCCAGGCACCAATCATTGGTGCACTGGCCCTTTAAATCTTAGAGAGCTGGCGCGCGCGCGTCCTAGAGAGCGGAGCCGGGCACGCCAGAACGTGACAGCCGGGGACCGGGACGGGTAAGTGGCTTGGGATGCGATTCGCGAGCGGGCGCGTCCCACTATGCGAATCGCATCCCCGTCGTGAATGTCAGTGCAGCGCTCCTGGTCAGCGGGCCTGACCGGGGCACTGCAGAGAGGAGAATGCCGCGAGCGCTCCGGGGAGGAGCAGGGACCCGGAGCGCTCAGCGTAACAATGTATAGCTCTATATTCTAAATATTCCAAAAATCGCGATGTGTCGATATTCACCGTAAAAATTTGCCTTACGAATATTCGCGCTCAACACTAACATGGATGGTAGGGCTGACCCTGGATGCAGCTTAACAATGATTTCCCCTGGCTCCTGCATGTTAGAGCTGACAGGTAAAGGATAAAAGGATGTGACCACAGGATACACTTATACTCTGTAGTGTAAATTAGGGGACATTGATCTGTCACTTTCTGCACATAAACTGACCTTATAAATATGACTATTCTTATCTGAATGAAGGCTATCTCTCACTATCTATACACATAGAGTAAACAGCTTGGCCTAGCGTTCATGTGTTCGTAAGAAAGAGAGGGGGTTAAGCTGCTGAAAGACTTGTCTAATCTCTCCTGGAACAAAAGGTTTGGGCGGTCAGCATGCTCAATCCTTCTCAACCCCAACACTGTCTGTCAGAGAATATTTGGGATGTATATGAAGCAGAGCATGTACAGTGATGAGACTGTGCACTCTTTCTCTTCAAAGCCAGAGGCATCATAGGAAATGTAGACTGCATTGGGAGTCAAGAAATCAATACAGAAATGGTGCATCAGCTAAAATGAATAATACTTTCTGCACAAACATGAACAATCAGAAAGAAAAAATGAAAAAAGGACACACGCCCCAAGTGAAGTAGCCCAAGTAAGCCCAACTAAAATGGCAGATAATACTCAGAAAAGTGGAACTTGTAAGCGCTGGTCCTGCTTGCTTCAAAGAGACAATGTTGTCCTTATATATTTATTTGGCACAAAAGCAACGCGTTTCTGGTCCGGAATGGGCCCTTCGTCAGGTACTGTACCTAACAAAGGGCCCATTTCGGGCCAGAAATGCATTATTTATGTGCCAAATAAATTATTCTTTGTGACTTTATAAGGACAACATTGTCTCTTTGAAGCAAGCAGGACTAGTGCTTACAAGTTTTACTTATCTTTGGATTATCTATTGTGCACAAACATGAAAGCCTCCACGTGTCCTTGCAAAGTCTGCAGTAGCACAGAGGTGGTGTCACTGCAGGGGAAAGACATGGTGGAATCTGTAAAGAATAGGTAGAAATGGCTTATTATTACTCCTGCCTTACCGATTGTAATACACAATGATCACTAAGGTTTGTAAACACAGCACAGCCATAATTCTTGTGTAACCCCCCATGTGCTGAGCGGGCAGGTGAAAGAAAGGCTGTGGAGATGAGAAACTGTGGGAAACTTAGTCCCCATCCTACGGAGAGAGGGTAGCGGGGATGGAGTGAGAGGGAGCGGGCTGTAAGGCAGAAAACTGTGTCCCTATGTGAAGGGTCACATTCCACTACAGGGACACAGTTTTCTTCATTACACCGGGCAGCGGCAGTGCCAGGGGACTGTATTCCCCCTAAAAGTAAGGCTAATCTGTCAGCCCCAATTACAGGAAAATCAGAAATAAAATGAAACTGTATTGGAATGTTAAGATGCTCCCCAAAAGGTCTTTTATGACCTAAGGGGGACGCAATTAAAAAAATACAAAAAGTAAACAAACAAAAACAAAAGACAAAAACAAATTAAATATAAAATAATAAATAAATAAAACAAAAAAAAATGTTCAAACCACAGCTTCTGGCCTCTCCTCCTACATGAAAACTGCACCAGGAAGGGAACACAATTTTAAAAAGTTATCTAGAGTCACTTAGTGATATTAAAGGGGTACTCTGCTGCTAGAAATGTTATCCTCTATCAATAGGATACGGGATAACATGTCTGATCGCCAGGGTCCGGCTGCTGGGGACCCCCCACGATCTCTGCCGCAGCACCCCGGTCATCCGATGTGCGGTGCGAACTCCGTGCAGTTCTGTATGACTGGCCACACCCCTTCCCATAGACATGAATCTAGGGGGCGTGGCGTGACGTCACGATCGTGGAAGCCCCAGGCTTCCGTGACTGTAAAGCCGCATCGCCAGCCCTGAGATTGTGGGGGGTCCCTGTGGCTAGACCCCCCGTGATCAGTTATGTTATCCCCTATCCTTTGGTTAAGGGATAACATGTATAGGGGCCAAGTACCCCTTTAATATATAATGTTAATATAAATATGACATAAAAAAAATGAAAAAATGACACAAATTTAAAAATGTATGTTTCATAGAAAAAAACAGCATACAAGATATGTGAAAAATCAAATGAGAGGAAACTATTGCTTTCAGATTTGCATTTCAAAAAAGGAAATTGTGTCTATTCATAAATGGTGGAAGGGGGGGGGGGGTAACTGGCCCAGTCTAGAAGTGGTTAAATAGATTTAAAAAAAGTTTGAATTTTAGAGTGAGCATGATTTCATAAAATTTAAAGGGGTACACTGGTGGAAAGAAAAACGTAATCCTTCCAGTACTTAACAGCTGCTGTATGCTCCAGAGGAAGTTGTATAGTTATTTTCTGTTTGACCACAGTTCTCTCTGCTGACACCTCTATTCGGAGCAGGAGAGGTTTGCAATGGGGATTTGCTCCTATTCTGGACAGTTCCTGACATGGACAGAGGTGTCAGCAGAGAGACTGAAAAAACTATACAACTTTCTCTGGGGCATACAGCAGCTGATAAGTACTGGAAGGGTTAAGATTATTTAATAGAAGTAATTTACAAATCTGTTTAACTTGCCAGAGTCAATTCATATGAAAAAAAAATGTTTATTACTCGAAGCCCACTCGTCTCCACTTCTGTTGCATAGACATTTGGAGGCCCAGCTGCTTTGAAATAAATGTCTATGCAACACCATGTAACTATGGTTAATTTTGGACTGTTTCTTTCCTGAATGTCCTTAATCCCAATTTTGTTTTTTCCTCCTTACCTTTAAAAAATCATAACTCTCAATTTTGCACCTAAAAATCCATATGATTGCTTATTTTTTGCGCCACCAATTCTACTTTGTAATGACGTCAGTCATTTTACCCAAAAATCTACGGCGAAACGGAAAAAACGCCATTTTGTAACTTTTGGGGGCTTCCGTTTCTACACAAAAATGACACCTTCTCTTTATTCTGTAGGTCCATACAATTAAAATGATACCCTACTTATATAGGTTTGATTTTGTCGTACTTGTGGAAAAAATCATAACTACATGCAGGAAAATTAATACGTTTAAAATTGTCATCTTCTGACCCCTATAACTTTTTTATTTTTCCGCGTATGGGGCGGTATGAGGGCTCATTTTTTGCGCCGTGATCTGAAGTTTTTAGCGGTACAATTTTTGTATTGATATTACATATTGACTTTTTATTCATTTTTTCATGATATAAAAAGTGACCAAAAATACACTATTTTGGATTTGGAATTTTTTGGCACGTACGCCATTGACCGCCATTTAATTAATGATATAGTTTTTTAATTTGGACATTTCCACACGCGGCAATACCACATATGTTTATTTTTATTTACACTTTTTCTTTTATGGGAAAAGGGGGGTGATTCAAACTTTTATTAGGGGAGGGGTTAAATGATCTTTATTCACTTTTTTTTCACTTTTTTTTTTTTACAGTGTTATAGCTCCCATAGGGACCTATAACACTGCACACACTGATCTTTTACATTGATCAATGGTTTCTCATAGGAAACCATTGATCAATGATTCTGCCACTTGACTGCTCATGGCTGGATCTCAGACACTGAGCAGTCATTCGGCTGTGTCACAGCCATTTCGGGATGCCGCAATTTCGCCACGGACATCCCGAACAGCCCCCGGAGCTAACCGGTAATGATTTACTTTCACTTTAGACATGGCGTTAAACTTTGAACGCCGCGTCTAAAGGGTTAATAGCGCGCGGCACCGCGATCAGTGCCGTGCGCTATTAGCCACGGGTCCCAGCCTCTATTGTTAGAGGCCAGGCTCGACCCGGACGGGAGCGGACTCATGACGTACCGGTACATCATGGGTCCTTAAGGGGTTAAAGGGGTACTCTGGTGGAAAAAATCTTAATCCTTCCAGGACTTATTAGCTGCTGAATACTACAGAGGAAATTCTTTTCTTTTTGGAACACAGTGCTTTCTGCTGACACCTCTGTCCATTTTAGGAATTGTCCAGAGCAGCATATGTTTGCAATGGGGATTTTCTCCTACTCTGGACAGTTCTTAAAATGGACAGAGATGTCAGCAGAGAGCACTGTGCTCTTGATTCAGCAGAGAGTTCTGTGTTCCCAAAAGAAAATAATTTCCTCTGTAGTATTCAGCAGCTAATAAGTACTGGAAAGATTAAGATTTTTTTATAGAAGTAATTTGCAAATCTGTTTAACTTTCTGGCACCAGTTGATATATAGTAAAACACTTTCCCACCTTACACCTACTGCACTAGCACTGTGTGGTGCACATAAAATATTCACTGTTTAGCAATTACTCATCTAAGACCACTATAAGAAAAAAGAAGAAAACATTACTTTTGTCAGTTTATATTTTACCATACAAATGTTGGAACAAGACTGCCATCTCCTGGCTAGAGGAAGGAAAGCGCAACTTTCTAAGCATTATAAAGGCAAAAAAACATAATGGAATTGTATCACATAGGGCAATGGGATTCAAACTGTGAACCTCCAAATGTTGCAAAACTACAACTCCCAGCATGCCCGGACAGCCAACGGCTGTCCGGGCATGCTGGGAGTTGTAGTTTTGCAACGACTGGAGGTCCATAGTTTAGAGACCACTGGCATAGGGTATGTTTCCACAGAACAGAATTGCCATTGCCATGGTATAAGTTTTATTTTTTCCAAAATAAGTGAATTTTAGTATGTGAGGGATTTTTTTGTTGCCTTTTTTTTTTTATTTATTTATTTTTTTTTTTGCTTTTTTCCTCTTATAAGTCAAGTGATTGTTTGATCAGCAGGATTTTCTTACAAAGTAAAGTAACGAAAAATGCAACACACATTGACACATTTTTTTAGGCAGAAGAAACACTGGGAGGCAAGAATCTGTGTTTAGATGTTAACATATTTCACTTTTAGGCCACGTTGGCACTGTGTAATCTCCGGACAGACAAAATCCGGTGTGCCGAGTGTGGGCAGCGTCAACTTAATCAGTCGAGGCAAGGACCGCACAGACATTGACGTCCCCATAGAGGGCAATGCCTGTGGTCAGACTGGAAAGAACTATTAAACCTACTGTGGAGCATACAGCTCCTGTTAAGTACTGGAAGGATAAGGATTTTTTAATAGAAGTCATTTAAAAATCTGTTTTACTTTCTGGCACCAGTTGATTAAATACATTTTTTTCCCACCGGAGTACCCCTTTAAGTCTCACTTTTCACCTACAGAGCCATATTGGGGGGCTTGTTTAATGTGGAACCAGTTGTATTTGCAATGACTTCATTAATTTTACTGCAAAGTCTGTGGTCAGGACAAAAAAAGAAATATAAAAAAAAAAAGGGCAAATGAATAAAATAACAGGTTATCTTAATTCTGTAGAGTTTTGTTTGATTTTACTACTTAAAGAAAATACAACTTTTAATAAAATGTAATATGCTTAACCCCTTAAAGGGGTAAGCCACTGGAAAACATTATTATTATTAATATTATTTATTTATTTTTTTTTATCAACTAGCGCCACAAAGTTAAACAAATTTGCAAATTACTTAAAAAAAAATAAAAAATCTTAATCCTTCCAGTACTTATCAGCCGCTGTATGATTCACTGGAAATTCTTTTCTTTTAGAATTTCCTTTCTGTCTGACCACAGTACTTTCAGTACTTATCAGCTGCTGTATGCTCCACAGGAGGTTATTTTCTTTTTGAATTTCATTTTTTGTCTGAATCTTAATCCTTCCGTGCTCTCTGCTGGTACCTCTGTCCATGTCAGGAACTGTCCAGAGCAGGATAGGTTTTCTATGGGGATTTGCTCCTACTCTGGACAGTTCCTGACATGGACAGAGGTGTCAGCAGAGAGCACGGAAGGATTAAGATTTTTTTATAGAAGTAATTTGCTAATTTGGTTAACTTTCTGGCACCAGTTGATAAAAAAAAAAAAATGTTTTCCAGTGGAGTACCCCTTTAAGGACGCCACCTGTTTTGACCTGAATGACCGGCCCCAATTTTTCAAATCTGTCCTGCTTTTTTAAAAGGGGTACTCCAGTGGAAATTTTTTTTTCTAAATGGTGCCAGAAAGTTAAGCAGATTTGTAAATTACTTATATTAAAAGATCCTAACCCTTCCAGTACTTGGCTGCTGTATGTTCCACAGGAAGTTCTTTTTTTATTTCTTTTCTGTCTGACCACAGTGCTCTCTACTGACACCTCTGTCCATGTGAGGAACTGTTCTGAGCAGGAGGAAATCCCCATAGCAAACCTCTCCTGCTCTGGACAGTTCCTGACATGGACAGAGGGGTGTAAGCAGAGAGCACTGTGGTCAGACAGAAAGAAATTCAAACAGAAGCTGATAAGTACTGGAAGGACTAAGATTTTATAATAGAAGTAATTTACAAATCTGTTTAACTTTCTGGTACCAGTTGATTTAAAAAAAAAACATTTTTTTCCACTGGAGTACCCCTTTAAGTGGTAATTCCTCAGACATGCTTTTACTTAGCGATGCGATTCTGATATTGTTTTTTCATGACATATTGTACTTTATATTAGTGGTAAATCTTTGTTGATTCATGCAGCATTTTTTATGAAAAACTCTAAAATATTGTGAAAAAGTGGAAAATTTCTGGCATTTTTTAAAATAATTTTTTTATGGAATTCATTGTATGGTAAAAATGATGTTTATTTATATTCTCTAGGTCAGTGTTTCCCACACAGTGTGCCTCCAGCTGTTGCAAAACTACAACTCCCAGCATGCCTGGACAGCCGCTGGCTGACCAGGCATGCTGGGAGTCGTAGTTTTGCAAAAGCTGCAGTCACCCTGGTTGGGAAACCCTTCTCTAGGTTGGTACAATTATGGTGATACCCACTATATACCCTATATAGCTTTTTTATATCCTTTTTCTCTTTTCTCAACAAAATGCTTTTTTCCCCTTTTTTGGGTTGTCATGTTCTGACAATATTTTCTGTCTTACCCCACTGTGTTAGGGCTTATTTTTTGCGGGACGAGCTGTACATTTTATCGGTACCATTTTTGAACCAAAATTATGTTCTCTTGCATTTTTTTGTTGTTTTATTTTTACGGCGTTCACAGTGCCGGATAGATACAATTAGCTTTTTTGTTTACACTTTATTAATTTATTTCAAACCTTTAAATTTTTTTACTTTTAACTTTTTACCGGTTATACTATGCTGCAGTACATCTGAACTGCAGCACAGTATAACTGTCAGTGTACACTACTATGGCTGGACCTCACAGGCTTCCGTACTAGGCAGGTAGGAGGCCATCAGCTGTGTCCTGCTGCCATGGCAACTAACGGGATCCCGACATCGCATCGCGGAAACCCCGCTGGTGGACAAGGAAAGCCCCCTTCCCCTGTAACCCCATAGATTCCGTGATCAAGACTGATCACTGCATCTATGGGGTTAATGCTGACAAGACCGGCGCCATTCCGGTCTCGGCAGCTGCGGCAGTGATTGACAGGACGTATGCATACAGTACATCCTGGGGTGGGAAGGGGTTACAATTTTCCTTTACTGACCCCTATAGCACTTTTTTTTCTATATGTATGATGCCACATAAGGTACCTGTTATTTGTCTTTTGATGTAATCTTTTGTTCGCTTTTTATTCCTTTTTTCTGGTAATGAAGTGACCACAAAATCATCAATTTTGGACATTGCACCTATTATTTGTTACAAAAAAATTTTTAAAATTTCTTACATCAGTGTTTCCCAACCAGGGTGCCTCCAGATGTTGCAAAACTACAACTCCCAGCATGCCTGGACAGCCTTTGGCTGTCCAGGCATGCTGGGAGTTGTGGTTTTGCAACACATGGAAGCACCCTGGTTGGGAAACACTGGCTTACATTGTTCTTCCATGCTATGCCTACTAGAGATGAGCGAACTTACAGTAAATTCGATTCGTCACGAACTTCTCGGCTCGGCAGTTGATGAATTTTCCTGCATAAATTAGTTCAGCTGTTGAGGCTGGATCAATGATCAGACGGAACTAAGGCAGGTTTGACTCTTTGGCCATTATCCCAGCTGATCAGTTCTGATCAGCCCCGACCTACTAACCCCCTACTAACCCAGAAATTTTACTTTTTGATCAAAGAGTCTAAAGAGTTAATGCCGAGCATCCTGCGCTCGCTGTAAAGACTGTTAATGTACATAATTGCACGCCATTTTACGTAATTATTTTTCTCACTCATGACGTAACTATAAGTAATAGGGTGGGAAAGGGTTAAATATAGGCTCTTCGTTTGTTTTACAAAAAGCAGCATTTTTTTCCAAGAGAGGAATCACTGACAGTGTAGAATGCATTGACTATACAGCCCTTTAGTTGAACACAAGAATACCGATATTGCTACTGGTCTTGCACAATGCAGCTCTGACAGCTCCTGCTCTGTGACTGGACACACGCGATTATTCCCACGTGGGAGCTGTGTCGCTATCTCAGCAGTTTTGCCGCCGTTGCTTATGACATGAATTGCTTAACAGAATGGAATGTTCTCAATTCTCCACAAAGTTCTAGGTGCAAACACATTGTTGTTACCATTTGTGATCTTCACAACAAAGATCTAAAAGAAAAGCAACCCTGGAGTGCAGACAGCAACCCACAATGTGCAAAATTTGGCAGATCACATGATAATTGGGGCGATAAACACAACTGATAATAGTCTCAATATATCCAAACAATCGCACTATAGGAAGGTTCAGCTACTAGGTATGGGTACTACCTAGAGTACATTAGGGAGGATCTAAACAGACATTGCTGAAAATATAAAATAGATGTCCTCAGCACCTGAACATATGTCCTATAAAATCACAACTAGCCACCATTATGAATTTAAAGGGGTACTCCGCCACTAGACATCTTAACCACTACCCAAAGGATAGGGCATTAGATGTCTGATCAATGACTGACGGTGCGTGGCGGGGGCTAGTGACGTCGTGGTCACACCCCGCTTATGACATCCCTGCCACGCCCCCTCAATGCAATCCTATGGGAGGGGGTGTAACGGTCGTGACGTCACGAGCCTCCGACACTGCACCTGATGCTCACTCGGTGCAGCAGGGAGATCACGGGGGGCCCCAGAGGTGGGACCCCCACGATCAGACATCTTATCCCCTATCCTTTGGAAAGAGGATAAGATGTCTAGGGGTGGAGTAATCCTTTAAGTCAAGCAAAAATGTATGCAGGATAACAAGAGGGAGTTTCTCTTTAAAGGTTTGGCCCAGCACATTCCTTATGGCTTTCTCTGGCTCCTCCGGCCTGTTTGCAGTGGCCAGAAGTGGTCAGGAAAGCCAAAAGCAGCAAACTCCCATTAACTTCAATGAGGGATGCACAATTGCGCAGCCTTCCAGGAGTCTCTGTTTACGTAACTTTGAGAGTTACATAAACAGCATGGCTCGCGGGCCAAACAGTTTCCAAATTTTATCAACTAACGTTATTGCTGTGTACAAAGAAAAAGGGAGTTAAGTCCTCTGTATCAGAAAATCCATCTATGAACCAATGAAATATTTCCAATATTTTGAAACTAACTAATTTTTCATGTATTTAAAGCATTACTGACATAAAAAAAAACTTTTGACGTGTCACACAAACACCATTGCAGTAGATAGACTCCATTATAAGTCTATAAAGGCTGTAGTCTATAAGTCTAAGCCAGACTGCGTCATTGGATCGGCGATCCGGCCGCAGGAGGCAAGTAAGGGGACCCTCCACCACATTTTAGCTCATTAAACACCTGCTATCATATCGTGGGGGTCCGATGAGCTCCCTGGGCTAACTGGCATATCTAATTTAATACTTTAGATGCCGTGATTGGCATCAATCACTGCATCTAAAGGGTTAATGATGAGCAGAGGTACACTTCCCGTCATTAGTGGTGAGTGTCCTGCTACTGATAGTAGCCTACATGCACTGCTATGAAGTTCCTGTGCTCGTTTTATAGTCATTTAATGCTCCAGGGCATACATTTGCACCCTGGTGCGTTAAGTCCCAGACGGCAAGCGCATCTATTTATGCCTGATGTTGGCTAAAGGTTAAAGATCCATTATCCCTAAACAAAATATACAAAACATTTCAAATGGTACACCAAACAACAAAATATACAAATAGGCACTCCGTATGAATGTTCAATAAACAGAGGAAAGGGTGGAGCCCAAAAAGGAAAGGGCAGAGCATACAGAGGGAAAGTGGGGTCAGAATAGTAAAAGGTGATGTTTAAATAGAAGGGGTGGGTCTTAAACAGAAAAGGGTGTGGTCTTGATAAGAAAGGACAAACAAATTTATATTTCAGGAGTGCATGAGTTTTCTGAAACCTAGGGCAGCACAAAACCTACATACACCACTGGAAATGCCATATGAAATCTGTAGGCCTCTATGCCCAACCAAATCTCACCATGAATCCAGTTGAGATGTCTCCTTTAACCCCTTAAGGACACAGGGCGTATCCATACGCCCCGATTTCCGAGTCCTTAAGGACTCAGGGCGTATGGGCCTGGGACCAGACCGGGATGCCTGCTGATATTGTTCAGCAGGCATCCCAGCATATCGCCCAGGGGGGTCCTGAGGTCCCCCAATATCGCAAATCGCGCATTAATTCAGACCTGCGATTTGCGGCATTGCCGGGTCAATCGGGTCTCTGGTGACCGATGACATGAAAAAAAAGGGTGAATGGGGCTGTCCGAGACAGCCCCATTCACCCTTACCCAGCAGAAGTGAGGTGGCACGGCCGCCTCACGATGACGTGATTGATCGATAGGAACGACCGACCAATCACGGACCTGCTGGGCGTTGATCGGGCAAGGTGATCGGAGCGGAGATCGGCGCCGGTGGGGGTCTGCTACCTTGCCCTGGTCCGGCGGGGTTCCCCTCAGGATCGGTGGCGGCAACAGGAGCAGCAGGATCGGTCCCGGTGGCAGGATACAGTGGCAGTCCCGGCCGCCGGATACAGCAGGAGGTGAGGCCTGTTCACCTCCTGCTGTTGCTTAGCAACAAATCTCGGCATTCAAAGCCAAAGGGCATCCTGGGAGTTGTAGTTTTGCAACAGCTGGAGTTCCAACTACAACTCCCAGCATGCCCTTTGGTAGTCTGTGCATACTGGGCATTGTAGTTATGCAACAGCTGGAGGCACTTTTTTTCTATGAAAAAGTGTGCATCCAGCTTTTGCATAACTACAACTTCCAACATGCACAGACTACCAAAGGGTATGCTGGGAGTTGTAGCAGTGTGCCTCCAGCTGTTGCAAAACTACAACTCTCACCATGCCCTTCGACTGTCAATGCATGCTGATTGTTGCAATTTTGCAACAGCTGGAGACACATTGGTTGTGAAACAGAGTTTGTTACCTAACTCAGTGTTTTGCAACCGGTATGCCTCCAGCTGTTGCAAAAATACAACTCCCAGCATTCACTGAGAGGCTGTACATGCTGGAAGTTCTAGTTTTACAACCGCTGGAGGTACACTGGTTGCGAGACACTGAGGTAAGTAACAGACTCTCAGTGTTTTGCAACCAATGTGCCTCCAGCTGTTGCATAACTACAACTCCCAGCATGTATGGTCTGTCAGTGCATGCTGGGAGTTGTAGTTTTGCAACAGCTGGAGTTTTGCCCCCCCCCCATGTGAATGTACAGGGTACATTCACATGGGCTGGTTTACAACGAGTTCTGCTGCAAGTTTGAGATGCGGCCGCAGCTCAAACTCCCAGCAAGAAACTCACTGTTAACCTCCGCCCATGTGAATGTACCCTAAAAACACTACACCACACTACACAAAATAAAAAGTAAAACACTACATACCCCTACACCCCCCCCCCCCCCATAAAAAAAAAAGTCTTGTAAGGCACTGTCTCCAAAATGGAGCCTCCAGCTGTTGAAAAACAACAACTCACAGTATTGCCGGACAGCCACTGACTGTCATGGCATGCTGGGAGTTTTGCAATAGCTGGAGACACCCTGTTTGGGAAACACTGCCGTAGGGTATTTTTGTGGCGGATTCAAATCCCCAATTTAGGCCTCAAATGTGCATGGTGCTCTCTCGCTTCAGAGCCCTGTCGTATTTCAAGGAAACAGTTTATGGCCACATATGGGGTATCTCCATACTTGGGAGAAATTGTGTTACAAATTTTGGGGGGCTTTTTCTCCTTTTACCCTTTTTGAAAAGGTAAAGTTGGGGTCTACACCAGCATGTTAGTGTTGCCCCTCACTTTTAATTTTCACAAAAGGTAAAAGGAAAAAAAAGACCCCAAAAATTTGTAACACAATTTCTCCTGAGTACGGAAATACCCCATATGTGGGTGTAAAGTGCTCTGCGGGCACACAACATAGCTCAGAAGTGAGAGCGTGCCATGTACATTTGAGGTCTAAATTGGTGATTTTCACAGGGGTGGCTGATTTGACAGTGGTTCTGACATAAACGCAAAACAATAAATACCCACATGAGACCCCATTTTGGAAACTAAACCCTTCACGGAATGTAACAAGGGGTACAGGGAGCATTTATGCCCCACAGGTGTCTGACAGATTTTTGGAACCGTGGTCCATGAAAATGAAAAAAAAAACATTTTTTCATTTGCACAGCCCACTGTTCCAAAGATCTGTCAAACGCAAGTGGGGTGTAAATGTTCACTGCACCCCCTTATTAAATTCTGTGAGGGGTGTAGTTTCCAAAATGGGGTCATATGTGGGGGGGTCCACTGTTCTGGCACCATGGGGGGCTTTGTAAACACGCATGGCCTCCCACTTCTATTCCAACCAAATTTTCTCACCAAAAGCCCAATGGCGCTCCACCTCTTCTGAGCATTGTATTTCGCCCGCAAAGCACTTTACATCCACATAAGGGGTATTTCCATACTCAGAAGAAATGGGGTTACAAATTTTGGGAGATTTTTCTCCGATTACCCCTTGTGAAAATGAAAAATTTGGGGTAAAACCAGCATTTTAGTGAAAAAAATCTAATTTTACATTTTCCTGTCCAACTTTAGCAGAAATTTGTCAGGCGCCTGTAGGGTGTTAAGGCTGTACGCCTTGTTATGTTCCTTTAGGGGTGCAGTTTCCAAAATACTATGCCATGTGTTTTTTTTTTTTTTTTGCTGTTCTGGCACCACAGAGCACTTGACATCCACATATGAGGTATTTTCTTACTCGAAAGAAATTGGGTTACAAATTTTGGGGGGATTTTTCTCCTTGTATCCCTTGTAAAATTTCAAAAATATGGTCTACAAGAACATGCAAGTGTAAAAAATGAAGATTTAGAATTTTCTCCTTTACATTGCTGCTATTCCTGTGAAACACCTAAAGGGTTAACACGCTTTCTGAATGTCATTTTGAATACTTTGGGGTGCAGTTTTTATAATGGGATCATTTATGGGGTATTTCTAATAGGGAGGCCCTTCAAATCCACTTCAAAACTGAACTGGTCCCTGAAAAATTCCGATTTAGAAAATTTTGTGGAAAATTGCAAAAATTGCTGCTGAACTTTGAAGCCCTCTGGTGTCTTCCAAACATTAAAACACGTCAATTTTATGATGCAAACATAAAGTAGACATATTGTATTTGTGAATCAATATATAATTTATTTGCAATATCCATTTTCCTTACAAGCAGAGAGTTTCAAAGTTAGAAAAATGCTACAGTTTCAAAATTTTCATGAAATTTGGGCATTTTTCACCAGGAAAGGATGCAAGTAACAACGAAAATTTACCACTGTGTTAAAGTAGAATATGTCACGAAAAAACTATCTCGGAATCAGAATAATCAGTGAAAGCATCCCAGAGTTATTAATGCATAAAGTGACAGTGGTCAGAATTGCAAAAAAGGGCTGAGTCCTTAAGGTGAAAAAAGGGCTCAGTCCTTAAGGGATTAATTTATATAGTTTTCCCAAATGCACCTATCCTTTCGCTCTTAATCTGGGTTTATACATAGTACTTTGCAAACTATTTTTACCAAAATCAGGAATGGAACCGACACAGAGAAAATGGAAAGATTTGCACCTTTTTCTGTGTCCGTTCCCCACTTGGTTTTGGATAAAAACACTGAGCAAAATCCTTTTTGTAAACCCAGCCTTACACTGCAATCACTTACATATATCTTAATCACATTCACACAAATAAAGTTTCATTTGACTACTTCTTGGAGTTTTATCATTTTTGTGAATCAGTGTATTAGTAGGTCACATATGCCATTACACAATAATATCACACAAAGAAAAGTTTAAAAAAGTTTGAGTTTATTGGACATTAAATTCACGCAGAGCCCCAAGATTTGTAGACTGAATATTATATGCTTACATAGCATATTGCCTATGATGCATGCAGAAGTCTAGCCATATGAAGATTGCACAGGATATCTAACTGTATAGTTGTACATCAGAACCTAACTAGTGATTATTAAGGCACCTGAACTGGATTTTCTGGAGACAGTAATCTCACTGACATCATGTTAATCCCAATGTTAATTTGTTATTTTTTAGTGAGTAGGGTTTGTCTAGAATGAAGTCATCATGTCGTCTGATATCATGAATCATGTACATTGTTTGTAGGCTAGCCATGATATTTACTACATTAGTATAACATGAGACTGCACTATTAGGTTTACTTTGAAATTATAATTCCACACTTTATGATATTGTAGTAATAGGTAACTGTAATAGTAAAGGCAAATTTCTCAGAATATTGTATTAAAGGGGTATTCCAGGATTTTTTTTATTTGACTATGCTACAGGGGCTATAAAGTTAGTGTAGTTCATAATATAGTGTCTGTACCTGTGCGTGACGGTTTTCTCACAATTGTTATGTGATTTTCACCCCCAATATTTATTTTTAACAGCATACAAAATGACTGTTGTCCCAGATTTTTCCCAGGGTGCAATGCTGCCGAGACCTGACTCACTAGTCAGTTGATGACAGGGAGCCTGTCTGCTTCAATGGGTGGAGAGAACGCTTGGTGGGAGACAGATCAATCTGCAACTAATGCACCAGCTGTATGCACCCTGATTGAAAACCACAGGTCTTTTGTTTCAATGGGTGGGGTGGCTGATGTGTGGGAGAGAGGAAAATGGAACTGTGGGATTTGTAGTCAAAAAAAGAAAAGTCAAACAGGAAATACAAGTTCACAAAAAGCTAGCCACAGTGTTATGGTAATCTCATGACAGCCATTTAGCCCCAAGACAAGTGCAGATCCTTCCTAAGCATGTCCATTACTGTCTGCCAGGTACGCACTAAAATCACCTTATGGTGGATAACCCCCTTAAAGGGGTACTCCACTGGACAGCATTCGGAACATTTAGATCCAAACGCTGTGTTTGCACTGCTGGTGTTGGCCACGCCCCCTTGTGATGTCGGGGCACACCCCTCAATGCAAGTCTATGGGAGGGGGCATGGTGGCCACCATGCCCCCTCCCATAGACTTGCATTGAGGGGGCTTGGTGTGACATCGGGCATGACATGAGCGGGCATGGCCAACCCATGTAGAGCGCACACCGCATTCGGAACTAAATGTTCAGAATGCTGGCCAGTGGAGTACCCCTTTAATACAGCCAGATAGAATGACAAGAAAAGGCAAAAAAAAATGAAACATTCACCTTTAGATAAAGATATTTTAATTGCCCAATTACTTTGCTCTCAGAGAAATAAGCCAAGGGATATGAGAATGGCTTGCTCCCCTTCTCTCCATTCAGATCACATGAAGGCTCAGCTGTGGTGAGTGTTCATATGTATTGAGGAACTGGGAGAATGCGTATGGATACCTACAATCCTTTGTGTTTATACTTTGCTCTGCACTTCCACTTTCACTTCTTTCCAGGGTATAATGCGCGGGAAGCCTTAGTTGTCCTTTTGTTTGTGTATCACAAAAAGAGAGAAACACAGCCGCACATCCACCATTTGTAATTTGATCTACTTGCTTCTCAGCATAATTTCAAAAACTAACAAGTTGTTAGTATACATTTTGATCAAAAAGTACAAGCCCACTTACCACGTCAAGGTCACCTCGTTAGAGTGGGTCCCTAACCTAACACTGGCGTAGCCCCCGGTGGCGACCACTGCCTCCGAGACCCCATGCCCAAAGGGGGGAGCGACCCAGTGGCCAGGCAGCCCCACTTCTGCCCGACCAAACCCCTAGCTCTGGGCCACTCCACCCCACAGACAAAGCATCACAGAAACAATGCCCGCCACAGAGAACCACACCAGTATGAAACCTACCATGTGCTCACTGCCAGAGGGCTGGGAGAATGGTAGGAGGAAACCCTTATGCAGTTTCCTGCTAATTAAAAACGCCTGGGCCAAATGGGTGGAGTGGAGTGCTGGCTATGGGAGAAGGGAGAGACCATAAATGTACAACACAAAAAGAGAAACACAGCCGCACATCCACCATTTGTAATTTGATCTACTTGCTTCTCAGCATAATTTAAAAAACTAACAGGTTGTTAGTATACATTTTGATCACAACTTTTGTTAGTGTATGGTGCCCATAGGGAAATGAAGTAAGTGGGTTCATCATTAGGGTGGTACAATATAGGGATATGTCGGCACTTCCGTGGAATCTGCGGTGGTGCACGATGTAGGGTAAAGCCACAGGTAGAAGAAAGAAAAACAGACAAAATTACAAAAGGAAAAGCAATCATCCAGTACTACAATTATACAATAAAAAAGACTGGACTCACCAGGTGCGCATGGGGAGCCACCCAGAGTGAAATGGCGCCCCAAGACACCTGTAGCCAGACAGATGGTAATTTGGAGAGAAAGAGGAACGCAAGGCCCTTTTATATCCTGTTATAAAAAGATCCACTGAGATGGTGGAGTGCGCAGTGTGGTGCCCAAATCTTGAAAAAACTCAATATGGGTTGGAAATGCAGGAAGAGAGATAAAAAAAACCTCAAGTGTTTGTTTTTTATCTCTCTTCCTGCAGGTAGAAGATAGATGATACCCAGCACTTACTAGTGATGCACAGTAAAGATTTATTATGCTATAGTGTAGTACAAGGACGCGTTTCAGTGTGGGAGCCTTCTTCAGCTGTCTGCCTAAGGCAGACAGCTGAGGAAGGCTCCCACGCCGAAACGCGTCCTTGTACTACACTGCATAATAAATCTTCACTGTGCATTACTGGTGAGTGCTGGGTATAATCTTTCTTCTACATGATTAGGGTGGTAGTCCCGATGTGTTACATGGCTTCAGTGGTGCAACTCTGTGTCCAAAGATAAACCGCATAAGTCCATTTCAAAATGAAGCTGTTCCTACCCCAGGAAAAAGACTTCTGATTTAGTGAACAACTATAGGCAGAGGACCGGAGAAGACATCGGAGGACCGGAGAGGACCAGGAGAGCCCAGCGGAGGCCTGGGGTCACCATCAGGAGCGGCGGAGACACCATCGCGAGCGGCGGGGACAGGTGAGTACAGCTTCCTATACTTTACATTGCACGAATCCCTCAACATACGATGGATTTGACAAACGATGGCTCGTTTGGAACGAATTACCATCGTATGTTGAGGGACTACTGTAGTGCATGTTTGCAGACTAAGCTTTAAGCAGATATTTTTCTTTAGTACTTTTGCAATAGGATTTGCATATGTCTATTGTAGATGTATTTGACCTTGGGATGCTTTAATTTGGTGTCTTAAAGGGGTACTCCGGGTAACTAAACCCAAAGCCCATCCTTTCCCTCTCACCAACCTATTTTTATTTGTCTAAATATCATTCATTAGCTATATAGAGCATCCTCCAAATTTTTGACAGAATCCACCACTGTTTTATGAGCCACTGTGTTCTTTTCTAGTTTTTGCTCAATATGAGCAGTACTGGTGGCAGGTGTCTGTATTTCTTGCAGTACAGGATATCCAGAAAGAAATACAGACACTTGCCACCCGTACTGTGCATATTGAGCAAAAACTAGAAGAGCATACAATAGCTCATAATACAGTGGCTTATTCTGTAAAAAAATTGGAGAATGAAGTAGCTGGCCTCAAACTGAAACTCCAAGATATGGAGGACCGCTCAAGGAGGAATAACAGAGTGAGAGGATTACCGGAGGAGGTTAAGCAGGAAAATCTGATTTTATATCTCAAGGACTTCTTCCATATCCTATTGCCTCATCTATCTGCCTTACACCTCACGCTGGATAGGGCACATAGATTCCCCAAACCTAATTCTGTCCCCACTACCTTCCCAAGAGATGTAAATCTACACGTGCATTTTTTCCATATGAAAGAAAAAATATTATTGGCAGCAAGAAAGCCCCCACAGCTACCTGAAAAATGTATGAACCTACAGCTTTTCACAGATTTATCCCCAGGGACTATGGCAAAGCGTAGATAATTCACCAATAGAACACGCCTCCTGAGAGACCGAGGAATAATCTACAAATGGGGTTTCCCTGTCAAATTAATTATTACATATAGAGGTGAAAAACACATTGGCCCTCATTTACTATTCTAAACCCGACTTCTTTTGTCGGGTTTTTTTGGCGCATCTTTGTCTGCGCCATGTCGCAGACATCGTGCGCCAGTCTGCGACACGATGCGACATTTTTTCCCGACGGACCCGATGTGGATTCTCCCAAACCCGAAAAAGGGGCGTAACCCGACATTTCTGAGCTTTCCCACGTATTTATAAAGGTTTCCAACCTGAATTTGTTGAATTGTTGTGGATTTTTTCCCGACAACTCAGAGGAGTTGAAAACCAAAACCAACAAAAACCATGTGCGACAAACAGGATGCGACATAATAATAAATACCAGGGGGAAAAAGCATTCGGGTAAGAAAGCAAGATAGACTTACAACCCGATTTTCTAAGTAAATGAGGGCCACTGTATCCAACCCTCAGAGTTTGCTAAAAATGTGCCAGGAATGGTGTCTAACCCCCCATCAGCAGGAGGAATCTGTCCCCCCTAAGACGCCATTACAGAGACTTTCCCCCGAATGGATAACAGTGGCGCATAATAAGAAAAACAATATAACTTCAAACTTACCTTAAAATATGATATAAGCCAAATGAGGCCTGGGGCAGAACTACTTTTAACCATTGACTTCTTGCCATATACCTCTACAGTATTAAATTCATTTCTTATACTTTATCAGTTATTTTTTTTTTCTATATTCTTTTTTACTGGTTATTTTTCTTTTTTTTTCCTTTTCCTCTTCGTTTTTTATTTTTTTTTATTTTCATGCCAAGATAAAACCGGTATATCTTACATAATTGTTTGCTCGAAACTATCCCACAAATCCCTTTTAAGGGCTTATAAACTAAGCCCACATAAAGTTGAGTATGTTAGAATTGATAATGAATAAATTATCTATGATTTCAAGTATGCAAGTTGGTTTGAATGAGTTATTGACCCCTTCTCTCTCCCCTCATCCAGCGATACAACTTAGAAGGTGGAAAGCAGCGACAAGACTCCAGAAAGTGTAGAACTGATTCAACCATTCACAGAATGAACCTTCATAAGACAATGACGCTAAGGTTGGTCTCATTAAACTGCAAAGGTTTGAATTAATCATTTAAAAGAAATTTGGTGTGGGAAGAGGCAGAAAACTTAAAAGCAGATATTCTCTGCCTTCAGGAGACACACCTGAGAGCAGAGGATGCCTATAGGTTACAACGCATAACATATCCCCTTATTGTTCAGGCCCATGCACCAGGGAAAAGGAGAGTAGCCCTAATATTAAATAAAAGAGTGAATCTCACAAAATTGGTCACTGAAATAGATCCAGAGGGGAGATACTCAATAGCGAGAGGCAAAATAAATGGGGTTTCTCTGGTGATTATTGGGGTATACACCACCAATAGTTATATCATGTTATATGGCCATCAGTAGAGTCAACCTCCCAAGTACCACGTACAGAACCAACAGCGATATCCCGCACGATTGCACATTTTAAAATGGCAAAAATGTATCATAATGAGAATAATGAGCCCCTATGCTGGAGATGCATGCCGGAACAGGGCTCACTCATACATATTTGGTGGACATGCCCACTAATACCGCCATTCTGGAAGGAAATATACACTCTGTTAAATAATATCCTAATGAAACAAATAGAATGTGGCCCCAGGGTGGCCCTTCTAAATTATATAGAATTATAAGTTATCATTTACTATCCATGGTGCGTACAGCAATAGCAAAAAATTGGAAGTCATCCCATGCCCCCAAGCTAAGAGAAATTATAAATTGCCTTAGCCATGTGTGTACAATGGAAAGGCTAAGACTGGACAAGATAGAGAGTTCAATCTCACATGATAGTAATCGCAACATATGGGATCTTTGGATAAAGAAAATAGCAGAGATAAGAGCGGTATAGCGGTGGAAAGCTAACGGTCTAAATGGGTGCTTATTTGTACTAACACTCTGCGCTGCGTACAAGTCAGATGTCAGGAATGGGCAGGGAAGGAGTGCACACAATTCTCGCTCACTCCCCCTGTGCCTGCCTACTTGTGTACCTGTCCTAAAGAACAGGTCCACAACCACAAATACAGTCCCTTTCTATATACGTGAGGGGCGTATATGTCAAAATAATAAACTACAATGACACAGTCTAAAGTCCGGAGACAGAAATAACAGACAGACTAAAAAAGGAAGACTAAACACTCACACAATAAGTCCAATGTCAACTATCTGTGTCAGAAGAAAGGAGATGTCACAGTACAAAGTCACTAATACCAGAGAGAATAGTCAGAGAGAGGAGCCAAAGGTTCAGAAAGCCAGATATACCAATACAGAGGACAGCTAGCTAGAGTACAAACTAAGCTCTATAGCAAGCACTGACTGGGAGTAAACTGCCAGCTTATATGGAGCCAGAACAGGTGCTCCAATCAAGGTCAGCTGACCAATCCAGACAGCCGGGCGTAACCCAGCAACAAAAAACAATAAAGAAGCTGTCAGAGCTTTTTAACCCTACAGGTTCTGACAGTACCCTTCCCCCCCCCCTTTTAGGAGGGGCTACCGGATCCTTCACAAGCTTAGAGTAAAGAGGTCTCGACTTGGATACAGATGGACCATCAATGTCCTCGTCAGTAACCTCATCCTCCAAATCACACAACTCATTGGTGTCCTCACAGTAATCCTCCAGATCCCAATTACTACCCTCTGACCCCAAATCAACTGGAGTGCTCTTCCGACTCTCATTGCCAATGATGTCACAAGATGCTGATTTAACTAGAGGCCGATGCAAAACAGTCTTCATAATACTTTTAGAATTAAAATCTGATTGTACATTAGTAGGAACAATGCCCCCCCAGAAGAACTTTGCCAGGCGTAGCTCTCTGGGAGGCATGACATACCTGTGCGCCCATGTGGCCACCACGATTGCCACTTGGACTCTGACGCTTGACACAGGAGGCGATAAAATGAGTGTCCTCACCACAGTAGAAAAACAGGCCAAACAGGCAAAACCTTTTGCGTTCTTCCGGGGTACGAATGGACCCTATCTACATAGGCTCATGCACAGGGATAAACCCTCCCTTTTGCGTTCTCACAAACGTCTATCCAATCGTACAGCTAGAGTCATGGCTTGGTCAAGAGTGTCCGGAGAGGGATACGTAACAAGCATGTCCTTCAAGTCAAGGCTGGAGCATTCCAGTTGGAGGCCACACACCACTTCCTAAAATTAGCACAGTATTCCTCTACTGATCTACGACCCTGCTTTAATGTACGCAATTGACTCTCAGCTTACACAGCACGGTCCAGTTCAGCATACAAAAGACCCAATCCCGCAAATAAGGAGTCTACTGAGGACAATTCTGGAGCATCAGGACCAAGGGAAAATACCCATTCATAGGGACCCCCTTGCAGAAGAGACATAATAATACCAACTTTTTGGGCCTCAGTACCAGATGTGTAAGGCCTTAACCGGAAGTACAATTTACAGCTCTCACAAAAGGTTTTAAACATTTTGAGGTTACCCAAAAATCGGTCAGGGAGACTAACTTGTGGCTCCACAGGAGTGGAAGAAGAAACAGATGACACCTGATTTTGGGCAGACTCCAGCTCCCGAATTCTGCCTAGAAAACTCTGAACTAAGTGCTCCTGATCTTGCAGTCTCTGAGTCAAGGTCTGAACCAATGCTGGCTGTGACTGAGAAGACTTAAGCTCCAAGATTCTGGTAAACAATCTCTGATTCAGCTGCTCCTGATGTTCAAGTCTCTCAAGTGCAGTCCTGAATTTTTCCAGACTGAGATGAGTCTTGCTGCTAAATCCTGGACCAAATGAGTCAAGCCCTGCATTTGCTCCACCAAAGCAGACATTGCTTCCATAATGCAGGAACAGATCAATTGCAGGTATATGGGCTTGCTATAATGTCAACTGTTCGCGTCAGAAGCCAGAAGATGTCACAGTACAAAGTCGCTAATACCAGAGAGAATAGTCAGAGAGAGGAGCCAAAGGTTCAAAAAGCCAGATATAACAAATACAGAAGACAGCTAGCTAGAGTACAAACTGAGCTCTATAGCAAGCAATACTTCTATGTGTAATCATAGGTTTTCTGAGAGCCACTTCTTTAAGATCTTCATCGGCTTCCAGCATGTACCAGTGCCTCCTAATACTGGAGGAAATTATCTGGTTCATGTTGGAGTTGGCAAAAGAGAAATTGAACCGTTTTGTTTCATTATTGACATTGTACCTAGCTTTTTTAAATTGTAGAAGATCTTTGTGGGGAATGAGTTAACCGCGTTTATAGCTCTCTTCCATGATGGCAACCGGATAAGCACGTTCGAGTAGCCTCTCTTTAAGTTCTAAACATTGAGACTCATACATCTGGGGGTCACTGTTTAATTGTTTGAGGCGTAAGAACTGTGAATAGGGAATGCCCTTTTTGACATGATGAGGATGAAAGCTTGTGTAGTGCAGCAATGCATTACGTGCTACGCTCTTTCAGAAACCTTGTGTGGGAATGGTGTTGTCGATCACCTGTATTCTGACATCTAAAAATTTGAGGGTGTCATCACCGAACACTGAGGTGAAAAGCATGTTAACATTATTGAAATTCAGGTGAGCGACAAAATAATTGAAGGACCCGCCCCACACTACTAGAACGTTGTCGACGTAACGAATAAAAAGCTTAATGTGCTTAAGCTTAATGTAAGGGTTAGTCTAGGAAAACACATAGTTTCTCTTAAAATGTGACAATAATAAATTGGCATCAATAAAGGAGACCGGTGTGCCCATCGCCATGCCGGTTTCCTGTCTATACCAAGTGTCACCAAACTTAAAATCATTATGGGAAAGGATGAACCTAAGAGAGTCACGAATAAAAGCAATACATTGAGGGGATTTACCAGTTTTGCCAAGGAGTTAAGATATAGCCCATACACCCGAATCTCAGCGGATGCGGTTCTACAGGCTCTTGACGTCAATAGACTTGAGATGGAAATTGTCACACCAAACAAAATCTTGTAACTGACAAAAAAATCACTGGTGTCTTTAACGCAAGTGGGAATGGATTTCAGAAGGAGGTTAAGGAGCCATTCTATATACTGTGACAAAGGTTCGCAGAGCCGATCCCCGCGACGATTGGACATTCCGGGGGTCGGCTCTGCGACTTATGAACCTTGGGAAGAAAATACCATTTCGGGTGACTAGGATGTTTTACGAGTAGTTTTTCTGCTGTTTTTAATGAGATTGCACCTTTTTCTACCTGTGGGCAGAGGAAAGAGTGTAGCTGTTTTACTGTGTTAAAGGTAGGGTTAGTACTTAATGGAAAATATTCGCCAAGCATATTGAGTTTTCTGCCGGCTTCAAAGTTGTAGTAGTCAGTGGTGAGCACCAAGGACTACCACCCTTGTCAGCACGGTAGACTTTCCAATCAGGACAGGAGGTTAACAATTTGAGGGATCTCTGTTCTCTGGATGTGAGATTCTTCTGTACGTTGGGGTATACCAAAGCTTTCACATCCTTCACTACCGCTCAATCAAAGAGGTCCAATGGACTTCCAAGAGTAAAGGGTGGGGGGGGGGGGGGGAATTGGATTTATTACCTCTTACAAAATTACTTATCTTAACTACAAAATTGTCGGTGGGGGGCGGTTCACCGGCAGCTAAATCTGCCAACATCCTAACACATGTATCTTCCTCAGCAGTAAATGTATCAACTACAGTAAACCCAAGTGTGCCGATTTCGGTGGGTATCTCACCTTCTTTTCGTGCTGGTGTAGTATGTGATGACTTGGAAAAATATTTATGCAAATGTATTTACCTTAGAGACTTGAACAAATCTATTTAGAATTTAACAGGATCAAAATTGTCACAAAGTCTGAAGTTAAGTCCCTTAGACAAAAGGGAGATACAGTCCTCAGTAAGTGGCTCCTCTGTTAGATTAATGACATTGTTTAAGCGGATTGTTCTTTCCATGTCACACTCTTTTGTTTACTCGGCTTTCCTCTCCATTTCTCTCTGCATCTTTCTCTTTCCCCTCCTCGTGCGCCTCCTAAAGGGCACTGACAAGAGAGACTGGTGTTTTCCAAAGACTGGCATGCACTGTTGATGTCATCTGAACAACTAGTATTGGAATCGGCAGTCCAGAAATCAGAATAAGGGCGTTTTTAAAGGTTATTATGTTTCGCTGTAAACCTCTTCTGTCTTTTTCCAATTTTCTTTTGATTCCAGGTGAAGATAGCCCTGTTTTCGTAATCAAATTTATCCCGTAGGAATATATCGCATTTTACTTCTTTTATTTCTGCTCGGGTCACTGTTATCTCTTATTTCTAGTTTTTTAAGAAATCCAGAGAATGCGGATTCGCTGACATGGGTTCTGTACTAAGTTTTGGCTTTACATAATTCGGTGATGATAGTTCATATTCTTTATTATTCCTGGTGAGCACAATGTCCAATAATGTGTTGGCATGATTGATGTGTGCTTTGTCCCAAGCATCCATAAATTAATTATCATCAGCAAATTGGGACAGTATTTTGTAGACTCTAAGTCCCCGGGGCACACAGCAGCTCTCCTTGTAAGATTTTAGGGAATTAATTGCCTCATCACCCACATCAGAGAAATTCACAATGGAGATTGCTCTTGCCTCAGATTCGCCAGTCTCCAAAGGGTTAACCCGCCTCGCAGCGGTGGAGATAGACATTCTATTCTCCTCCAATGCAAGGCAAGGTGGATCCTTAAGCTAGGTGCTTTGGCACCTGTCGGGCTTAACGACAGAAATGATCTCAGCTCCTTTTTGTAATTTTTTGCATTTTGATACAATTTCTGTTATTGTTTGTCTTTGCTGTTACTTTCTCTGTTCAACACAGGTTGTTTTGAAGTGAAGACACGATTACTCTTTGTAATTAAGTGCACCTGTATGTTGCTGTTATATCCCCTCCCCCCCACACCACACCACTACCTTGAGCGTCTGGTTGACAAAGTGTGTTGACTCACACGAAATGCTAGCCGTCCTTGCTTGTATATGTAGTACATTATAGCAATAAAGAAAGAGTCTTCAGGAGTGGTGAGTGCCGCCTTCTTACTTCTACTGTAATTGCTGTTCAAGAACTGCCAGTCTTCATACGCTGAGCACCACTAGCATGATTTTCCTTTGTCTTGCTTCACATACCTGCGATTCCTGCTTATTGTTGGGAGTATACGTGATGTGCCGGTCTGTCTTCTCTTCAGTGATCTGGTTGATTAGGGACAACTCTTGCAGCTATTGGCCAGGAGCTGGTACATGTGACTAGATTCTGCTCTCTTACCATTTTGCAAATGCAATGTAAGAGACATGTTACGCCTAGCGCTCCGGGTCCCCGCTCCTCCCCGGAGCGCTCACGGCGTCTTTCTCCCTGCAGCTCCCCGGTCAGTCCCGCTGACCGGGAGCGCTGCACTGTCATGGCCGTCGGGGATGCGATTCGCACAGCGGGACGCGCCCGCTCGCGAATCGCATCCCAGGTCACTTACCCGTCCCGGTCCCCTGCTGTCATGTGCTGGCGCGCGCGGCTCCGCTCTCTAGGGCGCGCGCGCGCCAGCTCTCTGAGACTTAAAGGGCCAGTGCACCAATGATTGGTGCCTGGCCCAATTAGCTTAATTGGCTTCCACCTGCTCCCTGGCTATATCTGATCTCCTCCCATGCACTCCCTTGCCGGATCTTGTTGCCTTGTGCCAGTGAAAGCGTTTAGTGTGTCCAAAGCCTGTGTACCTGAACTTCTGCTATCAATCCTGACTACGAACCTTGCCGCCTGCCCCCGACCTTCTGCTACGTCTGACCTTGCCTCTGCCTTGTCCTTCTGTCCCACGCCTTCTCAGCAGTCAGTGAGGTTGAGCCGTTGCTAGTGGATACGACCTGGTTGCTACTGCCGCAGCAAGACCATCCCGCTTTGCGGCGGGCTCTGGTGAAAACCAGTAGCCTCTTAGAACCGGTCCACTAGCACGGTCCACGCCAATCCCTCGCTGACACAGCGGATCCACAACCCGTAAGCCGAATCGTGACAGTAGATCCGAGCCAGCCCGAGCTTCTTCTGCCGAGACTGCCCTGTTGAACCTGGTCCAGGGTAATTCTTCAGTGGGCGAGTACGCCATCCAATTTCGTACTCTTGCTTCCGAGTTATCATGGAATAACGAGGCTCTCTGCGCGACCTTTAAAAAAGGCCTATCCAGTAGCATCAAGGATGTGCTGGCCGCACGAGAGATTCCTGCCAACCTCCAAGAACTCATCCATTTGGCTACCCGCATTGACATGCGTTTTTCTGAGCGACACCAAGAGCTCCGCCAGGAAAAAGACTTAGATCTCTGGGCACCTCTCCCACAGCATCCTTTGCAGTCTACGCCTGGGCCTCCCGCCGAGGAGGCCATGCAAGTGGATCGGTCTCGCCTGACCCAGGAAGAAAGGAATCGCCGTAGAGAAGAAAATCTCTGTCTGTACTGTGCCAGTACCGAGCATTTCTTGGTGGATTGCCCTATCCGTCCTCCACGCCTGGGAAACGCACGCACGCACCCAGCTCACGTGGGTGTGGCGTCTCTTGGCTCTAAGTCTGCTTCTCCACGTCTCACGGTGCCCGTGCGGATCTCTTCTTCAGCCAACTCCTCCCTCTCAGCCGTGGCCTGCTTGGACTCTGGTGCCTCTGGAAATTTTATATTGGAGTCCTTTGTGAATAAATTCGGCATCCCGGTGACCCGTCTCGTCAAGCCGCTCTACATTTCCGCGGTCAACGGAGCCAGATTGGACTGCACCGTGCGTTACCGCACAGAACCCCTCCTCATGTCTATTGGACCCCACCTCGAGAGGATTGAGCTCTTCGTTCTCCCCGGCTGTACCTCTGAGGTCCTCCTCGGTCTGCCATGGCTCCGGCTTCATTCGCCCACCCTTGATTGGACCACCGGGGAGATCAAGTACTGGGACTCTGCCTGCCACAGGAAGTGCCTCTCCCCCCCTCCCAGTCCCGTCAGGCAAGCCTCTGTGCCTCCTCATGGCTCCCGTCCTTGTGTCTCCCTGCCCCGTGCCAAGCTTCACCCTCTGCCCTCCCTCCCCATTCCTACTCCTGCTGTACTGCCTGCCATTGAGGAAACCATCCATTCTTTCCCGGTGTCCTCATCCCAGGGGAGGCAGTCACCGGACAAAAAAAAGGGGAGACCTAAGGGGGGGGGTACTGTTACGCCTAGCGCTCCGGGTCCCCGCTCCTCCCCGGAGCGCTCATGGCGTCTTTCTCCCTGCAGCTCCCCGGTAAGTCCCGCTGACCGGGAGCGCTGCACTGTCATGGCCGTCGGGGATGCGATTCACACAGCGGGACGCGCCCGCTCGCGAATCGCATCCCAGGTCACTTACCCGTCCCAGTCCCCTGCTGTCATGTGCTGGCGCGCGCGGCTCCGCTCTCTAGGGCGCGCGCGCGCCAGCTCTCTGAGACTTAAAGGGCCAGTGCACCAATGATTGGTGCCTGGCCCAATTAGCTTAATTGGCTTCCACCTGCTCCCTGGCTATATCTGATCTCCTCCCATGCACTCCCTTGCCGGATCTTGTTGCCTTGTGCCAGTGAAAGCGTTTAGTGTGTCCAAAGCCTGTGTACCTGAACTTCTGCTATCAATCCTGACTACGAACCTTGCCGCCTGCCCCCGACCTTCTGCTACGTCTGACCTTGCCTCTGCCTTGTCCTTCTGTCCCACGCCTTCTCAGCAGTCAGTGAGGTTGAGCCGTTGCTAGTGGATACGACCTGGTTGCTACTGCCGCAGCAAGACCATCCCGCTTTGCGGCGGGCTCTGGTGAAAACCAGTAGCCTCTTAGAACCGGTCCACTAGCACGGTCCACGCCAATCCCTCGCTGACACAGCGGATCCACAACCCGTAAGCCGAATCGTGACAAGACAGTTTTTAGCAAAACTTCAGCCATCTGCACACTGTAAGAAATTCAGCATTCGTGCCTCCTCGCTTCTCCCATAGAGCTGAATAAGAGGAGGGGGGGGAGGGGGGACCTCTTAGTGAGTTCGGCGACAAAACCATAAGCCGCACAGAGCCGTGGCAGTCCCGGGGACCTGTAGGTACATTGCTAGGCGATACCAGCAGTTGGACTCCCCGCAATCAGACACTTATCCCCTATCCACAGTGTTCTATGGCTGCAGTACTCTTTTAACAGCTTATTTTGCTATGCCAAACTCACTCTTACTCTGTGGTGGCTGTAGTATTATATGGTTTACTGGACAGTAAAATGTATGATGTCCAGTGGGGCAAAACATTTTTTAGTCAGCCACCAATTGTGCAAGTTCTCCAACTTAAAAAGATGAGAGACATAATGAGAAAAAAAATCCATAAAATCACATTTTAAAAAAATCTGATTTTTAAAGAATTTATTTGCAAATTATGGTGGAAAATAAGTTTTGATCAATAACAAAAGTTCTTCTCAATACTTTGTTATATACCTGTTACGCCGAGCGCTCCGGGTCCCCGCTCCTCCCCGGAGCGCTCGCTTCACTCTCCCCGCGGCAGCGCTCCGGTCACGTCCTCTGACCCGGGGCGCTGCGATTCCGCTGCCAGCCGGGATGCGATTCGCGATGCGGGTAGCGCCCGCTCGCGATGCGCACCCCGGCTCCCCTACCTGACTCGCTCTCCGTCTGTTCTGTCCCGGCGCGCGTGGCCCCGCTCCCTAGGGCGCGCGCGCGCCGGGTCTCTGCGATTTAAAGGGCCACTGCGCCGCTGATTGGCGCAGTGGTTCCAATCAGTGTGTTCACCTGTGCACTTCCCTATATCACCTCACTTCCCCTGCACTCCCTTGCCGGATCTTGTTGCCTTAGTGCCAGTGAAAGCGTTCCTTGTGTGTTCCTTGCCTGTGTTTCCAGACCTTCTGCCGTTGCCCCTGACTACGATCCTTGCTGCCTGCCCCGACCTTCTGCTACGTCCGACCTTGCTTTTGCCTACTCCCTTGTACCGCGCCTATCTTCAGCAGCCAGAGAGGTGAGCCGTTGCTAGTGGATACGACCTGGTCACTACCGCCGCAGCAAGACCATCCCGCTTTGCGGCGGGCTCTGGTGAAAACCAGTAGTGGCTTAGAACCGGTCCACTAGCACGGTCCACGCCAATCCCTCTCTGGCACAGAGGATCCACTACCTGCCAGCCGGCATCGTGACAGTAGATCCGGCCATGGATCCCGCTGAAGTTCCTCTGCCAGTTGTCGCTGACCTCACCACGGTGGTCGCCCAGCAGTCACAACAGATAGCGCAACAAGGCCAACAGCTGTCTCAACTGACCGTTATGCTACAACAGTTACTACCACAGCTTCAGCAGTCATCTCCTCCGCCAGCTCCTGCACCTCCTCCGCAGCGAGTGGCCGCTCCTGGGATACGCTTATCCTTGCCGGATAAATTTGATGGGGACTCTAAGTTTTGCCGTGGCTTTCTTTCCCAATGTTCCCTGCATCTGGAGATGATGTCGGACCTGTTTCCCACTGAAAGGTCTAAGGTGGCTTTCGTAGTCAGCCTTCTGTCCGGAAAAGCCCTGTCATGGGCCACACCGCTCTGGGACCGCAATGACCCCGTCACTGCCTCTGTACACTCCTTCTTCTCGGAAATCCGAAGTGTCTTTGAGGAACCTGCCCGAGCCTCTTCTGCTGAGACTGCCCTGTTGAACCTGGTCCAGGGTAATTCTTCCGTTGGCGAGTATGCCGTACAATTCCGTACTCTTGCTTCAGAATTGTCCTGGAATAATGAGGCCCTCTGCGCGACCTTCAAAAAAGGCCTATCCAGCAACATTAAAGATGTTCTGGCCGCACGAGAAATTCCTGCTAATCTACATGAACTTATTCACCTAGCCACTCGCATTGACATGCGTTTTTCCGAAAGGCGTCAGGAACTCCGCCAAGATATGGACTCTGTTCGCACGAGGCGTTTCTTCTCCTCGGCTCCTCTCTCCTCTGGTCCCCTGCAATCTGTTCCTGTGCCTCCCGCCGTGGAGGCTATGCAGGTCGACCGGTCTCGCCTGACACCTCAAGAGAGGACACGACGCCGTATGGAGAACCTCTGCCTGTACTGTGCTAGTACCGAACACTTCCTGAGAGATTGTCCTATCCGTCCTCCCCGCCTGGAAAGACGTACGCTGACTCCGCACAAAGATGAGACAGTCCTTGATGTCTACTCTGCTTCTCCACGTCTTACTGTGCCTGTGCGGATGTCTGCCTCTGCCTTCTCCTTCTCTACAGTGGCCTTCTTGGACTCTGGATCTGCAGGAAATTTTATTTTGGCCTCTCTCGTCAACAGGTTCAACATCCCGGTGACCAGTCTCGCCAGACCCCTCTACATCAATTGTGTAAATAATGAAAGATTGGACTGTACCATACGTTTCCGCACGGAGCCCCTTCTTATGAGCATCGGATCTCATCATGAGAGGATTGAACTTTTGGTCCTCCCCAATTGCACCTCGGAAATTCTCCTTGGACTTCCCTGGCTTCAACTTCATTCCCCTACCCTGGATTGGTCCACTGGGGAGATCAAGAGTTGGGGGTCCTCTTGTTCCAGGAACTGTATAAAACCGGTTCCCAGTAACCCTTGCCGTAACTCTGTGGTTCCTCCAGTAACCGGTCTCCCTAAGGCCTATATGGACTTCGCGGATGTTTTCTGCAAAAAACAAGCTGAGACTCTACCTCCTCACAGGCCTTATGATTGCCCTATCGACCTCCTCCCGGGCACTACTCCACCCCGGGGCAGAATTTATCCTCTCTCTGCCCCAGAGACTCTTGCCATGTCCGAATACGTCCAGGAGAATCTAAAAAAGGGCTTTATCCGTAAATCCTCCTCTCCTGCCGGAGCCGGATTTTTCTTTGTGTCCAAAAAAGATGGCTCCCTACGTCCATGCATTGACTACCGCGGTCTTAATAAAATCACAGTTAAGAACCGCTACCCCTTACCCCTCATCTCTGAACTCTTTGATCGCCTCCAAGGTGCCCACATCTTCACTAAATTGGACTTAAGAGGCGCCTATAACCTCATCCGCATCAGAGAGGGGGACGAGTGGAAAACGGCATTTAACACCAGAGATGGACACTTTGAGTATCTGGTCATGCCCTTTGGACTGTGCAACGCCCCTGCCGTCTTCCAAGACTTTGTCAATGAAATTTTTCGTGATCTGTTATACTCCTGTGTTGTTGTATATCTGGACGATATCCTAATTTTTTCTGCCAATCTAGAAGAACACCGCCAGCATGTCCGTATGGTTCTTCAGAGACTTCGTGACAACCAACTCTATGCCAAAATTGAGAAATGTCTGTTTGAATGCCAATCTCTTCCTTTTCTAGGATATTTGGTCTCTGGCCAGGGACTACAGATGGATCCAGACAAACTCTCTGCCGTCTTAGATTGGCCACGCCCCTCCGGACTCCGTGCTATCCAACGCTTTTTGGGGTTCGCCAATTATTACAGGCAATTTATTCCACATTTTTCTACCATTGTGGCTCCTATCGTGGCTTTAACCAAAAAAAATGCTGATCCCAAGTCCTGGCCCCCTCAAGCAGAAGACGCCTTTAAACGACTCAAGTCTGCCTTTTCTTCGGCTCCCGTCCTCTCCAGACCTGACCCTTCCAAACCCTTCCTATTGGAGGTTGATGCCTCCTCAGTGGGAGCTGGAGCTGTTCTTCTACAAAAAAATTCTTCCGGGCATGCTGTCACTTGTGGTTTTTTCTCTAGGACCTTCTCTCCAGCGGAGAGGAACTACTCCATCGGGGATCGAGAGCTTCTAGCCATTAAATTAGCACTTGAGGAATGGAGGCATCTGCTGGAGGGATCAAGTTCTCCTGTTATTATCTACACCGACCACAAGAACCTCTCCTACCTCCAGTCTGCCCAACGGCTGAATCCTCGCCAGGCCCGGTGGTCTCTGTTCTTTGCCCAATTTAATTTTGAGATTCACTTTCGTCCTGCCGATAAGAACATTAGGGCCGATGCTCTCTCTCGTTCCTCGGATGCCTCAGAAGTTGAACTCTCTCCGCAACACATCATTCCACCTGACTGCCTGATCTCCACTTCTCCTGCCTCCATCAGGCAGACTCCTCCAGGAAAGACCTTTGTTTCTCCTCGCCAACGCCTCGGAATCCTCAAATGGGGTCACTCCTCCCATCTCGCAGGTCATGCGGGTATCAAGAAATCTGTGCAACTCATCTCCCGCTTCTATTGGTGGCCGACTCTGGAGACGGATGTTGTGGACTTTGTGCGAGCCTGCACTATCTGTGCCCGGGATAAGACTCCTCGCCAGAAGCCCGCTGGTTTTCTTCATCCTCTGCCTGTCCCCGAACAGCCTTGGTCTCTGATTGGTATGGATTTTATTACTGATTTACCCCCTTCCCGTGGCAACACTGTTATTTGGGTGGTCGTTGATCGATTCTCCAAAATGGCACATTTCATCCCTCTTCCTGGTCTTCCTTCTGCGCCTCAGTTGGCTAAACAATTTTTTGTACACATTTTTCGTCTTCACGGGTTGCCTACGCAGATTGTCTCGGATAGAGGCGTCCAATTCGTGTCTAAATTCTGGAGGGCTCTCTGTAAACAACTCAAGATTAAATTAAATTTTTCTTCTGCATATCATCCCCAGTCCAATGGACAAGTAGAAAGGATTAACCAGATCTTGGGTGATTATTTGCGACATTTTGTTTCCTCCCGCCAGGATGACTGGGCAGATCTCCTCCCATGGGCCGAATTCTCGTATAACTTCAGGGTCTCTGAGTCTTCCTCCAAATCCCCATTTTTCGTGGTGTACGGCCGTCACCCTCTCCCCCCCCTCCCTACTCCCTTGCCCTCTGGTCTGCCCGCTGTGGATGAAATTTCTCGTGACCTTTCCATCATATGGAGAGAGACCCAAAATTCTCTCTTACAGGCTTCATCACGCATGAAGAAGTTCGCGGATAAGAAAAGAAGAGCTCCCCCCGTTTTTTCCCCTGGAGACAAGGTATGGCTCTCCGCTAAATATGTCCGCTTCCGTGTCCCTAGCTACAAGTTGGGACCACGCTATCTTGGTCCTTTCAAAATTTTGTGTCAAATTAATCCTGTCTCTTATAAACTTCTTCTTCCTCCCTCTCTCCGTATCCCTAATGCCTTTCACGTCTCTCTTCTCAAACCACTCATCCTCAACCGTTTTTCTCCCAAATCTGTTCCTCCCACTCCTGTTTCCGGCTCCTCGGACATCTTCTCGGTCAAAGAAATTTTAGCTGCCAAAAAGGTCAGAGGGAAAAAATTTTTTTTAGTGGACTGGGAGGGTTGTGGTCCTGAAGAGAGATCCTGGGAACCTGAGGACAACATCCTAGACAAAAGTCTGCTCCTCAGGTTCTCAGGCTCTAAGAAGAGGGGGAGACCCAAGGGGGGGGGTACTGTTACGCCGAGCGCTCCGGGTCCCCGCTCCTCCCCGGAGCGCTCGCTTCACTCTCCCCGCGGCAGCGCTCCGGTCACGTCCTCTGACCCGGGGCGCTGCGATTCCGCTGCCAGCCGGGATGCGATTCGCGATGCGGGTAGCGCCCGCTCGCGATGCGCACCCCGGCTCCCCTACCTGACTCGCTCTCCGTCTGTTCTGTCCCGGCGCGCGCGGCCCCGCTCCCTAGGGCGCGCGCGCGCCGGGTCTCTGCGATTTAAAGGGCCACTGCGCCGCTGATTGGCGCAGTGGTTCCAATCAGTGTGTTCACCTGTGCACTTCCCTATATCACCTCACTTCCCCTGCACTCCCTTGCCGGATCTTGTTGCCTTAGTGCCAGTGAAAGCGTTCCTTGTGTGTTCCTTGCCTGTGTTTCCAGACCTTCTGCCGTTGCCCCTGACTACGATCCTTGCTGCCTGCCCCGACCTTCTGCTACGTCCGACCTTGCTTTTGCCTACTCCCTTGTACCGCGCCTATCTTCAGCAGCCAGAGAGGTGAGCCGTTGCTAGTGGATACGACCTGGTCACTACCGCCGCAGCAAGACCATCCCGCTTTGCGGCGGGCTCTGGTGAAAACCAGTAGTGGCTTAGAACCGGTCCACTAGCACGGTCCACGCCAATCCCTCTCTGGCACAGAGGATCCACTACCTGCCAGCCGGCATCGTGACAATACCCTTTGTTGACAATGACAGAAGTCAAACATTTTCTGTAAGTTTTCACAAGGTTTTCACACACTGTTGCTGGTATTTTGGCCCACTCCTCCATGCAGATCTCCTCTAGAGCAGTGATGTTTGGGCTGTCCCTGGGCAACACGGACTTTCAACTCCCTCCAAAGGTTTTCTATGGGGCTGAGATCTGGAGACTGGCTAGGCCACTCCAGGACCTTGAAATGCTTCTTACAAAGCCACTCCTTCTTTGCCCAGGCGGTATGTTTGGGATCATTGTCATGCTGAAAGACCCAGCCACGCTCAATCTTTAATGCCCTTGCTGATGGAGGTATTCACTCAAAATCTCACAATACATGGCCCCATTCATTCTTTCCTTTACACGGATCAGTCGTCCTGGTCCCAAAGCCCCAAAACATGATGTTTCCACCCCCATGCTTCACAGTAGGTATGGTGTTCTTTGGATGCAACTCAGCATTCTTTCTCCTCCAAACACGACGAGCTGAGTTTTTAACAAAAAATTCTACTTTGGTTTCATCTGACCATATTACATTCTCCCAATCCTCTTCTGGATCATCCAAATGCTATCTAGCAAACTTCAGACAGGCCCGGACATGTACTGGCTTAAGCAGGGGGACATTTCTGGCACTGCATGATTTGAGTCCCTGGCAGCTTAGTGTGTTACTGATGGAAGCCTTTGTTACTTTGGTCCCAGCTCTCTGCAGGTCATTCACTAGGTCCCCCCCCCTTGTGGTTCTGGGATTTTTGCTCACACCCTTCTTGTGATCATTTTGACATCACGGGGTGAGATCTTGCGTGGAGCCCCAGATCAAGGGAGATTATTAGTGGTCTTCCATTTTCTAATAATTGCTCACACAGTTGATTTCTTCACACCAAGCGGCTTGCCTATTGCAGATTCAGTCTTCCCAGTCTTGTGCAGGTCTACAATTTTGTTTCTGGTGTGCTTCGACAGCTCTTTGGTATTGGCCATAGTTGTGTTTGGAGTGTGACTGTTTGAGGTTGTGGACAGGTGTCATTTATACTGATAAGTTCAAACAGGTGCCATTAATACAGGTAACAAGTGGGGGACAGAGGAGACTCTTAAAGAAGTTACAGGTCTGTGAGAGCCAGAAATCTTGCTTGTTTTTAGGTGACCAAATACTTATTTTCCACCATAATTTGCAAATAAATTCTTTAAAAATCAGACAATGTGATTTTATGGGGTTTTTTTCTCATTATGTCTCTCATAGTTGAGGTATACCTATGATGAAAATTACAGGTCTTTCATCTTTTTAAGTTGGAGAACTTGCACAATTGGGGGCTGACTAAATACTTTTTTGCTCCACTGTAAGTGCTAAAGGACCCCCCACAATCAGACACATATCCCCGATCCTGCAGATGTGGGATAAGTGTTTTATGGTGGATCCTGGGAGTGGATGGCTGCAGGTCCTACATTTTCTCTCTTACAACCCCTTTATTCCAAATATTAAAAAAAAAGGTGACATTATAAGGATCTAAATTTGTTTCAATATGGGGATGAATTGACAGGCAGCTCATAATATTGTCAAGAGGATTTGAAGAGCTTAACGCTTTATGAGGGAGTAAACCATATATGAGCAAGCCAATTATACACAGAATGAACGATCAGGATGCTGTATCCTGCTTGGCAGACTAATAAAGCATGTGCTGAAAATACCAAAACAGGTTGAGCAGCTTGTTTCCTGACTAACTTGTGGCGCGTGTATTATGGTAATGATATATTGTGGTGGATTTAGAGCTAATATTACATTGTTTGTTACTCTTAATTACTATACCCAATATTTACATTTACATTACATGGACAAAAAAAAAATCTACATAAAAATGTAAACAAATCAGAAAGTATTAGAAGGTGTATTTTACGAGCTAACTTCTCTGACACCCTGTGCTATTATTCTTAGGATCACATCAGTTTATATTAATATTATACTCTCCTGTACAGAGCCATAACATGATCATTTTAATGCAACTTAGGATATCTTTTCCATTGCACAACCAAAAAGGGATCTGTTTCCAGTAGCATGTGGGCTTTCATTTTTTTCTGGATCCCAACAGGTTCTTTTTATCCTTAATAATCTGTTATGATCTGATAGGAACAGATTTTTTTTTCACCAATGTTAGGCTATTTTCACTTTGCTACTTTGGCAGTTCCAGTAGACAGTTCCAGTAAACATGCCCCTCCATGTTTCTCTATGGGAGAGATGGAGATAGCCGAATGGCTCTCCCATAGAGATACAAAGAGGGGGCGTGTCGGCCGCCTTTTTATGCAAGGAGGTCAACATGCCCCCTTCCTGGGTAGAGCCAGTGCTCCATGCAGGAGATTGCCTCAAGTATGACTCAAGTATAAATAGAGTCTTAGAGCTATAGGTCAGTCAAATTTTAATTAGTCATCAAATCTTACTGCAGTGGTTACTGTTTTGACTTAAAATACCTTTTTGTAAATAAGCATTAATATGCAGCCATTCAAAAATGACAAAAAATGTAAACAAAATGTTACTGCATTAAAACATATACAAAACTAACTGTCCATCTGCTGTTTAACCACCATGGCCAACAAGTTCCCTTTATAGCTGTACTTGGCGAACACTAATGCCTGCCAGGATTCTTTTCGGCATCCTAGTTATTCTGTGCACAAACACATACACACTGGCTCAAAAGGGTAGTGCTGCTACTATTCTTCTTAGTCCTAGTACCATATATGTTTTAAAGGACTCGTCCAGATGTGCTCTGCACCTGAGCAATAAGGTTCAATAGATCCTGTAGCTGCAGAAATATATACCTTATTCTGTTTTTCTGGATCTGACCTTCACTTGCTGTCTGCCCTGATCTTCTGTTACCTGTGCTGACCGATCTCCACTTGCTCTGACCTTCTACTTCTTACCCATATTGACTGGTCTCTACCTGACCATGGCTATACATTCTGTAACATGCTTGGATATGTCAGCTGTTTATATCAGAAACTAGTCTGGGAGTAGCGACCTGGAGTTTCCTGTTTCAAAATCCAGATTTCTGTATAGGGGTAAAAGGGTGAAAGCAAGGGACCCCTTACACTCCACTCCTCATTTTTGCCCAGTGACTACTCGTTCTAGGAAGGCTTTATGTAACCAATGTTCCATAAATTACACTGTTATACTTACCGTATTTTTCGCCGTATAAGACACACTTTTTCTTCCACAAAACTGGGGGGGAAAAGTTGGTGCATCTTATACGGCGAATACACACCTATCGGGTCGGTCCCGGCAGCCATCAATGGCCAAGACCCGCGGCTAATACAGGACATCACCGATCGCGGTGATGCCCTGTATTAACCCCTCAGATGCGGCGATCAAAGGTGGCCGCCGTGTCTGAAGCTAAAGGGACACTAACCCGGCTGCTCAGTCGCACTGTTCGGGACCGCCGCGGTGAAATCGCGGCGTCCCGAACAGCTTACAGGACACCGGGAGGGACCTTACCTGCCTCCTTGGTGTCTGCTCTGGGCCGGGATCCCCTGCATGGCCGGCGCTCTCCTTTGACGTCATCACGTCGTCGCGCACGCCATCCCGTCATTCAGTAGGAGCGGCGTGCATAGCGATGTGATGACGGAGAGCGTGGATCCCAGGGAAGAAGACATCCGGAGCGTCGGGGACACCACGGGGACGCGGCGACAGTGATGGAGCGACATCCATGGCAACGGTGACTGGTCCGGAGCGGCGGGGACACGTGAGTATTACCTCCTATACCAGTGGTCTTCAACCTGCGGACCTCCAGATGTTGCAAAACTACAACTCCCAGCATGCCCGGACAGCCAATGGCTGTCCGGGCATGCTGGGAGTTGTAGTTTTGCAACATCTGGAGGTCCGCAGGTTGAAGATCACTGTTGGGTTCAGAATCTTTTTTTTCTAGATTTTGCACCTTTAAAATTGGGTGCGTCTTATATGCCGGTGGGTCCTATATGGCGAAAAATATGGTATATAATTGTTGGTATGTTTAATTTGAAATGGAACTGCAGAAGAACAACTTGGATATTTACAAAAAGATATGTTAATCAAAATATCTGATCTAATAAAAGGAATCTCTCTAAAATATGTATAAGCTATGAATAAATGGCATCCTGGGAAATGATTTTACTAATATGCAGGAATGCATGAAAGTATAGAAATAATATACCAGATTAGAATTGGAAAGAGTACCCAAACATTCTTTATCCTGAGCCTTTATCAGGATGAATATAATATCCTAGTTAAACGTTGGCATTTAAACAGTGTAACATTTAAAATACATTTCTTGATGTCTAACATTTAAACAACTGTACAGAGGACAATCCTCGGGCAGATGGACCTATATTAAAATGAATGTTTAATAATAAATGCAATGATCTCTTAACATTTTCCCAGCTGATATTATAAAATAAGCATTAGAAAAGCATTTTAAGCTCATTTGTATGTATTATTAAATTCTGTAATTCTTTACAAAGGGATTACATTTAGTGCATGTTATATAGACAATGAACTCTCAGATATTCCTTTTTCACACACGAATATGCAGTACATGCAGAAAGTTTTTTTCCTGCCATTGAATTAATCTTTCTCACTGGTGATCTGTAATATTAAACTACACAAGGTCATTATTAGTGCATATCTGTAAATCCATCCTGACTATTTTGGGAAAGTGTGGCACTCTAGGTCCTCTATGTGCTATCTGCATTGGATGCAGTAAATGTTTAGACATTAAGGGCAATTTTTATGTTTGCACTATTTAATATTATTTACCTAGGGACTGTATGACATTATGACAATATATTAAAAGTGACTTAACTGGGGGGCGTGGCTTGGCGCGCTTGTGATGAGGAGCACGCTGTGAGAGCTCCAGCTCGGGCCACTCTGAAAAAGGCTAATTAACGCCAATTCTACGGGGAAAAAGAAGAAAAAGACTGCCCGAAGCTTCGGAGATAAGCAGAAGCACATTACCTGCTTCCTTTTACAGCGCAACCTCCCCGCGGCCGTGAAGGACCCGCGGCCTGTCTCTCCTGTAATGGCGGCGCCTGCAAGTTCCGAGCGCGCGCCCTATGCCGCGGTCGCCGCATCCTCAAGACACAGAGACCCCACCGGACTCCTGACAGACAAGCGCTCCGCCCGTACCACCGCTCCGGACGCTGCCTCGGGACCCGATACGGTGGTGAGTCAGTCATCTCCTCTCCCACATGCTCCGGGAGAGGAGCGCCAGCACACCATAGCTACGCCGGGCCAGGGACCCACTGCAACTCCCCTGCACGCTCCTGCTCATGCCAGACAGGAGCCTCATGCTGCGTCTTGCAGCCCCACTGTCCCCAAAGTGAGAGACATGGATGACCCTCATGCAGTTGCCCAGACTGCTCTGCTGCTCTCCTGCACATATGACACAGGCCAACCATCCACCTGCTGCCTCCTTCTCTCCTACCACCACTGCAGATGTGCTCTCTGCCTCCCCCTCCAACATAGCTGTACAGTCCAAGTCGCCTCTGCCATGTACTTATGGCTCCCAGAGTTCAGACATGCCTCCTGCTACTCTCAAAAGAACCACAAGCCACACATCCACTGCTGCAGGCACTTCTCCTGTACCTGGTCCTCCAGCCCTGGACGTCACAGACTGGGCTGATACCATGCATTCTGACACCTCTCATTCTGATGGAGGGTCCTCTACTGAAGGTGACAATCCCCCCCCCCGCTAAGAAAAAACTATTTAAGACCCTGCTGAAAAAGCAATCCTGTACTTCTAAACCCTCTGACCACTCTTTGTCCGATGACAATCTGAAGAGGTCTAGAAATCCCTCTCACTGCTCACAAACCCCTAAGAGACACTCTCCTTCCACCATGCAATCTGCACCCAGACTGCACATTAACCATGACCTCCCGTCACCTGAAATGGCTACCAACACCTTAAAGAATCACCCAGAATTACAGGCCCTCCTGGCTCTCTTGCCCACTAAGTCTGATATGCAAACTATGGCCTCCGAATTAAAATCCGCCTGGAGACGGGATCTCCAACCAGTCAAAGCTGAAGTCTCTAGCATCGCTGGGCGGGTGACTCACTTAGAAGACTTTTGCACGTCTGTTTATGCGCAAATCCTTGAGCTCCAAGAAACCACCAAACAACTCTCCATCCAACAAGCTGCAGAGACCGAGCATCTTGATGATATAGATAACAGGAACAGAAGAAATAATATAAGAATCAAGGGTCTGCCAGAATCAGTTCCCCCGTAAGATATTCCTGGAACTCTACAGAGACTGTTTAATGAAATCCTTCAAAGACCACAAGACACCCCCTGGAGCTTGATAGAGCTCACAGAGCCCTCAAAGCCCAAAACCCGGACCCCAAGAAGCCCAGAGACATAATCTGTAGAGTTCACCCAAAGTGCAAGAAAAAGTGCAAACGTGTTACACTAAAAAAACGTGCATAAAGGATGCGGTCTATCGCAAGCCCTTCTCCGATAGGAGAGAGGCCCCCCATCAAACCTTACCCTTCGCCTCCGGACCAAAAGGTACCTGCGAGGTTCCAGGTTCGCTGTCCCTTTTCACCGAAGCTACTAGGGGACCACAAATGCTCCCGGCATCCCCCTTGGCGTTAGCCAAGGTATCTGCGCGCAGAGCCGATAACGGTAGGTACCCTGCCAAAGATGACATAATGAGAAGAGCAAGGAAACTTCCGAATCTTTCATATAACGGGACGCAGATCAGCCTCTTCTGGACCTTTCCCTCCGCACCCTCAAACTCAGAGCGGCACTAAAACCCCTACTGACTCCGTTGCAAAACGCCCAAATTGTCTACCCTTGGGGCTTCCCCCTCTCCCTAACTGCCAAACATGGAAACACCACCGCTGTCTTGAGACGACCTGATGATTTGAGTCACTTTCTGTCCACTTTCAAGCTGCCCCAAGTATCGTTGCATGACTGGGACCGCCTGTTCCTTCCCGGCTCCCTCCAAAGACAGACGCCTCCTAACCAGAGAACAGATGCAGATGAGAAGAAAAAAGGCGCTCTTCACCCACCACTGCCTCAGGGGAACAAAAGAATAACTTGAACTGACCTATATGCTAAGTATTTCCACTTCTTACTTGATTCTCATGCTGCTATAGCTTTCAGCCCTGGGTCTCAGGTCCTCTAGCTATAGCTCTGGATTGAAAGTATGTGTACTAATTGATAGTATTGATATTGCCTGCTTACTTCCCTCATTATTGCTTGCGTTGCTACCTGTTGATATTCCCCTCCCCCGTATACCCTGATAACTTTAGTTGTTCATGCCTCCCAATTGAATAGCACAACATTGTGTTGTTACCTTTTAGCCTGTTGGCTACTTACTGATGTTAGCCTTAATACCTATATAAGCACCTGTGTCTCTTATTGATGGTGCTTCAGTTTTATCACTTAGGCCCTGATAGTGAGTTTTCATAACAACTCATTCTACTTGTTACTTCATTTTCTAGTCAGATTTCTTGTGCCTTGACGCAGGTGCGCCTTCTGAGTTACCCACACTAGATTGACGGTCGGACTGGTTCTGGCCCTGTCGTAGGCCCTTATGGCCTCTCCTCTTAGACCCTATGTAACCATTCTCTTATGGATACTTCTCTTTACTCCTCTTCCCTTCTGTTCTACTCTAACTTGTCTTTTTGCTCCCCATAGGACTGACACCCTTTTCCTAGACTCGCCCTGCGTGGGGGTTCCGGCGACACATCGAGACACCCGTGGTAAGTGGATTCATCATACACATCTTACACATGGCAGCTGATATTAAATTGGCAACTCTAAACGCCAAGGGTTTTAACACACCCGAAAAACGGTCCCAAATACTGTACTCCCACCACAAACAACATGTTCACATACTGGCTATTCAGGAGACACATTTAAAGGAGGGCCACCTACCTAAAATAAACAATCAATACTACCCCACCTGGCTCCATAGTATTAACCCCGAAGCCAGGACGAAAGGCGTTTCTATTGCGTTTCACAGGTCCTTCCCGGTGTCAGTCACCTCTTCCCTCCTGGACCCAGATGCCCGCTATGTCTTCGCCAACTGCACGGCCTCGGGTCAATCTCTGACTATTGCAGCAATCTATGCCCCTAACAGAAACCAGGTTTCATACATCTTGAAACTTCTGGACAAACTGGTAGACTTCGCGACCGGACCGATCTTGTTATGCGGCGACTTTAATTTAGCCTTATTTCCTCAGGTTGATTCGTTGTCTAGCCATACTTGCCTCTCCCATAGTAAACTCAGAGCCCTCAGGAAAAAACTGCACTCCCTACAACTAAGCGACGCGTGGAGGACATTCCATCCTCAAGACCGCGACTACACCTTTTACTCACCTCCCAACCAAGTTTATAGTCGCATTGACTATATTTTCTGCTCCCATAGCATGCTACCCTCCATACTCCAAACTGACATAGGTTTAGTCACCCTATCGGACCATGCTCCGGTCACATGTACGTTCCAAATCCCCTCTTTGGGGCGACCCCGTGCCTCATGGAGACTCAATGAAACCCTCTTGCTGGATACTCTTTGTCTGCAAGATCTCAAGGAGACAATAACGCACTTCATCTAGGATCATGCACGTGACGACTCATCACCACTTACCAAATGGGAAGCCCTTAAGTGCGTTCTCCGAGGGGTCCTGGTGAGGCATGGGGCACGTCTTAAAAGAGAACGCTCAGCCAAACTGGTTACCTTGCTGCAGCAGCAGAGTACCCTTGAGACTCTACATAAACGCATGTTGCAGGACATGGTCTTCAGAGATCTCATTAGAGTCAGGACTGAAGTCCTGACTCTGCTGAATCAGAAGCATAACCACTATAAACAACCTTTCTATGAATGGGGAAATAAATCCGGAAGACTGCTGGCTAAGGCTCTTCGAGAGAAGAAGTCCTCATTATTTATTTCCTCCATTAAAAAACCTAACGGTACGATCTCCTCCCTCACGCCTGACATATTGGAAGCGTTTCGGTCCTATTATGCCTACTTATATAACATCCAGACACCTCGTGATCTATCGTCTCCCTCTAACACGACCCCCACCCTATCACAATACATTTCGGACACTGCCCTCCCACGACTCTCCTCGGACTCATTCCAAGCCCTGGAAACTCCCTTCAGACCTGAGGAACTTGAGTTTGCGATCTCGTCGCTTTCTGCGGGGAAGAGCCCAGGCCCAGATGGATATACATCCAAATTCTTCAAGTCCCTCAGATCTGAACTCAGCCAGCCCCTGCTCTTGGCATTTAACTACATCTCTGATTCACCACCCCCTTCTTCTTATTTCCTGAGGGCCTATCTGACGGTCATCCCGAAAGAGAACAAGGCTGTCGTGCCCTTCCCTGGCCAATTATTGGAGTCAGGTTCGTGATGTCGTCCATCGCATAACGTCTCTGCATATCTCACACACCCCTGAAATCTTATTGCTCTCCATCCTGCCAATCAGTTATCCTAGAGCCACTAGACGATTGATCTCCTTTCTCCTCCTGCGAGGATTGTAATACCCCGACTATGGAAATCCACTGAGCCGCCTTCTATCTCGGCCTGGCTCAAGGAGGTGGCACGCCTGCACAGGATGGAGGAACTGCGAGCTGACTCCCCCACCCAATTATCCAACTACACTACAGTTTGGCTACCCTGGACCTCCTTCTTTTCATCCCCTGACTACGCATCCACATACCTAGCTAATTGACACTGTATGTCCTCCGCTAGTCCTTCACCCTGTATCACCACACTACATGCACCCCTTCTGTGTCACATGTCGCTGCCTGTTGTAATAGGTGTCTCGGGTGTCCGAATGGGACCACTGCGCAGGGTAAGTCGGCCCTCTAGACTCACTAGTATCTTGTCATGTCCTCTCACTCTCCTCTTTGTTCTCTCCCTCTCCTGGTCTTTTTTCCCACCTTCTCTCTTCTCTCCCCTCTCCCTCTTCCGCTCCTTGCTGCAGGAACAGTCTCATATCCGTTATCTAATACCGGTTCCAGTGTTTACCTACATATGTACTTAGGCCCCCTGGGGATATACTCTCTTGGCACTACTATATATATATGTCTACGGGGTCCCACTCTGTACTTTAATAGATTTTATTGCCTTATTGTTGTTAATGCTGCATTTTTGACATGCCTGCACTTTCTCTGCTTACTCGCAGTCCGCGATTGTTGTTATTATTATGTTTTTCTTCCTATTGCTACTGTAATGTTTTCTTTTTATTAAAAATACAATAAACTTTTATTTTGAAAAAAAAGTGACAACTAGCCAAGGTCATAGTCTTGAAAAGGCGAAATTTATGTATATGTGCCTACTACAACGTAAATATATGTGAAAAGGCAGGAAGAGGTTAAATGGGCACTGTCAGATCCTAAAACTTTTTATATGTTGTCACTAATGAAAATTAAAGACCTTTTGTAATACGGTTGTTTAAAATGTTTTGAATATTTAATAAAGAAAACGGCTTTGGAAAATCCCACCACTAGGGGTCCAAAAATCGGGACACTAACCAGACCTGCAGCAGCATCTGCTTGTTCATGAGTCATGGACAAGAGATGATGCATGGAAAAGGCTGCATGAGCAGACACACCAATCACCACCCACCACCACAAGGGAGGGACACACCCCCTTCCCGGAGAGGATCTCTAACATTGTGAGATAATAAAAATAGGGATTTTGTTTATAATAAATATAGGTGATAGAGGCATAAAAATTAGATATGCATGGTCAAGATTAGGTACTGAGTAACATTTTTATTTATTTATTTTTTGTGGTATCTGACAGGTATGCTTTAAGCAATGGAAACTTTTTAAGTATAGTTTAATAGTTTCTAAAAGAATTTCCATGTAAATATCTGACAAATATTATGAATTTGCTCATTTCCTTTAACTGAAAGTTCATTTGTTTTATTGTTTCCGTTAGATGAATAGTATTTTAGTATTGAACACATGTAGTAACCTCCATAATCAATCAAGTACATTCTGAGTACTGGACATTTTATGCTTTTATCTTGTAATGTAGTATACTATTAAGATTTTGTGGTGACCCAGTACGGGAGGTGTTACCCTGTGCTCTTGCTGTCCTGTCAGGCAGCCTCCTTCAATGTCCCCAAGGCCCCCTGCACTTGTTTCCCCATTGTAAATATGTTTTACCATGTAAAGTGTTATAAAATGTAATGTTTCTTTAAGAGTTATACCATGTAATATCTCATGTGATTGTTACCCAGGAGGTACCAGTAACTAACATCTCTCTCTCTCTCTGAGCTCTGCTCTTCTGCTAAGCTGAGGTCCAGTGCAGTCGTGCCTAGTGTGTGTGTCCAGAGTGTTGGAGACCTCAAAGTCAAGTCCTGCAGCCACCATCAAGTCAAGTAAGCTAAAGTCACAGCTTTATGAGTCAAGTCAAGTCAGTCACAGTCATCATTTGTCAAGTCAGTGTGGTCTGCATTCAATTGTCCAGTCCTACTACAAGTCCCAGCAAGCCCTTAAGGTCTCTGCGTCACTGGTCACCTCCTTGGGCCTGGCTGAACTGTATAGACTTTACCAACTGCCTAACTCAGTAAAGCTACCGTTGTCTGTAATTTGGCGTCAGAGTGTTTATGGCTCCCGTGCCTAGCCCAGGATACAGCGGTATACCTTCGGGTGGTTATAGGCTAAATCGCGCACTGGTGTCACGAATACAAGGGGTTAATGCCATCTGCCCCTAGGGTAACAACATCTGCCCTGCACCCCGTTACCACAATTGTATTTGTATCCCTGTTTGTCTAGTTTGCGAAGAAAACTCAGTATTTTCATTATCATGTGAAAGTCACAAGGAATGAGCAGTCAGTGAACCTCAAATATTTAATGGGTCATCATCCTGGCACCATTCCTAGCTTCAAAGTACAACACATTTCCATTGTTTACTCTTCTGCCACAAGCATATCTTGTTTTTCATTCTCAGACGGTTATTCTTAGTTTATTTCTTCAACTAAATAAAAGGAAATCAGTTAGAACAATTAGAGTTTGAGAAAACTTTTGTGTGCAGTAATTCATGGGAAACAAATGCTTCAATTATGGTATGGGCACCTAACATAACAAACTTCCAAATATAAATAGCTGGATTTGTTTAACAGTTTATCTAGCAAAGGCTACATTTATTTTAACCCCTTAAAGGGAAAACAAATGTTTTTAAATCAACTGGTGACAGAAAGTTAAACAGATTTGTAAATTATTTTTATATAAAAATCTTAATACTTCCTGTACTTATCAGCTGCTGTATGCTACAGAGGAAGTTGTGTAGTTCTTTTCTGTCTGACCACAGGAACTGTCCAGAGCAGGATAGGTTTGCTATGGGGATTTGCTTCTACTCTGAACAGTTCCTGACATGGACAGAGGTGTCAGCAAAGAGCACTGTGGTCAGACTGGAAACAACTACACAACTTTCTCTGTACTGTACAGCAGCTGATGAGTACTGGAAGGATTAAGATTTTTAAATAGAAATAATTTACAAATCTGTATAACTTTTTGCCACCTGTTGATCTGAAAACATTTGTTTTCCACTGGAGTACCTCTTTAAGGACTCAGGGTTTTCCCATTTTTGCATTTTCGTTTTTTCCTCCTCACATTCTAAAAATCAAAACACTTTCAGTTTTTCACCTACAGATGAATATGAGGGCTTGCGTTATGCACTACCAATTTTACTTTGTAATTACTTCAATAATTTCACCACAAAATCTATGGCGAAACCAAAAAAAAATATATTTTTTTAAATTGCCATTTTGTTATTGTAAGTGGCTTCCGTTTCCACGTAGTGCACTTTTCGGTAAAAATGACACTTTATGATTAAAGTGATACCCAACTTATATAGGTTTGATTTTGTTTTACCTCTGCTAAAAATTATAACTTTGTGCACTAAAATTAGCATGAATAAAAATGTCCTCTTTCGACCCCTATAACTTTTTTATTTTTCTGTATGGGTATCACTGGGTTTTGTATTTTTTATCGGTACCATTTTTATTTTTATGGGACTTTTTGATCGCTTTTTATACTTTTTTATAGTATACAAAATTACCAAAAGTTTTGGACTTTTTTTTACATGTACGCCATTGATTGTGCGGTTGAATTAATGTTATATTTTTATAGTTCGGATATTTTTATAGTTCGTAGTAACCATGCCTCTGAAACCTGCTGCTTCTTCTCCAACGAAAATTCGCCCTGCTTGGCAAACTGCGGGGAATCCACGGAAGGGTCGGCATTGAAAGGCTGCACTGCTGGGTTCGGACTTTGACGTCCCATTCTGTCCTCAGAGAACTTTATGTACCCCCATACCAGATTACTTTGATGGTCTTGTTCAGTTATTTTGGCCCTAAAAAGCCTGTTCTCCCCCTGTTTGTCTTATGTGTTTCTTCCCCCCCTCTCCCCTTCTCTTTTCAGGTACAGAACTTAAAATGAAGAACGGCTGCTTTCTACCGTGGATGGAACACGACTACGACACCAAAGAGAGGATTTCCTATGAGCACGTTTTGGACTTATTATGCCAGTAAAGGTTATATCTATTAATGTAAATGGACTGAATGTTCTTCAAAAGCGTGACATGTGGTCGTAAGCGAAGCTTTTAACGTGTGATGTAATGTGTGTACAAGAGACACGTCTGTTGAATGAAGATGCTTTTAGGATCAAACACAAATCTTTTCCACATCTTTCACTCCCACTTCCACTCCAATGCCAGGGGTACTCTAATTGCAATAAGAGATACACTAGCTTTCCAACTTCTTAAGGAAATAGCTGACCCAATGGGCCGCTTTGTTCTCTTAGTCTATAATATAAATAATGTTCCGTATACAATAGTGTCCTTATATGCACCCAAAAGGGGCCAAATACGGTTTTTAAGGAAAATGTTTTGCCTTATTCATGCTCAAGCTCAGGTTCATTTATTGGTAATGGGAGATTTTAATGCAGTACCTGACTTGCGGGCTGATGTTTCCTCCTCCGGAAGGGAACGACCCTTTTCTCTCCACTCTATTTCCCATGAGGAAGAGGTTTATGATGTATGTCATGTTCTGCACCCAGGAGAGAGGGATTTCTCCTTTTATTCTATCCCATCCAACAGCTATTCTAAAATAGACCTGTTCCTTGCGGGCAGGTCTCTGCTGAACTGAGTTCGGTCCTTCACGATTGAGTCTCTTAAATGGTCTGACCATTCCCCAATCACACTCCTGATAAAAGAACAAAAAATCTCGACACCCACTTACATATGGCACTGCAATGACTTCCTAATTCCTAATCAGACATCCTGAACATAAGACACTGCGAACCAGAGATTTATCTCAATATTTTTCACTGAATACTTCTGCGGATATATCTAGCAGTACAGTGTGGAACGCCCATAAGGCGGTTATCCGGGGCTCTTTAATTAAACTAGGCCCCATTGTCAAAAAAGAACAAACCCGGAAACTAGACCAACTGTTACAGGAGAAGAAGGTGGTGGAGGATCTTAATAAACAGTCCCCAATTGTAAACCATGCTAACAAACTTAAAGAAATCAGAGCATCAATTCATGCATTGTTCCTAGACAAATACGCTAAACAGTCGCAAAAACTGAATGTACAATATTACGTGCTTGACAATAAAACTGGAAAGCTATTGGCAAATAGGCTCAAACGAAAACATGCAAAATCAAGAATCCCATTTTTATGTAATTCTTCCTCCACACATAAACTACAATCCCTACTGACATAGCAAATGGTTTCATGGATTACTATGCCAAATTATACATTTTAGCATAAGATTCTCATACATGCCAACCCACAGAGACAGATATCAAGTCATATCTACACAAATTGCTTCTCCCTTCTTTGACAAAATCTCATCTCCCTGCCTTGAATGAAGCGATCACTTCTTCAGAAGCGTCTAAAGTCATTTATAGCCTCCTTATAGGCAAGTCTCCCGGCCCGGATGGGTTGATGTCTTGTTATTTTAAGTTATTTTAACTATTACCATGCTGTAGATTTTTTTAAATGAAGCCATGCAGTTAGGTCAAATGCCTAAGGTGAACTAGGAGGCTTTGATAGTCATACTCCTTAAGCCAGGCAAATCCCCTGAAAGGCCATGCAATTTTTGACTGATTTCGCTTCTAAATGTTGATATAAAGATTTATAATCCTATTCTAGCTAACCCTCTAGCTCCATCATTGCCCACCTTGGTCTCAATGGATCAGGTCGGCTTTGTAAGGGGAAGGCAGGCATATGACAACACCAGGCGCATGATCAACTTGGTACACTACTGAAAAGGCGTTTGACCGTCTTAACTGGTCGTTCATGTTCTCGGTACTGGAGCATTTGGGGTTTGAGGGCCCAATCTTAACTGCTATTTGAGCACTATACTCGAGTCCCAATGCGAAAATGTTTGCTAATGGTTTGCTATCAAGTGTGTTTTTGCTGGGCAATGGCACCCGTCAAGGGTGTCCATTATCACCTCTGATATTCATTCTATGCATGGAACCCCTGGCCATAGCTTTGAAGACACATCCACAGATTACTGGGATAAAATTGCAAGATCGCTCACATCTTATATCTATGTACGCTGACGATATAATTTTATCAGTTACAGAACTGGAGCAATCCCTGAAAGGGATCATGGATATGATAGAACAGTAAAGTGCAGTATAATACTATAAACTAAATGCCAAAAAAACTTAAGTGCTCCCGATCCATCTTAAACCCCTTGTACTAAAGTCTCTGAAATCTGAAAATCTCCTGGATTGGAGAACAGAGAGCATCACATACCTAGGAGTCCAAATTACCCCCTCTTTTAACCTATTGTATACAATTAATTACGTCCCCTTCTTGAAAACTTTCCAAGAGCAATTAGACGGGCTAAACAAAACCAAAGTTTCCTGACTAGGCAGAATTGCTGCCTTTAAAATGCTAGTACTCCCAAGCTTTCATACCTTTACCGCACATTGCCCATTTCCCTCCTACAACATTATTTCGCACAATTGCGCAGCCTTCTAGCTAAATTTATATGGGCAGGCAAACGAAAGAGGACATCCATGGCCTTATTGACCAAACAAAGGGACAGGGGAGGTTGAGGGCTTCCGGATCTTTTCCATTACTATGTGGCTACATTGGTGACACAACTTAAAACACATGTTCAAAGGAGGAATGACCTTCCGTGGTTACAGATAGAATCATATTTAAACAAATCCTTGGACATGGGATCCCTTCTTTTTCTCAAAATATGGAACCAAAGGGTTCCTCAAGGACTTTCCCCCTTCTCCTTAGCAGGTCTACACTGCTGGCACCTAGTTCATAAAAAAGCGGATAGGAGACATCTGAACGGACCACTATTCCCAATCTGGATCTATGCAACTGGCATGCTGCAGGAATTACCCTTTTACAACAGTTACATAAAAATAACTCCTTAGCGTCCTTTGAACAAATCTCACAAACTCACAACATCCCATCTAACGATTTTTACACATTTCTGCAGATAAGACATTTTCTCCAAACATTTGAACACCACAACTGGCATTACAGTACAGATATTCTCCAACTGATATCCACGCAATTCAAGGGCTTACATCCCATACACAACCTACTGGAAAGCACCAAACCACTATCTACTTACACACCATATAAGTCATTACAGATCATGAGTGGATGAGGGCAGGTAGATGGGCGAGGAAGGCCCTACCAGCTATCTCACACCAAGAGGCCTTTCTCAAATGCAGATTTAGATGGTACCTTACCCCCGACAGGCTACACATTATTTATCCAGATTCCTCACAGGAGTGTTGGAGGGGTTGTGGTGCTAAGGGCACTCTATTAAACATTTTGTGGTCCTGACCAACCTTTCAAGCATACTGGCAACAGGTGAACACGATGCTGAGAAGTGTCAACAATACCTTAACTCCCTCAATGGTGATATAACTTTTGTGGAAATTCTTTGTTGTATATACAAGTCTATATTTCATCTTTAAAAAATCTATTTATTGATTTCAGCTTGTCTCCGATACTCTATATTTGTGTAGTTATTCATTCTGCACTCTTTTTCTATTTCTATCCTTTTCCCATCCCTTAAAGGGGTACTCCGGTGAAAACCTTTTTTCTTTTAAATCAACTGGTGGCAGAAAGTTAAACATATTTGTAAATTACTTCTATTAAAAAATCCTGTTTACTACATATATATTATTATTATTATTATTTGCTTTTTAATGGTAACACCGATAAATAGAAAAGACAATGGCAACTCAGCCCCCTCCTTCTCGGTAGAATAACCTCTGCACAGGTCACATAGCATTCTTACCTGCCCCAAACAAAGAATATACGGTATAAAGATGTTTATTAAAGGGGTACTCCGTTGATAGTCTAATTGCCTTAAATCGCGGGGGTCCCCAGTGGGGACAGGGAATAAGATGTTTCCAGTGGAGTACCCCTTTAAGTCTATGTCCATGGGGCTTACTGTAAAGCATATCACTCAGCACTGTTATAAGCAGCTCAGGTAAAATGGCAGCCCCCAAACTAATGTTCTAAATATAAAAAAAGAAAAAAAATTACAATCAGAAAAAAAATTACAATCTGAAAAAAAAAGCAAATGCTACACTGGCACTAATCAGAACAACATTAAATCCATGCCATAGCCCTCAGTAGTGCTCTATAATGTCCTCCCTGCTTCTGAGGGTGGCTATAGAGCTGTCAGGGAGCAGGATCCCTACCAGTGTGTGTGCAGTATATAGGAGCCAACATAGCAGGTAGGCTCCACCCACTAGCTCAGGGACAACTGAGAATTAGAGAGGACCTGTAAAGGGGTGAAGAAAATGGCATATAAAAAACATATAATGACCAGAAATAGTGCTACTCCTCATGTACAACAAGTATGCTGCAACTTACATTGTGCGGTGCTGCAGGGCTATTTCCCTACAAAATACAACTTTTGCTTAGAATTCCAATGTGAGAATACTTTGTAAAAATTTCAGTGCCAAGGGACACTTAAGCAGATGACCCATTTAAAGCAGATGACCTATTTAAAGGTAACCTGTCACCTACAGTACAAAGCATTTAAGGTGTTTGTGACAGAAGAAGCCCCTGTCACCTGCCCCATTGGCACTCTTGCAATATGTCCTGTCAGTTTCGATTCCATGCCTCTGTGCTAGCCACTTGGCAATCTTCTTATAGTAGAGCATTGTTCACATAGAGCAATGAAATAGCATAACATTGCACAGTATAAGACTAGGATTACATGTTTGCGTCGTCCGGCATTTTTTCCATCAGGCGCTGTAGAAAATGTGGAGGGACACTGATACTAGAACTGATCTTATTCTTTTGAATGGGACGGTTCACATTTATTCAACATCTAAGTTTGAATGCCAGATAGTTGGATTCACCGAACAGGGGAAAGCATCCTGCTGGGTTCCGCCATCCGACATTCAGAATGGACGCCAGATGCTACACAACTGATGACAACTGAAGTATGATGTCATCAATTACATTGGGATTTAGGCTGGAGTCACGTATGCCAGACACTGGACATATGTAATCCCAACCTAAGCAATCTAATGATTGCTTAAAAAATCTTCTAGAGGGATTAAAAATGTAAAAAAAAAAAAACCCCATCCCATTTAACCCCTTTCGGACGAAGGGTGTACAGGTATGCCCTTGCTTCCTGGAACTTATGTCCTGGTCCCGTTACCAGGGTTTGAAAGATCCTGCTCAATTTGCTGCTATTCCTGTGAAACACCTAAAGCGTTAACAAACTTTTTGAATGTCATTTTGAATACTGTGAGGGGTGACGTTTTTATAATGGGGTCATTATTTCTAATATGAAGACCCTTCAAATCCACTTCAAAACTGATCTTGTCCCTGAAAATTTTTGATTTAGAATTTTGGGAAAAATTAGAAAATTGCTGCTGAACTTTGAAGCCCTCTGATGTCTTCCAAAAGTAAAAACATGTCACCTTTATGATGCAAACATAAGGAAGATATATTGTATATGTGAATCAATATATAATTTATTTTAAATATCAATTTTCCTTATAAGCAGAGAGCTTCAAAGTAAAAAAAAAAAGGCAAAATGTAAAACATTTTCATCAAATTTTTGCATTTTTCACCAAGAAAGGATGCAAGTATCAACAATATTGTACCACTAACATAAAGTTTAATATGTCACGACAAAACAATCTTGGAATCAGAATGAAAAGTAAAAGCATCCCAGAGTTATTAATGCTTAAAGTGACAGATGTTCAAAAAATAGCCAGGTCCTTAAGGTGAAAATGGGCTAGGTCCTTAAGGGGTTAAAGAGTACCTGTCATCAAACCATATTTTCTAATCTACCTCAAATTATATTACCTAACTACTCATAACATCCCTCCTGCCCTTAAAATATTTTCCGAGCTTAAAAAAGCTGTTTATCATACCTTTCCCCTTGCTCACATTGTGTGAGCTCCAGGCAGGAGAAAGTAGGCATTCCCCAGCAGGTGCAACGTCACTGAAGCCTGGAGAGCTGTGCCTCGCCATGCCCCACACACATTTCCTGAGTTTTGTCTCCTGCCAGGTCGGGAGGAGACCAAACTGTTTGACTTGTGCAGAGAACAAAACAGAGCCACCTAGTGGCCATTTTTTCAATCACATTAAAAACATATAAAGGTTGAGAATTTTAACAGCAAGTAAATAGCAAAGTGTCTTATAATTACATAAGAAACAATATATTAAAAGTTTAGTTTGGTGACAGGTAATCTTTAAGGGGTTAAATTGCTAATCTTTGGTCACGACATAAAAATTATCAAAAAGTGTTATCTTAACAAAACTATAGCTCAATGGGCAAAATATAAGCCCCATAGGTGTTATATGGGTGAGAATAGGACATATACTTATTTAATTGAAAAATAGTTAGACTTTTTATAAAAGTAGTAAAATAATACAAAAACTATGTAAATGTAATGACCCACAGAATAAAGATACTTGATTTACTATTGTAGATCTGACCTGCCTTTGTCAGGTTGTACAGCAAAATGTGACAAAGTGCCCCACAAATTGTATCTGCGCAAGATTTTTTTGGGTGCATTTAGCCTAAATAAACCTACAAACTGTATAAACCTCGGCAGGAAAAGCTGGCAGCAAAAGGGGTGTGGTTGATTGGAAAAAGGGCGTGTTCTCACAATCCGACCTATGGACTATTGAATTCCCCCCCCCCCCCCCCCCCAAAAAAAAACTGTCAACAAATTGCTGGAAGTTTCCACCAAGAAAAAACTACTCAGAAAACTTTCCAGACCTGTGGATCATAAAATAAAGTGAAAGTCTACAAGTCTGAAACAACATTTCACACTAGTAAAAACCCAACACACTTAGTAAATCAGGGCCACAGTGTCAATTTAACCATAAAGTGGACTGCACAAAAATTAACCCTCCCCCCCCCCCAAAAAAAAGAAGTTGCATACTTACCTACTTAAAGGGGTCCTTCGGTGCTTACACATCTTATCCCCTATCCAAAGGATAGGGGATAAGATGCCTGATCACGGGAGTCCCGCCCCGGCCCACCTCCGCCCCTCAATGCAAGCCTACTGGAGGGGGCGTGACAGCTATCACACCCCCTCCTGTAGGCTTGCATTGAGGGGCGGAGCGTGACGTCACATGCCGCCGGCCTGATGGTCGCCTGTAATCAGACCCGGAGCGAACACGCTCCGGGGACTGATTACAAATGGAGTGCCGTGTGCAAGATCCCGGGGGTCCCCAGCGGCGGGACTCCCGCGATCAGGCATCTTATCCCCTATCCTTTGGGCTGTCCGGGCATGCTGGGAGTTGTAGTTTTGCATCTGCTGGAGGCGCACTTTTCGGAAAACACCGACTTAGACCCATTCACTTGTTCTGAGCTGTAGTACCAGACACAGCCACTACAAAAAGCATGGCACTGTACCTAGTAAACAATGAGACGCCGACCCTGTGCTGATCTAAAATAGTGCGTCAAAATAGTTACAGTATGTGTTTTTCTTTCTTTTTTCTTTTTTAATTAGAAAATTAATTAAAACCTTAGCCAAGGGTTGTTATTTACGATAACTATGTTACTGCACAATTTGTGCCTTTTTTTATTATTAGTTGTTATTTTAATAGGGATATGTTCTTCTGGCTTCCTCTTCCCCATAAGGACAACATAGTCATGGGATTCCAAATAGGAATGCAAACATACCCAGATGAGAACATTAAATATCGCCAACAAACATTTACTCGCAAACACTACCTGTCCTATATGCTTAGGATGTCACAGTAGGTCAGTTAACAATTAACTGTGAAGGGAACATACCGCAAACAAAATATTTACCACAGACACTATATGAACCTTGACTTCTTATGTTAAAGCAATTGAGACATAGGAAGTATTCGCCCCCTTATCTCTCCATTATTATCACACCAAGACAATGGAGTGACGTGGAACAGATAGTAAGGCCATGTTCACACAGCAGACTTTCCCTGCAGAATTCCGCAGAAGAAGTCGGCGCAGACATGCCGCTGCAGCAGAGTCCCATTGATTTCAATTGGATTCTGCTGACAGAATTTCCTTGCCAGTGTCTGCAGAAAGAAGACACGTCTATTCTTTCTGCAGATTCCTCAAGGAAATACATTGCTGTCTATGAGACGGTGAATTCCCAATCGGTCCTGGCGCCGGCATGTTCTGTCGATGCTCTTACTGTCTGTGAAAATTTTCCTTGCGGACATTCCACCATGTGAACATAGCCTAAAGATGGCGATACACCTAAGGGTATGTTCATACTGATGATTTGGAGAGGAATTTACTCTAGTAATTTTGCTCGCTAATTCTACTCTAATTTATGATGAAAGGGGTACTCCAGTGGAAAACTTTTTTTTTAAATCAACTGGTGCCAGAAAGTTAAACAGATTTGTAAATTACTTCTATTAAAAAAATCTTAATGCTTCCAGTACTTATCAGCTGTTGTATGCTCCACAGGAAGTTCTTTTCTTTTTGAACTTCCTTTCTGTCTGACCACAGTGCTCTCTGCTGACACCTCTGTCCATGTCAGGAACTGTCTAGGGCAGGAGAAAATCCCCATAGCAAACCTATCCTGCTCTGGACAGTTCCTAACATGGACAGAGGTGTCAGCGGAGAGCACTGTGGTCAGGGCTTGAAAAAGAAAATAACTTTTTGTGTGGAGCATACAGCAGCTGATAAGTACTGGAAGGATTAAGATTTCTAAATAGAAGTAATCTACAAATATGTTTAACTTTCTGGCACCAGTTGATTAAAAAAAAAAAAAGTTTTGCACCAGAGTACCCCTTTGAAAATGAAAGTTCCATTGGCTTCAATTAACTTTCCGCTGCCCTGTTCACACTGAGGAATTCTTCCCAGCAGAATTTCAACGCTGCATTCTATTCGGCCTGAGGCTTGAACATTTTCACTCTTCAGGTAGAATCTGTGGCTAAAACCCCATTGAAGTCAACAGGATTTTTTTTTCACATAGAATTCTCACAGAAATATGTGTTTGCGGAAATTCCACACAAGGGAGAAAATGGCAGAAGTCAAGATTTTCCTGACCAAAATTATCCCTCTTCAATTCTGTTCCAATTCCTCAGTGTTAACATTCCCCTTACCGGTAGATATTCGTCTGCCAAATATCCATGTGAATAATTGCCAGCAGTCTTGATTTTGGTAGCACAATCCCACAAACTGGGCCACAAAAGAGACAGGGTACATGCAAAACTGCACAGAACTAGGCTTTTTCTGCATTTTGGGAGCAGGGTATAAGTGTCATCATTTTAGCAATTAGTAAGTAGTTTGCCAACAGCTATCCTGCCCGACCCTTTGCACACCCTGCTCAGGCTGGGTTCACACCACGTAAAAAACTGATGGAACTGTATGGGAAAAAGTAAACCATATGCGTTTTTAAATCGTATACCATTTTTAAAAGTGCATACGGTTCTGTCCGTTTATATAAAAATAAAAAAAACATACGTTTTTGAAAATGTTGTCCATTTTTAATGGGAGGGGTGTTGGGTGGAGACTTTAGGATGCAAATGCGCATGTGCAGAGTAAAAACCGTATACGGTTTCCCGTATGGAACTGTATACGTCTGTGTTTCCCATTGACGTCCATGTTAAAAAAAAAATGTATGCGGTTGCAGTACTGTTTTTAAACCGGAGTCAAAAAAGTGTTTGACCACGATTTTGTATGCGCTATTAAAAACCGTATGCACTTTTAAAAACGATTTAAAAACGCATACTTTTTCCCATACAGTTCCATCCGTTTTTTTGCCATATGCTTTTCTTTAGAAAAACTGATTAAAAACAGTATGGCAAAAACGTGGTATTAATCCAGCCTCATAATGATGAGAGGGTAGTAAGATGCTGCACACTGGACTCTGAATTGACCTCCAAAGAGTTGGAAATATTAGCTTGACACTTGCCAAAAAAGTAGTGAAAGTATGTTTGTCATCTTAGTGCAGTTGCGTAAGGGGAGAATAAAGTAGAATTATCCCTCTATATCACAGATTTTGGCTATGGGATCAAAGGTTGTGTCCCAAAAAGATTTGAAGGGGTTATCCAGCATTAGAAAAACAGAGCTGGAATCATTGGAATCGCACTGACCCATAGAATAAAGTAAGCAATGTCAGTTTTACTGTATTGCGGACGCTGAAGAAATTATTGACCCACAAAATTGTGCAACTTCATATATGTTTTTTTACTTTGCCCTATATATAGTTAGGGGTCTTAGAAGGTGAGGAGGAAGAAAACATAAACCACAAATCAAAATGCCCTTTTTCTAGGCTACTACCCCTAACATGTCTGAATTTATTTCAGATGTGATATACCAATATGTTAAAATTGTGAGGAACTATATACAATGTGTGAGGAACTGTATACAATGTGTGAGGAACTGTATACAGTAGCTTTTTAATTTGACAGTTGGTGAGAGTAGACTTTAATTCTTATTCCTAGAGACCTATATAAGACCTATTTCAATGGAATATTCTTGCACACAAGCAATTACTGTTGGGGTGCTGTAACTTGCTGAGATATTTTGACCTGGATAGGAGTTTTTCAAGTTAAAGGGGTACTCCGGCGCTAAGACATCTTATCCCCTCTCCAAAGGATAGGGGATAAGATTCCTGATCGCGGGAGTCCCGCCGCTGGGGACCCCCGTGGATCAGTCACCGGAGCACGTTCGCTCCGGATCTGATTACTGGCGATCACAGGGGCCGACGCATTGTGACTATGTGGCTATGTGGCCTATGTGGCTTGCATTGAGGGGGCGGAGCATGTCATCACACGGGGGCGGGGCCGTGACATCACAATGTCCATCTCTAGAGTCCATCTCTAGAGATCTAGATTTGCCTTTGTCCACAGTGAACAACATTATCAAGAAGTTTGCCACCCATGTCACTGGTTTCTTCTCATTTGGATTTGTGAAGGAGACGAATGGAAGACAGCCTTTAACACCTGTGATGGACACTTTGAATATCTCGTTATGCCATTTGGCCTCTGTAACGACCCAGCTGTCTTTCAAGAATTCGTTGACAAGAATGATATTTTCCTTAATTTGCTTTACTCGTGTTGTGGTATATCTTGATGACATACTGATCTTCTCATCCAACTTGGAGGATCATCATTCTCATGACTGGCAGGTTCTCCAGCGCCTCAGGAATAATCGTCTGTTTGCCACACTTGAGAAGTGCCTATTTGAGAGATCAAGTCTTCCATTCCTTTGTTACATTGTGTCTGGTCAAGGTCTTCAGATGGATCCTGGAAAGTTGTCTGCAGTTTTGGACTGGCCAAGACCTACTGGCCTACATGCCATTCAGCGTTTTTTGGGGTTTGCTAATTACATTCATCAGTTCATTCCTCATCTTACTTCTGTGGTCGCTCCGATTGTGGCTCTCACAAAAAAAAATTGTAGTCCCAAGAATTGGATTCCTGAGGCCGATGAGGCCTTCTCTCGAGTAAAATCTGCCTTCACCTCAGCACCAGTTCTCTCTAGACCTGATCCTGAGAAACCCTTCTATCTGGAGGTAGACACATCCTCTGTAGGAGCTGGCGCCATCCTGACTCAAAAATCCTCCAAGGGCAAGACTGTAACCTGTGGCTTCTTCTCTAAGACCTTTTCGCCAGCTGAGAGGAAATATTCAATTGGAGATCGGGAACTTCTTGCTATTAGCTGGCATTAGAGGAATGGCGACATCTTTTGGACAGTTCTCCTCATCCTGTTAACATCTATACGGATCATAAAAATCTCTTATACCTTCAAACTGCTCAGCGCCTAAATCCCCGGCAGGCTAGATGGTCCCTTTTCTTTTCAAGGTTAAATTTTTTCATTCATTTCCGTCCTGCGGACAAGAATGTAAGGGCCGATGCCCTTTCTAGATCCTCCGATGTGCTTGGTCTCGACTCTACTCCTAGGCATATTGTTCCTCCAGAGCGATTGATTTCTGCTGCGCCTGTCAATCTTCTGCAAGTTCCTCCTCTAAAATTTTTCATGCCTTCTTGACTGAAATGAAGAGTCTTTAATTGGGGACATTCTTCCTTGCTGGCGGGTCATTCTGGAGTAAAGAAAATCAAACAGAAAAATCGGTCTATAGTCCAGAGTGACCCTATCCCGAATCTCCCATGATCACATTCCGACAATCGAAAAATTTACAAAATCTTATTGCCCCTAGTAGGCTTAAAAAAAAGCAACAGTCCAATCAGTGGCACAGCCGAGATTAATTATGGTTGTGTCCCGTGTGAAAAAGCAAGATGTTTATGTTGTAGTTTGATCTCTGAGCCTACTATTAATTTTACATCTACATATAGTAACAAAACATTCCAGATTAAGGGATTGTATTCATGTAATACAACCTTTGCTATTTATCTATTAAGTTGCAGTTGTGATTTGCAATACGTGGGCCGTACTGTCCAAACAGAACAGGCACGTATGAACAGATTCAATATTAGACACAAATTTATGCATCACGGCATATCAAAACATTTTGCTTTGAAGCACCAGGGCTGTGTGCATACTTTGAGACTCATTATTCTTGAATCTATTCCTGTAGAGGTGCACAACAGGGATCAGCATTTGATCAGTCGTGAATCATTTTGGATACATAAACATGGCACTTTAGTTCCACAAGGGTTAAATGCCCAACAGAGGTGAGAGAAATGAGTGTTAGGGTCCCATCCGAAATGAGGCCACTTCCGCGTGGTGGATGGGGACACATTTTGATCAAAAAGTGCGCTAAGTGCCTCTATTTTTTGACCAAGAGTGCTGCTGCAACCTTCTTTTTTGTATACTCTGTATTTGTGACAGCAGTGTGCATCCATGTATTATGTAGTTGTGCTGCTATTTTTCTTTTTGTTGTCCAATTTGGGGGAGTGGCACCCTCTGTAGCCATGCACCCCTCCCTGATTCACAGGAGGTTTTTTAAATTGATAGTGGATTCAGCATGTCACCCAGTCAGAGGCCATATGCCCAGCAGAGGTGAGTGGAATTAGTGTTAGGCTACCATCTGAAATGAGGCCACCTCCACATGGTGGATGGGGGACACGTTTTGATCAAAAAGTGTGCTAAGAGCCTTCATTTTTTTGACCAAGAGTGCTGCTACAACCTTCTTTTTTGTATACTGTGTTCATTGTTACGTTATAGCTTAGTTGTTAAATAAGGGTTAACACCACCAGGTATGTAAACAGGTGCCTGTGACCCATGTGATATGCCTGATGAAGCTGCCCATGCCCAGCGAAACGCATTGCATGATTGTTACGATAATGCAACTCTTCTGATATATCCATGGATCCATTAATTTTTTAATCTGAACAGCGCCGGGTATCCTGTTAGTTTCTGAAGTCCTTTTATAGTCCATGCTACCCTGGGACAGGACGGCTGCAGTTAGAGATTACTACATATGTGCTTCCCATTGTTGTGTATGCTACACAACCAACTTTGGTAAGAGGCCATCCTTCTCCTCCTCCTCCCCCTCCCCTTACTTGGAATCCTGCACATGAGAGCGCCTTCTCTCCTTTCTATTTTGAATGAGTGCAAGGCATCATGAAATCTGAGGATTACCAACTGATTTTGGGTCGCACTGTACAACCCAGTGTCAGAAAGCTGGGTTTGCATCCAAGATCTTGGGTCTTCCAGCAGGACAATGACCCCAAACATAAGTCAAAAAGCACCAGAAATGGATGGCAACAAAGCGCTGGAGAGTTCTGAAGTGGCCAGCAATGAGTCCAGATCTAAATCCCATTGAACACCTGTGGAGAGATCTTAAAATTGCTGTTGGGAAAAGGCGCCTTCCAATAAGAGAGACCTGGAGCAGTTTGCAAAGGAAGAGTGGTCCAACATTCCGGCTGAGAGGTGTAAGAAGCTTATTGATGGTTATAGGAAGTGGCTGATTTCAGTTATTTTTTCAAAGGGTGCGCAACCAAATACACTGCTTAAAAAAATAAAGGGAACACTAAGATAACACATCCTAGATCTGAATGAATTAACTAATCATATGAAATACTTTCGTCTTTACATAGTTGAATGTGCTGACAACAAAATCACACAAAAATTATCAATGGAAATCAAATTTATCAACCCATGGATGTCTGGATATGGAGTCACACTCAAAATCAAAGTGGAAAACCACACTACAGGCTGATCCAACTTTGAGGTAATGTCCTTAAAACAAGTCATAATGAGGCTCAGTAGTGTGTGTGGCCTCCACGTACCCGTATGACCTCCCTACAATGCCTGGGCATGCTTCTGATGAGGTGGTGGATGGTCTCCTGAGGGATGTCCTCCCAGACCTGGACTAAAGCATCTGCCAACTCCTAGACAGTCTGTGGTGCAATGTGGCGTTGGTGGATGTAGCGAGACATGATGTCCCAGATGTGCTCAATCGGATTCAGGTCTGGGGAACGGGTGGGTTAGCCCATAGCATCAATGCCTTCCTCTTGCAGGAACTGCTGACAGTCTACAGCCACATGATGTCTAGCATTGTCTTGCATTAGGAGGAACTCAGAGCCAACTTCACCAGCATATGGTCTCACAAGGGACCTGAGGATCTCATCTCGGTACCTAATGGCAGTCAGGCTACCTCTGACCCACCGCAAAACCGGTCATTCTGGAGGATGTTGCAGGCAGCAGAATGTTCTCCAATGTTGTCAATCAGTGTTCTTCCTGAGTGGACAGTGTGATTTCACAGAAGTGTCATTGACTTGGAGTTACATTGTGTTCCCTTTATTGTTTTGAGCAGTGTATTATGTTAAAGGTGCCAATAATTTTATCCAGACCATTTTTGGAGTTTGGTGTGACATTATGTCAAATTAGCTGTTTTCTTCCCTTTTTTGGGTTAGTTCCAATACACATATATTACACATGTGTATAGCAAAACATGTGTTACTGCAATCCTTTTCTGTGAGAAATACTTCATTTTCTTAAATTTCAGGGGTGCCAACATTTGCGGCCATGACTGTACTTGGCAACCACCTTACCTACCTGTTACGCCGAGCGCTCCGGGTCCCCGCTCCTCCCCGGAGCGCTCGCTTCACTCTCCCCGCGGCAGCGCTCCGGTCACGTCCTCTGACCCGGGGCGCTGCGATTCCGCTGCCAGCCGGGGTGCGATTCGCGATGCGGGTAGCGCCCGCTCGCGATGCGCACCCCGGCTCCCCTACCTGACTCGCTCTCCGTCTGTTCTGTCCCGGCGCGCGCGGCCCCGCTCCCTAGGGCGCGCGCGCGCCGGGTCTCTGCGATTTAAAGGGCCACTGCGCCGCTGATTGGCGCAGTGGTTCCAATTAGTGTGTTCACCTGTGCACTTCCCTATATCACCTCACTTCCCCTGCACTCCCTTGCCGGATCTTGTTGCCTTAGTGCCAGTGAAAGCGTTCCTTGTGTGTTCCTTGCCTGTGTTTCCAGACCTTCTGCCGTTGCCCCTGACTACGATCCTTGCTGCCTGCCCCGACCTTCTGCTACGTCCGACCTTGCTTTTGCCTACTCCCTTGTACCGCGCCTATCTTCAGCAGCCAGAGAGGTGAGCCGTTGCTAGTGGATACGACCTGGTCACTACCGCCGCAGCAAGACCATCCCGCTTTGCGGCGGGCTCTGGTGAAAACCAGTAGTGGCTTAGAACCGGTCCACTAGCACGGTCCACGCCAATCCCTCTCTGGCACAGAGGATCCACTACCTGCCAGCCGGCATCGTGACAGTAGATCCGGCCATGGATCCCGCTGAAGTTCCTCTGCCAGTTGTCGCTGACCTCACCACGGTGGTCGCCCAGCAGTCACAACAGATAGCGCAACAAGGCCAACAGCTGTCTCAACTGACCGTTATGCTTCAACAGTTACTACCACAGCTTCAGCAGTCATCTCCTCCGCCAGCTCCTGCACCTCCTCCGCAGCGAGTGGCCGCTCCTGGGATACGCTTATCCTTGCCGGATAAATTTGATGGGGACTCTAAGTTTTGCCGTGGCTTTCTTTCCCAATGTTCCCTGCATCTGGAGATGATGTCGGACCTGTTTCCCACTGAAAGGTCTAAGGTGGCTTTCGTAGTCAGCCTTCTGTCCGGAAAAGCCCTGTCATGGGCCACACCGCTCTGGGACCGCAATGACCCCGTCACTGCCTCTGTACACTCCTTCTTCTCGGAAATCCGAAGTGTCTTTGAGGAACCTGCCCGAGCCTCTTCTGCTGAGACTGCCCTGTTGAACCTGGTCCAGGGTAATTCTTCCGTTGGCGAGTATGCCGTACAATTCCGTACTCTTGCTTCAGAATTGTCCTGGAATAATGAGGGCCCTCTGCGCGACCTTCAAAAAAGGCCTATCCAGCAACATTAAAGATGTTCTGGTCCGCACGAGAAATTCCTGCTAATCTACATGAACTTATTCACTTAGCCACTCGCATTGACATGCGTTTTTCCGAAAGGCGTCAGGAACTCCGCCAAGATATGGACTCTGTTCGCACGAGGCGTTTCTTCTCCTCGGCTCCTCTCTCCTCTGGTCCCCTGCAATCTGTTCCTGTGCCTCCCGCCGTGGAGGCTATGCAGGTCGACCGGTCTCGCCTGACACCTCAAGAGAGGACACGACGCCGTATGGAGAACCTCTGCCTGTACTGTGCTAGTACCGAACACTTCCTGAGAGATTGTCCTATCCGTCCTCCCCGCCTGGAAAGACGTACGCTGACTCCGCACAAAGGTGAGACAGTCCTTGATGTCTACTCTGCTTCTCCACGTCTTACTGTGCCTGTGCGGATGTCTGCCTCTGCCTTCTCCTTCTCTACAGTGGCCTTCTTGGACTCTGGATCTGCAGGAAATTTTATTTTGGCCTCTCTCGTCAACAGGTTCAACATCCCGGTGACCAGTCTCGCCAGACCCCTCTACATCAATTGTGTAAATAATGAAAGATTGGACTGTACCATACGTTTCCGCACGGAGCCCCTTCTTATGAGCATCGGATCTCATCATGAGAGGATTGAACTTTTGGTCCTCCCCAATTGCACCTCGGAAATTCTCCTTGGACTTCCCTGGCTTCAACTTCATTCCCCTACCCTGGATTGGTCCACTGGGGAGATCAAGAGTTGGGGGTCCTCTTGTTCCAAGAACTGTCTAAAACCGGTTCCCAGTAACCCTTGCCGTAACTCTGTGGTTCCTCCAGTATCCGGTCTCCCTAAGGCCTATATGGACTTCGCGGATGTTTTCTGCAAAAAACAAGCTGAGACTCTACCTCCTCACAGGCCTTATGATTGCCCTATCGACCTCCTCCCGGGCACTACTCCACCCCGGGGCAGAATTTATCCTCTCTCTGCCCCAGAGACTCTTGCCATGTCCGAATACGTCCAGGAGAATCTAAAAAAGGGCTTTATCCGTAAATCCTCCTCTCCTGCCGGAGCCGGATTTTTCTTTGTGTCAAAAAAAGATGGCTCCCTACGTCCTTGCATTGACTACCGCGGGTCTTAATAAAATCACGGTTAAGAACCGCTACCCCTTACCCCTCATCTCTGAACTCTTTGATCGCCTCCAAGGTGCCCACATCTTCACTAAATTGGACTTAAGAGGCGCCTATAACCTCATCCGCATCAGAGAGGGGGACGAGTGGAAAACGGCATTTAACACCAGAGATGGACACTTTGAGTATCTGGTCATGCCCTTTGGACTGTGCAACGCCCCTGCCGTCTTCCAAGACTTTGTCAATGAAATTTTTCGTGATCTGTTATACTCCTGTGTTGTTGTATATCTGGACGATATCCTAATTTTTTTCTGCCAATCTAGAAGAACACCGCCAGCATGTCCGTATGGTTCTTCAGAGACTTCGTGACAACCAACTCTATGCCAAAATTGAGAAATGTCTGTTTGAATGCCAATCTCTTCCTTTTCTAGGATATTTGGTCTCTGGCCAGGGACTACAGATGGATCCAGACAAACTCTCTGCCGTCTTAGATTGGCCACGCCCCTCCGGACTCCGTGCTATCCAACGCTTTTTGGGGTTCGCCAATTATTACAGGCAATTTATTCCACATTTTTCTACCATTGTGGCTCCTATCGTGGCTTTAACCAAAAAAAATGCTGATCCCAAGTCCTGGCCTCCTCAAGCAGAAGACGCCTTTTAAACGACTCAAGTCTGCCTTTTCTTCGGCTCCCGTCCTCTCCAGACCTGACCCTTCCAAACCCTTCCTATTGGAGGTTGATGCCTCCTCAGTGGGAGCTGGAGCTGTTCTTCTACAAAAAAATTCTTCCGGGCATGCTGTCACTTGTGGTTTTTTCTCTAGGACCTTCTCTCCAGCGGAGAGGAACTACTCCATCGGGGATCGAGAGCTTCTAGCCATTAAATTAGCACTTGAGGAATGGAGGCATCTGCTGGAGGGATCAAGTTCTCCTGTTATTATCTACACCGACCACAAGAACCTCTCCTACCTCCAGTCTGCCCAACGGCTGAATCCTCGCCAGGCCCGGTGGTCTCTGTTCTTTGCCCGATTTAATTTTGAGATTCACTTTCGTCCTGCCGATAAGAACATTAGGGCCGATGCTCTCTCTCGTTCCTCGGATGCCTCAGAAGTTGAACTCTCTCCGCAACACATCATTCCACCTGACTGCCTGATCTCCACTTCTCCTGCCTCCATCAGGCAGACTCCTCCAGGAAAGACCTTTGTTTCTCCTCGCCAACGCCTCGGAATCCTCAAATGGGGTCACTCCTCCCATCTCGCAGGTCATGCGGGTATCAAGAAATCTGTGCAACTCATCTCCCGCTTCTATTGGTGGCCGACTCTGGAGACGGATGTTGTGGACTTTGTGCGAGCCTGCACTATCTGTGCCCGGGATAAGACTCCTCGCCAGAAGCCCGCTGGTTTTCTTCATCCTCTGCCTGTCCCCGAACAGCCTTGGTCTCTGATTGGTATGGATTTTATTACTGATTTACCCCCTTCCCGTGGCAACACTGTTATTTGGGTGGTCGTTGATCGATTCTCCAAAATGGCACATTTCATCCCTCTTCCTGGTCTTCCTTCTGCGCCTCAGTTGGCTAAACAATTTTTTGTACACATTTTTCGTCTTCACGGGTTGCCTACGCAGATTGTCTCGGATAGAGGCGTCCAATTCGTGTCTAAATTCTGGAGGGCTCTCTGTAAACAACTCAAGATTAAATTAAATTTTTCTTCTGCATATCATCCCCAGTCCAATGGACAAGTAGAAAGGATTAACCAGATCTTGGGTGATTATTTGCGACATTTTGTTTCCTCCCGCCAGGATGACTGGGCAGATCTCCTCCCATGGGCCGAATTCTCGTATAACTTCAGGGTCTCTGAGTCTTCCTCCAAATCCCCATTTTTCGTGGTGTACGGCCGTCACCCTCTTCCCCCCCTCCCTACTCCCTTGCCCTCTGGTCTGCCCGCTGTGGATGAAATTTCTCGTGACCTTTCCATCATATGGAGAGAGACCCAAAATTCTCTCTTACAGGCTTCATCACGCATGAAGAAGTTCGCGGATAAGAAAAGAAGAGCTCCCCCCGTTTTTTCCCCTGGAGACAAGGTATGGCTCTCCGCTAAATATGTCCGCTTCCGTGTCCCTAGCTACAAGTTGGGACCACGCTATCTTGGTCCTTTCAAAATTTTGTGTCAAATTAATCCTGTCTCTTATAAACTTCTTCTTCCTCCCTCTCTTCGTATCCCTAATGCCTTTCACGTCTCTCTTCTCAAACCACTCATCCTCAACCGTTTTTCTCCCAAATCTGTTCCTCCCACTCCTGTTTCCGGCTCCTCGGACATCTTCTCGGTCAAAGAAATTTTAGCTGCCAAAAAGGTCAGAGGGAAAAATTTTTTTTTAGTGGACTGGGAGGGTTGTGGTCCTGAAGAGAGATCCTGGGAACCTGAGGACAACATCCTAGACAAAAGTCTGCTCCTCAGGTTCTCAGGCTCTAAGAAGAGGGGGAGACCCAAGGGGGGGGGTACTGTTACGCCGAGCGCTCCGGGTCCCCGCTCCTCCCCGGAGCGCTCGCTTCACTCTCCCCGCGGCAGCGCTCCGGTCACGTCCTCTGACCCGGGGCGCTGCGATTCCGCTGCCAGCCGGGGTGCGATTCGCGATGCGGGTAGCGCCCGCTCGCGATGCGCACCCCGGCTCCCCTACCTGACTCGCTCTCCGTCTGTTCTGTCCCGGCGCGCGCGGCCCCGCTCCCTAGGGCGCGCGCGCGCCGGGTCTCTGCGATTTAAAGGGCCACTGCGCCGCTGATTGGCGCAGTGGTTCCAATTAGTGTGTTCACCTGTGCACTTCCCTATATCACCTCACTTCCCCTGCACTCCCTTGCCGGATCTTGTTGCCTTAGTGCCAGTGAAAGCGTTCCTTGTGTGTTCCTTGCCTGTGTTTCCAGACCTTCTGCCGTTGCCCCTGACTACGATCCTTGCTGCCTGCCCCGACCTTCTGCTACGTCCGACCTTGCTTTTGCCTACTCCCTTGTACCGCGCCTATCTTCAGCAGCCAGAGAGGTGAGCCGTTGCTAGTGGATACGACCTGGTCACTACCGCCGCAGCAAGACCATCCCGCTTTGCGGCGGGCTCTGGTGAAAACCAGTAGTGGCTTAGAACCGGTCCACTAGCACGGTCCACGCCAATCCCTCTCTGGCACAGAGGATCCACTACCTGCCAGCCGGCATCGTGACACTACCTACCAACATACATAGCTATCTACCTACATCGCTACCCACATGGCTACCTACCAACATAGATACCTACCTCCTCAACTACCTACCTAGTTAACTGCCTACCTACATAGCTACCTACTTAGCTACCTACATAGCCACCTACCTGGCTACCTACCTACTTATCTACTTACCTACCTACCTACTTACATACCTAGCAACCTATGTACCTACCAATCAACATAGCTACTTACCTAGCTACTAAACTACCTACCCACATAGCTACCTACCTGCCTGCTTATTTATCTACCAACCAACTTATTTACCTACTTATCTACAAAGCTACTTGGCTCCATACCTCCTCACCTACTTAGCTAGCTACCTATCTACATAGCTAACTACCTAGCTACCTACCTACATAGCTGCTTAACTACTTATCTACCTAGCTACCTACCTACTTAACTACAAAGATAGGTACTTACTTACCTGGCTACCTACCTATCTAGCTAGCTAGCTACCTGGCTACCTTCCTAATAACATGTTTACCTACTTGGGGGGTGATAGATCTACCTACCTAGGGATGTATTTATCTATCTGCCTATATATAGGGGGACTACCTAATAAGGGAACTAACTGCTGTGGGACATACCTACCTGCCTACTATGGGGAATATACCTACATAAGAGGGGACCTACTATTCTACCCACTTTTATTGTGCAGGTAGCCTATTTATTGTTTGGGAAGCCTATAGATCGATAGATTGTGTAGTGGTGGGGAGGGCAACAATGCACACGTGAGGGGTGCCAATACACCAGGGGTGCAAAGAGCATTAGGTTTGCCTCTGCCCAAAGTTTCCTTCTGGGCTTATGCATTCAGTCATTTGTTTTCCATAATGAATGATGACTGATAGTAAACAAGTAGTTTGGAGCACCCATACCTCCCAAGGATTTAGGCAGGGCTAGTTTTGGTGAGTTTATTTTTGGATGCTTGTTTATCCAGATGTAATTGAATAATAAAGACCTTGCCTGATAAATAAAGCTTAAGGAACTTGTATGGGTAGCTTCTGAAAGAAATAGATACATTTTACAATTTTTTTTTTTCTCTAAATCATTCAGAGGTTTATTGGCAAACTTCAGACAGGCCTATACTTGTGCTTTCTTGAGCAGAGGGACATTGCTAGTTCTGCAGGATTTCAGTCCTTCATAGTTTAATGTGTCACCAATAGTTTTTTGGTGACTATTGTCCCAGATGCTATGAGATCATTGACAAGCTTCTCCCATGTAGTGCTGAGCAGAATTCTCACCATTTTATGATCAGATAAATTGGAGGATACAAAAAAGAGAAAAATGGGGCCCTCCCTTGCGTAGTATATAAATAGGTGCATTATCCACCACAACACCACAGTAACATACCGACCTTATAGGAGTGGTGCTAAGATAACCACGACTCCGGTTAGATGATGACAGTAAACGTGTTAGCTGCTGCACCCTGACCTAGTCCAATCTCTTGCAGTGGCAGACAGACAGAACAAGGACCAGATTACCAATAGTAAAATAGGTCAATAGGGGCACTACTACCCACAATGCACACTCAGTAAAGACTTCAACCATAGGCGATGCACAGGAAAATAACGGAATATTTATTGAAATTACAATTGAACAGCACGTTTTGACACACCCTAGTGCCTTCCTCAGGTTCACCAACATCATTAAAGACAATTAAAACATAGGTATATAACCTCTATGCAATAAAAGGGTATACAGAAAGTATACAGACATATATGCCAATGTATATGCGTAACAGTACTGTATTAACATGCAACAAATAGTAAAAGACCATCATTCTTGTATACTAAAAATGGCATACATATATCCACCAGAAATACATGTACATATGGATAAAAAGTTTAGTACACTTAAAACAATGTGTCAAGGATTCCTTAAGGTAAATATAAAGAAATATACCGATAAATATAAAAGAACTGGCATATCTATAGATGTAGTAGTGTAGTAGTAAAAGTATTTTGAGTGTTTCATTACAAATAAATACATAAATAAAATTGCATGTTTCAATGAATGTGCATAGACATCTAAAATACCGAAGTGCCAAGGGGCAATAATGACTGTGTATAGAAAAAAGAACTATATATATTAAAATGACATACTGTATAGTATTAGCAGTGTCTGATGTTTACATAAAAATGACAATGGGAAGTGGCTAAAACCATGTTTTAGGAGAAGCCATTCAGATAGTGCTCAATGTATTGTGGACCCATATATATAATAAGCTGCCAGTTATTGTGAACCAGCTGACAGACAGCTAGAATACTATATACTGTGTAGCTAAACAGGGAATGAATTAGAAGAACTGCTAAACGTATAATTCTTCTTCCTCATTTTATGATCATTAAAACTCCCCAAAGTGAGATCTTACATGGGGTTCTGACCGTGGGAGATTGACAGTAGTTTTGTGCTTCGTCCACTTGCAAACTGTTGTAAACTTCTCACCAAGCTGCTTGGCGATGGTCTTGAAGCTCATTCTAGACTTGTGTCTGTCAACAATCTTGTCCCTCTCATCCTGGAACAGATCTTTAGTCTTGGCCATGATGGAGAGTTTGGAATATGATTGACTGCTTCTGTGGACAGGTGTCTTTTATACAGGTAACAAGCTGAGATTAGGAGCACTCCCTGTAAGAAATTGCCCTTGATCTCAGCCCTTAACCTGTATTAAAGACACCTGGGAGCCAGAAATGTTGCTGATTGATAGGGGATCAAATACTTCGTTTAAATTCATAACTTATTTAAACCAGCCTAGCGGTATTCCTGAGCGTGACTCGGGGTTAATTTTCGCTGCTGGAAGCGGTAACCCCGAGTCACGCTCGGGGTAGAATTGCAGAGTTGCTGTGCGGGCTGCACAATATATCGCAAAAGCAATCAAATCACGATTTTTGCTTTTTGCGATATAGCGATGCAACCCCCCGGGAAAATATGTGATTATCTGCTCAGGTCGGCTCCCGTGGTGGGGGCCGGCCAGAGCAGGTAATGACAAATACTAAAAGTCAGTGTTTCTCAACCAGGGGGCCTCCAGATGTTGCAAAACTACAACTCTCAGCATGCCCGGACAGCCAAAGGCTGTCCGGGCATGCTGGGAGTAGTAGTTTCACAACAGCTGGAGGCCCCCTGGTAGAAAAACACTGAGCTAAGTGTAAAAGTAAAAAGGAGTAAAATAAAAAAAACTTTTGCTCACCTAGTCCCGGTCCCCGAAGATGTCGTTCCCCTCCGTGCGCTCCGGCCCCTGCTCTCTTCACTATTCATCTTACAGGACCTTTCCCTTTTCAGCCAATCACAGGCCACAGTGGTGTAAAGCCTGTGATTGGCTGAAGGAGAAAGGGCTTGTTCTGCAGCAAATACACTAGGTTTGAAATCTGCCGGCAAACCCAGTGTATGTTACTGCAGGACAAGGTGACAAGGGGGGGGGGAGGAGAATGTAACAAGGCGGGGGGAGGTGACAAGGGGGGGGAATGTGACATAGGGGAGAATGTGACAGAGGGGGAATGTGACAAGAGGGAAGAATGTGACAAGGGGGGGATGTGACAGGGGGAGGGGAATGTGACAGAGGGGGGAATGTGACAGGGGGAGGGGGATGTGACAGAGGGGGGAATGTGACACAGGGGAGAATGTAACAAGGGGGGGGATGTGACATAGGGGGGAATGTAACAAGGGGGGGGATGTGACAAGGGGGGGGGAATGTGACAGAGGGGGGAATGTGACAGGGGGGGGATGTGACAGGGGGAGGGGGATGTGACAGGGGGAGGGGGATGTGACAGAGGGGGGAATGTGACACAGGGGAGAATGTAACAAGGGGGGGGGATGTGACATAGGGGGGAATGTAACAAGGGGGGGGATGTGACAAGGGGGGGGGGATGTGACAGAGGGGGGAATGTGACAGGGGGGGGATGTGACAGGGGGAGGGGAATGTGACAGAGGGGGGAATGTGACGGGGGGGGATGTGACAGGGGGAGGGGAATGTGACAGAGGGGGGAATGTGACACAGGGGAGAATGTAACAAGGGGGGGGGATGTGACATAGGGGGGAATGTAACAAGGGGGGGGGGTGACAAGGGGGGGGGGAATGTGACAGAGGGGGGAATGTGACAGGGGGGGGATCTGACCGGGGGAGGGGAATGTGACATGAAGCGGGGGATGTGACAAGGGGGGAGGAATGTGACAAGGGGGGGATGTGACAGGGGGGGAGTGGAATGTAACATGGAGGGGGGAGAATGTAACAATGGGGGGGGGGAGAATGTAACAAGGGGGGAATGTGACAGGGGGATGAATGTGACAGGGGGGATGAATGTGACAGGGGGGAAGAATGTAACAAGGGGGGGGGGAATGTGACAGGGGGGGATGAATGTGACAGGGGGGATGAATGTGACAGGGGGGGATGAATGCGACAGGGGGGGAAGAATGTGACAGGGGGGGAAGAATGTGACAGGGGGGATGAATGTGACAGGGGGGGAGAATGTGACAAGGAGGGGGGAGAATGTGATATGGGGGGAATGTGACAAGGAGGGGGAGAATGTGATATGGGGGGGGAGAATGTGACAAGGGGGGGAATGTGACAAGGGGGGGGATGTGACAAGGAGGGGGAGAATGTGATATGGGGGGGGATGTGACAAGGGGGGGAATGTGACAAGGAGGGGGAGAATGTGATATGGAGGGGGAAATGTGACAAGGGAGGGGGAATGTGACGGGGGGAGATGTGGAATTTCTATGCAAAAAATTGTACTGCTTTTGGTACAAATTTCCAGACAGAATCATACCGCCAGGGAGGTTAAATTACTTTTTTTTTTTGTAATTCTGTCTCTGACTTTTCAAATAATCCTGCTATGTAAATTATCGACTGATCCTTTCTTTGTCAATGGGAAAACATACAAAATCAGCATAATTACTTTTTCTTTCATCTTTTTTTTTTTTGCCAAGATATGTAAAATAGTAACATAGTTTGTAGGGTTAAAAAAAAGACAAGAGCCAATTGAGTTCAACCTAAAACCCTTCTGTCTTGATCCAGAGGAAGGTAAACCGCCATGAGGCTGATGCCAATTGCCCCATGACAGAGGATGACGCCCCAATATGGCGATCAGAATAAATCCCTGGATCAACGTTCTATCCCTATAAATCTAGTATACATAACCTGTAATATTAGTACTCTCTAGAAAAGCTTCCAGGCCCCTCTTGAACTTGTTTATTGAGTAACATGTCTCAGAGACCATTTAAAAATGTTGCTATCCTATGGTTTGGATTTGTCCAGATTTAGCCTAGGTTGGCTTTGTTAGGTGTGCTAGTACAGCAGTGGGACTAGAAAGGTAAAAAAAAAAAAAGGTCAAATTTAAAATATATACTGTGTATATAAATTCCCTTTAACAAAAATGTAACTCCAATCCATAAAAAAAAAAAATGAAAATAGATAATGTTGCGAATGTATAGCTTGCAGCCCCCCATCTCCTGAGCAACCTGTTTTTACTGCAATTGGTCGTGATATACTGTCACGATGCCGGCTGGCAGGTAGTGGATCCTCTGTGCCAGAGAGGGATTGGCGTGGACCGTGCTAGTGGACCGGTTCTAAGCCACTACTGGTTTTCACCAGAGCCCGCCGCAAAGCGGGATGGTCTTGCTGCGGCGGTAGTGACCAGGTCGTATCCACTAGCAACGGCTCACCTCTCTGGCTGCTGAAGATAGGCGCGGTACAAGGGAGTAGGCAAAAGCAAGGTCGGACGTAGCAGAAGGTCGGGGCAGGCAGCAAGGATCGTAGTCAGGGGCAACGGCAGAAGGTCTGGAAACACAGGCAAGGAACACACAAGGAACGCTTTCACTGGCACTAAGGCAACAAGATCCGGCAAGGGAGTGCAGGGGAAGTGAGGTGATATAGGGAAGTGCACAGGTGAACACACTAATTGGAACCACTGCGCCAATCAGCGGCGCAGTGGCCCTTTAAATCGCAGAGACCCGGCGCGCGCGCGCCCTAGGGAGCGGGGCCGCGCGCGCCGGGACAGAACAGACGGAGAGCGAGTCAGGTAGGGGAGCCGGGGTGCGCATCGCGAGCGGGCGCTACCCGCATCGCGAATCGCATCCCGGCTGGCAGCGGAATCGCAGCGCCCCGGGTCAGAGGACGTGACCGGAGCGCTGCCGCGGGGAGAGTGAAGCGAGCGCTCCGGGGAGGAGCGGGGACCCGGAGCGCTCGGCGTAACAGTACCCCCCCCCTTGGGTCTCCCCCTCTTCTTAGAGCCTGAGAACCTGAGGAGCAGACTTTTGTCTAGGATGTTGTCCTCAGGTTCCCAGGATCTCTCTTCAGGACCACAACCCTCCCAGTCCACTAAAAAAAAATTTTTCCCTCTGACCTTTTTGGCAGCTAAAATTTCTTTGACCGAGAAGATGTCCGAGGAGCCGGAAACAGGAGTGGGAGGAACAGATTTGGGAGAAAAACGGTTGAGGATGAGTGGTTTGAGAAGAGAGACGTGAAAGGCATTAGGGATACGAAGAGAGGGAGGAAGAAGAAGTTTATAAGAGACAGGATTAATTTGACACAAAATTTTGAAAGGACCAAGATAGCGTGGTCCCAACTTGTAGCTAGGGACACGGAAGCGGACATATTTAGCGGAGAGCCATACCTTGTCTCCAGGGGAAAAAACGGGGGGAGCTCTTCTTTTCTTATCCGCGAACTTCTTCATGCGTGATGAAGCCTGTAAGAGAGAATTTTGGGTCTCTCTCCATATGATGGAAAGGTCACGAGAAATTTCATCCACAGCGGGCAGACCAGAGGGCAAGGGAGTAGGGAGGGGGGGAAGAGGGTGACGGCCGTACACCACGAAAAATGGGGATTTGGAGGAAGACTCAGAGACCCTGAAGTTATACGAGAATTCGGCCCATGGGAGGAGATCTGCCCAGTCATCCTGGCGGGAGGAAACAAAATGTCGCAAATAATCACCCAAGATCTGGTTAATCCTTTCTACTTGTCCATTGGACTGGGGATGATATGCAGAAGAAAAATTTAATTTAATCTTGAGTTGTTTACAGAGAGCCCTCCAGAATTTAGACACGAATTGGACGCCTCTATCCGAGACAATCTGCGTAGGCAACCCGTGAAGACGAAAAATGTGTACAAAAAATTGCTTAGCCAACTGAGGCGCAGAAGGAAGACCAGGAAGAGGGATGAAATGTGCCATTTTGGAGAATCGATCAACGACCACCCAAATAACAGTGTTGCCACGGGAAGGGGGTAAATCAGTAATAAAATCCATACCAATCAGAGACCAAGGCTGTTCGGGGACAGGCAGAGGATGAAGAAAACCAGCGGGCTTCTGGCGAGGAGTCTTATCCCGGGCACAGATAGTGCAGGCTCGCACAAAGTCCACAACATCCGTCTCCAGAGTCGGCCACCAATAGAAGCGGGAGATGAGTTGCACAGATTTCTTGATACCCGCATGACCTGCGAGATGGGAGGAGTGACCCCATTTGAGGATTCCGAGGCGTTGGCGAGGAGAAACAAAGGTCTTTCCTGGAGGAGTCTGCCTGATGGAGGCAGGAGAAGTGGAGATCAGGCAGTCAGGTGGAATGATGTGTTGCGGAGAGAGTTCAACTTCTGAGGCATCCGAGGAACGAGAGAGAGCATCGGCCCTAATGTTCTTATCGGCAGGACGAAAGTGAATCTCAAAATTAAATCGGGCAAAGAACAGAGACCACCGGGCCTGGCGAGGATTCAGCCGTTGGGCAGACTGGAGGTAGGAGAGGTTCTTGTGGTCGGTGTAGATAATAACAGGAGAACTTGATCCCTCCAGCAGATGCCTCCATTCCTCAAGTGCTAATTTAATGGCTAGAAGCTCTCGATCCCCGATGGAGTAGTTCCTCTCCGCTGGAGAGAAGGTCCTAGAGAAAAAACCACAAGTGACAGCATGCCCGGAAGAATTTTTTTGTAGAAGAACAGCTCCAGCTCCCACTGAGGAGGCATCAACCTCCAATAGGAAGGGTTTGGAAGGGTCAGGTCTGGAGAGGACGGGAGCCGAAGAAAAGGCAGACTTGAGTCGTTTAAAGGCGTCTTCTGCTTGAGGAGGCCAGGACTTGGGATCAGCATTTTTTTTGGTTAAAGCCACGATAGGAGCCACAATGGTAGAAAAATGTGGAATAAATTGCCTGTAATAATTGGCGAACCCCAAAAAGCGTTGGATAGCACGGAGTCCGGAGGGGCGTGGCCAATCTAAGACGGCAGAGAGTTTGTCTGGATCCATCTGTAGTCCCTGGCCAGAGACCAAATATCCTAGAAAAGGAAGAGATTGGCATTCAAACAGACATTTCTCAATTTTGGCAAAGAGTTGGTTGTCACGAAGTCTCTGAAGAACCATACGGACATGCTGGCGGTGTTCTTCTAGATTGGCAGAAAAAATTAGGATATCGTCCAGATATACAACAACACAGGAGTATAACAGATCACGAAAAATTTCATTGACAAAGTCTTGGAAGACGGCAGGGGCGTTGCACAGTCCAAAGGGCATGACCAGATACTCAAAGTGTCCATCTCTGGTGTTAAATGCCGTTTTCCACTCGTCCCCCTCTCTGATGCGGATGAGGTTATAGGCGCCTCTTAAGTCCAATTTAGTGAAGATGTGGGCACCTTGGAGGCGATCAAAGAGTTCAGAGATGAGGGGTAAGGGGTAGCGGTTCTTAACCGTGATTTTATTAAGACCGCGGTAGTCAATGCAAGGACGTAGGGAGCCATCTTTTTTGGACACAAAGAAAAATCCGGCTCCGGCAGGAGAGGAGGATTTACGGATAAAGCCCTTTTTTAGATTCTCCTGGACGTATTCGGACATGGCAAGAGTCTCTGGGGCAGAGAGAGGATAAATTCTGCCCCGGGGTGGAGTAGTGCCCAGGAGGAGGTCGATAGGGCAATCATAAGGCCTGTGAGGAGGTAGAGTCTCAGCTTGTTTTTTGCAGAAAACATCCGCGAAGTCCATATAGGCCTTAGGGAGACCGGTTACTGGAGGAACCACAGAGTTACGGCAAGGGTTACTGGGAACCGGTTTTAGACAGTTCTTGGAACAAGAGGACCCCCAACTCTTGATCTCCCCAGTGGACCAATCCAGGGTAGGGGAATGAAGTTGAAGCCAGGGAAGTCCAAGGAGAATTTCCGAGGTGCAATTGGGGAGGACCAAAAGTTCAATCCTCTCATGATGAGATCCGATGCTCATAAGAAGGGGCTCCGTGCGGAAACGTATGGTACAGTCCAATCTTTCATTATTTACACAATTGATGTAGAGGGGTCTGGCGAGACTGGTCACCGGGATGTTGAACCTGTTGACGAGAGAGGCCAAAATAAAATTTCCTGCAGATCCAGAGTCCAAGAAGGCCACTGTAGAGAAGGAGAAGGCAGAGGCAGACATCCGCACAGGCACAGTAAGACGTGGAGAAGCAGAGTAGACATCAAGGACTGTCTCGCCTTTGTGCGGAGTCAGCGTACGTCTTTCCAGGCGGGGAGGACGGATAGGACAATCTCTCAGGAAGTGTTCGGTACTAGCACAGTACAGGCAGAGGTTCTCCATACGGCGTCGTGTCCTCTCTTGAGGTGTCAGGCGAGACCGGTCGACCTGCATAGCCTCCACGGCGGGAGGCACAGGAACAGATTGCAGGGGACCAGAGGAGAGAGGAGCCGAGGAGAAGAAACGCCTCGTGCGAACAGAGTCCATATCTTGGCGGAGTTCCTGACGCCTTTCGGAAAAACGCATGTCAATGCGAGTGGCTAGGTGAATAAGTTCATGTAGATTAGCAGGAATTTCTCATGCGGCCAGAACATCTTTAATGTTGCTGGATAGGCCTTTTTTGAAGGTCGCGCAGAGGGCCTCATTATTCCAGGACAATTCTGAAGCAAGAGTACGGAATTGTACGGCATACTCGCCAACGGAAGAATTACCCTGGACCAGGTTCAACAGGGCAGTCTCAGCAGAAGAGGCTCGGGCAGGTTCCTCAAAGACACTTCGGATTTCCGAGAAGAAGGAGTGTACAGAGGCAGTGACGGGGTCATTGCGGTCCCAGAGCGGTGTGGCCCATGACAGGGCTTTTCCGGACAGAAGGCTGACTACGAAAGCCACCTTAGACCTTTCAGTGGGAAACAGGTCCGACATCATCTCCAGATGCAGGGAACATTGGGAAAGAAAGCCACGGCAAAACTTAGAGTCCCCATCAAATTTATCCGGCAAGGATAAGCGTATCCCAGGAGCGGCCACTCGCTGCGGAGGAGGTGCAGGAGCTGGCGGAGGAGATGACTGCTGAAGCTGTGGTAGTAACTGTTGTAGCATAACGGTCAGTTGAGACAGCTGTTGGCCTTGTTGCGCTATCTGTTGTGACTGCTGGGCGACCACCGTGGTGAGGTCAGCGACAACTGGCAGAGGAACTTCAGCGGGATCCATGGCCGGATCTACTGTCACGATGCCGGCTGGCAAGTAGTGGATCCTCTGTGCCAGAGAGGGATTGGCGTGGACCGTGCTAGTGGACCGGTTCTAAGCCACTACTGGTTTTCACCAGAGCCCGCCGCAAAGCGGGATGGTCTTGCTGCGGCGGTAGTGACCAGGTCGTATCCACTAGCAACGGCTCACCTCTCTGGCTGCTGAAGATAGGCGCGGTACAAGGGAGTAGGCAAAAGCAAGGTCGGACGTAGCAGAAGGTCGGGGCAGGCAGCAAGGATCGTAGTCAGGGGCAACGGCAGAAGGTCTGGAAACACAGGCAAGGAACACACAAGGAACGCTTTCACTGGCACTAAGGCAACAAGATCCGGCAAGGGAGTGCAGGGGAAGTGAGGTGATATAGGGAAGTGCACAGGTGAACACACTAATTGGAACCACTGCGCCAATCAGCGGCGCAGTGGCCCTTTAAATCGCAGAGACCCGGCGCGCGCGCGCCCTAGGGAGCGGGGCCGCGCGCGCCCTAGGGAGCGGGGCCGCGCGCGCCGGGACAGAACAGACGGAGAGCGAGTCAGGTAGGGGAGCCGGGGTGCGCATCGCGAGCGGGCGCTACCCGCATCGCGAATCGCATCCCGGCTGGCAGCGGAATCGCAGCGCCCCGGGTCAGAGGACGTGACCGGAGCGCTGCCGCGGGGAGAGTGAAGCGAGCGCTCCGGGGAGGAGCGGGGACCCGGAGCGCTCGGCGTAACATATACATTTTTTGGATATGCTGGGAGTAGTGTTGCTCGCGAATATTCGCAATTCGAATTTTATTTGCGAACATCGTATATTCGCGAATATTCGCAAATATAGCACTATATATTCAAAATTACGAATATTTGCTTTTTTTCCCCACAGGACACATCACAGTGATCATCCCTCTCTGCTTCCAGCTTGTGTGGTGTAAAGAAGGCTCTAATACTACTGTGTGAGACCGCCGGGCGAATATTCGTGCAAAAAATAAGTGTGAAAAAAAAGTTAATAAAGATCATTTAACCCCCTTCCCTAATAAATGTTACGCCTAGCGCTCCGGGTCCCCGCTCCTCCCCGGAGCGCTCACGGCGTCTTTCTCCCTGCAGCGCCCCGGTCAGTCCCGCTGACCGGGAGCGCTGCACTGTCTTGGCCGTTGGGGATGCGATTCGCACAGCGGGACGCGCCCGCTCGCGAATCGCATCCCAGGTCACTTACCCGTCCCGGTCCCCTGCTGTCATGTGCTGGCGCGCGCGGCTCCGCTCTCTAGGGCGCGCGCGCGCCAGCTCTCTGAGACTTAAAGGGCCAGTGCACCAATGATTGGTGCCTGGCCCAATTAGCTTAATTGGCTTCCACCTGCTCCCTGGCTATATCTGATCTCCTCCCATGCACTCCCTTGCCGGATCTTGTTGCCTTGTGCCAGTGAAAGCGTTTAGTGTGTCCAAAGCCTGTGTACCTGAACTTCTGCTACCCATCCTGACTACGAACCTTGCCGCCTGCCCCCGACCTTCTGCTACGTCTGACCTTGCCTCTGCCTAGTCCTTCTGTCCCACGCCTTCTCAGCAGTCAGCGAGGTAGAGCCGTTGCTAGTGGATACGACCTGGTTGCTACTGCCGCAGCAAGACCATCCCGCTTTGCGGCGGGCTCTGGTGAAAACCAGTAGCCTCTTAGAACCGGTCCACTAGCACGGTCCACGCCAATCCCTCGCTGACACAGAGGATCCACTACCTGGAAGCCGAATCGTGACAGTAGATCCGGCCATGGATCCCGCTGAGGTGCCGCTGCCAAGTCTCGCTGATCTTCCCACGGTGGTCGCTCAGCAATCGCAGCAGATTGCCCAACAAGGACAGCAGCTGTCGCAGTTGACCGCCATGTTACAGCAACTTCTGCCTCTGCTACAGCAGCAACCATCTCCTCCGCCAGCTCCTGCACCTCCTCCGCAGCGAGTGGCCGCTCCTAACCTCCGCTTGTCCCTGCCGGACAAATTTGATGGGGACTCTAAACTCTGCCGTGGATTTTTGTCTCAGTGTTCCCTGCATATGGAGATGTTGTCGGACTTGTTTCCTTCAGAACGGTCTAAGGTGGCGTTCGTAGTAAGCCTTCTTTCAGGAAAGGCCTTGTCTTGGGCCACACCGCTCTGGGACCGCAATGATCCTGCCACAGCCACAGTCCAGGTCTTCTTCACTGAACTCTGGAGTGTCTTCGAGGAGCCAGCCCGAGCTTCTTCTGCCGAGACTGCCCTGTTGAACCTGGTCCAGGGTAATTCTTCAGTGGGCGAGTACGCCATCCAATTTCGTACTCTTGCTTCCGAGTTATCATGGAATAACGAGGCTCTCTGCGCGACCTTTAAAAAAGGCCTATCCAGTCGCATCAAGGATGTGCTGGCCGCACGAGAGATTCCTGCCAATCTGCAAGAACTCATCCATCTAGCTACCCGCATTGACATGCGTTTTTCTGAGCGACACCAAGAGCTCCGCCAGGAAAAAGACTTAGATCTCTGGGCACCTCTCCCACAGTATCCGTTGCAATCTACGCCTGGGCCTCCCGCCGAGTAGGCCATGCAAGTGGATAAGTCTCGCCTGACCCAGGAAGAGAGGAATCGCCGTAGGGAAGAAAATCTCTGTCTTTACTGTGCCAGTACCGAGCATTTCTTGGTGGATTGCCCTATCCGTCCTCCACGCCTGGGAAACGCACGCACGCACCCAGCTCACGTGGGTGTGGCGTCTCTTGGTTCCAAGTCTGCTCCTCCACGTCTCACGGTACCCGTGCGGATTTCTTCTTCAGCCAACTCCTCCCTCTCAGCCGTGGCCTGCTTGGACTCCGGTGCCTCTGGAAATTTTATTTTGGAGTCGTTTGTTAATAAATTCAGCATCCCGGTGACCCGTCTCGTCAAGCCGCTCTACATTTCCGCGGTCAACGGAGCCAGATTGGACTGCACCGTGCGTTACCGCACAGAGCCCCTCCTCATGTCTATTGGACCCCACCTTGAGAGGATTGAGTTCTTCATTCTCCCCAACTGTACCTCTGAGGTCCTCCTCGGTCTGCCTTGGCTCCGGCTTCATTCCCCCACCATTGATTGGACCACCGGGGAGATCAGGAACTGGGACTCTGCCTGCCACAGGAAGTGCCTCTCCCCCCCTCCCAGTCCCGTCAGGCAAGCCTCTGTCCCTCCCCATGGCCCCCGTCCTGGTGTCACACTGCCCCGTGCCAGGCCTCGCCCTCTGCCCTCCCTCCCCATTCCCACTCCTGCTGTACTGCCTGCCGTTGAGGAAACCCTCCATTCTTTCCCGGTGTCCTCATCCCAGGGGAGGCAGTTACCGGACAAAGAGAAGGGGAGACCTAAGGGGGGGGTACTGTTACGCCTAGCGCTCCGGGTCCCCGCTCCTCCCCGGAGCGCTCACGGCGTCTTTCTCCCTGCAGCGCCCCGGTCAGTCCCGCTGACCGGGAGCGCTGCACTGTCTTGGCCGTTGGGGATGCGATTCGCACAGCGGGACGCGCCCGCTCGCGAATCGCATCCCAGGTCACTTACCCGTCCCGGTCCCCTGCTGTCATGTGCTGGCGCGCGCGGCTCCGCTCTCTAGGGCGCGCGCGCGCCAGCTCTCTGAGACTTAAAGGGCCAGTGCACCAATGATTGGTGCCTGGCCCAATTAGCTTAATTGGCTTCCACCTGCTCCCTGGCTATATCTGATCTCCTCCCATGCACTCCCTTGCCGGATCTTGTTGCCTTGTGCCAGTGAAAGCGTTTAGTGTGTCCAAAGCCTGTGTACCTGAACTTCTGCTACCCATCCTGACTACGAACCTTGCCGCCTGCCCCCGACCTTCTGCTACGTCTGACCTTGCCTCTGCCTAGTCCTTCTGTCCCACGCCTTCTCAGCAGTCAGCGAGGTAGAGCCGTTGCTAGTGGATACGACCTGGTTGCTACTGCCGCAGCAAGACCATCCCGCTTTGCGGCGGGCTCTGGTGAAAACCAGTAGCCTCTTAGAACCGGTCCACTAGCACGGTCCACGCCAATCCCTCGCTGACACAGAGGATCCACTACCTGGAAGCCGAATCGTGACAATAAAGGTAAGAATAACCCCCCTTATCCCATTTAAAAAAAAACTGTGTAAATAAAAATAAACATATGTGATATCGCCGCGTGCAGAAATGTCTGAACTATAAAAATATATCATTAATTAAAGGGTACCTCTCATCAAAAAAACTTTTGATATATTATAGATTAATGTATGCAGAATAACAATTGCATGTTGTTAAAAAATATGCTTCTTTCTATTGTATTTTCCACTTTGAAGAAATGACCACTAGGGGTCTCCCTACCAGTCCTGGCAGCAAGCATTTCAGACTCATGCTGGAGTCCTAAACACTACGAGCTGCCAGTCTGCTTTGTTCACAAAGGAGAACACTCAGAGCTGCCAGCCTGCTTTGTTCACAGCCTGTTTGGCTGTGAACAAAGCAGGCTGGCAGCTCTGAGTGTTTAGGACTCCAGCATGAGTCAGAAATGCTTGCTGACGAGACTGATCGGGAAAAATACAATAGAAAGAAGCATATTTTTCATTAACATGCTATTGGAAAGTTATTCAACATTCATTAATCTAAAATATATCAAAAGTTTATTTGATGAGAGGTACCCTTTAAACCGCACGTGGTGTACGTGCAAAAAAATTCCAAAGTCCAAAATAGCGTATTTTTGGTCACTTTTTATATAATGAAAAAGTGAATAAAAAGCGATCAAATAGGCCGATCAATATAAAAATTATACCGATAAAAACTTCAGATCACGGTGCAAAAAATGAGCCCTCATACCGGCCCGTACGCGGAAAAATAAAAGTTATAGGTGTCAGAAGATGACAATTTTAAACTTATACATTTTCCTGCATGTAGTTATGATTTTTTTTTAGAAGTAATACAAGATCCTATAGAAGTAATACAAAACCTGTAGAAATAGGGTATCATGTTAACCGTATGGACCTACAGAATAAAGATAAGAAAAATGGACTGCGTAGAAACGGAAGCGCCCAAAAGTTACAAAATGGCATTTTCTCTTCAATTTTGTCGCACAATGAATTTTTTTTCCACTTGGACGTGGATATTTTGGTAAAATGACTAATGTCACTGCAACGTAGAATTTGTGGCGCAAAAAATAAGCCATAATATGGAATTTTAAGTGCAAAATTGAAAGCGTTATGATTTTTAGAAGGTGATGAGGAAAAAATGTAAATGCAAAAATGGAGGGGGCGTAATGGCTGCCACGCCCCCTCCAATAGACTTGTATTGAGGGGGCGGGTCGTGACTTCATGAGGGGGCGGAGCCGTGACATCACGATGCTCCGGCCCCTGTATCGCCGGTCATTACGCACAGAGCGAGTTTGCTCTGTGCAGTAATGATACCAGGGTGCTGCATTGGAGATCCAGGAGGTCCCCAGCGGCGGGACCCCCACGATCTGACATCTTATCCCCTATCCTTTGGAAGAAGGAATTTAAAAAAATATATATATATATTTATTTTTTTCTGGAGTACCCCTTGTTTCTTTAATGGACATTATGTTGTAGAGAACTCAGTGTTATCTTCTACAGTAGTTGTTACTGCTGCACAGCCGCCTATTTTTTAATTGCTTATTTCTGTCCTAAACAAGTCTTCTAAGCCATTTATAGCTCATATATCCTTCTGCTTGGTTCAGTCAACAACTTTCTTTATACACTTGATGACCTTGTATTCTCCATTAGATCTTATTTTAGACACCAATCTATGAGCTCCAGAAACTTGTTTGCCTCAGCATTTCTGGTTAAAGACTGCACTATATCTTGGATTTAGCTTGTTTTTGTTTCTGGATAATACTAACAAGATTTTATCATTTTTGTGATAGTTTTCATTCTTCACTGTAGTCTAAGGGCCTTTATTTTTTAACTCTTACACTCCAAGATTGTTAGGTCACTCTAGTGAGTGCTTAGACTTCTTACATGTATAGTAGGAATGCAAAGTGTCACACTGTCTGGTTGGCACCCATATGAAATAATTTGTCTGCCTATGGCTCCCCTACCCAACATGTGTTCCTACTAAGGCTAATGTTCAGATGTCAGAATTCTTGCATGGAAAATCTCTATGCGGACATTCTGCAGACTGCGGGTGCTGGCATAACATGCTTAGTACACCAGTTCCCTTTAGGGCTCTCTCCCAAAAATTGTGACCCGTGAAATCTTTTGGTATTTTTGTTTTGTGTGGCATAACATGCCTGCGCTAAGACAGCTCGGAAATGCGCTGTCTCCATAGACAGCAATGCATTTCCGTGCAGAGTCCGCAGAAAGAATGGACATGTCCATTCCTTCTGCGGACACCGTAATCATTGCAGCAGAGTCCCATTGAATTGCTGCTGTGGGATCTCTGTGTGGAATTCCAATGCGGATTCCACACGGAAATTCTGAAATGTGAACATAGTCTAGAAGTACATTCACACTGAGATGGACATTTCGAGGGCAGCAGGTTGACCTGATGTCAATCTGCAATATGACCGTGCAGACCTTTGCTGTCCTACTGATGGTTGCGGAATTACCATACTGTGAACGGTGCAGCGGAATCCTATTCACAGTAAATCTCAGTGTGAAGTTGTATTCCAGGACAGGCCAGCAACATCTGACATCCAACACCCCCACTAATCAGAATCCACAGCGTCTGCATATACAATAGAAAGAGATAGCAGCAGGCAGCTCTATACATTGTGTAGCGGCCAACCTAGGTTACTGCAGTTCAGCTCCTATTAAAGTGTACCTGTCATCAACAAAAACTTTTTATATAATGTAGATAATACCATTATATATTTGTAATATACATTGGTTATAAATTGTGTAGATTTTTGGGTGAAAACATACTGTCCCTGCAGCTATTGTCTGTGTGTCTCTATGAGGAGACCAAATACAGGAAGTGAGTGCAGGACAAGCAGGGCTCTGTGCAGGCTCCTGGCTTGTCAATCATCCTGATGTATGAGCCAGGAGCATGTCATAGAGCCTCAGCGCACACTGTCCTGCTTTATCTAACTGCACAGAGCCCTGCTTGTCCACCCTCACTTCCTGTATTTGGACTCCTCATAGAGACACACATGCAATAGCTGCAGGGTCAAAAATATACACATTTTTTAACCAATGTATATTACAAATATGCATATAATGGTATTATCTACATTATATAAAAAGTATTTGTTGACGACAGCTACACTTTAAAGTGAATGGTGGCTGCACTGCAGTGTCTCATCTTTGCCACTACTAACTGTATGGAGTTGTCTGCTTTCATCTGCTTTTACTGTATGTGTCAATGTCGCAGCTCTGGCAAACATGTTATCAAGGGGGGGAGTGTCGGGGGATGGTAGCCTGTGGCAGAGCCAAAGGAGATTACTAGAAAACAACTCTTGCTCTGCTAAAGGCTGTGGTGCACTCAGTGCTACTGATAGACAGACTCCCCCAGTGTATTGTATATTCTACTGCTAAAATACAATTGAATATGCAGTACAATAGGATAGACTCTCTATCACTAATGCTGCTTGTGCAGCAGTGATTCGTAACTGTGCTTGAAGCGGGTATGAGCAGCCCTGCAGTTCCTGACGCAGCCATTGGTGGCAGCAAAGAGCCCCATGTCAGCTGCCACCAATGGTTGCTGTTACTGCTGCCACTCAATATATAAAAGAATGTAGAAAAAAAAATCTTTTTTTTATAAAGTTATAATAGAAAATTATATAACTTTATGGGAATTTTTTTTAATAAATACATATATAAATAAATAAACAAATAAATATTATCTGGCGTACCCTTTTAATATTTGACATAAGATTATACAAATCTAAAAACACAGTCAAAAACAACTGCACAAGAACAAATACCAGTAAGGGGGTCCTTCTTATTGCAATGATCATTGTCATTTTTTTATGCTAATTTGCTTATTGTTAATGTTGCCTTGATTATTTTTTTTACTCTGCATTTGCAGTTTGCTAAGCAATATGAGTAGTGTAACTTACTAGGTAATTAAATTAGTGATATCTGTGCAGTATGATGAATATCTACTGCATGAGAAGTATCCATATGGCTCCAATATCAACCTGCAGTATTTATAGAACAGAGAAAGAAAATACCGGTAGATATGATAGTAAATAATATATGCTTCTCTATATTTAAGTCACAGGAAAAAAAACAGCTGCTCTGAAGATTATTTTAGGCACTATGTTATATAAGCAGTGACTTAAAGAGGGAAAAATTTTTTTTTACCAATTGTTATCCTTGGTGTTTGAAATTCTAATGCTGTTTTCATTTTGTTGCTACGCCGCGGTTACCAAGATAGAAGGATTTTACTACTTTGTTGACTATCCACACTTTTCCCTGAAAAGTCAAATACGCAGGAACTTTGTTTAAAAAAAAGGGGTGAATCAGGCTCGGGGTGTATATATAAGGTTAAGGAGGTGTGAATCAGGCTCAGAAAGTGTGAATAGGAGGCTGTAGGTGGCACTGGTTAGATTGGGGTGTATGGCCTAAGAGTCCCTTTGTCTACACCCATAACTACAACAAGAAGATACTGTTTGCTGCAGGAGGATCCCCAAGGTTGCAGTACTCAGTGTAGCATAATCAAGAATGGAATGAAGGTTGTACCCCAGCAGAGCTGTCAGGATGTGACAGGCAAAAGAACAAGGTGGGGGCATAGTCAAGAAAAGAGCCAAGGGTCACAGCTGGAAGTAAAACGACAGGTACCAAACAAAAAGTCCAAAGAGTGAAGAAAAGGCACTATCCAGGAACAAGGCCAAGGTCAGGATAAAGGTGAGGCAGGAGCCAGAAGAACAATAATGCAAGAAATAAAAACTAACATGGGAATAAACCTCAACCAGTAGACAAGATATGGCAGGATGGTGTCCCCTAAGGTGGCTGTCAGGCCCGATCTCATCTGTGGCCACTGGTAGGCTAGGAAACTGATTCCTACCATTCAACCAGGTTTGGAGGGCCCAGCGTGACCCAACAGAATCATGGCAGAAGACAGGGGCAGGAGCCGCAGAGGGGGAAGTGCCTGGTTGCTTAGAAAGTGGATGCAGTTGTCAGCAGAAGCTGCAGATGCTCACTAGGATGTGGTGGTGGAATCTGATGTGATGAAAAACACGCTGTTGTTCACATTGTCAAGTCATTCAAAGGCCATGCAAACAGTACAGGACACTTAGCCTGAGAGATCACATTAAAGCCTGGATTAATGCCAAAAATGTCTGCATTTCTCAATAGTTTATCTATTTCCTAACATCATATAGAGAACAGTCATATGCTCTACTGAACATAACAACTCGCACTGTCAAACTGATAATGTAAAGGTGCATTATGGGAAAAACTATGTGACCTCCTAAGATTGTACAAAATGTTCACACAGCAATATAAAACTTTAACAACAAGAAAACAACTTCCCCACATACTGGTCTTCATGCACAATGACACCTGTTACAACCATCAATGGCGCACGCAGAGATAACAACACAGAGTTCTGTGCTATACAATCTTTATAAAATATGCACAGCAGGGTCCTGATGAGTATGCACAGTATTAGGGAATGGCAGAGCTGTGCCTGCACTGCACCCTGGGTTGTTCTCAGTGTTCTTAGTCTTGCTGTCGGGTTTTCCAGAGTTCAAATGCACCATATTTTATGTAAATATAGTTTTTTATTTTATTTTTTGAGACACTCCCTTCTCTCCAAAGGCCACACCCCTTTTTCAGATTTCCTGTGTAAAATAGAGAATTAGTCGTTTTTGGGGGATTTTTTTCAGAAATTCTGGTGCACTACATATGCAACACATAAAACCCTACAAAATCTACTCGGAAAAAAAGCTTAGTAAATTAGGCCCAATATATATCAAAAAATTTTTTATATAGTGTCAAAAATTGCATGTTAAACTACTTATCACAATTTTGCACCAAGATTCATCACTGGAAATGGGCAAGAAGACTAACACTAATGAAAATTTGGCAAGTGCTGTAGATTAATTTTTTCTCTCTTCTATGGATACTATTTAGAACTTTCTTTGGTCATGAGTACAACCATTATTGAATCTCACAAAGATATGATCCCAACCTGACTTGCAGGACTTTACCAACAGCAAGCCTTAAATGGGCACACTCAGATACAAAAGATACATCTTGGCAAAGCATTAACCTTTCTAATATACTTCATAAGAAACAGAGGAGTACTATCAGACAGGAGAGAGCACAGAGGAGTACTAACAGACAGGAGAGATCACAGAGGAGAACTATCAGACAGGAGAGAGCACAGAGGAGTACTATTAGACAGGAGAGAGCAGAGAGGAGCCCTATCAGACAGGAGAGAGCACAGAGGAGTCCTATCAGACAGGAGAGAGCACAGAGGAGTGCTATCAGACAAGAGAGAGCACAGAGGAGTCCTATCAGACAGGAGAGAGCACAAAGGAGTCCTATCATACAGGAGAGAGCACAGATGAGTCCTATCAGACAGCAGAGAGCACATATGAGTCCTATCAGACAGGAGAGAGCTCAGAGGAGTACTATCAGACAGGAGAGAGCACAGAGGAGTGCTATCAGACAGGAAAGAGCACAGAGGAGTGCTATCAGACAGGAGAGAGCACAGAGGAGTCCGGTCAGACAGGAGAGAGCACAGATGAGTGCTATCAGACAGGAGAGAGCACAGAGGAGTACTATCAGACAGGAGAGATTACAGAGGAGTCCTATCAGAAAGGAGAGAGTACAGAGGAGTACTACCAGGCAGAAGAGAGCACAGAGGAGTCCTATCAGACAGGAAAGAGCACAGAGGAGTGCTATCGGACAGGAGAGAGCCCAAAGGAGTACTACCAGACAGGAGAGAGCACAGAGGAGTCCTATCAGACAGGATAGAGCACAGAGGAATACTATCAGACAGGAGAGAGCACAGAAAAGTACTATCAGACAGGAGATAGCACAGAGGAGTACTATCAGACAGGAGAGAGCACAGAGGAGTACTATCAGACAGGAGAGAGCACAGAGGAGTACTATCAGACAGGAGAGAGCACAGAGGAGTACTATCAGACAGGAGAGAGCACAGAGGAGTCCTATCAGACAGGGGAGAGCACAGAGGAGTAGTATCAGATAGGAGAGAGCACAGAGGAGTACTGTCAGACAGGATAGAGCACAGAGGAGTACTATCAGACAGTAGAGAGCACAGAGGGGTGCTATCAGACAGGAGAGAGCACAGAGGAGTACTATTAGACAGGAGACAGCACAGAGGAGTACTATCACAAGAGTGCTATCAAACAGGAGAGAGCACAGAAGTCCTATCAAACAGGGAGAGCACAGAGGAGTACTATCAGACAGGGAGAGCACAGAGGAGTACTATCAGACAGTAGAGAGCACAGAGGAGTGCTATCAGACAGGAGAGAGCACAGAGGAGAACTATTAGAAAGGAGAGTGCACAGAGGAGTACTATCAGAAAGGAGAGAGCACAGATATGTCATATCAGACTGGAGAGAGCACAGAGGAGTCCTCTCTGACAAGACAGAGCACAAAAAAGTTCTATCAGACAGGAGAGAGCCCAGAAGAGTGCTATCAGACAGGAGAGAGCACAGAGGAGTACTATCAGACCGGAGAGAGCACAGAGGAGTCCTATCGGACAGGAGAGAGCACAGAGGAGTACTATCAGACAGGAGAGAGCACAGAGGAGTTCTATCAGACAGGAGAGAGCACAGAGGAGTGCTATCAGACAGGAGAGAGCATAGAGGAGTACTATCAGACAGGAGAGAGCACAGAGGAGTCCTATCAGAAAGGAGAGAGTGCAAAGGAGTGCTATCAGACAGGAGAGAGCACAGATGAGTGCTATCAGACAGGAGAGAGCACAGAGGAGTACTATCAGACAGGAGAGATTACAGAGGAGTCCTATCAGAAAGGAGAGAGTACAGAGGAGTACTACCAGGCAGAAGAGAGCACAGAGGAGTCCTATCAGACAGGAAAGAGCACAGAGGAGTGCTATCGGACAGGAGAGAGCCCCAAGGAGTACTACCAGACAGGAGAGAGCACAGAGGAGTCCTATCAGACAGGATAGAGCACAGAGGAATACTATCAGACAGGAGAGAGCACAGAAAAGTACTATCAGACAGGAGATAGCACAGAGGAGTACTATCAGACAGGAGAGAGCACAGAGGAGTACTATCAGACAGGAGAGAGCACAGAGGAGTACTATCAGACAGGAGAGAGCACAGAGGAGTACTATCAGACAGGAGAGAGCACAGAGGAGTCCTATCAGACAGGGGAGAGCACAGAGGAGTAGCATCAGATAGGATTGAGCACAGAGGAGTACTGTCAGACAGGATAGAGCACAGAGGAGTACTATCAGACAGTAGAGAGCACAGAGGGGTGCTATCAGACAGGAGAGAGCACAGAGGAGTACTATTAGACAGGAGACAGCACAGAGGAGTACTATCACAAGAGTGCTATCAAACAGGAGAGAGCACAGAAGTCCTATCAAACAGGGAGAGCACAGAGGAGTACTATCAGACAGGGAGAGCACAGAGGAGTACTATCAGACAGTAGAGAGCACAGAGGAGTGCTATCAGACAGGAGAGAGCACAGAGGAGAACTATTAGAAAGGAGAGTGCACAGAGGAGTACTATCAGAAAGGAGAAAGCACAGATATGTCATATCAGACTGGAGAGAGCACAGAGGAGTCCTCTCTGACAATACAGAGCACAAAAAAGTTCTATCAGACAGGAGAGAGCCCAGAAGAGTGCTATCAGACAGGAGAGAGCACAGAGGAGTACTATCAGACCGGAGAGAGCACAGAGGAGTCCTATCGGACAGGAGAGAGCACAGAGGAGTACTATCAGACAGGAGAGAGCACAGAGGAGTTCTATCAGACAGGAGAGAGCACAGAGGAGTGCTATCAGACAGGAGAGAGCATAGAGGAGTACTATCAGACAGGAGAGAGCACAGAGGAGTCCTATCAGAAAGGAGAGAGTGCAAAGGAGTGCTATCAGACAGGAGAGAGAACAGAGGAGTCATATCAGAAAGGAGAGAGTACAAAGGAGTGCTATCAGACAGGATAGAGCACAGAAGAGTCCTATCAGAAAGGAGAGAGCACAGAGGAGTGCTATCAGACAGGAGAGAGCATAGAGGAGTACTATCAGACAGGAGAGAGCACAGAGGAGTCCTATCAGAAAGGAGAGAGTGCAAAGGAGTGCTATCAGACAGGAGAGAGCACAGAGGAGTCATATCAGAAAGGAGAAAGTACAAAGGAGTGCTATCAGACAGGAGAGAGAACAGAGGAGTCATATCAGAAAGGAGAGAGTACAAAGGAGTGCTATCAGACAGGATAGAGCACAGAAGAGTCCTATCAGAAAGGAGAGAGTACAGAGGAGTGCTATCAGACAGGGGAGAGAACAGAGGATTGCTAGCCCACAATCACTTACTGGACTTTGTCCATGTCTGTGCTTCAGTTTGGACAAAGCCATGATTTTTGTAAGCCATGATTTCTATAAAAAGGAAATAACATTTTCTTATGAAGTACATTAGAACGGTTAATGTTTTGCCAAAATGTACAACATATAAAAAGTTTTTTTTTTTATATGACAGTGTCTATATTAAAGAGTAGTCTGGGGAAAAAGGACTTATCCCCTATCCAAGGATAGGGGATAAGTTATAGATCCCACTGGAACCCCCCGCGATCTCCTGCACGGGGCCCCGGCAGTTTGCCGGAAGCTGACATCCATACCCTGCAGGAAGCCGCAGCCGGCACCCCCCCCCCCCCCTCATCTAAGGGGTACATGGAGGGACGTGTCGGCCGGCGCTCCGTGTGGGGTACGGTATTCCCCCCTTCCAGCCGACTGCCGGGACCCCATACAGGAGAACACGGGGGGGGGGGGGGGGGGCCAGCGCTCGGACCCCCCGCAATCTATAACTTACCCCCTTGGATAGGGGATAAGTTTTTTTTTTCACCAGACAACTCCTTTAAGCCTTTCTACCAGCTTACCCTATGAGACTTTAGCAGTGCATAACTATAGGGATTGCAGAGGGTGCAGATGCACTACAATGTTTTAAAGAGGTAATACTAAAATAAAAAGCTGTCACCACAGGATAGGTGATAGTTACCTGATTTGTGGGGGGGGGTCCAAAAATGTCCTCCTCCATTTACTCCCTATGGCACTTCCAAACATAGCCGAGTACAGCTCTCTGCTGTTTGGAAGTCCCGTAGACAGTAAACCAAGCAGTGGCAAAGAATGTGTTCTGCCACTTCAATTACTTAGGGGACAAGTGACCTCAGTTCTAATAAATAATGGGGGTTCAGCAGTGCCCCCCCCCCCCCCCCCCCCCCCAAACAATTAGCTAGTTAAGCCCTTCAAACTACTTTTGTATAAAATGCTATGTTTTCAGACCAAGCTTGGCTGGGGGAGGAGGATGTGACTAGCAATACTGGAATCTCTATATTCACTCCCCCAAGACCAGATACCAGTAGCTTGTACATGGCGTACGCACTGTTTCAAGTTGTTTTTGAGCTCTATGCAGCATCACATACAGCATAAGAGGACAGGGTCAAAACACAGATCTCCTCATCCATCAGATCTCGGGGCCAGTGTGTGGGCAACAGGGACTTGACAGTTCCCTTTGACTGATATGTACATAACTACTAAATAACATTTGCTTGGAACTTTGAATATAACTTGTTTTTAACATGCACCTTGTACATTGACATTGGGAGGTGACTGACCCTTTGCTATTTGAATTTTGGAAATAGATTATCTATTTTTGAATCGTCATTGAGAAAAACAGATTGTTGGAGGTATTCCAGGAAGAGTACACTGCCAGTATCTCACTGGATGTACTGTACGGAATATACTGTAAAACTATGTGTAACATGGAAGTAGTTTAAACGGATCAATACTACATTTACAGTAATAGGAAAGCAATACAGAATCAACAGTTGCAAGAAAAAGTAATTGAACACAATGGAATTACCTGGATTTCCGCATTGACTACTAATAAAATATGGTCTGATTTTCATGTAAGTCATAAATATAGACAAACACAAGCTCACTAAAATAATAACACACAAACGGTTGTATAGCAGAATCTCCCTTAACCGACACCTCCCAATAGGAGACATAGCGGACAGTTTTTAATTCCCCGGCAGAGTCCCATAATACTTAATGTATTTACAACCTCCGAATAGGGGACACTACCAATAGCAGATGTGGACACACCCAATAGGGCACAATAGGTCATAAAACACTCCCAATAGGGGACAATAAGGGACAAAACACTCCCAATCGGTGAAAACCAAGCTTATGTGCCGGCCCTACCGTGTACACAGGTTCGCCATCAGGAGGTACAGCCAATACCCCAGTAAGAGGCCCAGCACCCCCTCCCCCCCCCCCCCCGAAGCCCCAGCACAGAAGCAGAAGACTGGTGTCTAAACAGTGGTCTCCTACTTCTGTACGTCCGCCGGCCACATCATTCACCCCTCCTTCCCTGATCCCCCTGTGCCAAATCATCCCCCCCCTTATTACCCCCTATGCCACATAATTTCCTCTTGATTGCCCCCCGTGCTATTTCATTACTCCTTTATTACCCTTTGTGCAAATTCATCACCCCGTCTTTACCACCCCCTGTTCCATTTCATTCCCCTTTATCCCTCTGTGCCACTTCATGAAGAGTAGGTGACGAATTTACACAGAGGGTATTAAAGGGGGAATGAAATGGCTCAGGGGGATCAAAGGGAAATTAAGTGTCACAGGAGGTAAGGGGGGATAATTTGGCACAAGGCACAGGGGGAATTAGGTGGCACAGGGTAAAAAGGGGGATGAAATGATACAGGGTAGGAATACGGGGTGATTAAACAGCATTGAGAGATTATCCTGTAATATTGCTTTTATCATGTTTTATAGATAATTACACTCTATAGTGAGTACAGTACAGTATTCCGTCATTTAGAAAAAAAAATTAGCCTTTTTTCCCAATAAGGGACATCTCTCAATAGCGGACACTTTTTAATTCCCGTGAGTGTCCGCTATTGGGAGATTCGACTGTACTGCTTATGTCTGTTTTTTTAACATGTTTCGTAAACATCCACAGTGCAGGGAAAAAATTAAATAAACACATAAGTGACTACCTCCCTTACATTTTTGTAAATATTTTATTATATCATTTCATATGACAATACTGAAGTAATGATACTCTGCTACAATGTAAAGTATTGAGTGCACAGGTTTAGTTTAGTGTTGTGTTCTCTCAAAATACCTCAGCACACAGCCATAAATGTCTAAATGTTTGCAACAAAAGTGAGTACCGTATATACTCGAGTATAAGCCGACCCGAGTATAAGCCGAGACCCCTAATTTCAACCCAAAATCCCAGGAAAAGTTATTGACTCGAGTATAAGCCTAGGGTGGGAAATACCTCATCCCCCCCTGTCATCATCCAGACCCGTCATTAACATCCTCATCATCATCCCCTTGTCATCATCCCACACATCCCCCCTTCATCATCCTCTTATCCCACACATCCCCCCTTCATCATCCCCTTATCATCCCACACATCCCCCCTTCATCATCCCCTTGTCATCATCCCACACATCCCCCCTTCATCATCCCCTTATCATCCCGCACATCCCCCCTTCATCATCCCCTTATCATCCCGCACATCCCCCCTTCATCATCCCCTTATCATCCCACACATCCCCCCTTCATCATCCCCACCCCCCTTCATCATCCCCACACCCCCCCTTCATCATCCTCTTCTCATCATTCGCCCTCAGTGGTCTTCAACCTGCGGACCTCCAGAGGTTTCAAAACTACAACTCCCAGCAAGCCCGGGCAGCCATCGGCTGTCCGGGCTTGCTGGGAGTTGTAGTTTTGAAACCTCCGGAGGTCCGCAGGTTGAAGACCACTGCGGCCTTCAACATCATCCAGCCCCCTCTCACCCCCCTTTAGTTCTGAGTACTCACCTCCGCTCGGCGCTGGTCCGGTCCTGCAGGGCTGTCCGGTGAGGAGGTGGTCCGGTGGGGAGGTGGTCCGGGCTGCTATCTTCACCGGGGGCGCCTCTTCTCCGCGCTTCCGGCCCGGAATAGAGGCGTTGCCTTGACAATGACGCAGAATTACGTTGGCAATGAACGCACCTATGCGTCGTTGTCACGGCAACGTGACTATTCTGAGGCCGGGCCCGAAGCGCTTAGAAGAGGCCTCCCCGGTGAAGATAGCAGCCCGGAACCAGTATCTCACCGGACCACCTCCTCACCGGACAGTCCTGCAGGACCGGACCAGCGCCGAGCGGAGGTGAGTACTCAGAACTAAAGGGGGTGAGAGGGGGCTGGATGATGTTGAAGGCCGCAGTGGTCTTCAACCTGCGGACCTCCGGAGGTTTCAAAACTACAACTCCCAGCAAGCCCGGACAGCCGATGGCTGCCCGGGCTTGCTGGGAGTTGTAGTTTTGAAACCTCTGGAGGTCCGCAGGTTGAAGACCACTGCGGGTGGGGGAGTTCACTCGAGTATAAGCCGAGGGGGGTGTTTTCAGCACGAAAAATCGTGCTGAAAAACTCGGCCTATACTCGAGTATATACGGTACATCCCTAAGTAGAAATGTCCAAAATTGGCCCACCACACAGTACCAATATACAACACCAACATAATGATAAATCATGTCACAAATAAATCCTGTCATTTAATCATGTCATTATATTGGTGTTGTGTGTTTTTATCCTAATAATATATTAACATATAGTTACTGCACTTTTGATATGTTAAAGGAGTACTCAGGTGGAAAAATAAATGTCAAATCAACTGGCTCCAGAATGTTAAACAGATATGTAAATTACTTCTATTTAAAAATCTTAAAGTAAATCTGTCACCAGTGTCACCAACATTCACCTATTGGTACCGACAGGTAGTGCAGGTGACACTGATGACAACGGTACTTACCTTGTCCCATTCCGTGCAGGGGATCTCCAGTAAGCTCCTCCATTAGCTTAAGCTCCGGGCCTGGTGTGTAGCAGCTAAGTGACCTCACCTGCTCTTCTCTCGCAGCAGGACCCAGCAATGAGTAGCAGCGCCCATGCTCCGCCCATGCCCCAAGCCGCTGCTGCTCTCTGCTGGGTCCTGCTGCTAGAGAACAGCAGCGGTGATGTCACTAAGCTCCGCCAGTCCCCCAAGCCAGGCCCGGAGCTGAAGCTAACAGAAGAGATTACCAGAGATCCCCTGCACAGAACGGGACAAGGTAAGTACCGTTGTCATCAGTGTCACCTGCACTACCTGTTAGGTTAGTGCAGGTGACACTGGTGACAGATTTCTTTAATCCTTCCAGTACTTATCAACTGGATATTCTTTTTAGTCTGACCACAGTGCTCTCTGCTGACACCTCTGTCCATATCAGGAACTGTCCACAATAGAGGCAAATCCTCATAGCAAACCTCTCCTGCTCTGGACAGTTCCTGATATGGACAGAGGTGTCAGCAGAGAGCACTGTGGTCCAACTGGAAAAAACTCTAGAAATAAATACAACTTCCTCCATAGTATACAGCAGCTGATAAGTACTGGAAGTATTAAGATTTTTAAATAGAAGTAATCTACAAATCTGTTCAACTTTCTGCCACCAGTTGATTAAAAAATTTCCACCGGAGTACCCCTTTAAATACTTCTTCTTTTGTCGCTCCACCTTTGGGTGTACATCCAGTACAGTTTGTTTTTAATATATGCAGGTACTTGAGAAAAGGTTTGATATGAACTTGAAACGTGCTGTGGCGTGCTATGTAATGCAACTTTCAGAACTTTTATGAATAAAATCCATCAAAAGTGGGAGAAGCGCCAACTTTGGATCATTTTTCTACTTCATCTCTTTTACTGGACTACTGCTGAATCCCCTGAGGACACAGGCTGATCCCAGTGGCTGACCTGAATATGCTCTCTTGACATGCCTGTATAGGTGTTGTGCTCAGAGTGTAACAACCTGTGCTAAGCATAATCATTTTTCTAACTGTCACGTTAATCGCTCATGGTGCACTAGTAGCGCACTCTCTTCTTTTCGGGTCTTTCAGTACATTCACATTAATAGAATGCCCCTTCCTCTAAGCCCTAGTCATATTTTCGAAAATTGAAACAGCAGCGCAAAAGTGAAAAAGGTCACAATTTTTTTTTTGCTTGCAAAAATTGACATCATTTGTGTTCCCTTTCTAACAGAAAAATGCCATGAGGAAATAATTCTCCCCGATATTGCAAGGTGTTATTTCTTTTAGTTACAAACTCCTTTATAGATACATCTCATGAATACAACATGTTATTCTGTTCTTATTACTTAATCATAATTGTCAAAGTTTAATTCTTCCTCTCTCTAGTACAGTGAACTTTAGATCCCCCATCTTCTAATCCTATCCTGGGAGCTCCAAGTAATGTTCAATTAATCCTTTAATCCGCTTTCTAGGGAAGAGTGTTTATTAGTGCAGTTAGCCTTGCATCGCTGCACCGTGCCTCCCAATTATATAAATACATACAAGTGTTTTCGATACATTACTATGTATAGAAATATGTCCATGACCTGCCTGAAAATGAACACAATGAAAGTGAGAAATGTTAAAAGATAAAAAAAAAATGATAATTGCGAACAATCTAACATTATAGTAACTCTTATCAAGCATCTATCAATATAAACATTGATGCATGCAATGACTGGCTGAGGGGGCACTTCCTTGTGTCAAGAAGAGACTAGAAAGTTGTGAGAAGTGGCGATCAGGTACCTTCGGAACAGTGGCAGTGGAGGATCAGGGAAGAGAAGTACAGATTTTTTTTATTAATATGTTTATTATTTATTGGGGAGAAAAATAGTGGAATCCTGGTTCCACAAAGAAGTGGTGCTTAGGTAGCGCTCGTTTCCAGCGGGAGACGAAAGATTGTAGTCCACGAGCTTGGGTATGGTATAAAGAAAAAGATCTTTATTCGCACATGTAGTAGCAAAAGGGATAACGCGTTTCGAGGGGCGGAGACCCCCTCTTCGTCAGATCCAATCATATGTTTGGGATGGGTTCCCGTCCCGTTTATACAGAAAAAACCCGCGAAATAGTACATATTGGCGAATCAGATTGCGTTGCACAATATACATCCTATTTAAAAGTACATATCAGTAATCAATAACATATATAAACATTAAGGAAGATTAAAAGAGTTCCCACTGGAAAAAGGGGAAAGGGAAGGATCAGAGGAAACTATGATGATAGTATGCTCACTCATGGATCCTAGGTTGAGGGTTCGGGTGGCTCCTTTGTTAGGGCCGCTAATGATTGTAACAAAACTCAGTGGTCCAGCGCCGTGGTTCCCGATGAGACGAAAAAAACGCACAGCAGAGGAGGGACTGGTCACACAAGAAATGGGAGACCCGTTCCCCCGGCCAAAAAGTTACTCCCGGTGGATGCCAGATCATCGCGTCGGTGGTGCTCCAAGGGATACACTGCACCTGACATTCTCTAGGTTAAAGGGCACGGAGGATAAGAGGGATTGCAGACTCAAAAAAACAGTGGCTCAGCTGTGCGGAGCGGTGAGTGGAGTTTACGCTGTCTTGCTATCGCATCCATTGCGAAATGCAGTGTCCATCCTTGAGTGATGTTATTGAATCGTATATTCATGTTAGTGACTTTCTTCACATATTGGTCGTCTGCTCGTTCTTCTTGGGTCCTAAGGTGTTTCTTATTCGTGGTGATTCGCACATCTCGATATCAGGTTTTTTTGGGACATAGTCCCATTGATTCAGTGTATAAGTTCCACTGCCTCATTAAGACCATATGGTTGGAGTGATTCCAGCCTATATATCCAGAACATTTCCCTCTTTGCTAGGGCTTCTGGACGATTGGTGATATTGTTGGGAATATGATCAATTGGAATAATAGAGAACGGATTTGCAATATCTTTGTGTCTTAAAGTGATGTGCCGTGACAGGCTGTGTTTCATGTAGCTCTTCTTGATGTTACTTCTATGTTGGTTGGTCCTTAAATGTAGTTTCTGTGATGTGCGACCAACGTATTGTAAACCGCAGCAACAGTTGATTAGGTAGATCACATATTGGGACTGACAGGTAAGATGAAATTGTATGTTGAATTTTTCTCCTGTGTGATGGCTTGAAAAGGAGGTATCGGGTTTGGTTATTGTTCTGCAGCACAGGCATCTTTTGGTGTTGCATCTGAATGCCCCTTTCTTTTGGCTCGTTTCCATAGTTGATGTTGCTTTTTTCTTTTGTTTTTTGAGACGGCTCGGAGCCAACATGTTTTTTAGGGAGGGTGCCCTTCTGAAGGTCATTGAAGGTTGTGTGGGTAAAATGTCTTTGAGGTACGGATCGCATCTCAAGAGACCCCAATGTTTTTTTAGGATGTTCCTAATTTTCGAATGGCCGGTGGAATAGGTGGTGATAAAGTTGCCGGCATATTTTTTGGTGTTTAAAATCTTTGCTAGACCGGTCTGTCTATTGGTGGTTTCATTCATTTGTTCGTCTTTAGTTTCCACCTTCATTTCTTTAGGTGTCTGTGATGGAGCTAAACAGTCATCCTGTGTGAGTAGCAAAGTTTTGCGATATGCGTTCTCTACCAGGGATTTAGGATATCCTTTCACTTTAAAACGTTCTTTTAGGGTTTTGGATTGTGTGATGAAAGTTCTTGTCTCCGTACAATTTTTCCTAATGCGTCGGAATTGACCGTATGGAATATTAAGTTTCCATTTACTGTAATGGCCGCTTAAGAATGGAACATAACTATTCGAATCCACTGACTTGAAATGGGTAGAAGTGATAATTTGGTTGTTTGTATGTGAGATTTGAAGGTCTAGAAATTCAATGGACATGTTTGAAATATTTGGGGTCAAAGTAATGCCCCAGTTGTTACCATTGATTTCCTTGATTAGTGTTTCCAGTTCTTCTGGGGAGCCTCTCCATAATAGGAACAAATCGTCTATATATCTTTTATAGATGACTGTGTTGTTCTGGAATAGGGGGTTCTTTCTGAGGAACCTGTCTTCAAATTGGCCCATGAAGAGATTGGCATACGACGGGGCCACTCTAGTCCCCATGGCCGTTCCTTTTATTTGGTGGAAGGTCGCCCCGTCGTATGTAAAAAAATTATTCTTTAGAATGGTTTCCAGACACTTCAAGAGAAATGAGGTCTGTTCCGGTGGCATCATGGGATCATTCTCCAGGTAAAAAGCCGTGCATGTTAGGCCCAAATCATGTTTAATATTGGAGTATAGTGCTGACACGTCCATAGTGACCAGCAGCATGCCTTCCTCCCATGTGACATCTTTGAGGGTGGTAATTAATTGGTCCGAGTTTTTTAGGTAGCTGGGTAGTTTTTCATCACACAATCCAAAACCCTAAAAGAACGTTTTAAAGTGAAAGGATATCCTAAATCCCTGGTAGAGAACGCATATCGCAAAACTTTGCTACTCACACAGGATGACTGTTTAGCTCCATCACAGACACCTAAAGAAATGAAGGTGGAAACTAAAGACGAACAAATGAATGAAACCACCAATAGACAGACCGGTCTAGCAAAGATTTTAAACACCAAAAAATATGCCGGCAACTTTATCACCACCTATTCCACCGGCCATTCGAAAATTAGGAACATCCTAAAAAAACATTGGGGTCTCTTGAGATGCGATCCGTACCTCAAAGACATTTTACCCACACAACCTTCAATGACCTTCAGAAGGGCACCCTCCCTAAAAAACATGTTGGCTCCGAGCCGTCTCAAAAAACAAAAGAAAAAAGCAACATCAACTATGGAAACGAGCCAAAAGAAAGGGGCATTCAGATGCAACACCAAAAGATGCCTGTGCTGCAGAACAATAACCAAACCCGATACCTCCTTTTCAAGCCATCACACAGGAGAAAAATTCAACATACAATTTCATCTTACCTGTCAGTCCCAATATGTGATCTACCTAATCAACTGTTGCTGCGGTTTACAATACGTTGGTCGCACATCACAGAAACTACATTTAAGGACCAACCAACATAGAAGTAACATCAAGAAGAGCTACATGAAACACAGCCTGTCACGGCACATCACTTTAAGACACAAAGATATTGCAAATCCGTTCTCTATTATTCCAATTGATCATATTCCCAACAATATCACCAATCGTCCAGAAGCCCTAGCAAAGAGGGAAATGTTCTGGATATATAGGCTGGAATCACTCCAACCATATGGTCTTAATGAGGCAGTGGAACTTATACACTGAATCAATGGGACTATGTCCCAAAAAAACCTGATATCGAGATGTGCGAATCACCACGAATAAGAAACACCTTAGGACCCAAGAAGAACGAGCAGACGACCAATATGTGAAGAAAGTCACTAACATGAATATACGATTCAATAACATCACTCAAGGATGGACACTGCATTTCGCAATGGATGCGATAGCAAGACAGCGTAAACTCCACTCACCGCTCCGCACAGCTGAGCCACTGTTTTTTTGAGTCTGCAATCCCTCTTATCCTCCGTGCCCTTTAACCTAGAGAATGTCAGGTGCAGTGTATCCCTTGGAGCACCACCGACGCGATGATCTGGCATCCACCGGGAGTAACTTTTTGGCCGGGGGAACGGGTCTCCCATTTCTTGTGTGACCAGTCCCTCCTCTGCTGTGCGTTTTTTTCGTCTCATCGGGAACCACGGCGCTGGACCACTGAGTTTTGTTACAATCATTAGCGGCCCTAACAAAGGAGCCACCCGAACCCTCAACCTAGGATCCATGAGTGAGCATACTATCATCATAGTTTCCTCTGATCCTTCCCTTTCCCCTTTTTCCAGTGGGAACTCTTTTAATCTTCCTTAATGTTTATATATGTTATTGATTACTGATATGTACTTTTAAATAGGATGTATATTGTGCAACGCAATCTGATTCGCCAATATGTACTATTTCGCGGGTTTTTTCTGTATAAACGGGACGGGAACCCATCCCAAACATATGATTGGATCTGACGAAGAGGGGGTCTCCGCCCCTCGAAACGCGTTATCCCTTTTGCTACTACATGTGCGAATAAAGATCTTTTTCTTTATACCATACCCAAGCTCGTGGACTACAATCTTTCGTCTCCCGCTGGAAACGAGCGCTACCTAAGCACCACTTCTTTGTGGAACCAGGATTCCACTATTTTTCTCCTCATATCAGACGTCCAGGACCAGTTCCCGAGACGAACGGGTGCCCAGCAGCTCTTCCACCGCTACCTCCCAGGGATCTGGGGAATAAGCCTTCAACGGTGTTGTGTCTGTAACACAACACCCCCAGGTGAGCACAGCAGTCCTTGTCTACCTGTGTATTTTCCATACATACAGAATCATGGCACATTAGTGCGCTCTCTTTTCTGTTTCCTCTTTTTCTATATATCACTGGAGTCTATTATTTATTGGGGGAATAAAAGAAAATTCCAATTTTAACTGTAGAGCAAGAGTTGCAGTCAACAGGAATACAGGCTGTGACAGGGCATGCTGGGAGTTTTAAAAAAGCTGGAGAGCCACATTTTGGAGATTAATGTAAACCACTGCTGTAGATTTTAATGTTCACTGGTCCTTATAGTAGATACAAATAAGTAACAATGACACAAAAATAATCTATTGGCCAGGCTGATACATGCATAAAGGAGAAGTATCTTACAAAAAAACTTATGGATCCTTTGGATAGGGGACAAGTTTTATATCATGGGGGAAACGCCCCCTCTTAGTATCTCTATGGGAGAGCCAGAGATAGCCGAATGGCTCTACCATAGAGGTACATGGAGGGGGCATGTCCGCCGCCACTCCGTTCAGGAGTCTACACACCCCACTCCCGGGGAGAGCCTGCTCATGTCTGTTTTTTTAACATGTTTAGTAAACATCCACAGTGCAGGGAAAAAATTAAATAAACACATAAGGGAGTACCTCCCTTACATTTTTGTAAATATTTTATTATGTCTTTTCATATGACAATACTAAAGGAATGATACTCTGCTACAATGTAAAGTATTGAGTGCACAGCCAGCTGTAAGGCCCCCCGTGATCTAAAACTTAACCTCTATGCTTTGGATAGGGGATAAGTTTTTCTGTGTGATATTTTTCCTTTAAAGGGATACTCCACCCCTAGACATCTTATCCCCTGTCCAAAGGATAGGGGATAAGATGTCTGATCGCTGGGGACCCCCGCAATATAACATGCGGCATTCACCTGTTTCTGCTCCGGAAGCGCTGGAGGGTCTGGATCCCGACCACGGGAACGGAAGTGACGTCACACGGGGGCGGAGTCGTGACGTCACGCTCTGCCCCCTCAATGCAAGTCTATGGGAGGGGACGTCTATCACGCCCCCTCCCATAGACTTGCATTGAAGAGGCGGGGTGTGATGTCACATGGGGGTGGAGTCGTGACGTCATGAACTTCCGTTCCCGTGGTCGGGACCCAGACCCTCCAGCGCTTTCGGAGCAGAAACAGGTGGGTGCCACATGCTATGCTATATAGGGGGGGGTCCCCAGTGGCGGGACCCCCGCGATCAGACATCTTATCCCCTATCCTTATGATAGGGGATAAGATGTCTAAGGGTGGAGTACCCCTTTAATTCTTTACAAATTACACAGTTATGTTTTTGTTATTACATGGGAATTACTAAGCAAGTTATTATCTTTTCTGATAAATCAGATATCAGAATGACTAGTGAGAGTTTATCCCTCTGTCTTTGATGATTTCACATGACAGCTATTTACAGCCAAGCTCAGTTAATCATTCACGTCAGAGGGTACTACCCTTTGGTCACTATAAGGAAAATAGGAAACAGACAATATACATCAACAGCATTACTCAATGTACATAGGTCAAGACCAAAAGGTATCTAGGACATTGTGTCTGAGTTTCAAAACACAGAAATACTATAGGATAAGGGCAGAGTAAACATCACAGATGTCTCATTGCTACATTGCTTGTGTTATTATAACTTTCAATTGGGACAAGGAAATAAGTGATAGTTTCAAATACTTTAACTAATCACAGTGCCGTGTAGGGGATAAAAGCACATTTACAAACTTCTGTTTGTGAGACAAGCAATTTGAATTTTTCATACATGCAAATGAGCAGCAAGTGCCCATAGGGCACAGTCAGTTGCCTTATGTGCCCAGGATTTCCATCCCTTGCAGCTCTAAAGCTATCAAATACCGGATGTAAATAAGGCAATTAGGGGATAAAATTGTTGGACACGAGGTGATTGGGCCTTTTTCTGTGTTTTGCACCCAACTCCTGGATTTGATCAAATACTGACAAATTTTTTTTCCAAATACTGACTAAATAATTATTAAAATACTGTGTTATGAACTTAGCCTCAAGGTTGTTGTCAAGCAAATGCCTTTTTGTACAGTATATGTGTCTTATAATGTGGTAAAGAGTGAGCGATGGTGGATGTGGTGTTTGATTTTGTCAGATGAGAATATTTAAGGTAAGTCTAAGATACCTACAGTCCTAACAAAGAATTCCAGAAACCATCTTAGGGTTAAAGAGAGTTCTCTCGATGAACCATGTCTGAGCTGGCTTGGCTTATGGTAAAAAAAAAAAGTCTAAAATTTGCTCCACATTATTGGGAGAAATGGGAAGACAAATGGATATTAGATGCCACCTCTGCGCTCTACCAGGATTTGGTAACCGCCTGCTCGAGAGTGAAAGACAAGCTCCAGCTACCTCACAACAGTTTTTTGGGTAAGTATGCTCCACCCATAACCTGCCTGTTTGTGTAAGAGGCTGTGCCTTCTATTGTGGAAGAACCTCTTGTCTACAGTAAAGAACTATGACTTCTTTTGAGTTACTATGTCTGACCTCATTACAGCACTTGAAGATCGAGGGCACCCCAAAATGCCATCAGCCTAGACAAAGCATTGGTTGCACCACGGGGGAACTAAAAGTACCATCATCTACAGTGCAGCCACCCTGTCACCTGTGCCAGCTTAAAGGGGTATAAATTGTTCCCTATGGAAGCCTTTAAGTCACAGGACCAGAGCCACACAGACCGTGACTGGGATAAGGACCACCAGTCTCAGCCTTCACACAGGCCTCCTTCCCTATTGCACCATCTGTGTTCCTTCTGGGCTGCAAAAAAATGACTATAGAAGACTTCTAATTTACAGTTTATACCCTCTGTAAATTACCAAATCATTTACTCTTAAAAACTGTACAAAAAATTAAGAAAGTTCATCTTGCATTTTTCATCTTGAGGCTGTGGGTATAATATGCTGATGTCTTATATTTTCAACTTCCTTTTAGACTGTCCCGAACTTAAGATTCCTGACAAAGCAAGGAAGAAAACAACAATCTGGGCACACAAATAGAAACTTATGTTACCTTATGAGCAAAAAGCAGACTGGCATGACAAGACAGGAATCAGACAGTCAATGTGTCCACCCGGTATTATGCCAAAGAAGAATGTCTTTATTCCAAGGGTCACATGGAATACAGGAATCAAGGTCGGGAAGAGAGGAGAGAGAAAGAGCTCAGCTGAGCTCGTGGAACGACGGACCCGTTTCGCGGGTTCTCCTGTATTCCATGTGATCCTTGGAATAAAGACATTCTTCTTTGGCATAATACCGGGTGAGTGCATTTTCTGTATCCTCCTCTTGTTGAATTGTATCATTCTCTTTGTTCCATGTAAGCGCACCTCTGACACTTTTGCCGCACCGCCCGTCCGTCCACCTGCATCAGTCCACCTTCAGCACTTTACAGGACCACTACAGTACACTACAGTGTCGGCTCTCTATCTATCTACTGCCTGTAGACAGTCAATGTGAATCACTGCTTGGTGGTCATTAAAAGGGTATTTCTAACTTGCAAAGTTATCCACCATCTACAGGATATGAGGGGATATAGGGTCCTACTACAAGAACAACCTTTAAGGGGTAATCCCCTGGCAGGGAAAACTCTTACTAGAAACCCCCCTAAATATATATACTTTTTTGGAAGGTTATAACTTTTAAGCAATAACACAATAAAGTATATATTTTTAGGAGGGTTTCTAGTAAAGGTTTTGCCTGCCAGGGGGTTACCCCTTAAAGGTTGTTTACTACTACAAGAACATTGCATTTATTCTCTCCACTGTCTAGGTGAGTTAAAGGGAACCAAGCATTAGATTTTACAATATATAATGCTTGGCAATGCATTATATTAGGTAAAATCTTCATCCACAACATCCCTGGGGGACATTCCTGTCCGCAGGGATGGTGAAGTTTGAAACTGTTCCCCTATGGCCCCGTAAGTAGTTCCACTTCTCCGGCTGTAGTGAGGTCCCCTCGGTGTGATTGATGGCCTGCATCTCAGCTGTGCTCCGTCTGCTTAGAGAGTTGAGCAATGACGCTGGCCATTCTAAAACAAACACTTGCTAGCCACAGTGAAATTTGGTGGAGGTTCCATCGTGCTGTGGGGCTGTGTGGCCACTGAGAGTCTTGTTAAAGTTGGGGGTCACATGGATTCCACTCAATATCAGCAGACACTTAAATTGGCACTGTCAGATACAAAGACTTTTTCTATGTTGTGCATCTTGGCAAAACATTAACCTTTCTAATGTAATTCATAAGAAGTTTGTATTTCCTTTTTATAAAAATAATGGCTTTGTCCAAGCTGAAGCACAGGCATGGGCAGCGTCCAGTAAGTGAGGGTGGGCTAGCACTCCTGTCTGATAGTACTCCTCTGTGCTCTCTCCTGTCTGATAGTAATCCTCTGTGCTCTCTCTCCTGCCTGATAGTACTCCTCTGTGCTCTCTCCTGTCTGATAATACTCCTCTGTGCTCTCTCCTGTCTGATAGCACTCCTCTGTGCTCTCTCCTGTCTGACAGTACTCCTCTGTGCTCTCTCCTGTCTGAGAGTACTCCTCTGTGCTCTCTCCTGTGTGATAGCACTCCTCTGTGATCTCTCCTGTGTGATAGCACTCCTCTGTGCTCTCTCCTGTATGATAGCACTCCTCTGTGCTCTCTCCTGTCTGATAGTAATCCTCTGTGCTTTCTCCTGTCTGATAGTACTCCTCTGTGCTCTCTCCTGTCTGATAGCACTCCTCTGTGCTCTCTCCTGTCTGACAGTACTCCTCTGTGCTCTCTCCTGTCTGATAGCACTCCTCTGTGCTCTCTCCTGTCTGAGAGTACTCCTCTGTGCTCTCTCCTATCTGATCGCACTCCTCTGTGCTCTCTCCTGTCTGAGAGTACTCCTCTGTGCTCTCTCCTTTCTGATAGTACTCCTCTGTGCTGTCTCCTGTCTGATAGTACTCCTCTGTGCACTCCCCTGTCTGATAGTACTCCTCTGTGCTCTCTCCTGTCTGATAGTAATCCTCTGTGCTTTCACCTGTCTGAGAGTACTCCTCTGTGCTCTCTCCTATCTGATCGCACTCCTCTGTGCTCTCTCCTGTCTGAGAGTACTCCTCTGTGCTCTCTCCTTTCTGATAGTACTCCTCTGTGCTGTCTCCTGTCTGAGAGTACTCCTCTGTGCTGTCTCCTGTCTGATAGTACTCCTCTGTGCACTCCCCTGTCTGATAGTACTCCTCTGTGCTCTCTCCTGTCTGATAGTAATCCTCTGTGCTTTCACCTGTCTGATAGGACTCCTCTGTGCTCTCTCCTGTCTGATAGCACTCCTCTGTGCTGTCTCCTGTCTGATAGTACTCCTCTGTGCTCTCTCCTGTCTGATAGTACTCCTCTGTGCTCTCTCCTGTCTGAAATAAAGAAATAAGAAATAAAATGTTCTTATGAAGTACACTGCTCAAAAAAATAAAGGGAACACTTAAACAACACAATGTAAGTCCAAGTCAATGACACTTCTGTGAAATCACACTGTGCAGGAAACAATACTGATTGACAATCAATTTCACATGGTTTTGTGCAAGTGGAACAGACAACAGGTGGAAATTACAGGCAATTAGCAACACCCCCCCAATAAAGCAATGGTTCCACAGGTGGTGACCACAGACCACTTCTCAGTTCCTATGCTTCCTGGCTCATGTAACATCAGCTCTCCGGCCAGACACGCTGGCCGTGATCGCTCTCTTGACATGTCCCCGCTGCCGGCGGAGCTGGGATACGCATCGTGGGACATGCGAATCCCAGCCCGTCACTCACCTTCCTGGTCTTCCTGGTCTCGCAGCCCTGGTGGGCTCCTAGGACGCACACGCCGGAGCTCTTTAATTTAAAGGGCCAGTACTTCCCTAATTAGTGTTTTCACCTGTGCTCTTGTTGTAAATCCTTGCTCCTCCCTTTTATCCCTGCCAGATCTTTGTTTCCTTGTGCCCTAGTGAAAGCATACTGTGTTATTGTGTTCATGATATCCGTGTTCCTGATCCTTGTTCCGTTACCTGACGCTGCACCTGTGCTGCTTGCCTTGACCTACTGCTACCTTGACCTGATTTTGCAAGTTTCCTTTTGTGCCACACCACATCCCAGCAGCCTGTGTGGATGAGTCGTGCCAGGGGTAGCGACCTGGGTGCAGCCTGCTGCAGCAAGACCATCCGCACAAGTGGCAGGCTCTGGTGAAAACCAGTGGCACCTTAGACTCCGCTCCCTGGCATGGCTCACGTCATCATGCACACAGGGCACAAATGTGCATGTGTCCACTCAAACAGTCAGAAACAGACTCCATGAGGGTGGTATGAGGGCCCGACGTCCATAAGTGGGGGTTGTGCTTACAGCCCAACACCGTGCAGAACGTTTGCCATTTGCCAGAGAACACCAAGATTCATCTGTGCTCTTCTCAGATGAAAGCAGGTTCACACTGAGCACATGTGACAGATATGACAGAGTCTGGAGATGCCGTGGAGAACATTCTGCTGCCTGCAACATCCTCCAGCATGACCGGTTTGGCGGTGGATCAGTAATAGTGTGGGGTGGCATTTCTTTGGGGGACCGCACAGCCCTCCATGTGCTTGCCAGAGGTAGCCTGATTGCCATTAGGTACCGAGATGAGATCCTCAGACCCCTTGTGAGACCATATGCTGGTGCGGTTGGCTCTGAGTTCCTCCTAATGCAAGACAATGCTAGACCTCATGTGGCTGGAGTGTGACAGCAGTTCCTGCAAGAGGAAGTCATTGATGCTATGGACTGGCCCGCCGGTTCCACAGACCTGAACCCGATTGAGCACATCTGGGACATCATGTCTTGCTCCATCCACCAACGCCACGTTTCACCACAGACTGTCCAGGAGTTGGTGGATGCCTAAGTCCAGGTCTGGGAGGACATAGCTAAGGAGACCATCCGCCACCTCATCAGGAGCATGCCCAGGCATTGTAGGGAGGTCATACAGGCATGTGGAGGCCACACACACTACTGAGCCTCAGTTTGACTTGTTTTAAGGACATTACATCAAAGTTGGATCAGCCTGTAGTGTGGTTTTCCATTTTGATTTTGATTGTGACTCCATATCCAGATCTCCATGGGTTGATAAATTTGATTTCCATTGATAATTCTTGTGTGATTTTGTTGTCAGCACATTCAACTATGTAAAGATGAAAGTATTTCATACAATTAGTTCAATCATTCAGATCTAGGATGTGTTATCTTAGTGTTCCCTTTATTTTTTTGAGCAGTGTGTATTAGAAAGGTTAAAGGAAACATCTCATGAAAAAGAAAACTTAATCCCTACCCGAAGATTGATCGCAGGAGGGGGGGGCAAGTGCTGGGACCCCCTGCAATCTCTTGTTCGGGCCCTCAGCTCTCCACTGGAGCAGTGCATCATGATCCCCCCCCCCCATGCCCCTTCCATGTATCTCTATGGGAGAGCCGAAGACAGCCCGAAGACAGCTCTACCATAGAGATGTATGGAGGGGGCATGGTGGCCTCCACTTCGGGTGGGGGGCGTGACGTGCCACTCCAAGGGAGAGCAGAGGGCCCGTACAGGAGATCGTTCAGGGGCCCAGCGCTTGGATCCCCATTGCAATCTAAAACAGATAGGGGATAAGCTATGTTCTATGAGACTACTTCTTTAATGTTTTGCCAAGATGTACAACATATAAAAAGTTTTTGAATCTGACAGTGCCAATTTAAGAATAATGTAGAGGAATCAGTCACAAAGTTGAAATTACACCGAGGCTGGATATTTTCACAAAAGAACTCACTAACAATCAAACCTAACTGTACTGAAAATGGAATGGTTCAAAATCCCTTCATCCTGAATCCAGACCCTCGTTACAGGCTAAAGGAAACATCTAGGGGACGTTATTTCTGCTAAAGGAGGCTCCAATAAACATTGATGTGATATTTCTGTTGGGGCCCAAATTAATGCACCTGTCTGCTTTTGTTTTAATGCAGATTGCACATTTTGTGTTCATCCAATAAACCTCATTTCACTACTAAAATATTACTGTGTCTTTCAGATATTTGATACCTCAAAAGTAAATAGATTTTCCAAACAATCAATTATTTATAAATGAAAAACCATAGAAATTGTTAGGGGTGCCTACAATTTTGCATACAATTGGACCTCCGTGACCATTTCATTTCCACTTGATGTCAAATAAGCTGTTTACAAGCAATTAAAAATGTACTAAGTGTAGCTGGTGGTAGTGAAATGTTTAGAAATGGCCTTCACACTATAACTGGTATAATATTTCATTTTCATCTCAGTTAATCCTTATAAGCCAATTGGATAATATCTTACTCAGGTCATTCATTATGATTTAGTCATTCTTTATTGGGTAATCATTACTCAGAATTGTTCCCTTTACAAGTAGAAGTGAACTGATAACAGAATGTAATGGTTTAGGGTTATTTAAGTTTCTTTTGCAGATAATTTTATCAAATAAGTTAGTCTATGTTCCCTAGCAAGGTAGAATTTAACTATGGACAGATGGAAGGAGCGCACCACCAAAATAAAGGCAGTAAAAATTCCTAAAGGTATAATGCATAGTACAAAATTAGTCAGAATGTCTTACAATTATCAAATTAATGTACAGGTTATGATTCTCTAATCTGCTTTAACTTAAAAAGAAACAAACTTAAGGAGGCAGCAACCCCTGGAAGATCTGACATGTACACATCACTAAATCAGGGGCGTACCTAGAGCATTTGGCACCCGGGGCGGACCCTTTGTTTGGCACCCCCCACACCCGCACCCCCCCTTAATTACACCCCCTCCCTCCCCCCCTTTATTTACCCCCTCCTCCCCCCCCCTTAATTACACCCCCTCCCAGGAGCGGACCGACAACACTCAGGGCCCACGGACCAAAAAAAAGCAAGGGCCCCTGCTAGGCTCTGCAGCTCGTCAATCTTCTGCCACGCCCCTATTCCACCTAAATCCCACACACAATAAACTAAAATTTTACATAGGTAAATTTCCATGACCAATAATACTAGTATACAAGGAGTAAATATATACCACCACACAATAACTGGATAATACCGCCATACTGTACAGAATAAAACCACTATACACAGACCACTATACTATAAAGGATCTGTATAAGTGATTATATACAGGACCATATGGCGGTAGATATCAGCTGTACACAGGATCTGTATACCATATAAGTGATTACAGTTACATTTTGGGACTCACAATTACGTCTTTTCTGATCAGCGGTGTCCTCTTTCCTTTTCTTCTCCGTCCAGATAAGACCACCATGTGGATCTCTTAAGATCTGCAGGAAAAACATGTCAGACTCTGCATTTTTCCAGTGCTCTCCCCTCCTCTACACAATCTTCCCATCTATAGGCCCACAAACTGTAATAATGCCCTCCTTGGTGTCCTGCACAGTAAAAGTGCAGGTAGGTAGGTAGCCAGGTAAATAGGTAACTAGGTAGGTAGATCAGGAAGCCAGACATGTAGGTAGGTGACATGTTAGGTAGGTAGAGGGCTAGCTAGGTAGTTAGGCAGCCATGTATGAAGGCCAGGTAAGTACATAGTTAGGTAGCTGGGTATGTAGGTAAGTAGTTAGGCATAACCCCCCCCCCCCCCCCCCGTTTCCCATAGGTATAGGCAGAGTTAAACCCCTTTTTCCCATAGGTATAGGCAGATTCCCCCCCCCCCCTTCCCAATTGGTATAGGCAGAGTTACCCCCCTCTTCCCCATAGGTATATGTAGAGTAACCCCCCCTCCCCTTCCCCATAGGTATATGTAGAGTAACCCCCCCTCCCCCATAGGTATATGTAGAGTAACCCCCCCCTCCCCTATAGGTATATGTAGAGAACCCCCCCCTCCCCTTCCCCATAGGTATATGTAGAGTAACCCCCCCCCCTCCCCTTCCCCATAGGTATATGTAGAGTAACCCCCCCTCCCCTTCCCCATAGGTATATGTAGAGTAAACCCCCCTCCCCTTCCCCATAGGTATATGTAGAGTAACCCCCCTCCCCTTCCCTATAGGCATATGTAGAGTAACCCCCCCTCCCTTCCCCATAGGTATATGTAGAGTAACCCCCCCTCCCCTTCCCCATAGGTATATGTAGAGTACCCCCCCTCCCCTTCCCCATAGGTATATGTAGAGTATCCCCCCTCCCCTTCCCCATAGGTATATGTAGAGTAATCCCCCCCTCCCCTTCCCCATAGGTATATGTAGAGTAACCCCCCCTCCCCTTCCCCATAGGTATATGTAGAGTAACCCCCCCTCCCCCATAGGTATATGTAGAGTAACCCCCCCTCCCCTATAGATATATGTAGAGTAACCCCCCCCTCCCCTTCCCCATAGGTATATGTAGAGTAACCCCCCCTCCCCTTCCCCATAGGTATATGTAGAGTAACCCCCCTCCCCTTCCCCATAGGTATATGTAGAGTAACCCCCCCCCCTCCCTTCCCCATAGGTATATGTAGAGTAATCCCCCCTCCCCTTCCCCATAGGTATATGTAGAGTAAACCCCCCCCTCCCCTATAGGTATATGTAGAGAACCCCCCCCTCCCCTTCCCCATAGGTATATGTAGAGTAACCCCCCCCCTCCCCTTCCCCATAGGTATATGTAGAGTAACCCCCCCTCCCCTTCCCCATAGGTATATGTAGAGTAAACCCCCCTCCCCTTCCCCATAGGTATATGTAGAGTAACCCCCCTCCCCTTCCCTATAGGCATATGTAGAGTAACCCCCCCTCCCTTCCCCATAGGTATATGTAGAGTAACCCCCCCTCCCCTTCCCCATAGGTATATGTAGAGTACCCCCCCTCCCCTTCCCCATAGGTATATGTAGAGTATCCCCCCTCCCCTTCCCCATAGGTATATGTAGAGTAATCCCCCCCTCCCCTTCCCCATAGGTATATGTAGAGTAACCCCCCCTCCCCTTCCCCATAGGTATATGTAGAGTAACCCCCCCTCCCCCATAGGTATATGTAGAGTAACCCCCCCTCCCCTATAGATATATGTAGAGTAACCCCCCCCTCCCCTTCCCCATAGGTATATGTAGAGTAACCCCCCCTCCCCTTCCCCATAGGTATATGTAGAGTAACCCCCCTCCCCTTCCCCATAGGTATATGTAGAGTAACCCCCCCCCCTCCCTTCCCCATAGGTATATGTAGAGTAATCCCCCCTCCCCTTCCCCATAGGTATATGTAGAGATTAACCCCCCCTCCCCCTATAGGTATATGTAGAGTAACCCCCTCCCCTTAGGTATATGTAGAGTAACCCCCCCTCCCCCATAGGTATATGTAGAGTAACCCCCCACCCCCTCTTCCCCATAGGTATATGTAGAGTAACCCCTCCCCTTCCCCATAGGTATATGTAGAGTAATCCGCCCCCCTTGGTATATGTAGAGTAACCCCCCCCCTCTTCCCCATAGGTATATGTTGAGTAACCCCCCCTCCCCTTCCCAATAGGTATATGTAGAGTAACCCCCCCCTCCCCCATAGGTATATGTAGAGTAACCCCCCCTCCCCTATAGATATATGTAGAGTAACCCCCCCCCCTCCCCTTCCCCATAGGTATATGTAGAGTAACCCCCCCTCCCCTTCCCCATAGGTATATGTAGAGTAACCCCCCTCCCCTTCCCCATAGGTATATGTAGAGTAACCCCCCCCTCCCTTCCCCATAGGTATATGTAGAGTAACCCCCCCTCCCCTTCCCCATAGGTATATGTAGAGATTAACCCCCCCTCCCCCTATAGGTATATGTAGAGTAACCCCCTCCCCTTAGGTATATGTAGAGTAACCCCCCCTCCCCCATAGGTATATGTAGAGTAACCCCCCCCCCTCTTCCCCATAGGTATATGTAGAGTAACCCCTCCCCTTCCCCATAGGTATATGTAGAGTAATCCGCACCCCTTGGTATATGTAGAGTAACCCCCCCCCCCTCTTCCCCATAGGTATATGTTGAGTAACCCCCCCCCTTCCCCATAGGTATAGGCAGAGTTGAGAAAAAAAACAAAAAAATGATGCTCACCTGATATCCCACGCAGCGATCTCCTCAGCTGCAGGGCCCGCGTCTTCTCCCGTCCAGAGTACAGGCGCCGATGAGTGACATCACTGGCGCCTGTACTGCGTGCTGCGTGGGGGCAGAAGTCACATCGCCTCTATGTAGCTGCAGATGCGGCTCACACAGAGGGGACGCCTTCTCCTGTATGTGCGTGTATCGCGCATGCAGGAGAAGGCACCGCTGTCCGCTGGGGATCTGGGACCAGTGTCCCGGATCCTCAGTAGTGGTGGCGGCGGCGGGTCAGTCTGCCCCTGGCACCCCCCTTGTGAGTAGTGTTGCTCGCGAATATTCGCAATTCGAATATTATTCGCAAATATCGCATATTCGCGAATTCGCGAATTTCGCGAATATAGCGCTATATATTCGTAATTACGAATATTCGTTTTTTTTTTTGTTTTTTTTTCTTCACAGTACACATCACAGTGATCACCCCTCTCTGCTTCCAGCTTGTGTGGTGTAAAGAAGGCTGTAATACTACTGTGTGAGACTGGCGTGCGAAAATTCGCATATGTGAAAATTAGCATATGCTAATTTTCGCATATGCGAATATTCGCGTATGTTAATTTTGCATTTGCTAATTTTCACATATGTTAATTTTCGCATACGCGGATATTCGCATATGCGAAAATAAAACGAGAATGTGCGAATATTCGCGAATACATGACGAATATTCGTCCATATATTCGCGAATATTCGCGAATTCGAATATGGCCTATGCCGCTCAACACTACTTGTGAGCGCCCCCCCCCACCCCTTAGTACGCCACTGCACTAAATAGCCTGTGTCTGCTATTGACCTATGATGAAAGCTGTGGAAAAGCTGTTATATTGTTCCTCATATCTGGCTATACACTTTTCAACTTTTCAAAGAGTTTTATTAAAGTTTAATAAAGTTATAAACATCAAAATGCACAACAAGCATAGTAGTTTGTAGAACATATAACAATCAAAGTTCAAGAACAAGAATAGAGGTAGTCAAAGTCCCTGAGCAACCATCATATAAACCAGAAAAGGACTCCTCTAGGTCCAGAGAATGGACCATCTAAAGCCATCAGAGAAGGTTAGCAAATATCTCAGCTTGGTGGAGGCAATAAGGATTCTTCTGGGGGTCAAGATCCTACACTCATGAGGAGTCAGTATAGGGTCAGAAGAGCGGTAGGGCCTAAGAGGAGATATTCCATCCAACTTGTCATTGGCCATATTTAATTTGGATCTAACAAGATGGAGAGGAATGGAATGAGTCTTCCGGTTCATAGATATTGCAATTTTGACAGGAAGATGAAGTAAATAGGTTTTCGCTCCCCCTTCAAAATATCAGGGATCAGGGCATTCAGCAAAGCCTGTTCCAGGCTCTTCCGGAGGTTCATTAACATAAAAAAATAAGGCAAAGTCCTATTCCCAGGCCGCCATATTTGGGAGCTTGACTGGGTCTGAAAAGAATGCCATAGACAGTAGAAATAAAGCCTCTGCTCTCAGAGGAGTTACTACAAAGCGACCCGTAACAGGAGCAGCAAGTCACATCAGCACCAGGTTTTTTTAAGGCTAGCCAAAAAGTGAGAAATTTGTTAAAATCTACACACTCCGAATCCAGCAGACAATAGAATGAATGAAAATGATCGAGGGACTTAACACCCAACCTGTCAATAAAGTCACCTATGCAAAGAAAGCCCTTGTTGGACTACCAGGAGAACGCAGAGGGCGCCAGGATGGAACTTTGGATCACGAAAGATCGGAGCAGCAGGAATATGCACTGATTGCAGGGGAAAGAGGGTTTTAAGACTGTCCTACAGCTCTAATGATTGTGATAGAGTCAGACAGAGGATCGGGGGTCTATCCTGTAAATTGCTGCAGCAAGCTATATAGGTTGGGAAACAAGGTTAGGGGATAGGAGAGAGCTAAAAGAAGGTCATCTGCAAAGAGAGTCACTTTGTGTTCCCCAGCCCCAGTCTGTATTCCCTTGATTCTGGATCATGGCTCCAAGGGGCTCAATAGCGCTCAATCATAAAGGTGCTTGACTTGTATCCCCTGACATTAATTTTTGCTATCAGATGGTCTTATAAATTGAGCAGTAATGTCAGCAACGACGGGCCATAACCCGGGGCCGTAAGACAGAAAATAAGTATCCCAGTCTAGAGAATCAAAGGCCTTCCGTAGATCAAGAAAAAGAAGAAAACCAGAGCAAGTGGGGGCCACCATCCCAAGGGGAATGCAATAGAGTCTATCACTCTAAGGGTCGGGTCGGGCACCTGGCTGCCAAATACAAAGCCTACCTGGTCTGGATGGATTTAAGAAGAAATGAAAGTATTAAGTCGAGTGGCCATCATTTTATTGAGTAACTTCATATCATTGTTAATTAGAGAAATGGGATAGTAATTATCCGGATCAGAGGGGTCACTACCAGGTTTAGGTATCGTCTTAACAGTAGTCAAACAGTTTGATCCTTTTATAATAAAGAGCATCAATTCCATTTAGGCCAGGGGTGCTAGACAGTTAAGAGGCTTTAATCACCAGGGTGATCTCCCCCTCCATCAGATCCCTCTGATCTGCTGAGAGGGGTATATTTGCAGTAGCAAGGAAGGCAGATGCTCAATCCTTACTGAATAGGGAGGGGGGGAATATAAGGACTGAAAGTACCCAGTGAATTCCTGAAGGATGAACGTAGGGTTTTGGGAGAAGGTACAATCTCGCAAACGGAGCCTGGGGACCGCCCCTACTGGCCATACACATTTAATAACTGTTGGTTCCTGAGCCAACAGATATCTTTCTCGACTTCCACATACACATGATGGGATGGGCCAGATATAACTTTTCCACAACAATAGGGTTGAGTATTTGAAATCCAACATGTCCAACCTTTCTATCCACGACAGTCTGTCGGTGAAGAGTCAAGAGGTCACCATACACTGAAGGCAGTTGGCCAAACCTGCCAAAGTTTGATGGTTCAGTCAACTTTTTCCTATGGTGTATGTGTACCAAAAGATGGACCCCTACCTTGAAACTTAAAGACAAATGAATATAAACAGGCGGCCAATAAAGGACATCTCTACTGGCACTTCTCCAAAGAAGCAGTAGACAGCCAGTGACTTTTACTGCTACTTTGGAGAAGCTCCTGTAGATATGTCCTTTTTTCTTGACCTGTTATCTGAAGGGACTCCAAGGCGGCTGACCACATTTATCTGAAATACTTAAGGAGGTGTTGTGCCCTGAGTAGAACTTACTAGGCTTCGGGGCAATCTTACAGTTTCACTGTCATCTCTGTTTTGTCTGGTGGTCTGTTGTTTATAACACACTATTCCTTTAATAAGAAGAATTATAAACAGTGGGAAGATATAGGGAGTAGAGGGGCATTGCGATATTCCTTTCTAAGGGAATTAGGTAAAAGTTGGTCTGAGGAGGATTAAGACATTTTTGAAGAAAGGAAATGTTATAAGAAGCCTTTGTCAGGGCAAATATGCTGAAATAAAAGTAGGTATTTTCATTGTGTTAAAGAGGTAATAGCATGGTTGGGTTATGGGAAACGGAAAGGCCTGATGAGGGAACATTGGAACAAGGTTGAAATTATCCATCCACTCTGTCCGGTTTAAGCAATTTTAGGTTTTTGTTTAGGCTTTTGTTTTTGGGTGTTGATATCAAATTGTTACCAGCAATTACATAGCATTTGGGCCCATGTCAGGCTTTGCATAATGGTGCTGCTGGCTATCCATCAGTGGGGGAGGTTATGATCATGTAGATGGTCCTCATAGGAAATGACAGGGTAAATCAGCTGAATTTAGGCAAAACACTGACAGGAAGGTCGGGGGGAGTTCTCCAGACGTCCCAAGATGTATGTTTGTATGGTATTTTGCTATTTACACTAATTGTCACTAAAATTTTGCAATGCCAAACATATTTTAGAAAAATTGGAACATAGTACTTTATTGAAAATGTAAACAAACACATACAAAGATAATAAGCACCCACCCTCCACACACACAATAAAAACAAGCCAAAATGGATGTACGTAATCACAGTACAGAAAAAAATCGATAAGTATGACAGTCTGTATACAGCATAAACAACACCTGAAAAAATACAGAAAAAAAAGAAGTTAGCCCTACCCCCTACCCAACAATTGTTTTGCTCTCACTGAGCTACGTCATTGTAAAGAAATAAAAATTATACAGTTGCTACAGAAATAATAATTATTGGGGACGTGGCTTGCTGCTGAAGATGGCCGCCTGATCCCTGAGCTCCCGCACCTCCTGGCCTCAAAATAAGCAGAATTTGCCCTATACAGCCCTCTGCCTCATGAAGAGGGGTGCCCGACATCGCAGGAGGAACCCGCCCGCCTGTTTGGACCCCCTGACCTCCTCCGGGGGCACTGTCCGGTACCTCCGCCCGACCTCCGCTTCAGCTCCGGATTACCCACCTGCCTCACCGGGCCCTGTGTGCTGCCTCCGGTCCCGCTGAGTGGGGGCTGCGGCGGCACATACCAGCTCGGCTCCAGTCCTGCCTGACGGCTCCTTTGACAACCGGGGTGCTTTCCAGCAGCTGCTCCTGCCACCGGCTCTCTCAAATTCCCACCAAGGACGATTTTAAGGCTCTAATTAAAGAAGTTAAGGATGCCTGCCGGGCGGAAATTTCTGTGCTCCGCCAGGATCTCCAGCATGTTTCACATAGGGTAGAGGACCTGGAGGAGGCCCATGACTCTACACGGTCCTATATTGCTCAGCTTCAAAACACCATTACTGCTCAGTCTGACTTCCTCAGTGTTTTGCATTCGCATGTGGAAAACCTGAATAATAGGGACAGGCGTTATAACATTCGAGTACGTGGACTTCCTGAGGCCACGCAAGCGGAGGATTTGCACGTCACGTTGGAAGCTATCTTCAACATGATTCTAGGCGAAACTGCGTCCCATAGGATCAAGCTGGATCATGCCCATCGGGCCTTACGTCCTGGCCCCACTAATGGTCCCCCTCGGGATGTGATTTTCTGTATGGCTGACTTCCAGCTGAAAGAAAGGATAATGGCTAAATCACGCTCACTCAGGAACTTTTACTTTGATGGAGCCCCTATCCATTTGTTCCAGGACCTATCCTAGTTCACTTTGCATAAACAGCTGCTGCAGCAACCTCTTCTGTCAACCCTACGTTCTGCGCAAGTACCCCACCGATGGTCTTTCCCGTCTACAAGCCCTGCGTGATGGACGCTCTGCTGTGCTGCGGTTCTTTGCTGATCTGCCGGGGTTCTGTGCTGCCCTGGACCTCCAGGTCCCTCAACTCACGGACTGGGGCCTGACTCCTCAACCACACCCCTGCCCCCAGTATGGCAACCTGTGTGTGGGAAACGTCATAGGGCTGGCCGGGTTATACCCTCCCCGTGCTCTCACGGCCCCTGTTCTGACCCCCCTCCCCTGAAAATTTCCTATGGGACTTTCGTGAAGGGTCCATTACTGGTCTACGGGACTGTCGGAATTCCACTCCTCTTCATTGTTGTTGATTTACTGCTTAGTTTATCTAATGTTTTAATTGCTTAACTACTTGCCATCTTTCGGATATTGTTACAGGGCTGTTCTTTTGCCTGACCTTCGAGCGGGACTCATGTTTGTATGAGTGGTCCCTTTTGGTGCGTTCTTCCACCTCCCCCTTTGAAGCCATGGTAAAAGCCAAAAGGTTATTATTGCATTTCCTTGTATTGTTCTATTTTACCTGCATGGTCTCCTCTCTGGCTTGTGAGCCATTGATTTATTCACGGTTATGTTTCCTTTTTATACCCTATCTTTTGTTCCCATCTGTTTCTTGTCTCTTCTCCTTGTCCTTTGTCCGGTTGGTCCTCATCTCTGTCTGTCTCTCCTGCCGCTCTTTCATTTTCATAGGTCCAGATGGCTGTTGCAGTGGTTTCCCTGGCCTCTCTCTCTTCCCCAGACTTATCGAGACACCCTAGCTAGTCTAAGTGAGTACCCTAATACACTTGCCCCCTCTCCTTTACTCGCCCTCTCATGGCTAAGTGTGTCTCCTTGAACGTAAAGGGTCTTAACTCCCCAACTAAGCGGCGTCTGCTGCAGAGGGAATTGATAGCTTTGAAGACTGATATTGTCTATCTTCAGGAGACACACTTTGCTGCGACGGGCTCTTCTCTCTTCTTGCACCACCTCTACCCTCAAGTATTCTCTGCCTCCACTGATAGGAAAATAGTGGGGGTTGCAATCTTAATTCATAGGTCCTGTCCTTTCCAAGCCTCCTTTCCCTATGCAGAACCATTAGGTAGGTTTGTCATTGTCCAGGGATCTTTAGGGGACAAACAACTACTTCTTTGCAATGTCTATGCTCCCAATACCTCTCAGATCCACTTTCTGCACCGGGTCTTGTCCCACCTACATAAATACGCCCTCTGCTTGGCTCTTGGGGGTGATTTTAATTTTGTCTTTTCTCCCCCCGTTAATCGCCAATCGACGGTGGGTACGCTGCCATCCCCTCCCCAGTTGCACTTATCCATACTTTTTCGTCGATTGGTACGTTTGGCGCATTAATCACCTCTGACGCATTAATCACCCCTCAGATTGTTCTTTTACTTTCTACTCTCACCCCCATAAACTTCACACCCGCATTGATTATTTTTTAGGTAACCTTCCTATGGTTTGCATGCTCTCCTCTGCTTCTTTGGAACCTATCTCCTGGTCTGACCATAGCCCTATCCTGGTTTCTTTCTCCCCCTTTTCCTCCTTCTTACGCAGCTGTCACTGGCGCCTCAAAGATTCTCTACTTAAATCTCCCTCTTCCCGGGACTTTATCCAGGCAAGCATAACTGAATATTTTGCCGATATTAAGGGCTCTGTGTCTTCTCTGGCTGTCTTATGGGAGGCCCACAAAGCGGTGGTTAGAGGCCATTGTATCGCTCTGGGTTCTAGATTAAAAAGAGACGCCATGGCTCACTCCCAGGAACTTAGGGCTCAGATATCCCAATTAGAAGCTCTTCTATTGTCTACCCCCTCCCTCTCGGTTCTGAGGCGCCTGGTTACGGCACGGTCCCAGTTGAGCAATCTTGCCCTCCGTAAGGTGGAACGTCAACTGCTTTATGCTAAGAAGCGTTTCTATGAGATAGGCAACAAGGCTCACACTATGTTAGCTCAACGTTTACGGGTCCGTGCTGCTGCCCAGGCCCTCTCTACCCTGAGAGATTCCACGGGAACCTTCCAGCACCACCCTGACTCTGTCTCTCGCCTCTTTCTTGATTACTATTCTAAACTTTACTTTCTTCCTTCTCAACTACCCTCGGACCCTGGAGAGCGCGCTGCAGAAATTGACTCTTTTCTTTCTCGGTGTAGCCTTCCGGCTCTCTCGGAGGTTGATCGCAAGACTCTGAACCCTCCTGTTACTCTCGAAGAGATCTCGGAAGTCCTCAAGACCCTCCCTGCAGGGCGTTCTCTGGGTCCTGATGGTTTCACATATTTGTATTATAAGACCTATTCCTCTCTACCATCTGGACCCATAGCCCTTCTCAATTCTGACTTAAAGGGGTACTCCACGCCTGGCATCTTATCCCCTATCCAAAGGCTGAGGACCCCGGGGATCGCCGCTGCGGCACCCCGCCATCATTACTGCACAGAGCGAGTTCGCTCTGTGCATAATGACGGGCGATAGAGGGGCCGGAGCAGCGTGACGTCATGGCTCCGCCCCTCATGACATCACGGTCCGTCCCCTTAATGCAAGTCTATGGCAGGGGGCGTGAGGACCTCCACGCCCCCTCCCATAGACTTGTATTGACGGGGGCGGCCTGTGACATCACGAGGGGCGGAGCCGTGGCGTAACGATGCTCCGGCCCCTGTATTGCCCGTCATTACGTGCAGAGCGATCTCGCTCTGCGCAGTAATGATAGCGGGGTGCTTCAGCAGCGATCCCCGGGGTCCCCAGCAGCGGGACCCCGGCGATCTGACATCTTATCCCCTATCCTTTGGATAGGGGATAAGATGTCTAGGGGTGGAGTACCCCTTTAAAGTTGTTTTCCAAAATTTTGGAGAACAGCCTTTGCAGTTTTTTGCCTACCTTTATACAGAAAGACCAGGTTGGTTTCATCCCCTGTCGGCAATGAGGTGACAACACAAGACGGGTTGTGGATCTAATAGATGTAGATAATTGGAGGTCGGAACAGGCTTTGGTCTTGAGCCTGGATGCCGAAAAAGCCTTTGATAGGCTGGGTTGGCCGTTTATGTTTGGCACCCTTAAACAATTTATCTCTGTAAATTTCCTTACAGCACTGCAGGGCCTCTACTCCTCTCCCACTGCCTTTCTCAAACTTCCGCACGCGTCTTCCCTGACCTTTACCCTGTATAATGGCACTAGACAGGGGTGCCCGTTATCCCCCCTGATCTTCGCTTTGTGCATAGAGCCACTTGCCGCCTTGATCCAGGGGAATTCAGACATCTCTGGCATAGCTCTTCACGGCAGATACTTTAAGATCTGCCTCTTTGCTGACTACGTCTTGCTTACTCTCACTAACCCCCTCTTGTCTCTGCCTTCTTGATATAATCTCTTACATGCCTATAGCCTTGTCTCCCCCACTGGTCTCCCTCCCCCACTGGTCTCCCTTTTACAGGCTAACTTCTCCTTTAAATGGTCCCTCTCTACTATTAAGTACTTAGGTGTGTCGCTTTCTCCTCGCTATTCCTCTCTCTACTCCACAAATTTTCCTCCTCTATTTTGTGAACTGCATGCTATGATGGAAAAATGAAGGTCGCAATACATTTCCTTTGGACAAAGTGCGGCAGTAAAGATGACTATACTCCCTAAATTGCTTTACTTTTTTGAGACGCTGCCAGTGAGGATCCCATGTTGCGATCTCTTCAGTCAGCTATTTTTTGGTTTATCTGGGACACCAAACGACATTGACTCCCTATGTCAGTCATGTTGGCTAGTAAGTTTACCGGGGGCTCAGTGTTCTGGACGTGACTAAATATTATTATTATTGGGCGGCTCATCTACGCCACCTGCTGGAATGGTCTACCTACCATGCCCACAGTAAGTGGATGAAGTTGGAAAAATTGTGGTTGGCCCCTATTCATCCTAACTCCTTCCTGTGGACGTTTCCACTCCGCTCCCCTGTAAATCCCCTTTTAGGACCAATGTCGTGTTCTCGGTATGTCTGAACCTATTGCTCTAGGTGATTTAAATTGCTTTCCTTTTTTTCTCCCTTGCAATCTTTTCTTTATAACCCTGATTTCTCTCCTGGCTTGACTTCTTGTATGGTCCGGGAGTGTGGCTCCAGAGGTCTCTTTTGCTGGAAGGATGTGATTGACCCCCTCACAGGCTCACTTTTATCCCTTCACCAGCTGGTTACCCGTTGGAGTCTCCCCACCTCTGAGAAAGCTCACTATAAACAGCTTCATCATAACCTGTTCTCTATATGGAGCTCGGTGACTGTTTCTCTACCTTGAGGCTTTGAAAGATTGTGTAGGGGTGGGCCTCAGATGAGGGGACTACTCTGTAGTATTTACTCCTTCTTGATGTCCCCCCGGATGGTCCTCCTTCCCATGGCTATATGGGCCATTGGGAGGAAGCCCCTAACACTACTATTTCTATCCCTCAGTGGCAGGGAATCTGGAAGCAGGCCTCTAAGGCTTCTGTTTGCACGGCCTACAAGGAAACGCAATATAAGATGCTCATGGGGTGGTACCACACACCGGCTTTACTTAATAGGCTGAACCCTGATATCCCTCCCCAATGCTGGAGATGTGGTATGGGTCTGGGTACTGTTTTCCACATATTTTGGTTCGGCCCTTACTGGGTTCAGGTGCAGAAATTGATTTATGCAGTTTTGGGGGTTGTGGATCCTCTTGAACCCATGGTTTTCCTTCTGCACCTGTCAACTATAGTTTTGGCCAAAAAGCCGTTCAAGCTATTTTTGCACATTGTTCTTGCGGCCAAAACCCTCATCGCCAAGCATTGGAAACAGCCCTTGCCTCTGTCTGAGGATGAGCTAGTAGCTAGGGTGCGTGAGATTCGCTCTCTTGAGCCTCTTACTGCCTCCTTGTACAAGACCAACCCCCTTTTTCTGTCCATCTGGGATCCATGGAATAGATTCACTGACAGGCAGCCCCCTTGATCTTCCTCCTCCTTCCTTCTCTAAGACTGGACCTCTTATCTTTTCTTTTCTCTCCCTCTCTTCTCCTTTTTCAGGCATCTCTACCCTTTCTTGTCTCTCACTTTATGTTGTTGGTCTCCCCTGATGTGTTTCCTCCCCCCCCCCTTCCCGTCCGTCCCCCACCCCCTTTCTCCTGTAGTCTCCTTCCTGGAGGTACACTGGATCAGTACTACTCGCTCTGTTCTTCTTTGCTTCATATGCATGTTTGAGATTTGATCCATTGTGCTATTCTGTACTTGTCATACCATTTGATGGTTGTTGCTATGGGGGATCTTGTTCCCCTTACATGTTCTTTGATTGTGTCCCTCACATTGTTTATGTAAAACCCTAATAAAAATTTACAGTTTAAAAAAATAATAATTATTATTATTATTATTAACAAAATTATTTAAAAAAAAAAAAGAAAATGTACAGGGTGGGCCATTTATATGGATACACCTTAATAAAATGGGAATGGTTGGTGATATTAACTTCCTGTTTGTGGCACATTAGTATATGTGAGGGGGAAAACTTTTCAAGGTGGGTGGTGACCATGGCGGCCATTTTGAAGTCGGACATTTTGAATCCAACTTTTGTTTTTTCAATAGGAAGAGGGTCATGTGACACATTGGGAAACTTATTGGGAAACTTATTGGGAATTTCACAAGAAAAACAATGATGTGCTTGGTTTTAACATAACTTTATTCTTTCATGAGTTATTTTCAAGTTTCTGACCACTTATAAAATTTGTTCAATGTGCTGCCCATTGTGTTGGATTGTCAATGCAACCCTCTTCTCCCACTCTTCACACACTGATAGCAACACTGCAGGAGAAATGCTAGCACAGGATTCCAGTATCTGTAGCACATCTTGTATCTTCACAGCATAGACAATTACCTTCAGATGACCCCAAAGATAAAAGTCTAAGGGGGTCAGATAGGGAGACCTTGGGGGGGCATTCAACTGGCCCACGATGACCAATCCCCTTTCCAGGAAACTGTTCATCTAGGAATGCTCGGACCTGACACCCATAATGTGGTGGTCACCATCTTGCTGGGAAAACTCAGGGAACGTGCCAGCTTCAGTGCATAAAGAGGGAAACACATCATCATGTAGCAATTTCACATATCCAGTGGCCTTGAGGTTTCCATTGATGAAGAATGCCCCACTATCTTTGTACCCCATATACCACACCATACCATAAATGTTTGTGTTCCAACAGTCTTGGAGGGATCTATCCAATGTGGGTTAGTGTCAAACCAATAGCGGTGGTTTTGTTTGTTAAAGGGGTATTCCAGGAAAACCCTTTTTTTATATATCAACTGACTCCAGAAAGTTAAACAGATTTGTAAATTACTTCTATTAAAAAATCTTAATCCTTTCAGTACTTATGAGCTTCTGAAGTTAAGGTTGTTCTTTTCTGTCTAAGTGCTCTCTGATGACACGTGTCTCGGGAACCGCCCAGTTTAGAAGCAAATCCCCATAGTAAACCTCTTCTAAACTGGGCGGTTCCTGAGACATGTGTCATCAGAGAGCACTTAGACAGAAAAGAACAATATTAACTTCAGAAGCTCATAAGTACTAAAAGGATTAAGATTTTTTAATAGAAGTAATTTACAAATCTGTTTAACTTTTTGGAGCCAGTTGATATTTAAAAAAAAAGTTTTTTTCCTGGATAACCCCTTTAACTTCACCATTCACATAAAAGTTTGCCTCATCACTGAACAAAATCTTCTGCGTAAACTGAGGGTCCTGTTCCAATTTTTGTTTTGCCCATTCTGCAGCACCTGAAACTACGGATACAGGAAGCCTGTGCTAGCATTTCTCCTGCGGTGTATATAGTAGTATATAGCAGTGTATACGGATACTGGTAGCCTGTGTTAGCATTTCTCCTGCGGTGTATATAGTAGTATATAGCAGTGTATACGGATACTGGAAGCCTGTGCTAGCATTTCTCCTGCGGTGTATATAGTAGTATATAGCAGTGTATATGGATACTGGAAGCCTGTGCTAGCATTTCTCCTGCGGTGTTGCTATCAGTGTATGAAGAGTGGGAGAAGAGGGTTGCATTGACAATCCAACACAATGGGCAGCACATTGAACACATTTTATAAGTGGTCAGAAACTTGAAAATAACTCATGAAAGAATAAAGTTACGTTAAAACCAAGCACATCATTGTTATTCTTGTGAAATTCCCAATAAGTTTGATGTGTCACATGACTCTCTTCCTATTGAAAAAACAAAAGTTGGATTTAAAATGGCCGACTTCAAAATGGCCACCATGGTCACCACCCATCTTGAAAAGTTTCCCCCCTCACATATACTAATGTGCCACAAACAGGAAGTTAATATCACTAACCACTCCCATTTTATTAAGGTGTATCCATATAAATGGCCCACCCTGTACAACTTTACTTGGGGAAAGAACTAAATCACAAGGGCAAAAGATTAGTTTTAAATAATGATTTACCCCTCATTCCTAAAACCACCATTTTCAAGATTAATGTGATTTATAATATTCATTCAGTCTTGAAATGCCCTTGCAAAATCAATTGCAATTCTTTGGCACACTACCATGACCAATTATGAAAGAGCACTGAAATGTGCTGAGCACCCACATTAGAGAGCATTAAACTTCTTCCCTTTAGGTTGTGCAACTAGGTTTGAGCTGATGAATAAAATATACAAATACATTTTGCAAGCATTACTGGGTAATAGCTAAATACATTATGTATTACAAAGGGTACAGGCCTTGTGTATGGCGTCAGGCTGGCCTCTGGTTGGACTTGTGTGCTTTTTATGCATTGTTTCAGGTTCTCTGCTACATCCTGATATCACAGATACTACACATACATTGTATTTGTAAAGTCTTAGTCCCCAACCCCCCCATCCAACCTGACAGAGCTTGAAAGAATATGCAGAAAAGAATGGCAGAACATCGCCAAATCCAGAAGTGCAAACCTTGTGGCCTCATCCCCAAGAAGACTGGAGGCTGTAATTGTTAACAAAGGGGCTTTAAAGAGTACCTGTCACCAAATAAACTACTCTAAACTAAATCAGGCTATGTTCCCTAACTACTCCTAACACCCCTCCTGCCCTTAAAAAAAAGTTCTGAGCTTTAAAAAGCTCTGTATCATCACTTCATTATTGCTCACATAGTGTGAGCTGCCGCAGGAGGAAGTAGGCGTTTCCCAGCAGGCGCAATGTCACTGAAGCCTGCTGGGGGACCGCATCCGCCCTCTCATCTCTGCTGCGCTCCCTGTCCGTAAAACTAATGATGCTGTGATGAATAGAAGACCTCTCTGTGCAGCTATCAGTCAGGCAGGCTCAGTGCAGCCTTCCTCTTCAGGCTACAGCGCTGCACTGAGCTTCGGCCGGCTATCCTTCACAGGGGGTGGAGCCTGGTGAAATTGACCATGCAAGGAGCGTGCCATGCGGCCGGCACAGCGCTCTCTCCTGTCTGTCTGATTGACAGGCAGTGAGCAAAAGCTGTGCCTCGCTTACTTCCTGAGTTTGATCTCCTGCTAGGCCAGACAGAGACCAAACTCACTGTATTTATTGCGGCACGGATCAGAACAGTGCCACCTAGTGGCCTTTTTTTCAATTGCGGTTTAAATATATTTCTGTGAATAATTTTAAAATAAAGTGTATGGGAAAGTGTCTGGTAATTACATAAAGAACACTGTATTAAAAGTTTTAGTTGGTGACAGGAACCCTCTAAGGCTAAGTTCTCACTACTATTCAGTTCCATCCAGGGGAGATGCGTTCACACAGTCCATCAAAAGTACAAGAGCTGAGCTCAGAAAAAAATAACGCTGGTCCATATTTTATCCTCAGCTCAATTCCTCCAAAAAGGACATCAAACGAAAAACTAGACGGACCCCATTCAAGTCACAGAGATCTGTAGGGACCTGTTGCGGTATGTGGCCCCAAATGGACCCTGTGACTGAGCTCCCCAGAACAGTTCTGAACAGTAAGTTCTGAATTAAGGCTCTGAATACTTATGTCAATGCAATATATAAGTTTTTTCTTTTTTTTTTATAAATTTGCAAATATGTCTAAAATTCTGTTTTCTGCTTTATCATTATGGGGTATATTATGAGTGCAAAATGATTGGGTGAAATCTAAAAAAAATTTTGTTTTAGCACAAGGCCGTAACATAACAGAATGTGAAAAAGGTGAAAGGGTCTGAAGACTTCCTGAATGCATTGTACACACAGATGAACCATAATTAACAATTACTGATTTGCTTGCTAGCTCCATCTTACGTGATACTATGAAATGCAAATATTTTTTCGTTTTTGTGGGAAATAAATTATTTTCTAGTTACAAAGCCAGAGTCAGTCCGGTGTTCATGTGGCCAGAAGCTGAAGGCAATGTAATGTCAACTTCAAGAAAACCTGGGAGGCTCTGCACATTTCTGTAGGGGAAACCGTACCGTTGTAAAAGGTTGTATATGGATCCAAACAACCCAAGAGACTAACCCTTTATTGTAAGTGGGACTTTGTTTATCTTCTATCACATGGAGAAGGTATCAATCTTTACATAGTATAGTATAAGAAGTATAGATAATAAGTACAAGAATCTAGAGTCAGCACAGATGGTATGTATTATGGCCTAGGGCTCGAAGAGCAGAGCCCAGAGTACAATGTTGGTAAGGCTTTGTTCACACTGAATCTGGGTCTACATGTTTGGCATATGGGTGGGGAAAGCTTTCAGCCCATACATCAAATGGAACCAAATGTGGCCTTTTACCCCTGCATCTATGTGGTATGTGTCAGCGTTCCTCTTTTTACCTTATAAAAAAGTGTTTCACACAGCACTTTCCTACACAGTGGGACACCACACGGAAAATGTATACCTAGTGGTATTTTTTGCATTGTAGGCAATGGTCAACATAAGTCACTGTATGGTTATACAAAGGCATACCTCAATATTATACATAGGAGATACTTGTCAGGGCAACTCTGCCAAAGTATATCTTCACCATATAGAATAAATGTGATGTTAATCTATACTCCATAAATATTATAGATAAATTCTCTCCAAAAAGTAATGCTTCAAGTGGAGACTCCCTCTGTACATAGGGCATCTGATGGAACATGCCACAAAAAGTATGACATATGAAGGTACAGTGGATAAAGTGGTCCCCAACCCAGTCCTAAAAGGGGTACTCCGGCCCCAAGACATCTTATCCCCTATCCGCCGCTGGGGACCCCCGCAATCTAGCATGCAGCACCCACCTGTAAGTACTGCCGGAAGCGCTGGAGGTTTGCAGTCTTTTGCCTCCCAACCCCGGGGACGGATTATCGTGACGTCCCAACTACGCCCCCTTGTGACATCATGTCCCGCCCCCTCAATGCAATTCTATGGGAGGGGGCGTGACAGACGTCACACCTCCTCCCATAGACTTTCATTGAGGGGGCTGGGCGTGATGTCACAAGGAGGCGGAGTCGTGATGTCACGATAATGTGTCCCCGTGGTCGGGAGGCAAAAGACTGCAAACCTCCAGCGCTTCCGGCAGTACTTACAGGTGGGTGCTGCATGCTAGATTGCGGGGGTCCCCAGCGGTGGGACCCCTGCAATCAGACATCTTATCCCCTCCTTTGGATAGGGGATAAGATGTCTTGGGGCCGGAGTACCCCTTTAAGGCCCACCAACATTCTGTTGCTTTTTTTTTTTTCATTTAATCAATTGGAATAGATCAGGAAAAAAGTTTAATCCTGGGTGGTTGTTGGTCCTTGAGGAGTGGGTTGAGGACTTCTGCAGTAGAGGGTTTATCGACTCCTATGACAGTCCTATTACTACTCTGACCAAAACAGAGCCAAAATGAAGAAGAGAAAGTAATATCTGTTAGAGATAATTGGTACAAGTCTGGAATGAATCTAATTAAGAATTCAAAGAATAAGTTACAAAGTAATATTAAAGGGGTTATCCAGGATAAGGTGATTTTAGTATGTACCTAGCAGACAGTAATGGACATGCTTAGGAAGGATCTGCGCTTGTCTTGGGGCTAAATGGCTATGTTGTGAGATTATCATAATACTGTGGCTAGCTGTTTGTGAACTAGTATTTCCTGTTTGACTTTTCTTTTTTTGACTACAAATCCCACAATTCCATTTTCCTCCCTCCCACACATCAGCTACCCCACCCATTGAAACATAAATGAGCTGCAGACCTGTGGTTTTCAATCAGGGTGCCTCCAGCTGTAGCATTAGTTGCAGATTGATCTCTCCACCCATTGAAGCAGACAGGCTCCCTGTCATCAGCTGACTAGTGAGGCCGCATTGCAAGCTGGGAAAAATCCGAGACAACAGTAATTTTGTATGCTGGTAAAAATAAAAATTGGAGTGAAAATCACAGAAGAATTGTGAGAAAACCGTCACACACAGGTACAAACACTATATTATGGACTACACTAACTTTACAGCCCCGGTAGCATAGCCAAATAAAAAAAAATCCTGCAATACCCCTTTAATATAGTCAAAGATAGAACTTATGTTTATAAAAACTACTACTAGTGTATATGTCTGTCCAGCTATCCTGTAGAATGTGCAACAGTAAAGACTATGGGGAGATTTATCAAAACTTGTCCAGAGGAAAAGTTGCTCAGTTGCCCATAGCAACCAATCAGATGGCTTCTTTCATGTTGAACAAGTCCTCTGCAAAATGAAAGAAGTGATCTGATTGGTTGCTATGGACAACTGGACAACTTTTCCAATGCACGGGTTTTGATAAATCTCCCCCTATTATCTTAAAAAATGCTGTAACAATTGTTAATAATTTGCCACATTATATTGTATGTTTGGATGTACTGGACGCAGTTACACCACAAGGAGATAATATCAGGTATTACCCAGACTTTACCCTGCAAGTAACTTATGTTGTAATTGTATTTGGACAGCGGAGCGCTCAGCCTATTCCACATCACCTGAGCAGACACACCCTCACCTCGTATTTTTCCTCCTCTCAAATGACCTAGTATAACCTCATCGGTATTTGCAAAACGCTTGCTTCAGAACAGGATCTAGAAAATAGTGTATGCATTAAAATACTCACGTGTCCTCAATTTCTTTTGCATGTGAAATTTTTAAACAGCCCCTGTTTGTTCTGGTACAGGTGGGCTACATGTATAGAGAGCAGGAACTGCACAGGTGTTTACAGAGTTGACTTTCTTAAAAGTAATGGCCACACCAAAGCAACCAAAAATAGAACAAATTATAATTGACTGTAATATTTATAGTTTAAGGGTAGGGTCACACGGAACAGATCTGCAGCGTATTTTATGCTGGGGATCCACCGATGACGGACCCTACAGTGTGCCTGTAGTTGTGCCTGCCTGCTCATAGAAGCAATTCGTCGCTACGACCAGAAACACAGCGATCAGCAAGCCGCCGTGCACATGTGCAGTGGACGCGCAGACATTGGCACTCCCCTTGCTCCCTGAGCTAGGTCGAGAGAAGCTACGATGTGTGCGAGTACATTGTGCATGCTCACAGCGGCTCACAGAACACTGGGTTTCTGCTTGTAGCGGCAATCCGCAGGCAGGCACAGCTGGGGGCACACTGTAGGGCCCGTCGTCATTGGATCCACACCGGAAATTACACTTCTGATCCGTTCCGTGTTACCCTACCCTAAAATCCCAAAGACATGTCAAAAGATTTGTTTGATCTGGGTCTGAGTGTTCAGACCCACTACGATTACTAGAACGAGCAAGGAGAAGCACATGGCTGTGTACTTCACTCCCCAGCTTGTTGTGTCCAGTTGCAGGAGACAGCAGCTTATCTACAGCAACTGGACAGAGATAGCAGCAAGCCAAGGAGTGAAGTGCACAGCTGCATGTTTCTCCCTGCTTGTTCTCACATCAAAAGTTTTGTTCAGTGACAAGGACACTTTAATAAGTACTAGATAAGTAACTGATCACTGGTGGTCTGACCACTGGGACCCCCACCATTCATGGGAACTGAGGTCAATTGTCCACCAAAAGAATGGGGCAGCAGCATGTGTGCTCCACCATCACTCAATTCCCTCTTTACGGAACTTCCGAACATTGTTAAGATGTCCTGTAGGTAGTAAGTAGAGCAGTGGCCCGGCATGTGAGCTATTATTCCATTCACTCAAGTTAAAGTAACTAACCAGTTTAGGGGCTTCAATTTCCAAATCTTCAATAAAGAATTTTCAGCTTTTTTACATAAGAAATCCATAGCATGTAAATCCATAGCTTATATTGAAGAAATGCCCAAAATTTTTACTATTGATTTCACCTATTTAGTGTTATAGGATAAATCCGGTGTTGGATTGAGCCGGCCTCCTCAATCGCCAGATCTAACGCCCTGTGACTTATTTCTGTGGGGTTTAAGGACTCAGTGTACCTGTACCCCCAGCCAAAAGAACTGAATGACCTGAGACAACACATCACTGACACAGTGGAATCAATATCCGGGGAGATGCTTTGTCGTGTCTAAACAGAACTGGAGTGCCTCCTAGACATCTGCCCTGTCACCAATGGAAATCACTCTGAACGGTTGTAACGTATAGATAAAATTTGTATGGATCGTGTGTCTGTTCATGTTAATAATTTTGTGTTATGTTCTCTCTGTAATGAATATCGAGGCAATCATTTTGCACCATTCTTTTTTAATCACCCGGTATTTCTTAGATTTTGGTGGTGACCAGGCAAAGTAATGGCTAGGCCTTTTATTAGCCTGCTATCTAATGTTTTGGACAAGGTAGAGTAACGTGTTGGCACCCACAGCATATTTCTTGACAACCCCCTAGCTACAACCCTGGGAACAGAGTGATCACATCTCACATATATGATCCAAATATAAAAGATAAATGAAGAGCTAGGCCTGTGGCATATACATAGAAATGCTCAGCGGTCATCTCATCCGAGGTCTTCTCTTTGTACCTTCAGTCTCCTTTTACTCATTAGAATCCCTTATAAATATTGTGGTTTACTGTATGAGACAACTCTTGGTTGCCTGGAGGCTACTAGGAATAGGTGTGCAGTAACCCACACACATTGCAATTCTGACAATAGCAGTTCTGTATAGATAGAAGGCGGGTTTACAGAAGTGAGCCGAATAACAAGGCAACCTGCAGTATACAATTACTTATATATTAAAATATACATACTATACCTAAGATATTGCACCCTACAGTTTTAAGTCTGGTCACAAAATCGGATACGGGGCAAAAATGAGCCGGCCGGAGTCACTATCTGGCTCCGATCGGCTCATTAAAGTGAATGAGAAGCTGCGTGGGTCTGGCTGGGATACAAGAGCGCTTGGTTTTCTAATTTCCCAGCTGGATCTGGCAGCCATAGAAAGCAAACGTAATGTGAATGCAGCCAAAGGTAGACCACCCATATAAAAACTTACACAAAAAATGTATCAGGTTGTGTAAGTTTTTGTACTTATCAGCTTTTCTGTGTTTTTTCCTGTGTAAAAACTGTAGTCTACCATGGTTTTGTACCCTGTTGTCTCCTGTTTTCTGTCTACAAAGGGTTCTGTGACCTTTATAAAAAGCATATAGGGGGAGATTTATCAAAACCTGTAAAGAGAAAAAGTTGCCCAGTTGCCCATAGCAACCAATCAGATCACTTCTTTCCTTGTTCAGAGGCCTTTTCAAAAATTAAAGGATTGATATGATCGGTTGCTATGGGCAACTCAGCAACTTTTCCTCTGGACAGGTTTTGATAACATCTTATCCCCTATCCAATGACAGTTTCCATCAGTTGGTACAGGTTTGTAGTGCGAGCGACACTGATGATTACGATACCTACCTATCTCCGATTTATAGTCCGGTTGGCCCATTATCTTCCTCGTTTGGGCAGCAGGCTTGGTGCGCAGGTGGAGTTTCAGAAACACGTTGTCATCACACTGCTGCCTTCCTCAAGCATGCTCGCAGTCGGACCCAGCTAAGAAACAGCAGCGGTGACGTCAAGTGCTCCTGAAGGTCCACCCACACACTGGATAGGTATCCTTATCATCAGTGTCATCCGCACTATACGCTTTTACCAGCAGGTAAGTGCGGGAGAAACTGATGGCAGATTCCCTAAAGGCTACTTTCACACCGCCCTTAAACAGCCGTTAGGCTTTTATTTATTTTTTCCAGACTTTACAGACCGTTATCTGGATGGGGCATAACGGGCAATAACAGGTCCCGATGGATCCCATTTAGTAGTACTAGCATTTTTTCTCCCGCTATTCCCCCAGGCTCCCCTGATGGCCATCCCACTGCCGTGTCCTAACCACAGTGTGAAAGAAGCCTTAGGCTGGGTTCACACTACAGAATCTCTGGGCAGAATTTCTGCTGGAGATTTAGCCGGCGGCACTAAGACCGCTTGGACTGCATTGCCGTCCCCATAGACGGCAATGCATTTTTGGGTAGATCTTTTGGGAGATCTGCTCAGAAATGCATTGACATCTATGGGGACGTCAATGCAGTCCGCTCAGTCCTAGTGCCGCCATCTTGATCTCTGGCAGAAATTCTGCCCAGAAATTCCACAGTGTGAACCCAGCCTAAAGGGTTCGATTTTATAACAGTTGTGCTTTGGAGCCTAAAAAGGGTAAACCAGATAATATTTTGCACATAAGGACGGTCACACCTGACTCAATACTGATGGGCCTTAGGCCTCTCAGTCCAATACTGGGACTGGCACCATTTTCCCTCTAGAGTCACACCAGAAGGAAACCGAACCACATGTGAATGAAGCATGATGTTGCAGTTATGACAGTGTTTTCCAAAGAGATGTTGCAAACTACGACTCCCAGCATGCCCGAGCAGCCAGGTGGTGACAGACTAGTTGTAAAACATTATTGGTCACAGATAACAAATGCGTTTCAGACACTTCCCATCCTTAGTACAGCCATGACAAGAAGTGTCCGAAACGTATAAGGCATTAGCTGTCGGGGAGATTTATCAAAACCTGTGCAGAGGAAGAGTGGTGCCGCTGCCTATAGCAACCAATCAGATTGCTTCTTTCATTTTTAAAGAAGCAATCAGATTGGTTGCTATGGACAACTGCACCCCTCTTCCTCTAGACAGGTTTTGATAAAGCTCCGCTCAGCTGTCGTGTCTACAGATGCAGCCATAATTCCCTGTCACGTATCCTGGACACAGAACAGAGGTAAGGCTGGGTTCACACCATGTTTTGCAATACAGTTCCCATTTAGGTTTATAATTTAAAAACTGTACGGAACCGTATTGAAAACCATATGCCAAAAGATACATCAGTTTGTGTCTGTTTTGCATCCTGTACAGGTTTGTGAGTTTTTTTCCTGTACCCAAAACCCTAACCTACCACGGTTTTTTATCCAGGTGAAAAACTGTACGAGGGAAGGAAATCCACTGCTTGTAATAGCATGTGAACGCACCCTTAAAACGTATACGTTTTTTTTTTAACATGAGTCAATGGGAACCCTACAGAACTATATGTGCGTACGGTTCCATCCGGTTTTCAACTTTGCACAGATTTTTTTTTTCTTGTAATTTCAATCAAACAAGTGAAACTTTATTCATAATGGAATGGAAAGTTAAAAAATGTTTTTTTTTTCTTAAAAATTTATGTTTTTTTGTTAAAACAAACAGATGCAACCGGACATAATTTTTCAAGCCGTTTATGGATTACAATTTTATACAAGTCAGGTTTTGAGGAAACCGTTTTTTATCAAAAACCTGAGGAAAACGTAGTGTGAACCCAGCCTAAAACGTGTCTCCTTGTAGGACAAGGCCAGAGCAGGGGTCATTTCCATTACTGCCCGGCGATGACCAGGTGAAAGCACTGGAGACTGAAGCTATTTTTGGAGGAGGCCACCAGGTCAGTGCCCCAGAGGACGCGGCGGGAATAGTCACGTCCTCCCCTCTAGTGCGCGCCCCCCGCGCGTCAACTTGTTTTGGTTTGCTCCCGGGCGCCGCGGAAGGTGTGCGTGGTGTGTCCGTGACGTCATATGGGCAGGCCGCCGCTGATTGGCTGCCGGCGCCTCACCAGACACGCATGTTGTTTTCGGTGCAGACAGCTGCAGTCGCCCCCGCCCCCCTCTTCCTTACTCGTCGTTCTCCTCCTTGTGACTCAGTGTGGGAGGGAGGAGGGAGGTGGTGCGGGGCATAGGAGGACAGCGGCGGCGGTGGAGCTACCTGCATGGGGGCGGGGGCACAGCTCACACGGGCACCGACACCCGGCCTCCCGGTATTTAAAGAGGAGTCGGAGGGAGAGGACGCAGGAAACGACGAGGAGGAAAGTTTTAGCTTCACCTGACTGTGTACTCTGCTATAGAGGTGAGTGCATGGCATGGGGGTGACTGTGGTGCCAATATGGTGGACACTGGCTGAAAGGGTTAATGCAGTTCTTCCCATCCAGTGTCCCTCCAGCTGTTGCAAAACTACAACTCCCAGCATGCCCGGACAGCCTTCGGCTGTCCGGGCATGCTGGGAGTTGTAGTTTTGCAACAGCTGGAGGGACACTGGTCGGGAAACACTGGGTTTATGTTTAGATCCAGCTGTTTGGTTTTAGAACAGTGCTGTCCAATCTATGGCTTACCAGCTGTTGCAGAACTACAACTCTCAGCATACCCAGAAGTTGAAGATTCACAACAGCAGGAGAGGTTTCTGGTATTAGAACATTTATTTAAAAACTACAAATACCCGAATGCCCAGACAACCTTTAGCTATTCGGGAATGCTGGGTGTTGTAGTTCTGAACAACTGCAAGTTGGGAGGCACTGGCTGCCAGGGCATGCTGGGAGTTGTAGTTTGGTAACAGCTGGAGTGCACTGGTACTTAGCGCTTTTATTTATTTTTTTGCCCAGGCAATCATTGGCTATGCTGGGAGTAGTAGTTTTGCTAGAGGTTGGAGAACACTGACTGTCAAGTTGCTGGGAGTTGTAGTTTGGCAACAGCTGGAGGGCTGGCTGGTTGGGGTGCATTGGTACTAGAAATTTTGTTTTAAAACTACAACCCCCAGAATGTCTGAGCATGCTGGGAGTAGCTACAGTTTGAAGAACACTGGCTGTTCAAGAATACTGGGAGTTGTAGTTTTGCAACAGCTGGATGGGGAGCACGGAGACTTAGACCTTGTGTTGCAGAACTATAACTCCCAGTCTTTGGCTGTCTGGGCATGATGATGATGATGATGATGGTAGTTGTTTTTGCTAGAGGTTGAAGAACACTGGCTGTACAAGAATGCTGGGAGGAGTAGTCTTGCTACAGGTCAGTCAATACTGTCTATCTGGGCATGCTGGGAGTTGTAGTTTTGCAACAGCTGGAGAGCTTACTGGTTGGAGAGCACTGATACTTTGTTGCTAAACTACAATTCCCAGTCTATGGCTTGTCTGCCCATGTTGGAGGTAGTAGTTTTGCTAGCGGTTGGGAAATACTTACTGTCTGTCTTGCCATGCTGGGAGGAGTTGTAGCAACAGCTCGATAGTTTACTGGTTAGGGAAAAAAACTGGTACTAAAATGTTTTTCAAAACTACAACCCCCACCTTTTGGCTGTCTGGACATGCTGGGAGGAGTAGTTTAGCTAGAGGTTTGAGAACACTGGCTGTCCTAGAATGCTGGGAGGAGTAGTTCTGCAACAGGTTGGGAAAACACTATGTCTGGCCATGTTGAGAGTTGTAGTTTTACAGCATCTTACTGGTTGGGGAGCACTGATATCTAGAACTTTGTTGCAAAACTACAGCGACCGGCCTCTGGCTCTCTGCGCATGCTGGGAGTTGTAGTTTTGCAACAGCTGGAGGGTCAAAGGTTAGGGTCCCACTGGTATTACACATTTTGTTGGATTAAGGCACAGGGTTACTAAGGACAGCAGCGGATGGGCACCATATGGCAGTACCCTAATTCAGTGTTTCCCAACCAGGGTGCCTCCAGCTGTGGCCAAACTATAACTCCCAGCATACCCAGACAGCCTTTGGCTGTCCGGGTATGCTGGGAGTTATAGTTTGGCCACAGCTGGAGGCACCCTGGTTGGGAAACACTGACCTAACGGGATAAGATCTATTAGGTATACAGTTTAATAGTAGTTGGATTCCAGTTGTGCCACATACAGCCTGGTCTGGTGACTGGCATACACTTCTATTTGGCACAGTATGCTGGTGTGGGCAGATGTGAAGGGTACCACGTCACTATTGGATGAATGAGTTGTGTTAGAGTTTTATTGATCTATGGAGACGTTAATGGACTGATGTGAGCCATTGAGGAATGCATTAATGACATGGTCCTTCCTCCTCTACGTCACATCTGCTGGGCTGACATGGGGTGACCCCTACATTGCTCATAGGCTGATCATGTATTCCAGGGTTATTGAAGTTCATATTATTATTGTTGTTGTTATTTTTGCCTTCCTTACATCCTCTCGGCAGGTAACTATTACTAAACAAATGCCCAGACTCGAGGAACACTGCTGGAGTTGCTCTTGCGCCAGAAGTATAGACAAGGATAGCAAGAAGTTGAGCACCTGGCTAACACGGAGAGCCGGAGAAGCCATGTCCTCACTCAACTCCCTCATCGGCCTGGTCTACAGCACCTTAGCCAGCAACCAAGGCCGCAGCCTCATCCGGAGAAGCTTGGTCCTATTTGCTGTTGGTGCTTTTCTTGCCTTGGTGCTTAATCTTCTCCAGATCCAGAGGAATGTGACGTTGTTCCCTGAAGAAGTCATTGCTACAGTCTTCTCCTCAGCCTGGTGGGTCCCACCATGTTGTGGTACAGCAGCCGGTGAGTATCGTGGCCGTTCTGCAGCTTGACTATCACTGTTTTTGCTGGACTCTGAAGTCTGGATGTAGTTGTTGTGGAACTACAAGCCCCAGCTTAACGTAACGTATGTTCTTTTCTAGTCTGATCGTACATCATGGCCGCATTCTGGGACCGTATTAGGACTGCAAGTCCTGGTCGGATAGGGATCTAAGGTAGTGTATTCCAAACAGTCTGTCTCCAGCTATTGCAAAACTACAATTTCCAGCCTGCCCGGGCATGCCAAGAGTTGTAGTTTTGCAACAGCTGGAGGCAAGCTGTTTGGAAATCACTGATCTAGGGGCCCGACACAACAGAATCTATAGAGATCTATGTTAGCCAGGACATTCAGCCATATTGCAGCGTTCTGAAAGCGTTAGCCTGGAGTTTCAGGCCTGCATAATCTTCTGCTTCAGCATGATGAGACACAGGCCACGCTGGGACGTACAGTTGCCGAGGCAACAGTTCCGTGCACCAGCCCGTTTCTGATGAAATGGACTCGTGCATGGAACTTTGCTAAGCATGTTATGGTTGCGTCGGCAACTGTACCACCCAGCGTAGCCTGCATCTTCCCACACTTGAGCCGAACATGGCGCTGGCCTAAAACTTGAAATTGCCATATGGTAAGATATTTAGGCTATTGTGCCACCTTCTAAATCCACAGGGTCCCTACACCTGGATCAGTCCCTTCTGATATTATATCATCTGAAGGTTATATCATCATTTATAGAGGGGGTTATCCAGGATTTGGAAAACAGAGCTGATTTCTTCCAAAGACAGCACCACACCTCTCCTCGGGTTGTGTATGGTATTGTAGCTCAGTTCCATTGAAGTGAATGGCAAAATTGTAATACCACACACTAACTGAGGATAGGGGTGGTGTTGTTTTTGGGAGGGGGGGGTAGTCTTTCCATTATCCGCCATTAAAAAAAATAAATAAAAAAAAAAAAAAATGCACCTTAGGACAGTTCTTTCATGTGTATGGCCTGCTTCAGAGTAAGGCCCGAGCTGCTGTGTGTTTAAAAAAAATTAAAAAAAAATGCCGATATAGTAGACAAGCGCTAGTTTACCGCGCTTGTCTACTAGAACTATTTACTTGGATGGCCTTTCAATCACCCGTCGGCTGCACATCCCCATTACACGTTATATTTATTTCTTTATTTTTAATCCAGAATCCAAATGACCCGATCAGCCAATGAACAAGCATCTTTCCAACTGGTCCTCTACCCCTGCCCATGTAGCTGTTATAGTGCGCATGCGCTGAAGTGAAACTGTGTGATATTGCTGTGAAAGAAGGGGCCTGGTTTACTTCCTCTCACAGTGCCAGCCATCATGTAATCATGTGTTTTGATGCGCCAACATGATTGGGGGGGCGGTTTTTGGTCAAATGGGCATAGGTCTGCGCGTCATCAAAGCACAAGGAACTACATGATTCCTGGGGATAGGTGACTATTCCCAAATAGAGAATCTGCATAGAACAAGAACTACAGTGTCCTTATTCCTTGCATTATATATTTAGGGATCCATTTTTTTTTTTTTTTTTTTTTTGCAGCCACAATACCACTTTTTAATAGTTTAACCATGTGTTCTCCAAGCAGGGTGCCTCCAGCTTTTGCAAAACTACAACTCCCAGCATGCCTAGACAGCCGAAGGCGCACAGGATTATCAGAGTATATAACCAGGGCCATTGTAAATAATGCAGAAAGCTTGCCTTATAGTCTATGCCTCTATAGGTGTGGATGTACCTATACAGGGCAGCCCATTGTTCCCCCTTTTTTATATTATAATTTTGGCTAAATCCTGACCTCCTGCCACCTTTGGTTCTGTATGCCTTTAAAATTCTGCAGCGTGGTGACGTCATGCCAGGCTTCATTCCCACTGCATGCTACTGGATAGAATAGCCGCATTGTTTCCCCCGTGCAGACTCTGTACTGTGTTTTGCCTGAAGATGAACATCTTGTTCTTTTTGTGCAAATCGAGGCAGAAATCCTATATGCGGATTAGAACAGCTTCTTCCTTCACTGCACACATCTGCTTGGCATAGTCACAGGAAATGTTGTAAGCCATTTGCGCTGTGATTGGCCGCCTGGTGAACTGGTGAGCCGTCTGTCTGGTCCCTTATTGGCGTTCACGTCTAACATGCCACTGCTCTATACGGAAATAAGGAAGTGATCAGAACTCACAAGGAACCCTGCCAAGACATCATAAATCATCTCCGGGATGACAGGAGGCAAAAAAAGGAGATCTCAGGACTTAGACAAAACGTACAATCCATTTACGGAACATTCTGTTTAATCCTTTAGAGGAGAAAAAGAGAATCTGGTTAGTGACTTCAGATGTTAACATTAGGTGCCTGGCATTATGGTTTAGTGGCTTTGCAATGGTAATAATACTTAATTACATTGTGCACTCACATACCATGGTGCTGTACAAACCAATGCATAATACTCGCTACAGGTTTTTTATTTATTTTTTTTAATTAAAAAATGATGGCAGAAAAGTGTGCACTGTAGAGACCCTGATAGCCTTTAAAAATAATAGAGCCGTTTTCATGTGGCCTTTGGTGCAGAATAGATGGGGATTCCACATAAAAATTTATATGTATGTACTATATAGTCGTATGGGGGTCCGACACCCGACTCGCTGCCAATTTGGTATCCAGAGCTGCTGCACCAGCAATACGCAATAATTGGAACTGACAACACTTTACATTGTGTAGTGCTGTGCTGGGCTACTGTACAATATTAAAGGTAATCTGCCGCCATTGACACTTATCCCCTATCTGCAGGCTCTACCGCGGCTCGTCTATGCAGGAGTTGTGTCGGTCGCAGCATGATGCCGCGGCTGACACTCCCCTTTATGTATCTCTATGGGAGAGGCGATGATGCAGTGTTCGTGCATCCCTGCCTCTCCCATAGAGCTGTATGGAGTGGAGTGTCATCGACTTCACTCGCGCGCATTAGCTGCACAGAGCCGCGGTAATGCTCTGTCTCCATACGGGAGATCGGCGTGAATCCCAGTGGTCTGACCCCCCCCGCGATCAGTTATCTAAAACTGCAGTAATTGTAAAGAATTTTTTCATTTGGAAAAACCTAAGACCTATTGCCCAGACTTGTCAAAAGTTTACATCACAGCGGTTCTTGATTCTGAGAAAGTGTGATCAAAGCTTTCAAAAAGTCTGGTGGACAACGTGTTAGAAGTTTTTCTAAATGACAGTGACTCTTTAAACTGGCCCTGCTTGTGGGAATAGGTTGGCACCAGATAGTTGGCTCCTTCATGTTTGCGCCTCTTCTGTTGTGCCAACTAGGTGTACAATGGTTCTTTATACAGTACTACCCAAAATTGCATCAAAAAGGAGTGGTCTTCTCAAATTAAAAAGGCCACTTCTTCATCAAGAATTTTAGTTTGTGTGCACTTTGCAATACAAATTCTGGGTTCTCATCTTGCTTGGGCTGTATCTTTGAGGTATGCATCAGCGTACTGGCAAAAATTATATTCTGATGTACACTGCAGCACACCTAAGATGGGTGGGCCCCATTGGGCATGAATTGGCTTTTGAGTCCCACCAAATAAAAGTATGCATATGGGCGCTAGACCAAAGACTAAAGTGAATAGGATCACTGCATTATACATCCGCATACTATTTTGACAGTATACTGATATACACCCACTACGGACAGTCCAAGCATAGTGTGAACCCAGCCTCAATGTGATCTCTATTGAGTTACCATAAAATAATTTCTTTACCTGTGCTCTTGTGTTCCAGCTGTCGTCGGCCTTCTCTACCCCTGCATTGACAGCCATCTTGGAGAACCTCACAAGTTCAAGAGAGAATGGGCCAGCGTCATGAGATGCATAGCAGTTTTTGTCGGCATCAACCATGCCAGTGCTGTATCCTTTTAATCTATCTGTATGTTGTATTCACTATATTACCTGTCCATTATATGCAGTGTGTAGTATATTGAACTCAAAGTAAGAATGTCATGTATTATAAGGTCTCGTACACATGGGCATATTATGGCTGGGAAACAGTGTCCTATGGTATCAAACTCTGAGAACTTAGGTTATATAAAATTATTCCTTAAAGGGGTACTCTGGTGGAAAACTTTCCGATTTCAGTAACTTTTTCCAAAGGGTGTGCAACAAAATATTAAGTTTAAGGTGTACTCCGGTGGAAAACGTAAAAAAAAAAATTTTTTTTTTATATTATATTAACTGGTGCCAGAAAGTTACAGATTTGTAAATTACTTCTATTAAAAAATCTTAATCCTTTCAGTTCTTATGAGCTGCTGAAGTTGAGTTTCTGTCGAAGTTTTCTCTGACACCTGTCTCGGGAACTGTCCAGAGTAGAATCAAATCTCTTCTACTCTGTGCAGTTCCCGAGACGAGCAGAGATGTCAGCAGAGAGCCCTGTTGCCAGACAGAAAAGAACAACTCAACTTCAGCAGCTGACAATTATTGGAAGGATTAAGATTTTTTTTAATAGAAGTAATTTACAAATCTGTTTAGCTTTCTTGAGCCAGTTTATATAAAAAAACATTTTTCCTGGAATACCCCTTTAAAATCTTACGTTTAGTAGATTTTTTATTTTTTTTATTGTGTTTTAAAGACATAAAGTACATGCATATTTATCAGAGAAGCAGTGGCAGCTGCTCATAGACAGTTATAAAGCATAGTCTTATGACATATCACAAAAATGGTAACAGCAGCATGTGAAATCAGCACATGTTCAAAATAGGGTATATAACATCCGCCAAACAGGCGTCTACTAAATAACAAGTAACAGTATTACCATTGCAAAGATATCCAAAGCAAATGAGAGAACTTAGAAAAAGGAATTAAATTAAAGGAGACGTTGTCTTCTCCTACTAAGGGACTAAAACCCTTCTATCTGGCTATTACCCACTCAAATGTATGCATCAAGAGTTACCCTCTCAAGACTTTGGGGAGAGATCTCAAATTATCATGACACACCTCTCATTGGCAAAAAGCTTTTAGGAATGTCTGTAAAGCGTTCCAGTAGAGATGAGAGAAGTTACAGTGATTCGATTTGTCACGAACTTCTCGGCTCGGCAGTTGCTGACTTAACCTGCATAAATTAGTTCAGCTTTCAGGTGCTCCGATGGGCTGGAAAAGGTGGATACAGTCCTAGGAGAGAGTCTCCAGCCCACCAGAGCACCTGAAAGCTGAACTCGTGAAGTTCGTGACAAATCGAATCACTGTAACTTCGCTCATCTCTACTTTCCAGTGCTCCACACACCTCGAATCAGCCTCAAAGACAGCTTTACGTTGGTACTTCACTCCTGATAGACTAGCTATAATTTACCCTGTCCAGAGGAGGAACAAATCCCCATAGCAAATCTTTCCTGCTCTGGACAGTTCCTGACATGGACAGATGTGTCAGCAGAGAGCACTGTGGTCAGACAGAAAAGAACTTCAAAAAGAACTAGAAGGATTAAGATTTTTAAATAGAAGTAATTTACAAATCTGTTCAACTTTCTGGCGCCAGTTGATTTAAAATAAAAAAAATATATATATACCCCCAGAGTACCCCTTTTAATAGCTGTAAATGACCTCTTAACCCCTTAACGACGCAGGACGTATATTTACGTCCTGCGCCGGCTCCCGCGATATGAAGCGGGATCGCGCCGCGATCCCGCATCATATTGCGTGGGTCCCGGCGCTAATCAACGGCCGGGACCCGCGGCTAATACCACACATCGCCGATCGCGGCAATGTGCTGTATTAACCCTTTAGAAGCGGCGGTCAAAGCTGACCGCCACTTCTAAAGTGAAACTGAAAGTATCCCGGCTGCTCAGTCGGGCTGTTCGGGACCGCTGCGGTGAAATCACGGCGTCCCGAACAGCTGATCGGACACCGGGAGGGCTCTTACCTGCCTCCTCGGTGTCCGATCGACGAATGACTGCTCCGTGCCTGAGATCCAGGCAGGAGCAGTCAAGCGCCGATAATGCTGATCACAGGCGTGTTAATACACGCCTGTGATCAGGATGAGAGATCAGTGTGTGCAGTGTTATAGGTCCCTATGAGACCTATAACACTGCAAAAAAAAAAGTGTTAATAAAGGTCATTTAACCCCTTCCCTAATAAAAGTTTGAATCACCCCCCCCTTTTCCCATAAAAAAAATAAAACCGTGTAAAAAATAAAAATAAATAAACATGTAGTATCGCCGCGTGCGTAAATGTCCGAACTATAAAAATATATCATTAATTAAGCCGTACGGTCAATGGCGTACGCACAAAAAAATTCCAAAGTCCAAAAAAGCGTATTTTGGTAACTTTTAATAACATTAAAAAATGAATAAAAAGTGATCAAAAAGTCAGATCAAAACAAAAATCATACCGATAAAAACTTCAGATCACGGCGCAAAAAATGAGTCCTCATACCGCCCCGTACGTGGAAAAATAAAAAAGTTATAGGGGTCAGAAGATGACATTTTTAAACGTATACATTTTCCTGCATGTAGTTATGATTTTTTCCAGAAGTGCGACAAAATCAAACCTATATAAGTAGGGTATCATTTTAACCAGATGGACCTACAGAATAATAAGGTGTAATTTTTACCAAAATATGCACTGCGTAGAAACGGAAACCCCCAAAAGTTACAAAATGGCGTTTTTTTTTTTCGATTTTTGTCGCACAATGATTTTTTTTTTTTCCGTTTCGCCGTGCATTTTTGGGTAAAATGACTAATGTCACTGCAAAGTAGAATTGGCGACGCAAAAAATAAGCCATAACATGGATTTTTAGGTGGAAAATTGAAAGGGTTATGATTTTTAAAAGGTAAGGAGGAAAAAACGAAAGTGCAAAAAAACGGAAAAACCCTGAGTCCTTAAGGGGTTAATCAGTACAATGTGTTATTTTCTTTAACCTAAACACTTAACCAGAAACTGGATTTTGCGAATAATGTTCAGCTATCTCTGACCCTAGCCGCGTTGTCTTTGGGCCTGTGGTGGACCTTTGACCGTTCCCGCAGCGGCCTGGGGCTTGGAATCACCATAGCCTTTCTTGCAACGCTCATCACACAGTTCCTTGTCTACAATGGAGTGTACCAGTAAGTTTGTGTGTGTGTATGTGTGTTTTTTTTTGTTTTTTTAATTTGGTTTGTTTTTTTAACAATCTTAAAAGGTATAGCAGGTATATATTATAAAATCTTACCTTACGTACTCTTCTTTGTTTCTCTTTTTCCTTTAGGTATACTTCCCCAGACTTCCTGTATATTCGTTCCTGGCTGCCTTGCATATTCTTTTCTGGTGGAGTGACTGTTGGAAATATAGGGAGGCAGCTAGCAATGGTAATTTTTTGTTTTGTTTCGTTTTTTTATAATTACCACTCACATTACAATCACTGTAAACATTGTTTTTGGGCTTTACACATGCAGCAAGACAAAGGTTACACATTAACTTCCATGTAGCTCAGTCCTCAAGTTTGTATATAAAAGAATTGGGGTATGTTCACATGGCGGAATTCCACCGGTAATTCTGCTGTAATTTACAGCCTATTTTTCAATTTGACTCTGCAGTCCTACCCAGACAGTGGAATTCGGTTTTCAGCATTCCGCAAAAATAGAAGACCATTCTTATATTTTGTGGAATCCCATTGAAGGCAATGCGACTTTAATTTCGGTGGCATTCTTTGTTTAGAGAATAGAGGTCCACAATTCCGTTCAGCGAACTTTGCTGAAAGGAATCTGTGCGGAATTGCTGTGTGAACATAGCCTCACATGCAGTGCTTCGTGGGAGTGTGCAAATTAGACAGTTTTCTTCCTTCTGGAGGAGAGCTTATTTGATTATGGCTCAGTCAAAAGCTGCAATGTTTTGCCTTTGCTATAGATTGTTGTATGGTAACATTAAGTGCTTTTTTTTATTTTTTTACATTATTCACATTGTATCTTGCCGGTAAAACTGCCAGAATTGGGGGCAAACTTGCATTGTCCCAGTGCACAGAAAGTATGAACAGTTGTTTTTTTTGGTTTTTTTTTTTGTTTTTTTTTTGTTTTTTTTGCAATACAGTTCCCATATCAGTTTTTTTAAGGGGAAAAACGGATTTCTCAAAACCAGACTGAACTTTTTCAAAACGTGTGTACAAATTTTAACCCGTATACGGTTTGAAAAATTATGTCCGGTTGCATCCGTTTTATTTTTTTATTTTATTTTTTTTAAAGAACAAAAACATATACGTTTAACTTTTCACTCCATTATGAATAAAATTTCACTTGTTTGATTGAAATTCCAAGAAAAAAAATGTGCAAAGTCAAAAACCGGATGGAACCGTACGCACAAACGGTTTTGTACGGTTCCCATTAACTCCCATGTAAAAAAATAAATAAATAAAATTTCACCCGGACCAAAAACCATGGTAGGCTACAGGTTTGTATACGGGAGAAAAACGGACAATACTGTACAAAACTTAAAACGGATGCAACCAGATGCATCGTTTGGCATGCAGTTTTCAATACGGTTCTGTACGGTTTTCAAATAGAAAACGTATACAGGAACTGTATTGCAAAAGTGGTGTGAATGCAGCCTTACACTAGTTCAGGAGGAATGGTGTCTGGCATCTACTGTCCTTAAATATTTCTGTGTCCAAAAATGTATTTTCGTTTGATAAAATTTTTCTGTTTTTTGTTTTATTTTTCTAGGGGCCGACTGAGAAAGTGCACACAGACTAGACGCCCCCCAACATGCCCTACCTACATGTACTAAGAAAAGACTGACTGTCATTTCAGGAAAAGTTTGCACTATGTTACTGAGTAACAACAAGCAAACTCTTCATCTGCAGACACATTAAAATGTGAAGGCCGTCGCTTCATTACTTGGTTAGTACATTATACCGTGTGCAGAAACGTGTTCTAGCCCTATGGATTATTACCGCATCAGACAATATATATATATTTTTTTTGCGGAACTGAGATAAGAGGAGAAATAATCACCCGGTATCGCGTCTGTTCTTCCGTGATCTGTCTCTATATTGGTAGGATGTCTGATGTTCTCTGCATGGTGTAATAGGCTGGATCCCAGCTTCAAGTATACCAGTATTAGTGTCAAGAGAAGACGAAGAGGACCTGTCTGTTATGCCGTTTTGCCAAGACTTCTGGAAGTCATGATGGGTGCAAGGAAAAAAATGAAAAGAAGATTGTGAATAGGAGTGTTTTATTTATCTACAATGGAAAATAAGGCTGTGGACAAAAAAAAATTAAAAAAAATTTAGTATTAGGAAGGATGAACATTGGGTTATGGCCGGTCTGGGGAGTAATATGTTAGCTTTACTTCTCAAGGCTCTATGGCAGTGTTTCCCAACCAGTGTGCCTCCAGCTGTTGCAAAACTACAACTCCCAGCATGCCCGGACAGCCGTTGGCTGTCCGGGCATGCTAGGAGTTGTAGTTTTGCAACAGCTGGAGGCACACTGGTTGGGAAACGCTGCTCTATGGACAGACACTGGCCACACAAGTGAACCTGCCCGTTTGATGCTGAAGTTGAGGAAAGGTCCCCTTTAAATGTGGTGACCTCTCTTTTCTAGTAATATATATTCTAGAAATAATCTTCCACTATTTGGTCACCCTTTTCCCAGGATATGAATAGTCTTGGTGACCACAAAAGGCTCCAATATTTTCCACCCTGGCTAGATGTGAGTGCATGACTGCTGGGTCAAATTGCTGTCTCACATATGGCAGTGTTTGTGTAGGAATCTTGGCTGCCATTTTCTGACTGTACTTTTAAGCTTGTCTTAATTGGGAAGAATTGGATGCTGTTCTTAAGATAGCTTCCTGGGGTCATAAAGATCAGATCTATGGGGGTCCGTTTATGGAGGCCCCTCAACGATCACCTGATTGAATTGGCCACAGCCCTCCAGCAAGTGCCAAATTCCCTTCAAAATGTACAGAGCTGTACCTAGTAAACAATGAAGTGGCTGTGTCTGGTATTACAACAAAGTCCCATTCACTTGAATAGGTTTGAGGTGCAGTACCAGGCACAGCCACTATAAATGTATGGCACTACAAAATATTATAGTCCTGGAAAACCCCTCTAAACGAATTTCCCTACATTAACAACCACATATGACACCAGCATTTCCCATATTCTTAAGAAAAGCATAGCGGGTGGGTGAGAGTTAAAGGGGTACTCTGGTGGAAAACTTATTTTTATTTTATTTATTTCTTAATTTTTTATTGTTTTTGTTTAAACGAACTGGTGCCAGAAAGTTAAACAGATTTGTAAATTACTTCTATTAAAAAAAACATCTTTAATCTTCCAGTACCTATTAGCAGCTGTATGCTACAGACGAAATTCTTTGCTTTTTGAATTTCTTTTGTCTTGTCCACAGTGCTCTCTGCTGACACCTCTGTCCGTGTCAGGAACTGTCCAGAGTAGCATAGGTTTGCTATGAGTATATTCTCCTGCTCTGGACAGTTCCTGATACGGGCATCAGGTGTCAGCAGAAAGCACTGTGGACCAAAAAAATTCAAAAAGCAAAGAATTTCCTCTAGCATACAGCTGCTTAAAAGTACTGGAAGGATAAAGCTTTTTTAATAGAAGTCATTTACAATTCTGTATAACTTTCTGGCACCAGTTGATTTAAAAAAAAATAAAAAGAGAAATTTTCCACTGGAGTACCCCTTTAACTCAGGAGCATTTACATACTACAGTGTAATTTAGTATATTAGAAGAGGAGACTGCTAACTTCTTAATTATTTTTTATTTTTTTTGCCTGACAGCCTTATTAATATTTGCAGTCTGTGATTGCCATGTAAAGAGAAAAGTGCATTTGTCACTTCATTAAATGTGTTATTTTTGTTTTTTGGATCTTCTGTAGTATTTGTGAGCCCAGAGTATTCTTATAATGCCATGTACCTGATGAGTAGCAAACAGTCAAATAACACGTGCAATGTGTTAAAAAAAAAACTTAAAGGGAATCGATCTGCTCAATATCGGATGCATTTCTAGACGTGGTAGCGTTATAGTTGATGATTTGCACAATTTTTATAGATTTGTTGTCACCCTTTAAAGGGCCAGTAGTACCTTTTCAGTACAGTGTAAGCACTCGCTTTAGTAGAGCAGTAAAGCAAACACGTTCTTCAGCAAAAATGTTACTGTACTTTGTAATAAGCTTTTCTTGAAAGCACAACTAGACTTGGCGTGCGACAGCTCATAGAATACTAAACCACCGGGTGCTCTCACCACCAGGGCCTTCCTAAATGGGACTTAAAGCATCCTTCTATTTTTCTAGTGCTTTTAATGTTTCAAGGGGTTTCCTGAGGCATAAACAATATTCTTTTATATAAATGATATGAAAGTAGTCTCTTTAGGAATTCTGCCCTTCTTGTGTGATGCGAGGAAGAACTTATTTAGATACTGTTAAATCTGAAAGGGCCAGCCCAACCCAAACTCCCCCCCCTTTTTTTTTTTTTTTGTAGGTACAAGGTTTTCTCTTTAGGGCCCATTCGCACAGCGGAATCTAGTGGTGGAAAAGTTAATCCGCAGTGCAGCAGCCTCCCATTGATTTCAATGGGATTCTGCTGCACTGTGCACGCTTTCGGTAGAATTTCGGTGTCTGAAAACGCTAATGCGAAAATTCATATTCCGGACTCCGTTAGGAGAATTGACATGTTTGTTTTGTCATCCGAATCCCCTCAGGCATACATTGCCGTCAATTGTGATGGCACATGTCTGAGTGGTCCTAGTGGCTACTGAATCGGTGACTACCGCACACGGAGTGTCCAGGTGGACATTCTGTGCGTTCATTCACTTGTCTGAATGGGCCCTTAGGGATGTCATTTCCAACCTGTGGCTCTATAGCCGTTACCAAACTACAACTCCCAGCGTGCTGCAAGTTGTAGTTTGGCAACAACTTAAAAGTCAAAGGTTGGCGACCACCATTGTGTGTGTGTGTGTGTGTGTGTGTGTGTGTGTGTGTATAATATATTATGAGTTTTTTGCTTTTTATTTTTAACACCTGATAGATTCCCTTTATATGGTAAAGGGTATATAATATGAGTATAGAGGATTATATACTGTTGGGGCCCCTTCCAGGCCACGTAACTATATAGCATTACTCATACTGAAGATGGAGCCTGTCACTCAGATTTAGGAGCTGTTTTGTAGACCATAAACTAAGGCCGTGATCCAGGTCATGATGGGAGTTGTAGTTTTGCTACGGCTGGAAAGGCACAGGTTGAGGGAACGCTACTCTAAGGCCTTATCCATATGACTGTATTATGGCTGCATGTAAGAGTCTTATCAATTACCCAAATTCCCAAACCATGTGTCTCCAGCTGTTGCAAACCTACATCTCCCACCATGCCCGGACAGTCTTTGGCTGTCCGGGCATGCTGGGAGATGTAGGTTTGCAACAGTTGGAGGCACTCTGGTTGGGAAATGATATAGACTTTAATATTTCCTGTCAAGTTTAGAGTTGCCTATTAGACATGAGCGAAGTTACTGTGATCCGATTCATCACGAACTTCTCGGCTCGGCAGTTGATTACTTTAGCCTGCATAAGTTAGTTCAGCTTTCAGGTGCTCCTGTGGGCAGAGACCCTCTCCTAGGACTGGACTGTATCCACCTTTTCCAGCCCACCAGAGCACCTGAAAGCTGAACTAATTTATGCAGGATAAGTAATCAACTGCCGAGCCGAGAAGTTCGTGATGTATGGAATCACAGTAACTTCGCTCATTTCTATTGCCTATTCTTGCAGAAAACCAGGAAAGTCTTCTGCTACCAGCAGGAGTATATGGTCTTTCCACAAAGGTGTGAATACAGACTTAGGGGGTACCAAGCTTTATATACCTTACTCTCCACATTATGGGGCTTTGTATAGTATTACACAGTCGACTCTGTGTATAGCATCCAAAGGCGTGTGCCACAAAAATAAATTTGGGTGTGAAAGCATGTACAGTGGTCCCTCAACATACAATGGTAATTTGTTCCAAACGACCCATCATTTGTCGAATCCATCGTATGTTGAGGGATCCGTGCAATGTAAAAAGTGCATTTAATACTTGCCTGTCCCCGCCGCTCCGGACCGCGTCCTCACCGCTCCCGATGCTGTCCCGCTGCTCCGGTGTCTTATTCGGATCCTCCGGCTTCTTCTGCATCTTCTCCGGTGTCCGGGCTTCGCTTTTTGTGGTGACGTTATGCCGTTTTTGCGCCGGGACGGCGTGCGTAGTGAAGTAATAACGACGCCGGAAAGTGAGGCCCGGACCACGGAGAAGATGCAGAAGACGCCGGAGGATCGCGAAGGTGACCCGGAGCAGCGGGGATAGGTAAGTGAACCTGTCCGGGATGCTTAAACTGCTATCCGACAGCAGCTTAAGCATTTTGCGCTGTCGGATAGCAGTTAATGCGATGGCCCCGACATATAAAAGCATCGTATGTCGATGGCCTCTGAGAGGCCATCATTTGTCGATTTGATCATATGTCGGGGCCATCGCATGTTGGGGGGTTACTGTACTACTAACCTGTGGTTATACAAAGCCATAATACAGTTGTGTGCATGAGGCTTTACTGTGTTAGTTATCCGAAATAGAAAAACTAAGCTCGTTTCTTAACAGCACCACATCTATCCTTTGGTTGTGTGTGGGATTAAAAGTTTGCTCCATTGACTTCAATGGAACGGAGCTGCAATACCACACAACCTGAGCACAGGGATGGTGCCATTTTTGGAAGAAATCAGCTTTTTTTTTTTTTTTTCTCTCCTTCTCTAGTTCTGGTTTACCCCTCTAATGCCAGCAAATCAAATTTATTAGAAAGCATGACTGCCTACTTCAAGAAACAGCGCCACTCTTGCCCTTTGGGCTATGCTTGGTATTGCAGCTCTGCTCAACTGTAGTAAATTGTGACCTCTGCAGTAAAATGAACAGCCAAAGTGTGGCGCTACCATTCCTCCGTACCCCATTCATGATGTTGGCCAACACTAAACACAAATTAATAAAATATATAAACCCCCCCCATGTATAAAACTGCTGGTGCTCTGACAGGTTTACCATGAGGGTTTATAAAGATACAAATCAGCAATAATTTCTTTAATGGAGAAAATTGGAATGTTTTTGTTTTTTTTTCTTTATTACTTGCATTCGTTATGTTGTATTTACTGATACTCCATTTATGATCTCCATTATTAAGGTATTTTTTTTTTATTTTCGTGTGAAGTTGGCTTTTTTTTATATTTTACTTTTCTGTAAGGAAATTTTGCCTTTGGTTTCAATTCTTGCTGCAAAATAGTTTTCTTTGTTCCCTGCCAAAAAGGAAAATCCTAGACCTTATTCACATTTTGCAGATTAAGGGTGCGTTCCCACAGGGCGTATTCGCAGTGTTTTTGACGCTGCGCAAAATTTACAGCAGCAGCGGGAAATACGCTGCGTATCCCTTGCTCACTATACACACAGGGCTTTCCGGCGGCAGCCCTATGTGTGCAGTGAGTTTTGGAGGTGGAGCCACGCGTCAGTCACGTCGGCACATGGCCCCGCCTCCAAAACTCACTGCACACATAGGGCTGCCGCCGGAAAGCCCTGTGTGTATAGTGAGAAAGGAATACGCAGCGTATTTCCCGCTGCTGCCATAAATTTTGCACAGCGTCAAATACGCTGCGTATACGCCCTGTGGGAACGCTCCCTTAAACAGTGTATCGTATCTGCATTTGGAAGCCAAAAAACAGGAATGGGCGGCAAGAAGGGTCGAAGTATAATTATTTAAATTCTATTTCCCCTTTGTATTGGTTCTGCTCCAGGTTTTGGCTTAATACGATCTACTGACCAAGGCTATGTTCACACCCTGTATTTGGTCCACTTATTTGAGCTGTACATTTGGCAGTTTACAGCTTTAAAAAAAAAAACTTCATTTTTTTTTCTTAAATATTCATTAAACTCATGAGAAAAATAGCTTATCATTCCCATTCAGTATTATTTGACTTTTTTATTAGGATTTATATATAAAAAAAAAAAAAAATTGCACTTTAGTTTACTGTAGCGAATAAAAAATGATGACAAAAAAAATCATCAAATTTTTTTTATTTTTATTTTTTGCTCAGCTATTTATTGCACATGGCCCAATTCTGCGATATTTTAATGAGGCTTTAAATAGGATTTTTTTTTAATCACATGAGACCTCTAGGTACAAACACTATTAAAATTTAAATGATATTGTGCACCGATCAGTGCGGTATTTGAAATGCCACTGAATATATGGTTACATAGGACCTGGCATTACACTTGGGCTGCTTCCGCACTATGAAAAGTACCCGTTATATAACGCCCGTTATAAAATAGGCGATCGCGGGGTTAAACAGCCATTAGAAAATTACTAACGGACGTTAGAAAATCCCATTATAGTCTATGGGATTCTTCTAATAGCCCTTTTAACCCGTTATTAATAATGGACATTATTTTGTGACGGAAGATCGTAACGGGAGAAATAATACATGCACTATTCCATTCATTCGCCCGTCACAAAATGTCAGTTATTAATAATGGGTTAAAACGGCTATTAGAAAATCCCATTATAGTCTATGGGATTTTTCTAACGTCCGTTAGGGATTTTCTAATGGACGTTTAACCCCGCGATCGCCCGCTAGTTTGTAACGGCGGGGTACTTTTCATAGTGTGAAAGCAGCCTAAAACAGTGGCCCTCCGACTGTTGAAAAACTACAACTCCCAGCATGCCTGCAGCTCCATTTTCCTTGTCAAATCTGCAAAGGAGAATGTGAACACAGTCTTTAAATAAAAAATAATAAAAAACCTTGTGGTTTATTGATCTATCGATGCGCCGCATCTTCCTTTAGTATTGCTGAGCCAAATATATGTAGCAGTTTAGCTTTATGTTGCCAACTTTTGCAGCAAGATTTTGAACCAAAGTCAGCCAAGATAGATATGTATATTTAATATATATACAAATAATTGCACTATGCTGGACTATGATATACATATACTTTGTATTATTATTTTTTTTCCAGTTCATGATCTTCATGTGTAAGTTTTCTGTGAATGCTTTATATGTGTATTTGTTTTTTTTTCTTTTTTATTAAAGTTGTGGATCACTTGACCTTCTGTGTCTTGCATTTGTGGGTTGCAGGGAAGCGCCATAAATTGTGGTGGGGGGAATCTTTCATTGTTGGAGTAAGTGAAAGACTTTTGCCCCCCCCCCCCCCCCTTTTATTTATTTTTTATTGTTTTGTGTGCTGTTAAAGTGTACATGCGCCAAATGTATTGAATGGGCTCTTGATACAGGCATTTGATACATTTTCAACAGGTACACATTTCCTAAAATTTTGCTTTAGTATACCATTTTATATGGTTTACTCACTGTGCAAACTTGTGTAGTTTCTTTTATATCCCATTGGGCAAAAATGTTTAAATATTATTTCTTATAATTTTTTTGTAATTTTTTTTTTTTTACTTTTTGGAGGTGTTTAGGCAAAAATATGCAGATAAATTCTAACCACTGCAGAAAGATAATCATGCCACACTACATTTTAGGTTTGTTTTCTCGAATGGAATCTGGGCCTTGTCAACCCCTAAGGGTTATATTCAAATGTTCAGGCCGCTGCAGATTCGATGATGCAAATATCAATTTGACTATCAATTTGACTTCAAATCTGCAGCAGATACTGTGAGTGAATGTACCCTAAAAAAAAAAAAAAAAAATTTCTTTGAAAACTGCACCTCCCCTGTCCTCAGGTAATCTGTGGTATTACAACTTGGCTCCATTCACTTCCATGGGACTGAGCTTCAATTTGACAAATAACCTGAGTACAGGTTCTGATTATGGAAGAAATCTGCTCCGTTTTTCCAATCCTGGATGACTTTTATTTTAATTTTTTTAAGGCAGCCTGTCAGCTCCATTTTCTGCAAACTATTTTTATAGTTTTTGTAATTCCTTACGATTTCTAAAATAAAAAAAGCAAGGTCTGTCCTGACCCCCCCCCCCCCCCACCCTTTTTTATTTATTTTTTATAATTTTTTTACTTTATTTTTTATCTCTTCTATGGAGCAGCGAAGAATTATTCTAAATGTATGGAATAGTTGTTTAAAGCATCACTCTCATTTGAATAAACTTCTGGCATGACCTGACCCTTTCACTACATAAGTCTGTAGCAGTGTTTATCCAACCAGTGTGCCTCCAGCTGTTGCAAAACTACAACTCCCAGCATGGCCGGACAGCCTTCGGCCCATAGAAGTCTGTGGGCTTTAATTTCAGGCGGAATTCCGCAAACGGAAATTCTGCCATGTGAATAGACCCTGGGGCTAGGTTCATTCGGGGCAGAATTTCTGCCGGAGATCGAGCTGGCGGCACTAGGACCGCGTGGACTACATTGCCGTCCCCATACATGGCAATGCATTTCTGAGCAGGTCTTCCAAAAGATCCACCCAGAAATGCATTGCAGTCTATGGGGACAGCAATCCAGTCTGCTTGGTCCTAGAGCTGCCAGCTTGATCTCTGGCAGAATTTCTGCCCAGAAATTCCAGTGTGAACCTAGCCTAAGGGTGCGTTCACACATGCATATTTTCTACTTGTCAATGGGCAGCAAAATCTGCAGCAAAAATACACACGTGTGAACTCACCCTTAGGGTACGTTCACACGAGCGGACCCACAGGGTATTTTACGCTGCAGTTCCGCCGCTGAAGGACCACTGCATGGTGGCTTTACATGTGCCTGCTCGTAGCGGCAGAGAAAAATTTATGAAAGGTGTCAACGCAGGATAGTCCGGATGGTGGATAAGCAGCCCCAAACAAGTTCCCAAGATATTCAAGCTGTCCTGCAGGCTCAGGGAGGATCAGAGTCAGCGCGGACTATCCGTTGACATATAAATGAAATTAAACGCTATGGCAGGAGACCCAGGAGGACCCCACTGCTGACACAAAGACATAAAAAAGCAAGAATACATTTTGCCAAAATGAACTTGAGTAAGCCAAAATCCTTCTGGGAAAATGTCTTGTGGACAGATGAGACCAAGATAGAGCTTTTTGGTAAAGCACAACATTCTACTGTTTACCGAAAATGGAAAGAGGCCCACAACGAATATGGTGGAGGTTCAATGAGGTTTTGCTGCCTCTGGCACTGGGTGCCTTGAATGTGTGCAAGGTATCATGAAATCTGAGGATTACTAACAGTTTTTGGGTCACATTGTACAGCCCAGTGTCAGAAAGCTGGGTTTGTGTCCGAGATCTTGGGTCTTCCATCAGGACAATGACCCCAAACATACGTCAAAAAGCCTCAGAAATGGATGGCAACAAAGCGCTGGTGAGTTCTGAAGTGTCAGCAATGAGTCCAGATCTAAATCCCATTGAACATCTGTGGAGAGATCTTAAAATTGCTGTTGGGAAAAGGCGCCTTCCAATAAGAGAGACCAGGAGCAGTTTGCAAAGGAAGAGTGGTCCAACATTCTGGCTGAGAGGTGTAAGAAGCTTATTGATGGTTATAGGAAGTGACTGATTTCAGTTATTTTTTCCAAAGGGTGTGCAACCAAATATTAAGTTATGGGTGCCAATAATTCTGTCCAGCCCATTTTTGGAGTTTGGTGACATTATGTCCAATAAACATGTGTATAGGAAAACATGTATTACTGCAATCCCTTTCTGTGTGAAATACTTCATTTTCGTGAAAAATTTCTAGGTTGCCATAATTTACGGCCCTGGCTGTATTGTGTACCCGGCCGTTGTGTTATTGCTAAGCTCAACAAAACTGTTGACAAGTTACAATGTTTGTCTTGTGTCTAGAGCTGAATAGAAAACGCTGCATGCAACACTAAACAGATAATAAATAGAAGGCATGGGGACAAAATGCTCTATTACAGCACTGTATCACATAACACACAACTATTATACATAAATACTGAGAGGCATAGTAACATAATAGGTCTCTGATGTCTGAAGAGAAGATTAAATCACGTGACCATTTCTTCTAAATCATGCGGTAAGAAGCCATTTGTGCATCATTATTCGCCATCTAGTGGTCAAAATGGAGATTTCACTAGGCACAGAAGAAAAAAAAAATCGATCATGTTTTCAGACCCATAAAGTAATGATATCAGTTGATGGAGCCATTCATGTCTATATAAATGAGAATAAAGTCATCAAAGGATTATCTTAATAGGCAGAGTATGAATAATCTCAAGTTGGTATAAGACACCAGATCTCTTATTTAAAATAGACCCAAAAAATATATAGATTTTTGCAATTGGTCCCTGGCCGGCTTCAGGGATGCTCAGCTGCACAGCCAAGCTCACTAAACTGTCGCAGCGCCCGACGGTCCTGTACAGTTTAAAATCATCAGGTACATGTACGTGGTGAAGCTGCAAGTCGGCCCTAATCACCACGTACATGTACCTGATATTGCGGGAATAAGTTAATAGTTCATTTTTTGTACATATAATCACGGAGAGATGTTAGCAATACTAGTGTAACTGAATGACATCAAGCTAAACAACACACATGAAAAAAAATAGGTGGACATTATATTAAGAGTTTTCATCTTTTCGTTTACATCGAAATCTACACCTTCAAATCCTGTGCATCAAATATGCGCAGAATACTGGATATGTGAATAAACACTAAAGGGGTACTTCAGAGGGGAAAAAATAAAATCAACTGGTGCCAGAAAGTTAAACATATTTGTAGATGACTTCTATTTAAAAATCTTAATCCTTCCAGTAATTATCAGCTGCTGTATAATACAGAGGAAGTTCTTTTCTTTTTGAATTTCTTTTCTGTCTGACCACAGTGCTCTCTGCTGACACCTCTGTCCATGTCAGGAACTGTCCAGAGCAGGAGCAAATCCCCATAGCAAACCTCTCCTGCTCTGGACAGTTCTTGAAAGAGATACAGATGTTAGTAGGAAGAACCATGTCTGAATAGAAAGAAAACATTTCTAAGGGACATATTGCATCTGATAAGTACTAGAAGGATTGATTTTTTTTAAGTGTACCTGTCTATCACAGAAAATAAATAATGTTACTCACTAGGTCATGCAGATGCTTTACATGTTTTTTATGTGTCTAGCTTCTCTGTTCTGCTGTTCACTCATTCTGACATCCACTGCTCAGGAAGGAGTGTGTCAGAGGCAAGCACTGAGCCCGCCCTCATTCACTATGCATTCACTTCCTCCTTGAGTCTGCTGTGCTGTGTCTCTTTATCCAGTCACTGCAGGCTGCTCTGTCACCCCCTCTTCTCTGTTTTCAGACAGGTGTATGATAGACAGGAGAGAGCACAGAGGAGTGCCGCCAGTCCCACCTTCACTTACTGCACTTTGTCCCAGCCTGTGCCTTAGCAGGGACAAAGATGATGCTGCAGCTGGTCTTTTTGGACACTGTGAGGACTTTGACTGGAGTGAGTGAGGAAAACCTTCCAATAGGCTTTGAAACAAATATCTCTATATAACTAGACCATAGATCTCAGATACATGTTGGATTCTAGCTCCACAAAACCGGTGTAATGAAGAATTCTGTTTCTTGACGGGAATTGTGTAGCGAACAGCTGATGAAATGCTCAGGCGCAAAGATCTGCCCCATACTATTGGTTGGTGGGGGTTGGTGTCAGTCTTGCTCGGCTCACTTTTTTGCAGCCCTTATGCATGGACACAGTTCTCTGCAACCCCTCCACTCTCATGTACCCAGCTTTTCCCCAGCTTTTCCCTTTTCCCCAGCTTTTCTTGATCTCTGTGCTCACTCTGGCAGCTGTCAGAATGACAGATCAGGGGAACATTTAACTACAGCCTCCCTCCCTTCTTCCCCTTCAGACAACCAGCAGCAGGATATGTCCCAGGGGATCAGGGGAATATTTCTTCTCAGTGTCTTCTTCAACCCTCCGAACACCCAACCCCCCCCCCCCCCCCCCCCCCCCCCCCCCCCCTCTCCAGACACAGCGGGAGATCAAGAAAAAATTTTTTTTATACAAAACTGCACCAAAATGTACAGTGAAAAATCTACATGATTTTGCATTTCTGCGATATGTGGCCGTACCCTTAGGGCAGTGGTCTCTAAATTGTTGACCTCCAGCTGTTGCAAAACTACAACTGCCCAGACAGCTTTTGGGGTTCGGGGGTTGAAGAAGAAATGTTCTCCTGACAGCTGCCAGAGCAAGCATTGAGTTTGGGAAAATGATAAGGGACATATCCTGCTGCTGGTTGTCTGAAGGGGAAGGAGGGAGGCTGAAGTTAAATGTTCCCCTGATCTGTCCGCTCTGACAGCAGCCAGAGAGCAAGCCCAGAGATCGGGAAAAGCTGGGGGAAAGCTGAGTAAATGAGAGTGGAGGGGTTGCAGAGAACTGTGTCCAGGCAGCAAGGCCCTCTCTATCTACACTATCTTCCCCCTCTATGTTGTAGGTTCCCTCCCCCCAGTCCCTAGTTTAAACACTCCTCCACCCTTCTAGCCATCTTCTCCCCAAGCACAGCTGCACCCTCCCCATTGAGGTGCAGCCCGTCCCTACGGTAGAGCCGGTAACCGACAGTGAAGTCGGCCCAGTTCTCCATGAACCCAAACCCCTCCTTCCTACACCAGCTTCTGAGCCACTTGTTTACCTCCCTGATCTCCCGCTGCCTCTCTGGTGCGGCTCGTGGTACAGGTTATATTTCAGAAAATACTACCTTGGAGGTCCTTGCCTTAAGCTTGCGGCCTAAGTCCCTGAAATCATTTTTAAGGACACTCCACCTACCTCTTACTTTGTCATTGGTGCCGATATGTACCATGACCGCTAGGTCCCCTCCAGCCCCGCCCAACAACCTGTCAACCCGATCCGCGATGTGCCGAACTCGTGCGCCAGGCAGACAACACACTGTTCGGTGATTCCGGTCTTTGTGACAGTTCGCCCTGTCTGTCCCCCTAATAATATCCACAAAGGATAAAACAGTATGTCTTTTTTGTGGTGTATTTCCGCAAACAGATATACAGCTACATCCACTGCATAGCTCAGGCATAACCCCTGTGGCCCCACCATCTACAGTGGGAGCTGATTATAATATTACTTCTGAGCTCACACTGCAATGACATGGATCAGAGTTTAACCCCTTAAGCTGGGTTCACACTGCATTTGTGTTTACATTCAATAGTGACCAGAGCATCTAAGTGGTTTCGGACAGAAAGTGATTGCAGGCCGTCGATGGATTATGGGCTTACAAAGGCCTCAAGGCCTGTAATGGCTGTATTAAAAAATAGTGCACATGTGATATCACCACAGTTGTCCTAACCCATATGTGAGGATGCATCACCTCCTGATTCAGTCTTTTTATGTAGTTTCTGCAAGTGACTTGTCAAAAGACATTGGAGGGGAAAGGGTTGTCCTGTTGTTTTGCCTGGCTTTGGTACTTTAATACACAAATGCCTGGGCAGGTGGGTAAGGAACAGAAAGATGGTTGAATTTGTAGAGAAGACATATACATACATATCTTCTAATCTAATCAAGGGGTCTGGACACCTCATACCTGGAATAGGATGGTCTGGATGCTGGAGATGCCCCCTGCAGTGCTCTAACCATTATCCATAGCCAGACTGCTTGAAAATGTTCCATATACATCCCACAATGGGGTATATGAGATGGAGGATGGGGGGGGGGGGGGGGGTATGATGATCCCAGAGGCCAGGAGCTGATATCAGTACAGCACCTCTTTGGGAGACTGAAACCCCATTGCTTGGAAGGCTGTCGCTATGTTGGGGGAGGCGCTGAAACTTCAGCTGCCCCACTTAGGTATTGAAGGCACCTTTGCCCAGAGACTTTAAAGTGACTGTGAAGAGATAAGCTGATGAGAGTTCAGTACTTCCCTGGGAACCAAGAACCCTGTTTGTTGATTACTATGTGGAAAGTGGGGAGTTGGTGCCGGGAACAACTACCAAGGTCGTGTGTCAAAATATCTACTGAAGAAAACCAACCTAAAAATTTACCTTTATTTAATCCATTTAAAAAAGACCACTGATCTATAGATTACCAACTCTAGTAAATGTACCCTCAGTGCACCTAGACAAATGAGACAATAAAAAATGTGCAAAACCGCACATATACACAAACCGCCCCTGTATACACACAAGTGACCTAGATCCTCCATTGCAAGGTGTTGTTTCATAGTAATCAATTAGAACTGGATGTTATGTTTTGACAAGACATAAGAACTTACCTTACATTAAGGGGGCAAACAATGTCACCCTTTACCTAGACAGTTTTACCTCCCCTACAAGGATGGGCCCTGTGCAGGATACACATAAATGCAGGATAATGCAGCATAAAACAAAAATGTCCCTTATTCCACTTGGATACACCACTAGGTGTTTTAGTACCAAACAGGGATCCTTGCCAGGACCTCTCACAATACTTGCGCTTGCTAGGGATACAGAACAATCTTGTAATAGATTAACCTAAAAGGAACAAAAACTGCACCCAAAGTAGGGTTATCCATACAGTACGTAGGCTGTACTTATTGTACCTACGTATTTCGGCAGACCATGCCTCTTTAGGGGACCACTTAGTAGTGGTTCATGTATATGTGCTGTTTTGCACATTTTTTCTATTCTCACATTTGTCTAGGGGCACCGAGGGTGTATATACTAGAGTTGGTTATCTATTGACCAGTGGTCTATTTTAAATGGATTAATGAAAGGTTACGTTTTAGGTTGGTTTTCTTAAGGGCCCACCACTATATGCTGTAGACTGTGATTGGACCTTTTGCTGACCCTTGTGCCTAGTGAGTGGAATTTGCCTGTGGACAATACCCCTGGCTGTTGATTTTCCCACCCTGGCCTCGGCCCTTCTTGTGTGGACTGCATTTTCCTGGCTGGGGATTTGTTTTGTGTTTTATCCTGTCAGTAAATTCCGCTGCTATCCTCCAGATTCTTGAATACAGTGCTACATTATAGTCGTTTTTAATAATAGTGCCCACAACATTAGAGGTGCATTTTAATATATAGTTTATCCCTTATACATAATAAATGAGAGCTAGGAAAGTAAAGAATTTTTTTAATTTTTTTTAACCCCTTAACGACGAGAGCCGTAAATGTACGTCCTGGTGACGTGGTACTTAACGCACCAGGACGTACATTTACGTCCTAAGCATAACCGCGGGCATCGTAGCGATGCCCGGATCATGTGTGGCAGGTCCCGGCTGCTGATCACAGCCAGGGACCCGCCAGTAATGGCGGACACCCGCGATCCCGCGGATGTCCGCCATTAACCCCTCAGATGCCGTGATCAATACAGATCACAGCATCTGCAGCATCGCGGTCACTTAAATGGATGATCGCATCGCCCGCTGCGCTGCCGCGGCGATCCGATCATCCAGCACGGCAGACGGAGGTCCCCTCACCTGCCTCTGCTGCCTTCCGGGAGTCTTCTGCTCTGATCTGCCTTCCCGCAGACCAGAGCAGAAGATGACCGATAACCCGATCAGTGCTGTGTCCTATACATAGCACTGATCAGCATTAGCAATCCAATGATTGCTATAAATAGTCCCCTATGGGGACTATTAAAGTGTAAAAATAAAAGTAAAAAAAGTTTTTAAAAAATAAAGTAAAAAAATATGTTAAAAACCCCCCAATAAGTGCTAAAAAAATATTTTACATACATATTTGGTATCGCTGCGTGTGTAAATATCTGAACTATTAAAATAAAATGTTAATGATACCGTACGGTGAACGGCGTGAACGTAAAAAATAAAAAAAAATAAAAAATAGCTGCTTTTTTATAACCTTTTATTCCCCAAAAAATTAATAAAAAATGTATTAAAAGTTTTATATAAGCAAATATGGTATCAATAAAAAGTACAGATCACGGCGCAAAAATGAGCCCTCATACCGCCGCTTATACGGAAAAATGAAAAAGCTATTGGTCTTCAAAATAGGGGGATTTTAAACGTACTAATTTGGTTTATAAGTTTGTGATTTTTTTTAAGCGCAACTGTAATAGAAAAGTGTATTATCATGGGTATCATTTTAATCATATTGAACCAAAGAATAAAGAACACGTCATTTTTACCGTAAATTGTACGGCCTGAAAACGAAACCTTCCAAAATTAGAAAAATTGCGGTTTTCTTTTCAATTTCCCCACATAAATAGTATTTTTTTGGTTGCGCCATACATTTTATGGTAAAGTGAGTGATGGCATTACACCGGACAATTGGCCGTGCAAAAAACAAGCCCTCATACTAGTCTGTGGATGAAAATATAAAAGAGTTATGATTTTTTGAAGGCGAGGAGGAAAAAACGAAAACGTAAAAATAAAATTGTCTGCGTCCTTAAGGCTTAAATGGGTTAATTTTTTGGTGAAAAAATGCTGTCCCTGCAGCTATTGCCTGTGTGTCTCTGTGAGGAGTCCAAACACAGGAAGTGAGGGCAGGACAAGCAGGGCTTTGTGCAGGCTCCTGGCTTGTCAATCATCCTGCAGTGTGAGCCGGGGGGGGGGGGTGTGACAGAGCCTCACTGCACCAAGCAGTATACACTTCCTGTATTTGGACACATCACAGAGACACACATACAAGAGCTGCCGGGACTAAAATATACAAATTTTTTTTAACCAATGTATATTATAAATATACATATAATGGTATTATCTACATTATATAAAATGTTTTGTTAACGACAGGTATACTTTAATGTGGGAGACCTGCCTACCCCAACCCACTTATCTACCCGGGGGGGGGTTATTATTACTGTTTGTGGCAGGAAGAAATCGTCATGATGATCTGGGCCGGATGGAGAACACTTCGCCTAATGTAATAGTATGTAATCACTTTAGTATGAATAACAGTATGATGGTAATATATATATATATATATATATATATATATATATATATGGTGATAATATTCCTCCTTGTATACAGGTATTATTGGTAATATTGGTCTCAGTATACAGGATTTGGTCAGTAACAGTATGATGGTAATATGTATAAGGATAACAATTACCCCTGTATATTGGTATTATTGGTAATATTAGTCAGTATACAGGACTTGGTTGGTAACACTATGATAGTAATTTTACTATCCATTTTATTTAACCCCCCTCCTCCCTGATCCCCCTGTGCCATTTCAATTAACCCCCCCCCCCCCCTCTGGTTTCTCTGTGAATTAACCCCCTCCCCCTTATGATCCCTCACTACACCATTACTCACTTGGCCTGTGTCTCCAGCAGGCTCAGGTGCAGGCAGAGTCTCGGCAGTGGGTCTGTGACTGGGCGACACTGACAAGTGATGTCACTAACGTCCTCCTGCGCAGTACTTCGGTGCAACATCAGTCCTGGCAGCCACCTCAGCTCACTGATTTAAAGTGGCCGCAGCGCTGACTGCCTATTCAGCAGCTTGGGCTGTGCTGTGGCCACTTTAGAACAGTGACAAACAGCGGCTGTTATCTGCAGGACCTGACGGGCAGTAGCAGCAATGGCACACAATTTGTATTTGGCATCCTATATTAAAAATACATTGAATGGCCGGTACTTTTAATATACCGATACCGGCAGGCCTAGGGTGTCCCTACCTAGATGGGGCCCGCATCATAGGGGCTGTGGGGGGGCCGCCATCACGGGGGTTGACAAATTTATTGTTACCCCACTGGGAAGTGCTGAGTGTTGAAGGTCACCATTTCACCACCAAACTACTACACAAGGTGCCCAACCAGGCTGGGACACTCATACTTCACCCACTGTTCACATTGTTGTCCTCATACTACACCCCCCACACACACCCCACACATCCCACATTGTCAACAGTGTCTTACATGGACTTTGTTGCAGGTTGAATTTACCACATCCCACACGTTCAACAGTGTCTTACATGGGCTGAGTTAAAGGTTGCATTCCTTTTGTAGCTTAAGCATCCTTCACTGATGTCTCTGAGATCGCCCCTTTCTTAGGCCCCTTCTTTGGGAACTGCTTTATGCCTCAGGTCTAAGTGGTGTCTCTCCGCTCAGCACAGAGAACCATCAGACACCATGTGGCATCAGCCACATACTGTTTACTTTCTGAAAAATAGCTCAATGTATATCTTTTACAACAGTGACATCTAGTGACAACATACAATACTACAATTCTATATTTACACAATGAACTAGATTCAAACAGGGTGGGATACAGCATGACACAATGCAGTATGCAAAGCATAGCATTGTTATACCTTATATTGAGCAAGAAAAGAAAGGTGGCCAAACAAGGCTCGGACACTCACACTTCAAGTTCTTTTACTGCACCAACACATCCCACATTCTCAACAGTGTCTTACATGGGCTAAGTTAGAGGTTGCATTCATTTTGCAGCTGATGCATCCTTCACTGACATCTCTGAGATTACCCCTTTCTTAACTAGTAACTGTCTCAGGCCTATGTCTTGTCTCTCCACTCAGTACAAGGAACCATCGCACACCATGTGGCCTCAGCCACACTCTGTTCACTTCCTAAAAAATAGCTCAATGTACATGTTTTACTACAGAGACATCTAATGACAACATACAATGCTACAATTCTATACAAAATAAACTCCAGTCAAACAGGGTGGGAAACAGCATGACACAATACAGTATGCACAGCATATACATAAACGCCTGCAGTCTTTTACATAAGATGGGAAGGTATGAGGTTTACCCCACAGACCTGTTATAGATTCTATAACAAAAAATCACCTTTTTAGGGGCTATAGAGTGATCTTCCTTGTAAATTTCAATTGGCCTACTTTGGAACATTATGCCTATTCTAAAAAGCAGCCTGTAAGAGGACAGGGCCTCCACAGAGGGGTAGGAGTTAGGCAAGGTTCACACTTACGCAACTCCAGATAGAAATTTATGCTGGAGCTTCTAAGAGCAGCCAGGACAGACTGAATCAGCCAGCGCCAGGACTACATGGACACTGTCATCCCTATAGACGGCAATGTCTGGAGAGAGCGGATTCCGCCTGAAGAATGGACAAGACCATTTTTTTGGCTGCAGAATTTTAGCGCCAAAACGTCCACCGCTGAATTCTGGTTGGAAATTCCATAGTGTGAACCTAGCCTTGAACATTCCTGGGTAATTTGTGGGTGTTTAGGGGCTAACTAAGGTTGTCCCTGTGGCTGAACTTATATATGTAAGGATTATGGTGGCCACTATGAGCTGCCACTATTTAGCTCAGTAAGAATGTCAACATTGATGTCGATAGTGACTTGATAAGCTCTTTATGCTAAGCAGTGGAGCACAGGGTGGCCCCACATTGTACTAGTAAATTGGCTGAGCGTATTCATATGTAATAGAATCATTACAGGACACTTGTAGCCTAAACAAGAAAGTTATCACTACAACCCAATACTGGGATGTATATTTAACCTTATATAACCTTTACTGGAGACAATTTGTCATGGTCCTAAAATTGTCGGGGGAGGGGGTGTCTCTAGTGTGAAATCCACACAAACGGGTTTATTGCTCTTATCTCACACAATAAAACTCAAAGGGTATAACAATAGCTTATGCTATAAATGTCTGCCAACTGGGAGTTTATCAGTCTATCGGGTGAACAGAGAAATAGATGGGCATTTCCCAACTCCTTCAAGCAACAATGGAGGGACAGGCATGCATGGTCATCCCTAAACCTGCTCCTGTCGGAAGAGGATACCAGCCATCCCCCCGTGTGTTCGCCACGAGGAATAACAGTAATATTTTCACTAGATAGCACTTCAAATTGCTTATCATACACACTCATCAGCACTAGGCCTACAACGCCATTTGTTTTATTCCAGCTTAGCTGCCTCCGTGTGTTTTTTTACTCAATTTTTGTTCATGTGATCATCCGGCTGACTCTTCAAATTCTCCAGTGCTTAATGGTTACAACATGATGTCAGAGATCTGACTTCCTGTGGACTACAGGATGACATCATCACCTACCAGAGCCCTCCCCACCCCTCCCAGCTCCATCTGCTATCTCTATAAAATTGGGATATATAGTATTTATACACCTCCCCTCCAGCCCTTTATGTGTACTGCTGCTATCTCTTTGGAATTAGGATATATAGTAGTTATACACCGACACTCCAGCTCTATCTGTATACTGCTGCTGTTATCGCTATAAGATTAGGATATATAGCAGTTATACACCTCCACTCCAGCTCTATATGTATACTGCTGCTGTTATCTCTATGGGATTAGGATATATAGTAGTTATACACCACCACTTCAGCACTCTGGGCGAGATGTATCAAAACTGTGCAAAGGAAAAGTTGACCACTTGCTCATGGCAACCAATCAGATCGCTTCTATCATTTATCAGAGACCTTTTCAAAAATGAAAGAAGCGAGGTGATTGGTTGCTATGGGCACAAGTTTTGGTAAATCTTCCCCATATCCATATACTGCTGCTATCTCATTTATGTGATCAGGATATATAGTAGTTATACACCTCCCCTCCAGCCCTATCTGTATACTGCTCCTGCTATCTCTATGGGATAAGGATATGTAGTAGTTATACACCTCCCCTCCAGCCCTATCTGTATACTGCTCCTGCTATCTCTATGGGATCAGGATATATAGTAGTTATACACCTCCCCTCCAGCCCTATCTGTATACTGCTCCTGCTATCTCTATGGGATCAGGATATATAGTAGTTATACACCTCCCCTCCAGCCCTATCTGTATACTGCTCCTGCTATCTCTATGGGATCAGGATATATAGTAGTTATACACCTCCCCTCCAGCCCTATCTGTATACTGCTCCTGCTATCTCTATGGGATCAGGATATATAGTAGTTATACACCTCCCCTCCAGCCCTATCTGTATACTGCTCCTGCTATCACTATGGGATCAGGATATGTAGTAGTTATACACCTCTCCTCCAGCCCTATCTGTATACTGCTCCTGCTATCTCTATGGGATAAGGATATGTAGTAGTTATACACCTCCCCTCCAGCCCTATCTGTATACTGCTCCTGCTATCTCTATGGGATCAGGATATGTAGTAGTTATACACCTCCCCTCCAGCCCTATCTGTATACTGCTCCTGCTATCTCTATGGGATCAGGATATATAGTAGTTATACACCTCCCCTCCAGCCCTATCTGTATACTGCTCCTGCTATCTCTATGGGATAAGAATATATAGTAGTTATACACCTCCCCTCCAGCCCTATCTGTATACTGCTCCTGCTATCTCTATGGAATCAGGATATATAGTAGTTATACACCTCCCCTCCAGCCCTATCTGTATACTGCTCCTGCTATCTCTATGGGATCAGGATATATAGTAGTTATACACCTCCCCTCCAGCCCTATCTGTATACTGCTCCTGCTATCTCTATGGGATCAGGATATATAGTAGTTATACACCTCCCCTCCAGCCCTATCTGTATACTGCTCCTGCTATCTCTATGGGATCAGGATATGTAGTAGTTATACACCTCCCCTCCAGCCCTATCTGTATACTGCTCCTGCTATCTCTATGGGATCAGGATATATAGTAGTTATACACCTCCCCTCCAGCCCTATCTGTATACTGCTCCTGCTATCTCTATGGGATCAGGATATGTAGTAGTTATACACCTCTCCTCCAGCCCTATCTGTATACTGCTCCTGCTATCTCTATGGGATAAGGATATGTAGTAGTTATACACCTCCCCTCCAGCCCTATCTGTACACTGCTCCTGCTATCTCTATGGGATCAGGATATGTAGTAGTTATACACCTCCACTCCAGCCCTATCTGTATACTGCTCCTGCTATTTCTATGGGATCAGGATATGTAGTAGTTATACATCTCTCCTCCAGCCCTATCTGTATACTGCTCCTGCTATCTCTATGGGATCAGGATATATAGTAGTTATACACCTCCCCTCCAGCCCTATCTGTATACTGCTCCTGCTATCTCTATGGGATCAGGATATATAGTAGTTATACACCTCTCCTCCAGACCTATCTGTATACTGCTCCTGCTATCTCTATGGGATCAGGATATGTAGTAGTTATACACCACTCCTCCAGCCCTATCTGTATACTGCTCCTGCTATCTCTATGGGATAAGGATATATAGTAGTTATACACCTCCCCTCCAGCCCTATCTGTATACTGCTCCTGCTATCTCTATGGGATCAGGATATGTAGTAGTTATACACCTCCCCTCCAGCCCTATCTGTATACTGCTCCTGCTATCTCTATGGGATCAGGATATGTAGTAGTTACACACCTCCCCTCCAGCCCTATCTGTATACTGCTCCTGCTATCTCTATGGGATCAGGATATGTAGTAGTTATACACCTCCCCTCCAGCCCTATCTTTATACTGCTCCTTCTATCTCTATGGGATCAGGATATATAGTAGTTATACACCTCTCCTCCAGCCCTATCTGTATACTGCTCCTGCTATCTCTATGGGATCAGGATATGTAGTAGTTATACACCTCCCCTCCAGCCCTATCTGTATACTGCTCCTACTATCTCTATGGGATCAGGATATGTAGTAGTTATACACCTCCCCTCCAGCCCTATCTGTATACTGCTCCTGCTATCTCTATGGGATCAGGATATGTAGTAGATATACATCTCCCCTCCAGCCCTATCTGTATACTGCTCCTGCTATCTCTATGGGATCAGGATATGTAGTAGTTATACACCTCCCCTCCAGCCCTATCTGTATACTGCTCCTGCTATCTCTATGGCATCAGGATATGTAGTAGTTATACACCTCCCCTCCAGCCCTATCTGTATACTGCTCCTGCTATCTCTATGGGATAAGGATATATAGTAGTTATACACCTCTCCTCCAGCCCTATCTGTATACTGCTCCTGCTATCTCTATGGGATCAGGATATGTAGTAGTTATACACCTCTCCTCCAGCCCTATCTGTATACTGCTCCTGCTATCTCTATGGGATCAGGATATGTAGTAGTTATACACCTCTCCTCCAGCCCTATCTGTATACTGCTGCTGCTATCTCTATGGAATCAGGATATATAGTAGTTATACACCTCCCCTCCAGCCCTATCTGTATACTGCTGCTGCTATCTCTATGGGATCAGGATATATAGTAGTTATACACCTCCCCTCCAGCTCTATCTGTATACTGCTCCTGCTATCTCTATGGGATCAGGATATATAGTAGTTATACACCTCTCCTCCAGCCCTATCTGTATACTGCTCCTGCTATCTCTATGGGATCAGGATATGTAGTAGTTATACACCTCCCCTCCAGCCCTATCTGTATACTGCTCCTGCTATCTCTATGGGATCAGGATATGTAGTAGTTATACACCTCCCCTCCAGCCCTATCTGTATACTGCTCCTGCTATCTCTATGGGATCAGGATATGTAGTAGATATACATCTCCCCTGATGCTGTGTTCACACATTACATTTCTTCCAGCTTTTTTCTGTATTTTTGCTGTGATATTCCCCAAACCATGGAGATTGTACCAGAATTGTACAAATTATAATAAAAACATACATTCGGAGTGGTCTGAAGAAGTGCGCCTAGCATATGAAATACTCTCCGCGAAAAGATACAACACAAGAGACAAGGTCTGGTATAATGCCGGCTTTGGTCTTTATTGTGTACAAGAACACACGTGCACAGCACGTACACAATGAAGACCAAAGCCTTCATTATACCGGACCTTGTCCTTGGTGCTGTATCTTTTGGTGGAGAGTATTTGGAGTATAGTGGTGGCAAGCTATTGGATACTACTGCACAGGACCTGAGGTCATCCAGTGCTGATCCCTTCCTTGGATTTGTAGCACACAGGATAGCTATCACGAGTCCGTCTTCCCCATGCTGTAGTCTGGCAGTTGTCACAAATAAAGTATTACCCTTCCTTCCTCCTATGGTGAGTGCCATCATTACTCTTTACATGTATGTTCTGCACTGGTTTCTTGACTGATCACCCTCATTGAAGTTTCTACAGACTTTCAGTGCCCTTGGCACCATCATATGCCTGTTAATAGGATTGCTGCCGAAGCTGTGCCGAGCGCTTTATCTATTGCACCTATAATAAAAACAGGCTTGTTACATGGCGCAGCGCTCAGCGTATCAGCACCCGAGGCGGGACAGCGGCCAGCAATAAGCTGAGGGCAGTGGGACACATCGGGAGCCAAGATGCAGAAGAAGATCGGGCCCAAAAGAAGAGGAGCAATATCAGCGCACCAGGAGAGCTGCGGAAGGTGAGTTAAAGGGATACTTCACTGGCCAATGTTGTGGCTGCGTTGGGAACATTTAGTTCCGATCGCGCTGCGGAGGTCGGCCACTCCCCCTCCTGACGTCCGGCCACGCTGCCTCAATGCAAGTCTATGGGCGGGGGCGTGACGGCAAGAAACTGAAAAGGAAACCACAATTTAGCAAATTTTGGGAAGTTTCATTTTATGTAGTGCGCTTTACAGTAAAAACGACAGGTTCCCTTTCTTCTGTGGGTCAATGCGATGAAAACGATCCCCATGGTTACATGCTTTTCTATTTTTGTACTGCTTTTAAACTAAGGCAAACTTTTTTCTAACAATATAAGTCTGACCCCCTATAACTTTTTCTGTTTCCATATACGGGGCTGTATGAGGGCTCATTTTTGGGCAGTGATCAGTAGATTTTATTGGTACGAATTTCGGTACAACTTTTATTTTTATTCCTGCTTTTATGTTTACGCCATTCACTATACGAGATCATTAACATAATATTTTAATAGGATGGACATTTCTGCTTGCAAAAATACCAAATATGTTTATTTATTTTTTTACATTTTATTTTTTTTTGTTAAATGGGAAAGGTGTGTGATTACATTTTTATTGGGGGAGGGACATATTTATTTTTATAGCATACTACAGGGGACAATTTATAGCAATCATTAGATTGCTATTACTGTTCAGTGCTATGCATAGTTTTAGCACATATTAGTGATATTGGCGTTCTACTTCTTTGGTCTGCCAGAAGGCACACCAGTGGAGAAGATCACTTATGAGCTGAGTTCCAGTTGCCATCTTGACTTATGGTAACTCTGCAATTGCGCCAAGGGTGGTCCAATGAGTCTCTCAAAGCTCCCTTAAAGGAGAACTGCGGTACAACACTTTTAACTTCCCCTGTGCCTGGGCTGCAAAAACTAAAAAAAACAAACTTTAACTCACCGTCCTACGTTCCCCCGTTACGCCAATATTGGCGTTTTGTTCCTCCGGTGCTGCTCGGCTTCCTGCTTCTTAGGCTTGGAACGTCACACTGCAGTCAGCATATCGCGTATCGCCTCCCGCCTCGGCCGGTGATAAGCTGAGCGCAGTGTCATGTAAGGAGTCCGGCCAGCAGGGATAAGCCTCACAACACCCCTGAGGAAGTCCCTTGTGACGGAACGCGTTGGGTTCTGTGGCCCCGTTCCTGCTCCGGCATCTGTGTCGCTGGCTCATGTGGTTTGCTATGTTTGCAACTAATTATATGTATTTTGCATATGGTAGCTTGGTTGTATTATTATAGCACATATTGCATTATTCCATGCAATTTGCACAAACAGGCACTTTTCAGGTATTATTATTGTTATTTCTGTGTATACATTGCTATCTTTATAATTTTTTGATACCATTATTTTTATTCTTATGTGGCAGTGCTATCTTTGTACTTATTTAATAACCACATAGAGCCGATATCCATCTGTATATATGATTGCAGGACGGGGCCAACTATTCAGGAGTGGGGGTTCATGGCCTTACCCTGATAGTGTTGTGTTGTGGCTCCTAAGGGAGCATTTTAATAGTTTTTAACATTGTACTTGACCCATGTTAAAGATCATGTGATTGATTTGCTATTTTAGTGGTGTGCACTCTATATACAGTGTTGGCTTTTCTTGGGTAGAGTGCGCTCAGCCTATCACCGGTTAAGCCGGGACATCGCTGCAGCCAGCGATACACTGACTGCAATGTGACGTTCTGAGCCTAAGAAGCAGGAAGTCGGGCAGCGGCAGGGGATCAGGACGCCGATATCGGCGCAACGGGGGAACGTAGGACGGTGAGTTAAAGTTAGTTTTTCTTTGTTTTTGCAGCCCGGGCACAGGGGATGTTAAGTGTTGTGCCGCAGTTCTCCTTTAATACTTCAGATGCCGTGATCAGTATTGCCGGATTTGCCAATTTAAAATGATCATGCAGTATTTTTTTCTTTGGCGACCTGCAGGCCAGATGGCAAATATGCCGGACGCCACATATATGTGCACGAGAGGCTTTAGTAATTCTGGGTCACTGAGTGCAGCATTTTCTCATTTAGCTAGTTGACATTTCTTGCACTGTGCCCATAGGCCAAGTCCGAACCTATAAAGCAATGAAAGGGATGCTGGGTACAACAAATTCAGCGTCTTGCATATGGCATGAATGCCAGACATATGTGACCGCACCCTTTGCTTTAAAATCATGTATTCATGCTTTAATTAATATTCATATCTATATATCATAATTTATTTGCAGGTCAATGATAAAATACTGTATAAGGGATGACCAGTAGGTAGTATCATCCTCTATGAGGAGATATATATATATATATATATATATATATATATATATATATATACATATATACATATTGAAAGGGTGCCAATAATTTTGTCCAGCCCATTTTTGGAGTTTGGTGACATTATGTCCAATTAGCTTTTTTCCTCCCTTTTTTGGTTTAGTTCCAATACACACAAAGGGAAAAATCATGTGTACAGCAAAACATTTGTTGCTGCAATTAGAGATGAGCGAACTTACAGTAAATTCGATTCGTCACGAACTTCTCGGCTCGGCGGTTGATGATTTTCCTGCATAAATTAGTTCAGCTTTCCGGTGCTACGGTGGGCTGGAGACTCTTTCCTAGGACTGTATCCACCTTTTCCAGCCCACCAGAGCACCGGAAAGCTGAACTAATTTATGCAGGAAAATCATCAACCGTCGAGCCGAGAAGTTCGTGACGAATTGAATTTACTGTAAGTTCGCTCATCTCTAGCTGCAATCCTTTTCTGTGAGAAATACTTCATTTTATTGAAAAATGTCAGGAGTGCCAACATTTACGGCCATGACTGTATATATATATATATATATATATATATATATATATGATATAATTATTATATCAGCTGCTGTGATGTATATATATGATATAATTATTATATCGGCTGCGGTGATGTATATACATGATATAATTATTATATCGGCTGCGGTGATGTATACAGCATTATCAGAAGAGGTTGTGTACTAGGAGAAAAGATGCAAAATGTGAAGAATATGCTAAAAGCTGGAATAAAGGAGGTATTAATGCAGTGTTTCCCAACCAGGATGCCTCCAGCTGTTGCCAAACTACAACCCCCTGCATGCCTGGACAGCCTTTGGCTGTCCAGGCATGCTGGGAGTTGTAGTTTGGCAACAGCTGGAGGCACTCTGGTTGGGAAACATATTAATGTGATATGAGGTATTAATGCAGTGTTTCCCAACCAGGGTGCCTCCTGCTGTTGCCAAACTACAACTCCCAGCATGCCTGGACAGCCTTCGGCTGTCCAGGCATGCTGGGGGTTGTAGTTTGGCAACAGCTGCAGGCACTCTGGTTGGGAAACATATGAATGTGATCTGAGGGGAGCAGGCTCGTCAGTGCTGCACATGATGTTCACACCACAATGATCTCTTTGTGTTGCAGGAGCTGCCAGTGACTTCCCATATATCCCCAGTCATCCGTGCACTATATGGCAATCAGCGGCCAAGGTGCGAGTTACACGGAGCTGGTAATAGTGGCCGCTGGAAATTGGACAGCTCTGCCTCCTGCTGGGTAAATGAGGTATTGACCTATCTAGCCCAACCTGTCTCACACCTCCTGCTGAGAGCACAGCACATCCAATACAAATCCATTTCAGCGTGGAGAAATACCTTATGGGCTCTAAAGTTACCTACTGACACTTACCATTCCCTTCTGGGACGTGCACAAAGCGGGATTTATATGATGAATTTAGAAATAAATAAGTAAACGCACATATATATATATATATATATATATATATATATATATATATATGAGATAGAAGTAGGCTAGCTAGATCTGAGAGAAATATAAATAAATAAACACACATAGAAAAATAAATACAAAGAGTAGAATAACACCGAGATGGCGCTTTATCCGGGAAATGCTGTATCCTAGAACCTATTGACACTATGACAGTGATATTATGGATGATGGATGGATGATTGATAGACAGAGAGATCGATAGATAGATGACAGTATGCAGAGTAACAACTAGATAGAAAGATAAATACTGTACAGGACAGCACAGATATACCCACTTCTCTATATCCCATCCTTATTTATCTACACAATGGAGAAAAATGGTTACAAACGCTTCAGTTTTATTAAAAAGATTGATACATATAAAATAGACAGCTACATGCACACATATGAAATGAAAAGATACATAATTAGATATGAAACAAATAAATTAATAGCTAGATCTATAAATAGATATGATATAGATAAATAGATAGATAGATTATAGATAGATGACAGATAGATAGACAGATAGATAGATAGATAGATAGATAGATATGAGATAGATATGAGATAGATAGATATGATATAGATATGGGATAGATAGATATGATATAGATAGATAGATATGAGACAGATAGATAGATAGATAGATAGATAGATAGATATGAGATAGATATGATATAGATAGATAGACAGATAGATAGATAGATAGATAGATAGATAGATAGATATGAGATAGATAGATAGATAGATAGATAGATAGATATGAGGTAGATGATAGATATGAGATAAATAGATACATGCACAAATATGAAATGAATAGATACATAATTAGATATGAAACAAATAAATTAATAGATAGATCTATAAATAGATATGATATAGATAGATCGATAGATAGATAGATATGAGATAGATAGATATGAGATAGATAGATGTGAGATAGATAGATATGAGATAGATAGATAGATATAGAGATAGATATGAGATAGATAGATAGAGATAGATATGAGATAGATAGATAGATAGATATGAGATAGATAGATATTAGATAGATTGATAGATAGGAGATATGAGATAGATAGATAGTTAGATAGGTCATAGATAGATAAATAGATAGATATGATATAGATAAATATATAGATAGATAGATAGATAGATAAAAAAGATAGATAGATAAATAGATAGATAGATAGATAGATAGATAGATAGATATGATATAGATAGATAAATAAATAAATAGATATGATATAGATAGATAAATAGATAGATATGATATAGATAGATAGATAAATAAATAAATAGATAGATAGATAGATAGATAGATAGATATGATATAGATAGATAAATAAATAAATAGATATGATATAGATAAATAGATATTCTACATCTATCTAGTTCTACACATCCCTCCATAACTACACACAGACAATGTTGTTATCACAGGTAAAGACTTTGTTGCAGACATTTCCTTTCGGTTTATTCTTTTCATAGGGAAATGTCTATAGAATGTATTTGGAGTATGGAGCAGATTAATCAGGTAACGGGTTAATGAGCTCAGGGAACTGTCATTACATAGGAAATTAGGACTTTATTCCATAATCGTGCAAAAAGAATTCCTGACACATAATCTGTTACCAGGGAAGGTTTATATGTTGTTTGAACGAAATATTAGTCCTACAAATCAGAAACTCCAGCCTCTATTTATCCTCGAATTGGATGATGTGAAACTAGAAATTGTCTTATTTATTTCATTTGATTGAAAATTGGCTTAATTGTTAATAAATAGTTTTCTATTGTGACATAACGAGTTATTCAATCAACATTAAAACAACAATTTTAGTGTAATCATTTTTATTTTATTTTTTACCATATTATCACTTTTTATTTCTTCAACTTACTATTATGAATTGGAAATACTTATTTGAAAGATATAAATATTATTGTTATTTTTCATTCTCTTCTGATTCTAAAGAGTGTGCGATTACTATTCATACTAACAATCAGGTCACCCCAGTTCATCGTTCGGTCCATGTGGTTTAATAGTCGTGTACAATTATTATTAGTTAAATCCTCTGTGGGGGGAGGGGGGGGGGCGTTCAGAAATTGGGGATCTGAACAATTATGATATGTGATCATGATAATAATAATTATAATATTACAATAAGTCAGTGTTTCCCAACCAGGGTGCCTCCAGCTGTTGCAAAACTACAATTCCCAGCATGCCCAGACAGCCTCCTCTGGGGGGGGGAGGTGTTAAGAAATTGGGGATTTGAACAATTATGATGTGGGATCATGATAATAATAATAATAATAATATTACAATAAGTCAGTGTTTCCCAACCAGGGTGCCTCCAGCTGTTGCAAAACTACAATTCCCAGCATGCCCAGACAGCCTCCTTTGTGGGGGGGGGGGGGGAGAGGTGTTAAGAAATTGGAGATCTGAACATTTATGATGTGTGATCATGATGATAATAATAATAATATTACATTAAGTCAGTGTTTCCCAACCAGGGTGCCTCCAGCTGTTGATAAACTACAACTCCCAGCATGCCCAGACAGCCTCCTTTGTGGGGGGAGGGGGGGGAGGTGTTAAGAAATTGGGGATCTGAACAATTATGATGTGTGATCATGATAATAATAATAATTATAATAATAATATTACAATAAGTCAGTGTTTCCCAACCAGGGTGCCTCCAGCTGTTGCAAAACTACAACTCCCAGCATGCCCAGACAGCCTCCTTTGTGGGGGGAGGGGGGGGAGAGGTGTTAAGAAATTGGGGATTTGAACAATTATGATGTGTGATCATGATAATAATAATAATATTACAATAAGTCAGTGTTTCCCAACCAGGGTGCCTCCAGCTGTTGCAAAACTACAACTCCCAGCATGCCCAGACAGCCTCCTTTGTGGGGGGAGGGGTGGAGAGGTGTTAAGAAATTGGGGATTTGAACAATTATGATGTGTGATCATGATGATAATAATAATAATATTACATTAAGTCAGTGTTTCCCAACCAGGGTGCCTCCAGCTGTTGATAAACTACAACTCCCAGCATGCCCAGACAGCCTCCTTTGTGGGGGGAGGGGTGGGGAGAGGTGTTAAGAAATTGGGGATCTGAACAATTATGATGTGTGATCATGATAATAATAATAATAATAATATTACAATAAGTCAGTGTTTCCCAACCAGGGTGCCTCCAGCTGTTGCAAAACTACAACTCCCAGCATGCCCAGACAGCCTCCTTTGTGGGGGGAGGGGGGGGAGAGGTGTTAAGAAATTGGGGATTTGAACAATTATGATGTGTGATCATGATAATAATAATAATATTACAATAAGTCAGTGTTTCCCAACCAGGGTGCCTCCAGCTGTTGCTAAACTACAACTCCCAGCATGCCCAGACAGCCTCCTTTGTGGGGGGAGGGGGGGAGAGGTGTTAAAAAATTGGGGATTTGAACAATTATGATGTGTGATCATGATAATAATAATAATAATATTACAATAAGTCAGTGCTTCCCAACCAGGGTGCCTCCAGCTGTTGCAAAACTACAACTCCCAGCATGCCCAGACAGCCTTCGGCTGTCTGGGCATGCTGGGAGTTGTAGTTTTGCAACAGCTGGAGGCCCCCTGGTTGGGAAACACTGCAATGAGTAATGATCAGCGTAGAGATAGTAGGAGGAATACACTTAGTTCAGCACCTTGTACTTCAGTAAATGGGGGATGAGGCAATGATGTCCCTAGATAGGAGTCCTGGATCAGCAGACAAGTACATAGGAGGGGGGGTGGAGGGGGGGGGGGACAAGTCAGATGTGCATCCTCCAGAGTGTACAACATGAAGGTCAAGTGTCACATCCTGTCTCAGTCAGCTCTCTATATCCCCTGAATGTCTGCAGAGAGATGGAGTCATTATCTCTGGGAGGTGGTGACACTCATTACACTCACAGCAATGGTAAAAGCCATGTCCATGGGTCTCCCCTTCTGTCTACTATGGTTGTCTCCACATTATTTAGTTAGTTATCTGATCTCTCTATAGGAGGTGCATGATGTGTCCCCATGATAGTGCCCTTCAGGTTATACAGGGTGTCTATGGCCCCATCCCAGGAGCAGATGCATAGCTGCTGTATTCACTTCCATGAGCAGCTCCTGCACCTTCCTCCCAGTACAGAGTTGTGTGTTCTAGATGTCTATCATATAATTAGCTGGAACAATGCAGCCCAAATATCCATTGTCTCCCAGTAATAATCCCAAGTGAGAACATTGAGGAGCACAATGCCTCCTCCTGCCCCAGACCCTGACTCCTGCACCCTGTGTCCTCCAGCCCCTATGTCATCCTGTTATCTCCAGCAGAATGGAAACTTCCCATCATCCCTACACTCATCACTTGTGTAATATAGAGACAAAGCACAAGGCTTTATATACAGGCACACGTGTACTTCATGGAACCTACAAGATTTATCATTATTTATTTCCCTAATTCTCTTGTCAAATACTGAAATTCGTTTTGCCATTGGAGAGAAACTGCAGTTTAACCATCCAGTGACTGGAAGAAGTATCAATTATACAATAAACTTATAGAAAATAAATGGATATAAAACAAGAATAAATACCAAGCCATAAATATATATAAATATACATATATCTATACATATATAGAAAGACATCTGAAAGGGCGTCCGAAACTGAGGTAGTGCTGCAAGATTTTCGTGGATATATAAATAAAAAAATAATAATAATAATATATATATATATCCATTTATCTAGTATCTATATACATATATGTTTATATATATATTATATATATATTTATATATTATATATATATATATATAAATGTATCTAGTATCTATCTATATATATATATCTATCCATTTATCTAGTATCTATATACATATATGTTTATATATATATTATATATATTTATATATTATATATATATAAATGTATCTAGTATCTATCTATCTATCTATATATATATATATATATATATATATATATATATATATCCATTTATCTAGTATCTATATATACACACATATATACCTATGTATCTAGTATTTATATATTCACATATTTATCTAATATCTATATACTCACATATATATCCATTTATCTAGTGTCTATATACAGACACACACACATATATATATATATATATATATATATTCATTTATCTAATATCTATATGCTCACATATATATCCATTTATCTAGTATCTATATACTCACATATATATATATATATATATTCATTTATCTAATATCTATATACTCACATATATATCCATTTATCTAGTGTCTATATACAGACACAAATATATATATATATATATATATATATATATTCATTTATCTAATATCTATATACTCACATATATATCCATTTATCTAGTATTTTATCTAATATATATATAACCATTTATTTAGTATCTATATACATCTATCAATCATTTACCTATCTGGTATCTATCTGGTATCTAGCTACAGTATCTATCTGTCCAGATATGTCTCGCTGTCTCTACCTATAGAGATACATATAGATGTATACAACAATGTAAATGGAAACATTAATGATACAGAGAGGGTTTTTTCCCCATTGAAGTCATAACAGGTTGAACAACTGTGTTATTGACTGTAAATTTATAGTAAAATGTTATACACCTTGTAGCAGTAGTTTTTCCTTGTATTTTATGGAAAGTTCTAGTAACTTTGGGCTGCAAATATTTATGTCGGGGTGAAGGTAAAATGTGACTGAAGAACAGATTAAATATATTTATAATCGATTGTGTGTTTTTTTTTCATGTATCACAGAACTTTGTATGAATGCATCACTTGTACTCTATGTAGATTACAGAGGACACTTTCCATTATACACTGTTTCCCCATTTATTGCTGCAGCAGATGAAATACAAATATGTATTGTGCTTCTTCCCCGGACGATCACATTATACACATTACACATATTATACACATTACACATATTATACACATTACACACATAATACACATAATACACACAATACACGCATAATACACATAATACACATAATACACATTATACACATAATACACATTACACACATAATACACACATAATACACATTACACACATAATACACATTATACACATTACACACATTATACACATTACACACATAATACACATAATACACACATAATACACATTACACACATAATACACACATAATACACATTATACACATTACACATATTATACACATTACACACATAATACACATAATACACACAATACACACATAATACACATAATACACATAATACACATTATACACATAATACACATTACACACATAATACACACATAATACACATTACACACATAATACACATTATACACATAATACACATTACACACATAATACACACATAATACACATTACACACATAATACACACATAATACACACATAATACACATTACACACATAATACACACATAATACACACATAATACACATTATACACATAATACACACATTATACACATTAAACACATAATAAACATTACACACATAATACACATTACACATATTATACACATAATACACACATAATACACATAATACACATTAGACACATAATACACACATAATACACATTATACACATTACACATTACACACATAATACACATTACACACATAATACACATTATACACATTATGCACATTATACACATTACACACATAATACACATTACACACATAATACACACATAATACACATAATACACATTATACACATTACACACATTATACACATAATAAACAGTACACACATAATACACATTACACACATAATACACACATAATACACATTACACACATAATACACACATAATACACATTATACACATTACACACATTATACACATAATAAACAGTACACACATAATACACATTATACACATAATACACACATAATACACATAATACACATTATACACATTATACACATAATACACATAATACACATTACACATTACACACATAATACACATTATACACATTACACACATTATACACATTACACACATAATACACATAATACACACATAATACACATTATACACATAATACACATAATACACACATAATACACATTATACACATAATACACATTATACACATTACACATTACACACATAATACACATTATACACATTAAACACATAATAAACATTACACACATAATACACATTACACATATTATACACATAATACACACATAATACACATAATACACATTAGACACATAATACACACATAATACACATTATACACATTACACATTACACACATAATACACATTACACACATAATACACATTATACACATTATGCACATTATACACATTACACACATAATACACATTACACACATAATACACACATAATACACATAATACACATTATACACATTACACACATTATACACATAATAAACAGTACACACATAATACACATTACACATATTATACACATAATACACACATAATACACATAATACACACATAATACACATTATACACATTACACATTACACACATAATACACATTACACACATAATACACATTATACACATTATACACATTACACACATAATACACATTACACACATAATACACACATTATACACATTATACACATTACACACATTATACACATAATAAACAGTACACACATAATACACATTATACACATTACACACATTATACACATAATAAACATTACACACATAATACACATTACACATATTATACACATAATACACACATAATACACATAATACACATTATACACATTATACACATTACACACATTATACACATTATACACATTACACATTATACACATTACACATTACACACATAATACACATTATACACATTACACACATTATACACATTACACACATAATACACATAATACACACATAATACACATAATACACACATAATACACATTATACACATTACACACATAATACACATTATACACATTACACACATTAAACACATAATAAACATTACACACATAATACACATTACACATATTATACACATAATACACACATAATACACATAATACACATTATACACATTATACACATTACACACATTATACACATTATACACATTACACATTATACACATTACACATTACACACATAATACACATTATACACATTACACACATTATACACATTACACACATAATACACATTATACACACAATACACATAATACACACATAATACACATTATACACATAATACACATTATACACATTACACATTACACACATAATACACATTATACACATTACACACATTAAACACATAATAAACATTACACACATAATACACATTACACATATTATACACATAATACACACATAATACACATAATACACATTATACACATAATACGCACTATACACATAATACACATAATACACATTATACACATAATACACATAATACACATAATACACATTATACACACATAATACACATTATACACATAATACACATTATACACATTACACATAATACACATAATACACATTATACACATAATACGCACTATACACATAATACACATAATACACATTATACACATAATACACATAATACACACATAATACACATAATACACATTATACACATAATACACATAATACACATTATACACATAATACACATTATACACATTACACATTACACACATAATACACATTACACACATAATACACATTATACACATAATACACATAATACACATTACACATAATACACATAATACACATTACACACATAATACACATTATACACATAATACACATAATACACATTATACACATTACACACATAATACACATTATACACATTATACACATAATACACATAATACACATTATACACATTACACACATAATACACATTATACACATTATACACATTACACATAATACACAGTACACACATAATACACATTATACACATAATACACATAATACACATTATACACATTACACACATTATACACATAATAAACATTACACACATAATACACATTACACATATTATACACATAATACACACATAATACACATAATACACATTATACACATTATACACATTACACACATTATACACATTATACACATTACACACATTATACACATTACACATTACACACATAATACACATTATACACATTACACACATTATACACATTACACACATTATACACATTATACACATTACACACATTACACACATAATACACATTACACACATAATACACATTATACACATAATACACATTATACACATTATACACATTATACACATTACACACATTATACACATTACACATTACACACATAATACACATTATACACATTACACACATTATACACATTACACACATAATACACATTATACACATTACACACATAATACACATTACACACATAATACACATTATACACATAATACACATTATACACATTATACACATTATACACATTACACACATTATACACATTATACACATTACACACATTACACACATAATACACATTACACACATTATACACATTACACACATAATACACATTATACACATAATACACATTATACACATAATACACATTATACACATAATACACATTATACACATAATACACATAATACACATTACACACATTATACACATTACACACATTATACACATTACACACATTATACACATTATACACATTACACACATAATACACATAATACACACATAATACACATTATACACATAATACACATTATACACATAATACACATAATACACATTATACACATTATAAACATAATACACATTATACACATAATACACATTATACACATAATACACACATAATACACATAATACACATAATACACACATAATACACATTACACACATTATACACATATTACACATTATACACATAATACACATTATACACATAATACACATTATACACATTATAAACATAATACACATTATACACATAATACACATTATACACATTATACACATTATACACATTATACACATTATACACATATTACACATTATACACATATTACACATTATACACATAATACACATTATACACATTATAAACATAATACACATTATACACATAATACACATTATACACATTATACACATTATACACATTATACACATTATACACATATTACACATTATACACATATTACACATTATACACATTATACACATTATACACATTATACACATATTACACATAATACACATTATACACATATTACACATAATACACATTACACACATTATACACATATTACACATTATACACATAATACACATTATACACATTATAAACATAATACACATTATACACATAATACACATTATACACATTATACACATAATACACATAATACACATAATACACATTATACACATTATACACATTATACACATAATATACACATTATACACATTATACACATAATATACACATTATACACATTATACACATTACACACATAATACACAATACACATTATACACATAATACACATAATACACATTATACACATTATACACATTATACACATTATACACATTACACACATAATACATAATACACATTATACACATAATACACATAATACACATTACACACATAATATACACAATATACACATTATACACATAATACACATAATACACATTACACACATAATATACACAATACACATAATACACATAATACACATTACACACATAATACACATTATACACATTATACACATAATATACACAATACACATTATACACATTATACACATTATACACAATACACATAATACACATAATACACATAATCCCTTCTCCTCCATCGTTCATAATTAAGTGTTAATCGTGAGCAGGAAACTTCTCATATTTGAGCTGTGTCCATGGCAGGTCAGGACTTCACACTATGAAAGTGTCTCCAGCTCTTCCCAAAGTCCATGGGGGTCACCCTGAATATGACCTGTGTCAGTGACAAGTCTGGATGCAGTGATACATAGGTACAGAGACACAATTGTAACAGGAAAAACACAAGCACCATGGAGACAGATGAATTATGGGATATTTTAATGGTACAGATATGGTACGGGGAAAAGGGATCATGTGGTAAATGCAACATTCATACATATAGATAGATAATATATTATATAGACAGATGGATAGAATCATAGAATGTAATGGAGGATGATGATAGTATTAATAACTATAAATCATACATAAGTAAACAAGGAATGACTGAGATGGTTATGCTGTCAAACCACGAGGATTATTTCACATTACAAATGTATACATTTAAATTAGATAATTATATATATATTCATACAATAATTAATGGATGACGATGATGGTAGTAGTGGTATAAACAATTACAATAACTAGATATAATTAATCAACAAATAACAAAAATAAATAAATAAAAAATAATCACAGAATTTTTAAACCGCAGATAAATTAAGTTCCCATATCAGATATCTCAGTTGTTAAAATAAACATCTACATATTAATCTACAGGACACTAATACAGCTACATCTTACTTATGCTACTTAAATTAATCTCTTGTTATGTATATTTTACCATTATTTATCTATAAATGTATTCTATATCTATTATCTATCTATAAATGTATTCTATATCTATTATCTATCTATAAATGTATTCTATATCTATTATCTTTCTATAAATGTATTCTATATCTATTATCTATCTATAAATATATTCTATATCTATTATCTATCTATAAATGTATTCTATATCTATTATCTATCTATAAATATATTCTATATCTATTATCTATCTATAAATGTATTCTATATCTATTATCTTTCTATAAATGTATTCTATATCTATTATCTATCTATAAATATATTCTATATCTATTATCTATCTATAAATGTATTCTATATCTATTATCTATCTATAAATGTATTCTATATCTATTATCTATCTATAAATGTATTCTATATCTATCTATTATCTATCTCAGTGTTTTCTCAGTGGTTTGGAAATTCTGATCTATCTATTTTGTATCTATTTACCTATTATGTATCTATCTATCTATCTATTACATATCTATCTATCTATTATGTATCTATCTATCTATCTATTATGTATCTATCTATCTATCTCATATCTCATATCTAATAAAGGAGGTATTAATGCAGTGTTTCCCAACCAGGGTGCCTCCAGCTGTTGCCAAACTACAACTCCCAGCATACCTGGATAGCCTTCGGCTGTCCAGGCATGCTTGAAGTTGTAGTTTTTCAAAAGCTGGAGGCACCCTGGTTTGGAAACGCTAATCTATCTATCTATCTTTCTATCTATTTTGTATCTATCTACCTATTATCTGTCTATCTCATATCTCTATCTATCTATCTATCTATCTATCTCATATCTATCTATCTATCTCATATCTATCTATCTATCTATCTTTCTATCTATTTTGTATCTATCTACCTATTATCTGTCTATCTCATATCTATCTCATATCTCTATCTATCTAGCTATCTCCTATCTATCTATTTATCTATCTATCTCATCTATCTATCTATCTTTGTATCTATCTATCTATCTCATATCTATCTATTTATCTATCTCATCTATCTATCTCATATCTATCTATCTATCTCCTATCAATCAATCAATCTATCTATCTATCCATCTCATATCTATCTATCTGTCTATCTCATAACTCTATCTGTCTATCTATCTCCTATCTATTTATCTATCTATTTCATATTTATCTATCTATCTATCTCATATCTATCTATCTGTCTATCTCATATCTCTATCTGTCTATCTATCTCCTATCTATCTATCTATCTCCTACCTATCTATCTATCTATCTATCTATCTCATATCTATCTATCTATCTATCTATCTATCTATCTCCTACCTATCTATCTATCTATCTATCTATCTCATATCTATCTATCTATCTATCTATCTCATATCTATCTATCTATCTATCTATCTATCTATCTATCTGTGTAATATCTATCTATCTATCTATCTATCTATCTATGTAATATCTATCTATCTATCTATGTAATATCTATCTATCTCCTATCTATTTATCTATCATCTCATATCTATCTATTTTACTATCTATCTATCTATCTATCTATCTATCTATCTATCTATCTGTCTATCCCATATCTATCTATCTATCTATCTATATCTATCTATCTATCTATCTATCTATCCGTCCATCCATCCATCCATCCATCCATCTGTGTGTGAGCTGATAGAGTGGTCCAGGTTATCTCTCCATCTTGCACTACATAACACTCCATTCTGTGCACTGTGAGGGGAGATATTTTGTTTTTTTTTTGCTTTCCCTCCATGTCTCCCCCCCACACAGGAGGGATTACACATAGGGGGGTGTTTGTTATTGTGCTGTCTCCTTGGCTTGTCAGGTAGTGAGGAATGTAATAAGAGGTCAGGTAAGTGATAGAGACATGTGTCAATCACTCCAGTGACAGCCAGGACCTGTCCCCACCTGGCCTGCTCCTCAGATAGAAGCTATAGTCACTGGCAGAATTAAAATGTCACCCATACTATTCAACCTACAGCCACATCAAGGCCACATGATAGTGACACCTAGGAAGTGCAGGGGTCTATTGGCTGCCTTATCTACTTGTTACCCACTGCAAAGTGCAGCTACAATACTACAGCTTATTATCTCTATGATAACATTATGGGGTATTTATTGTTCCAATGCAGGTTCCCTGAAAAATCATGGACTGTACCTACAGTATCACTAGAAAACAATATATAAAACCAGTATACAGAACAATAAATATATGTTTATTTATAAATACATAATAGAATGAAAGATAGAAAACAAAGAGAGACAGACAGAAGATAGATAGATAGAATAGATAGATAGAATAGATAGATAACAATGAATTTGTTATTTTTATATCCACCACCTAAAACATTTCATTATTATTATTATTATTTTTATTATTAATAATAAAAATAATAATAATAAGAATAATAATATGGACTATAATTAAATACAAATTCAGAATAATTTCAATAAATCCAAAGTTTTCCTTCCTGTTCCTCATCATATTACATTTACAGTGTTGCCTATTTCACTGTAAAAGCCTAATATGGTGGGTATTGTTTACAATTAATATAGTAATATTATTTCATAACAAGCAGGTAATTAGAAAATTATAATTTAATAAAAACGAATACATTATTTTTATCAAGAGGAAAATAGCTTAATAGATGCCTTGTTTTTAAGATATTGTCTACTACAGTGATTCCCAACCAGGGTGCCTCCAGCTGTTGCAAAACTACAACTCCCAGCATGCCCGGACAGCCTTCGGCTGTCCGGGCATGCTGGGAGTTGTAGTTTTGTAACAGCTGGAGGCACCCTGGTTGGGAAACACTGGTCTACTATATTGCATAGCACCAAAACATCTATTCCCTTTTTTTCCCACACAGCCTATAGGCTTACACAGGTGGAATGCTTATTTACATTAACCCATTCATGGAATGTGCTGACTGATTTTTTTAAAACAGGACTTGAATGATTTTATTACTTAACATCCAGTATATTGTAATAAATAACAAACACATTATCTGGCTATAGGAATTGTTCATGCCATTCCTGAATCAGCCACCAGGTGGCGCTATACAGTTGGACCAGTAGAATATCTGAGATGCCTGGGAGGACT